>NC_089212.1:16750405-17350405 GCF_963930695.1 Labrus bergylta | reverse complement strand
TCCTGATACTTTGTAATAATGTCCCCTGATTTCCATCCTAGTTAATGTTAATACAAAATGAAACTTAAGGTCCAAATTTAATCAGGAAGGCTTGAATTATCATTTTAATTTTAACATTTCTCTAGGGCTCCAGCTCTAAATTGTCATCTAATTATTTCACTGGGCTGCGTTCATATTCTAAGCCCATTAGCATGTTAGCTGAAGGATGTTTAAATGTACCACACCTTTCTTCTATCAGTTGTTACTACTGTTTATTCTCATTCAAAATAAACTAGTTATCGCTACTTATCAACTCATCAAGTTTCTGCTTTTCCAGGCTGAAATATGTTCAAAACAAAACATTTTGCATTGATTTGTTTGTCTTTTTTTTGTTCTCAGTGCTGTCAGTCAAACCCTGTGGGAGGGATTAGCTTGGCTTCGTGTTGAGTTTTGCACTTGTGGTTGAAACTGCAAGAGCATTAGGGCCAGTGTCCTCTCACTAGCCAGACTCTGTTTTTCTTCTTCCTAGGGAACAGTTTCCAGGTCTAGAGCTGCTGCTAATGCCAGGACAGAATTCATTAACATAACTTTCATGTTTTCTTGGTGATATTTCCTCAATTAAAGGAAAATATTAAGCATACAGAGCTACCAAAACCAACCTAAGGCTACCGAGGGAAGCAGAAGTTCCATTTCCTAACCTAGCAACAATAAGCTCCATTAAGAAGCGCTCTCAAACTGAGTTTGTGGGCACTGCCAGTGCAAAAAGTGCCCTCAATGGACACAGGCCCTTAATGGAGACAATTTACCAAATATGTACATTACAATTATTTCACTTGTAAGGTTATGAACCACATTTCCTGATCATTTTGGATGGATGCGACCGCTGCAGAGCATTTTCTCTGCAGTGGTCGCATCCATTCTAGGAAGTGGGAGGAACTTTTAGATCATAGATGCACTTTAAGATTCAATGTGACTGCACTCAGTGGTCGGGGATGATTGGATTCCTCATCTAATATTAAACAAGTACACTAGCTACAAACACATAAGACCAATTACACAAGTTAAAGTTTTTTTCCTAGAAGGGTTTTTTTTTTGTGTGAAAACACCAGGAAATATTCCAATGTGTTTTTGTTCCATTTAATGTGACAACCTTCGTGTCCTCGAGGACACTGAGGCTGTTGGGAAAGAATCTAATCACTCAGACTAATTATTAAGCGCAGATTAAAACGTCCTCAGCCCTTTGAGGAATAATAATTACAACCATGCCAGGAAATGCAAACTGCACCAATCCCAAACCGATCCTCAGTCCTTCACAGTGAGTGACATTTATGCTGCTGCCGTGACTCTTTACTCTATAAAGCAAGCATAAAACTTAATGGACCTGGTTACGGTAAGAAAACACATTGACAATGCCATTAAAAGCATGTGTGATATACTGTAACAGAGGGGTAGAGATTAAAAGTCAGCATTGATCGCTGCTGTGTCTTTTTTTTTTCTGCCTAGTTTTATGTACGGAGAGCTGACCGACAAGAAGTCCATCGACAAGGTCAGGCAGACGTTCGACAACTATGAGTCCAACTGCTTCGAAATCCTTCTCTACAGGAAGAACAGTGAGTGTTCATTACCTGACTATTTGTCTCCTCTGTCATGTGTTTGTAAAACGACTATATATCCAGAAGAATAGAGTGAATTGCTGAGACTAAGCATTATTTTTAAATGTCAGAAAATAGTGAAAAATGCTGCTCACAATTTCCACGAGCCAAAGTGACATCACATGTTCTTGCCGTGTCCACCCTACCCACATTTATTTAATCTGAAAGAAATAAAACCCAGATGAGAAGCCAGTTTTCAAGTTTGGAGAGCTTGTATTAACAAACAGTGTGTATTTTTCATTATGGAGATACTTACATTTTAATTTTCATCTCTAGTGCTTGGTAGAGTAAATTAGTTGCACTGATCTCAAGTGGTTTAAATAATCCAGATTATATTATTGGACTTTCAAACGACTTCTTTCCTTAGAGGTCTCTTGGTGCTGCCGGGTTTTGCAACTTTTACAAATGTATTTTAAGAACAAAAGATGAACAAGGTTTACTGTTCTGCTTCGCTGGCATCAACTTCCTGCAATATAACTTCACAAGTTCCTTTGTTAAACTAAGTTAAACATTAAATTTGTCTTTATCATAAATAAAAAAAAATAAACTGTAGTCAAATCCCCTGTGTGTGCATATTCCTTGTTAATAAAGCTAATTTGTAAAATGAAATAGATTTTTTTTCAGAGCAGCTGTAATTGTTCATTAATTTTTTGTAAAAGAGGAGCAGATTATAGAAGGTTATACTTCTTTCTGCTCTTTTTCATTTGAAATGAGAGATTGATGTTTGTATTAGATTGTTTTGTTTGATAAATTAATAATAAAACTTCATTAAATTACTTTTAAGGTAAAATGGAGACCTTTCAAAGTCGACCTAATACTACAATAACTTTCAAAAGGTAGAATGTGGTCTATCCCATGTCCACATAACACCCCTGTCTCCTGTTTTCTGCACTATGTAACTTTGGCAGTGACTCGGCTCTCTTGGGGAGAAGTGCGTACGGCTTCACAGCACTAATTCACACACCAACATTAAATCAAAAACAACGCCTGTTAGCTCGTCTCTGTACTGTTTGATATGATGGCTGAAGCTGAGGGATAGAGGACGGTGATGGTGATGAGCTAAGAAGAGAAAAAAAGAGACTGAGCAAGAAGCTGGACAAGTGTACATATAATATAGGCTCTAACACGTTTGTGAGAGCTTAACGAAGCAGTAGGCTGCAAGTCTGCCGTGCTGGCTATAACAAAACACTATGTGTTTATAAGACGATTGAACTCACAGACCTTCGATAGGCGCCAAAGCGCACTACGGCGATTTCTCTATAATGTTGCTTTAACTCCTTATTTTCCTTTTTCCAACTGTCTAACTATCTGACTTAAATTCCTTTATATGTTTTTTTAGAGAAAGTGAAATTCATTGGGTATAATGTGTAAGAGACATTGCTAGTGAAATGTCGACACTGTAGTTTCCTTCTCAAGCTTGCTTGAGTACCGCTACTATTAAATTTCCTCTTGTGCTTGAAGTTTTATTTAGACGAGCATTTAGCTGATTTATGAATTCATGCAATATAAGAATAAATGATTAATGAAAAAAAGTTCATAAATTAATTCATCAGGCCTTTAATTTATTCATTATGCACCTTTGTTTGAAATGTATAGTCTTTTATTATTCATGTGTTTTGAGGTATGGGGGATTTGAACCATTGCCAGCACTGAGTGCCACATAACAGATATATGGTTTGGAATCAGCTAAAGTATTTAAGAGAAATTGCTATTTCTTAATAACTCTTAATGGAAATACATTTAAGAAATCAAGCATTTTTGGAACATAACTTGACCTGCACAACTCGGGTAGAGAGACATATTCTTCTGTCCAGTTTGATAGCGCAGCAAAAGAGTGAGCTGTGAATTTTGGATCTGTAGCATCGGAGAGGAGCATAACAGACAAAGAGTGCAGACAAAAATAGTTCCAAGTGTTCCTGTCTTCAAGAGTGATCACCCACAAGAGCAAAATGCGAGGCGGAGGAGCACGAGGCAGAGAGGGAGGAACAGTAAAATATGAAAAGATCAATTTTGAAATGGCTCAAACTTGCTGACAAATCAAGAGAGCGCGGGCCTGTATAGAGGCTGGATATAAATGAGATGGATGATGACAACAAACAACTTGTATCCACAGAAATTATGACCCTAATGACATCCACAAGCCAAATACATCCATTGTAACAAGAAGATTAACTTTATTAACAAATTAGTTAATTTGTGTTGCTGGAGCTTTTTGACCTCTTCAAGCCTTTTACTCTTCGTGCACCTTGCTAGTTGGTGAAGTTGTGCCAGAAAATCCTGCTCTGCATCCACAAAAAATGATGACAGTAAGTAAAGGCAATTTTGCAGAACTTTTGCTCTCCTACAAGTGTGAGAGGAGGTTATAATGTCACAAAAGCCTTGACCCTTTCAAGTTCTTCTGTGAAGAAAGAACAGTGAGTTCCCTGAACGTGTTAACTTGGTAAAAAATCTCAATCGGTTTGAGGGTTTTTTAAACATGATGTAAGAATAAATAACATGGAGAGGGAGGAAAGGAAGGATCAAAGTGTTCTTTATGAAGATTATTGGGTACATCAGACAATCCTTGGCGGTTGCTTGTACTGTAGGCACAAAATGATCTGTACTACAGGACGGGACAGATGAACTATTAACTGCTCATTTAGTTAATCTTAAAACGTCTTCTAATTGTTAAAAGGACACCTGAATTCTCATGGTTGGTTATGTCATTTGGTAATGTCTGTCTCTGCTGTTCTCGACACCATCCAAAGCATTAATGAAAATGAAAGCCAAGATTGTAATGTCAGCATAATTCAAAGAAATTGACGATCGTGATTAAATTGCTTCACAGAAGTTGATATAACACCTTTAATAACCCCTGTTCACTGCCTCTATTTCTATAGACTGAGAGAAATCCTGGATTGCAGTCGGCCTATAGAACTAATATTTTGAATTACAAACTCCTTTTTGGGAAATAGTACAGATTTACAAGGAGATTCTTGATTTATGCTATTAGAATTTCATGCCTTTCACTTCCCAAACGGCAGCTTCATTGAGCCAGCCACATTGAAAATAAATACGGCTGTCCTTACTTATGTAGGCTTTCATCCTGGCAGCTGTGTAAGGTAAAGGATTCTCCACTAGAGATCACAAAGTGAAGTTCTGACAGGAGCTAGCTGAGTGTGCTGCATGAGGTGCTGGTTGTAAGGTGATGTAAACATTTGAGTGTTCAATGATGGCTGCCACTTTCTTGAGCTCTTTTTGTCAAGTGACTGAAAACTATGAATATCTGGTAGTATGTGAGAAAAATATACGCACACTACCTAATTCATATAAAGTTTTTGTTTTAAGAGCCAGCTCTTACTGTAATCCTCTCAACAGCCCCTTAGCTAGCTAGCGAGATTTATCAATAATCTACACAATTTTTATAAACAAAAAGATTTTATTCAAGAAAAGTCTTTCAGACAATTGACTTTTGTATTGATTGTAATCTTTCCTACTTTGTAGAGTAGTTTTTAATCAAGCTAGGCAGACTTTAAGCGTAGACTAAGGTGTATCATGAGCCTAGCTTAAATGTAGCTTCTCGCATTTTTCGCTTACAACTCCTTGTTCTCTTAGAGGTTGGCACAGTCGGTGCTTAGGGTTCACAGCAGAAGATTTTAGTGTCAAAATTGGCAATATTGATAGTGTTTTGCCACTACCGAAACAAAACATGGAAAAAGGAAATGAACTAGGAGCTGGTCTGTAAACAAGAGGCGAGTGGAAACGAGGCAGCTATGCTTTCTCGATTGAAGGTGTCCTGTCACCGCGGTCCGACAGACCCCGTCGTCAGCTTCCCCTACCATCTGTTTCTAGCCCTTCGAGTGAGATGACTTGCGACTTAACATCGGGCTTGTGAACTGATATTTTCACTACCAATACAGGAAGTTTAAAGATGTCAACTTGTACGGGCCTTCTTCACTATTTTCTCAGTCTGTATATCGGCTGTCATATCAACACATTTACAGAAATTAAAGATGAAGGACAAAGTTAAGTATCATACATACTACGTCTCTACAGGAAGTCCGGTGTGGTTCTACATGCAAGTGGCTCCCATCAGAAACGAGAACGACAAGGTGGTCCTGTTCCTCTGCACTTTTAAGGACATCACCCTCTTCAAGCAGCCTATCGAAGACGAAACTACGAAAGGTGAGCGCATCACTGCGGCAGGCAGGTTATTTTACTCGACGAGGCTTCCCAAGAGCATCTTTGCACAAACAATGTCTGTCTGTGTTCTTATGGAGAGTATTTGTAGTGTATGGTTGTTTTAATTGTACTATAATTCACAGTGGAGTTTTAGAAAAGAGAGGCATGGAGAATGATGTTGTGACCGAATGTCTTTGAAAATATTCACTTCATATCCATCAAAGTGTTTTTGTTTTATCATTTAGAGCAAAGCAGAGAGCTACAGGGAGGGGGGGGTGACGTGTTTGAGTGGGGAGAAAATTATTAAATGTCTGGATGATCCAGTATGTAAGCTAAGTAAAAATCAAAACAGATGAGTTGTAAAAAAACAAAATAACCCTTTTACAGTGTGTGCAGATAAAGACATGAGGTTTTGCTATGAGCTACCAAGTGTGCGCTTTGAACCAGGCTGTAAACCTGTTTATTTCTGCCTTCAAAATGGCCTTTTTCTTTCATGTGTGTGTAAGCGACTTCAGGGGCCGTTGGAGAAAAGCCTCAAATGGACACTCAAGGAACTGCATCCACCTGTGCTTCTGCATTAACTTTATTTTTTAACACCAGAGGTTTGCCACTCTATGGCAATGTGTGCCGGTCCAGTGTTAAAGTTAAACATCAGAACAACCATTTCAATCATGGAAGCCAGAAGATCGAGCTCAAAAACTGTAGTGATCCCCTAACTTACCTAACTCCAACTCCACGTTCAAACAAGATGGTGAACATTTCAAACTTAAATCTTTTATCAAATGGATTTTTTGTTACAAGTTAGCATGACCTTAGGGAGAATTCTAGCATGCCGATATTAACATTTGGCTTATACTGTAGTCGAGCTTTCAGAGCTGCTAGCATGGCTTTAGACTCTTTTTATTTGTACTTTTTATAACCTACTTTTCTCTTCTCCTACTTTTTCTATCTTGCACTTGTTCTTTTGTGCCCTCTTCTCTTGCTTTTGATCACACTGTTTCTTTTTTTTTCTTTAATTCACTCATGTCAATACTCTACATTTTCTTCTTTCGCCCCCTTCCTCTTTATTCGTCGTGTCACCTTCCTGCTGCTCGTCCTTGTACTCTATTTTCTTTTCGTTCCCCTACCCCCTTCTACCCTCCTTCTTTCTTTTCTGTCCTTTCCCTCTCACTGTGAGCACTCAGAATTGTTTTTTTTTTTCAACTTCTTACAAATGTTTCCCCCCCTCTTTATCTCAACCCAAACTCTGACTGGATAAAGAGAGTTTGGTGTGACTGAGTCAGGTCTTGTTTTCCCTGTGATGCTGTAACGTCTCAGGCTGTCAGGTTGTGTTCGAGTAGCTTGTGATGTGTTCAGGAATCACAGGAGATGTGTGTAGCGCTTTTGTCCTCAGTCCCCTGACTGATGCACAGTGTCAGCTTCCTGCCACGGGCGTCGTCCTCGGCGCCGCTGTATGGTTGTGTTTGCCCTTTGACAAGAACCCCCCCCCCCCCCCCCCCCCTTACTTTTTTTTACGTACACACACATGTGAACACGTGTGTACATGTGTAGCAAGATGCACCCCTTCCTCCCCCTACATGTGTAGCAAGATGCACCCCTTCCTCCCCCTTGTCACAGAGACCTGCCCTGAGGTGTCGTGTGATTTGTGTCTTCAGTCATTATGTTTGCTCAGCCACACATGAATAACATGGGTTGAACATGCAATTAGAGCTTTGCTTGAACTTCTACTGTCACATGTGTCGACATTTTCCCGTTAACCTCTGCTCAAGATGATGTCTTTTTAAGACTGACTTCTGTGATCTTTCATGATTTCAATTCTTGCCTTGACACTTGAGAGAGTGTTTGTTGAACACAGTATGAGTATATTTGCCAGCCTGAAACGGACACTTTTTCACTTTTTAAAAATTGACCTATTATGCTGCTCCTTGTTTTTAAACTTAACTTACATATCGTGTTACAATGCTGAATGCCCATACAAAATGTGGGCAAAGTTTCAGCTCATGAGGTAAACATTGGAGTAATCAAAGGATAACTGTGAAAGTGATCTAAATGACTTGTTTATACACGTTAGTTTGAAACTAAGGATTTCATGAGACGGCTTCAAACCTCTTTGAAAGCTGTTGAAACCTCTTTACCTATAGGCTCTCTTCTCCCAACAATGGAGAGAAGCCCTACCCTGGCAGCCCTGCAGCATTCTCCCCCCACTGGAAGGCTTCCAGAGAGCTGGCCAATCAGAAGAAAGTAAGCACGTTGGGAGGGGGGGCCTTAAAGAGACAACAGCTGAAACTAACTGTTTCAGGTAGAGGCTGCAAATCATGCAAAGCTACTCTATAGGTTTTAGAGACTGACGGCATGAAAGGTCAAGATGAGTATGATATGGGATCTTTAAGGAACTTAATTTGTTACTTCAGTGTCACTGTTGAGTCTGTACTACGAAATGTTAGTCTTAGCAAGTGTATTTGTCTTATTACTGGTCAAAAATATCAAATTACTATTAAAATAGGTGACATTCACCTGAGAAGTCCAGAGAAAAATATTATTTCAAGATACTAGGTGTAAGGCCTGTCTGTAATAACTTTAAAACTTTACCAGTGCAGCGCTAAATTTACTGAAGTTTCTTGAAAAAAGACATTAAACCTAATTTAATTTAGGTTAATTTAATTTAAGTAAAATGTAATTGCTGCATTGGCATATAGTTTTACTCATTCAAACCAATTCTTGTCTTATTTTTTTGCTTGTAATAAGAAGTTTGTCTGGACTTGTCATATGAAGGTGGTTTAGCTTAAGTAAAATTGAATATTTTTAGCTTTGAATTACACATATTCTTTTGAATTTTTGCAGTGTATTCAACTGTAGAGTAAAGCGCTAAGTCTCTGCATACTGTAAGCTTAGAAAATAACCACAGAATTATTTCTGTTGGTATTTCATCTGTTTTTATATAAGTGGATTATTGGTTGCTCAATCCCCGGCTCATGTGATCGACAACTCATTTGACCTCAAGCAACACCGGGCAAACAGCCCCACAACTTGTAACGAGTTTGTTTGTTTCTGTAATAATTGGTAAAATTGAGGTAAAATGAGCAATGCTTGGGATGATAGAGCATTTAATCAGGGTTAATTGTAACCTGGCGTTGGATATACCCTGCTCAAGAAGGTGGCAAGGCTCTGCCATTGCACTGCGGCTGTGCGGTCCCCTGCATAATCATTTGTGGTAGTGTGTGCCTGTGTTCTTGCTCTCCAATGATTTTTGATGAATTTCTTCTCTGGGGATCAAAAAAGGATGATCTTATTTGTGTTTTTGGGATGCCTAGAATTACTCCCAAGATAGTAACAAGATGAATGTGTTATGTTTCTTTTTGGAGAAAGTTTTAATTCTCCACTTAAATGACAGCTGAACATGTCTGTCAGTGCACAAACTGTATCACGTTGTTATCCTGCGAGTCACTGATTCACATTTCACTGTTCCCTTGTTTGTTTGGCAGTTCTGGGATCCAGACACAACATTCCTACTGTGAACAGAGTGTTGATCAACTAAAAAGAGGAGACGTTGAACTCTGTGTGCACCCAAGTGAATCTCTGTTGGTGTGTGGGGAGTGGCAGTAAACAGTCAAAGCCCTGCTGTTTACCCGAGTAATGAACAAGTCTGTTACATCCGTAGTTCTAAAACCTTATTTTCCTTAGAGCTGACTTGTATCTAAGAAAAGCTGAGCTCCCCCAGGACCAACACAATAAAGGGATACAATGCTGTCCAAAATTAACATGAATTTAAATTGTTATTATTGATAAAATCCAATCAGAATATCAATCAATTAGTCTCTATCGATATAGCACCAAATCACAACAAATGCCATCTCAAGGCACTTCACAGAAAGAGCAGGTTTTCATACCTACACACTTACAAAAATACCTTTGTGTGTACTTCCCAGTAAGTGTCTTATCATAATTTAAGTTAATGTGTGTCTAATTTTGAACACCTCAGAGCAGACAGAGCCTCATAACCCCAGAGATCTCTTCAGAAATTTAGCACGAGCAAATCATGGAGCAGTTTCCCCCATGAAGCCTTACAGCTGATCTTCTACATGCACACTTGATTGAATGTGTCCATTTGCTTTAGTCTTTCGATGTAACATGAGAAGGAATTTGTTGCTTATTTGTTGACAACATTTTAGTTTTAGTCTTTGTATAAAGTTACCCTTTCAGATGATTTTTAGCTACAATCTTTGTCCTTCAGGTTTCTTTTAGTCATAGAAATGTGCAACTTAAGGTCCATGTTCCCCTCTCACATATTTAAACTCGATGTGATTGAAGAATCAAGACAAGTTAATTTTCCCCTAAAGCTAATTTTCCACTGCCTGGTCTCTGAAATTGGCCTGCAACAGCAAAAAAAAAAAAATGAAAATGTCACCTCCAAAAAACCTCATTTTTCTTGGAAGTAATCATTATATGGTCTGTACTAAAGGTCAAAATCTGTTAAAAACGTTTTGGTTATAAGGGTGAGTTCTGACCCATGTATTGTGTGATTCTCAAGAATTTTGAAATTCAAAGAATACATTTGAAAATGGAATCTACTGTATTTAACTCACGCAATGATGGAGAAACCTTGTGAATTTTTTTAATTTATTTTTGCAATTAGGGAGTCACTGACCAAAGTTAGCCAAAACACCACAGCAGTACAGCCTGCATTGAGTCACAGAGCAGTGAACAAATGACTGCATTTTGACCCGCCTGGTGATTAGCTGTCCGTTTGGGAGGGAGGGAGATTTGCCGCTGCAGGCGTCTGCAGCTGACTTTTCTCGTGCTGCAGACCAAAACTTGCTCCCAGCTCCGTCTCTGGCTGCTCCTACGGCTCTTCATGCCACAGCACGTCAGCGTCAGCTGAGCAGGAGAGAGATCACAGTCTGCTAAAAATGTCCATCCTCAGCTGAAAATAGCAAAATAAATGCTAAATGTATTATCTGCACCTTGTGACCCTGTGAGTTAGTGTCCCCGGCGTTGCCTTTGAAAACATAATTTTTACTTTTCACCCATGCATTTAGCTAATTTTATCATTCTGAGGGTGCACATCATTCAGAAAAACACATTAAATGGTGCACATGTGGAATCACCAGCTTGATTAGTGATTCATCTGGCAAGCATATACAGTGAAGAGATCTTCTTTTTTCTGTCATCTTTCCCTCACTCCAAGATTTTACAAATGCAGATGATTCAGAATCTTTTCATTTTGAAAACTAATTTTCTGCATGCATGGCTGCTGGTTGGGCTATTTAGTTTGAGGGACTGGTGTCAGAGTAGGAATAGATGAAAATGTCGGCATCATCATTGTAGAAAAGGCAGCACGAAAAGAAAGCTAAACACGTGGCAGAGTACACGTGTTAAAGGAGGAATATGGTTTTGTTGTATTGCAGAGTTGCAGTATTGACTGTTTGCTTTGTCAGCACCTGTTATCGCTTCACAGATGGCTGTTAGCCTGCGCCTCAGGTGACACATCATTTCTGGTAGGCAGCTAATGGGAACGAGTGAGGAGTGCTGAGGAAGAAACACAGCAGCCATAAGGTTACAGTTAACAACTTAACCCTTACCTTCAGGCATTGAACTGAACATTTAGCTTTTTACAGTATAGTTTTTTCTGTACAGTTGTCAGATTTGACCAATGACAAAACTCAACACCCATAATATTCACCTTACCGTTAACATCTCAGCTAAACCACCAGAAAATCAACCTCAGAAAGGCAAACGTGACCTGTTGTTTGCACGTTGTTCTCTTTATTACTGTGTGATCTTGTAGTTCTCCTATGATCTTGTAAGGCCGCCAATCTAGCTGCTCATGTCTGCTCCACTCTGTGCCAAACTTTACAAATGGACCCAATGGACGGAGAGAAAAACTGGAACAATGGGCACACAGGTCCTGTGAAATCTTCAGGTTAGGTTTCTTACTTGCTAACCACCTACTTTCCTGGGAGCTCTTGAGCTCTCTTAGGCTCCTCAAGATCGTTGGTTGACAGCCTGCCAGAACAACCCCCCCCCCCCCCCCCCACCGGATTGTTGATGGACGGTTTGCCTCCCCCCACCCCCTTGCTCCCTATCCCTCTTCCTGCATCTTATCCCATCTCTCCCCCTATCCCTTTCCAACCCCGGCGCAGTCTAGGCCTGTGAAGGCTGTTTCGTCATGAGCCGGGGATCCGGCCGAAGATTTCTGCCTTTTAATAAGGCAGTTTTTTTCTTACCACTGTAACTTTTGCTGCTTTGCTAAAGTGCTCATGATGGATAGGCTGGATCTTTGAAACATAACAATAAGTAAGGTCTTTTACCTGCTTTTTGTAACATAACAATGAGTAAGGTCTTTTTACCTGCTTTTTGTAAAGTGTCTTGAGATAACACTTGTAATGAGTCGACGCTATACAAATAAAGATTGATTGATTGATTTATTGATTTATTGACTTGCCTTTGACCCAACCCTTGTCTTGCTCTAATCCTTTTGGTTTCACAACCAAGCAGCAACCTCTGGTGTTGAGCCAAACTGGAAGTGCAAAAAACTCCATTTGACAGCAAAAATAAACATGTTTTAAAACATTGTACAAAAAACCAGTTTTGGATTGAAGTTCTTTGTCTTTATCGGCACACACTGTAGGGTGGGTTATTTTCTTTAATAGTCATTGGTTTTCATTCAGGATAAGAGTTACGCTTAACTGATATGACTGCAAGGGGGCGACACAGCCGACACAGCTCCACCTCTTTGCCTTTTACTAGTGACCAAAACTTAGGCTGAGAAAGCATTTTCAATATGCCCACTCGGAATGGATTGGCTTTAAAGAATAGATGTTTAAGAAATATGTTACATATGGATTCTTTTTTTTTTTTTTTATTGTAGTGGATATCTCCTTTTCAGTTTCAACTGTCGGGAAAACCACTCTGCAATTCCTACTTTGTCGGGTCTGAAGCCGTGTGCGAGCAGTCCTCGATGCTGATCAAAATCTCATTTCATATTTCACTTTCATTGTGCGCTAACCAGTTCTTCTCCTTGTTATTTTTAGCCCAGGCTTTTTACCCTTTCTTTTTTTTCAGCCTCCACTTCCATTGTGCAACAGTCTGAAAAATCAAGCAGTGTTGCATTCTTTCATAGAGCCACGGCAGGAGCATTATCGTTAACGATGAAAAAAGACCTCTTATTTACTTGTCCTGCATTTTCTCCTCACGCTCTTTGTGAGGTCCTTTTGTCCTTGTGTGTCAGCATGTATTTAACATGAGTAGCACCAGGACACATTCTTCTAGTTTACTTCATGATGAAAGTGGTTCTGGCCTGGATTTGAAAAGGAACACATTGGCTTGCTTTCCGAGCCAATGGTCTGCTATTATTAAACACATAGAGGCATGGTACTGCTCCATAATGCAAGCACGCTATACAGTGAATTATGCAACGGCGTCAATGAACAGGCAGTAAAGAGAAACACTCAAGACATTTGTTTAAGGAAAAGGCCATTACTATGCCAGTAGAACTTCTTCTGCATCAGGAAAGAAAAAGTATTTACAGTTAGCATCTGTGTCTTAAGAAGGATATTATAAATAGTGTTTCATTTATAAGGAAAAACAGACCCAGTCACAGTAGACTCAAAGTTTTAAAAGGTAACTTTTCTTTGTCAGGTAAAACAGATGGTTAGTTTTGGATAACCTAGCTAGCTGTTGGTGTGTATGAATGGGAATGAGTGTTTTGTTTTAGTGTGAACCAAATTTGAACACTTTTAAAAAGAGTTAAACAAGTAATGCTAGTTATTTATCCATACTTATCGTTGGGTATAAGGTTACATGAATATTCAACATTTCTTGTACTTTATCATGACCTTTGACCTCTTCCCTGGTTGAAGATAGAATATGCACCTTCAGATTATCATCAATCTCAGTGGCGCTCTGATTGGGTGATTGAAAACTGAGGCAGTCTCTTCGGTTGTATATATACATGGAGGTGTTGTTTTGTTGCCATTATACCTGAAGAAAGTTGGTTAGACCGAGATGGTTTATGATCAAAAAAATGTGTCGGCATAAAGCCAGAAAGTGTGTGTGAGCATAAATGTGTTCAGTCTTATAATTACTGCAAAAGTCCAGTACTGTTAGTATTTTCATGGTGGACTCATAATGTTAAAAAGTTAGTGTAGAACGCTGGGCACTTTTACTCTCACTGGCTGACATATTGCCATGTAATTTCCATATCATATAAAATGTGGCAAGCCCTAGCAACTTCAAGTTACAGCATGTTCGAGTTGTTTATTTAAAAAAAAAAAATAATAATAATCAATGGAAGTTATTTGAGAGTCGAGAGTCGCGGTCAGTTTTTTGCAATAAAGCTCCACAGTATACATACAAACTACATACAGAGAGTTCTGCAGCAGACTCCTCTAGGAGAGCTACAGAAAGTTCCATGTAGGCTAAGACAGGCAGGGCTTATTATCTGTGGTGATACAAAGCAGATTATACATATTGCCATCTAGAAAATTAACATAAAAAAAGCCTATTTATGCAACTATAGTTCTATAGAGAGTCATAAAAATGCTGAAACATCAATTTTCTTCAAGGGAAATCCAGCTATTGGTTCTCAAAAAATAAAATAAAACTGAATAAAGGAGATTATCTTTAGATTTTCACTCTATATGGGTCTTAATACAGTGTTGCATTTGGCTTCTTTCACACCAGTGCACACAGAAATTAATGGTTGAATTTGCCTCAAACAGAGAATGAATGGGGGGGGGTATTCAGGCAGCTGGAGGCTTCAGGGTTAAAAGCTATTTCAAAGCTACTACTATACGTGATGGGTCTCTGTTGTGCCACTCTTTGCCCTTTCAGGCATTTGATTTTATTTTTAGAGCAGGCTCTTTTATTCAGCAGCAGGTTGGTGAGCACCATGGTGGGAAAATGACCACTACTAGAAAGGCCAGTGTTATTTAGATTGACTTCTGACACAGTGATGGTTTAAATGTGATCCCACAAACTCAAACCAAGATTGTGCACAAAAACAGGAAATGAAACAACAAGGCCAAAAAGTATGATTAAACATTATCCTAAACATGCTTTACCATTGCATAAATACTCATAAAAAACATTACCAGTAATAAAACAATAGAATATTCATCCTTGACATTGTTATGAATAAAAAGTGAAAGGAGTTACATTTTCATTTTCATATATTTTATTTATCAGGGGACTGTGTGCAACGACAAGACAAACAACAAAACTCCACCTAACAAAGGACAATAAAGACACACACTCTGACTGAAAACTCAAGCTTTCTGAATAGTAATAAACACTAATTGTTGAAATCTCATACTTTAAGTTTTAAGCACTTCTCATCAATATATATAAGCAATAATTTAAACTCGGACATCCAGACATATGCAGCTTAATCTGTAACCCTATGAAACATGAATTCACATTCCAGTTTATGTTAGCTAACGTAACGTTAGCTCAGCAGCCAAAGGGGGAGACTAAGAGCTGTTGACAGGATAATTTAAAGATGAAAGATTAAGCTTTAGACAGCATATGCAATTTATGTAAAGGGTTTTTTTAGTTTTCAAAAGTGAAAATTGCAAAACAAAGTCATGGTAAATTGTTCCAATAATGTAGCTATAAACTAATACGATATTTATGATAATTTGTCTGGATTACAAGCTACAGATTGTCACTTCTTTGGAGTTTAATGAACTACTGAAATGTATTTGTCAGTGGAACAGCTAGGTGAATTAAAAAGTTATATCTTTTCATTGTTTTTATTATTAAATGTAGATAGACGGTAGCTTTATCCCGTAAGCTTTGATATTCACAAGTCAAACATATGCTAAAAGTCCAGTGATTCCTGTGGTATTGGTCCCCTCGCAGGAGAAATTCCCTTTCATCTACCGTTTCCAAACCGAGATCAGAGCACATCAGACAGCTATTGAGGCGGAAACCCTGCAGCTTCTGGATATTCAGTTGTGTTCAAGGACACTTTCTGCAGGGCTAATGCTGGCCATAAACCCAGGGCTCGTGCTGCATTCACATCTTGTCAGGTTTATCGTGAATATGACCCACCAACTGGGAAAAAACACAGTGCCTGCCAGCCCTCTAGTGACAAGCACAATTGGAAGCTGTGGGAATATTGTGTAACTTCAGTATGTCCCTGTTGGAGACATGAACTGGATAACTGTGTCAACAATAATGGCTGTTAGCTGTCTGAGAGACTTGCGTTCTCAGAGCCAGTTTACTTGTAATAAATATGATTTAATCTTCTGTGCTTAATGTCTGCTCTCTGTAGGATGGACCAAGTTTGCACGGCTAACAAGAGCGCTCACCAACAACCGCAACACGCTGCAGCAGCTGGCGCCCATCAGCAAACCTGAAGTCAGCCATAAACAGTCCAGACTGGCAGAGGTGAGTGCACACACACACACACCAGTACCCCTACTACACAGCTACAAAACCAGGATACTCAAGTCCATGTAAAGACACTCACTGTGTAACATAACCTAACCTCACAGCATTCTGACATAAGCTAACAAAGCATGATGCAGAACTTTAGCTAATATACTAGAAATCCAACATTACCGTACAATAAGATATGAAGCATAAAATAAGCGGAGGATGTAGAAACACAACCTTATCTTACAAGGTAGGTAAAAGTAAACAACACAAAATAAAGGTATTAGCAAACCAACAAAAGCTAACAAGCTATGTGTATTAGTTAAGCTGACAACAGCATCAGATAAAAAGAAGGCACCAATCATATGCAGGTTCGAAGCTAACATGCCCTGCCATTGTCTGACAGCTCATTATCTGAAATCCTACTAGTCCGTATAATTTCCCAATGGACTGACGGCCCGTTATCCCAACACAAAAAGCTATTATTCCAAAAGCCCAATAGGTTAAAAAATGAATAAAATAAAGCAAAGCCTCATTGCTCATACTCCCCGTAGGACTAGTTGTTTGCTCAGTGAGTTCAGTCCCTGTCCATGGTGCTGAATCAGCTGGGACTAGCTCCAGACCAAAACATGCTGCGAAGTCTCTCTCTCTTTTACATGCACACACAGACTTGTTCTTCATCATCTGACAGCAGCCATTAGGATATTTTTGTAATAATAGTAATGGGCTTTTTACTAACTAATATCGATCTTATATTAGCTCCTACTAACTGTATTAGCTTGTTAGCAGGTCTTAAATCATTTCTACCTTCAGTTTAAGTACATTTTAGCTCTTTTTCTCCAATGAGTTTCCAAAACATTCTCTCCTATCAAGGAAGCCTCTGTACACTAACAGACCACAGATGTTTTTAATTATTCTGGCTGATTATACCAGGACAGGTTGTAAATGGGTGGAGCTGAGCTAGTAAGAATTTATGACATCATACATTCTAAGCACCATCAAGGAAGATAGACAAGTCATCAAGTCCCGCCTCCAAAACAGGTTCTTCAGAATTACCAGGGTAGTGGACCGGACAATTAAACAAACTTGACAACACTTCCATATTCCCTAGAAGAGGTCACCTGTATGGGTGCACAAAGACTGCAAGGGTCTTTAAGTGTATTTTTACATGAATGACTACCTAAGGCCCTGTGTCCACCTAGCGCTTTATCAGTTGTTTTCAATAGGTAGAGAGCATTCACAGCAGAAATCAGCTGCCTGGATGACAAGCAAAGCGCCAAGCGTCTTTTTTTTTTTTTTTTACAAGCGCTCTGCCGTTTTTTGTGCGGCTGCTCCGAGCGCTCACTTTTCAGAAAGGCACTGTTGACGTCACGGGCTCTCTTTTCAAAATGTATGATATTCCCTGTAGTAAGGCCTCCTACGGATAGTATCTTGTACTCGCATCCTCTTTGCTCCGTGTCTGCTGGGTTTAAAAACGATCTCAAATGTAAAACATACAGTAAAAAGTAACGGAGCTGTGTCGGTCATACAGCCCACTGTCAACAGACTTTTGTCACAGAGTCTGGAGGGACGTGTCGCTTTTCTTCTCAGCGCACAAACGCTACCTGCAAACACTCCCGGGGCGTACAGCCACCGCTTTTCTGCCCGGAAATAACGCTAGGTGGGCACGGGGCCTAATTCAGCTGATAGTTAAATTAAACAGGAAGAGGAAACAGAAAGTAACTACATTGGAAGTTTGTACCACACATCTCTTATATGCCAACATAGCAGCTCTCTGCTCTTTACATTATTTCTGCACAAATAAACCCTCTTATAAAACATTAAGTACCACATTCAATCCATTTGACTAATGGTGAAGTAAAGCAACCACATATCAGACAAATGTATTAATAGATTTACAAAAGCACGGGAGCATGTTGTACTTTGTCACACACAGCCGACCACGCCCTTAATAGGTCCGCCCTCCCTGACTTACTCTACAATCTCATGCTAACTTCCCTGCAGCTGTTTTACTTAACCAGTGGTGTGGGAAAGGGTGTCATTAATATTTCATTTTTGGGTGGGGAGAAAAAGAAGGGTGCTGTGTGGGCACTCCCATTGATTGTGACTGCTGCTCGAAGTTTAGCTAAATTGATTTCGTAGTGTGGGGAGAAGATGGCTCAATGTCGTCTTTCACCATCACTCACCTACCTGTTTTATTCATGAGGGTTTGAGTGAGGTGTATCATCTTTAATCAGAATTTGTTTGAGTTTCAACCCCTCTTAGCACACGAGGGCGCAAAGCTTTGTGGGTTTTTAGCAAAAGTGTTACTTTCAGGGTGGTTTAAAGGTGATGAGGGAAGGGGGAGGACTGAGAGGAGAGAAGTGGGAGGAAGGGGGAGGACAGAGGATTGAATGGAAGAGGAGCAGATATGAAATGAGCAATGAAATGAGAGAGGGTAAAGGGCAAAGAGAGGTAGCTGAATAAGAGGGAAGGGAAGTAATGAATTAAGTTTGGAAGAAGAGGGAACCAAGAATTTAAAAGGGAGGAGGGAAGAGAAGGACAGAAGGAAAGGATTAACCCCTCAAGAGAGAAATGTGAGAGATACAACATAGCTGGATTTTGGAAAATAGTACTTTTTAAGGGGTGTGCCCATACTTACAGTCAAAAACTGTTGCTCCAATGAACATTTACAAGCCTTATTATGAATGAACATTTAAAAGCCTAGTAGTTCAAGTATTTTTATACGACTAATACTTTATTTACATACCGAAAAAAATTATTATGACCGTGTCCATTATTGAATTGATAGGAATAACAAGCCACACTCTCAGAGGAAACAATAATAACAGACAACATGCTTCCTTTAAGATATTAGAATGTATCAGCTTATACTGCTTTTAACACATTTTCTCAAAAGCAAAATGCATTTGAAGTAAAAACTTCAAAATTCACAAGTGGGGGTATAACCTAACGTAGTTCTTGTGATTTAACAAAACGCCAACATCTCTTCAGCTTGTGTTAACCACAGACCTTATTTCAGGCGTCTAACCACAAACCCATTCAAAATCCCCATTGACTTCTAAACGTTAGACCCCACGGCGCTCAAATTTTGACTTACTTCCGGGTTTTAGGACTCATTCCTGTGGCGCTGTATAGTCTAGTAATATTTAGTTGAATGTATGTTACTTGTCTGTTGAAAAAGTTATGATGAATTTCTACTGATAGCTTGTTTAGAGTGTCAACAGACGGACTATCAAAATAAAGTGTTACCCAAATAAGTCTTTGATTGTTAAGAAGTCAGTTGCTTGTTTTTGCTGGCAAAGTATTTTTTTTCACATGGGTCAAATATTTGAAAGAATGTATAACACTTCTTATTTGGTGGGAGGAAGTTGCAAGCTGTTGAGTGAGCTATGATCCAACGAAGTGACTAACAGAAACTAAAGTTCTTGTCTTACTTTGGCTCTCTGTTAGTGAGTATGTTGTGCAGACAAAATGCTGGGGGGAAAGATTGAGAAGACAGAAGTATCCAGAAGAGAAAGCTATCTGGTAGGAAAGAAGAGAGAGGAGCTAAGGAGAGTAATGTTGGCAGGGGAGGAAGGAAGAGGGAAAACACATAATCAGTCACAAGCTAATACACCCTCTTTGCCATTTTCCCAGCCTGAGTTGCATAATGTTCTGAGCATGCTCACTGGAGGTTGCAGGTGATACATCTGCTCTGCAGTCTGAAAGGGACAGCTGGCTTCTTCTGTCGAGGACGCTGTCGAGTGTCAAATAAGCAGGGATGTTTTATTTTCTCCCCATGATGCCCCTGGGCTGCTAATTGGCAGTAGCATTTTAAAGAGGCAGTGCTGCTGTTGACCTCGGTCTGTTTGAGTGGCAGCTTTGATGATAAGGTTCAGATCGGATGAAGGCTGGTGTGAATAAAGCCTGCTGTTGATCCTCTGTGCGACTTAACATCTCACTCTGTCCGACTGTGTGGACAAATTAGGCTGACCAAGGCCATCGGAGCGGTGCTAGCGCAGCTACTGTTGGCCAAACTTGGCAAACCAAACTACATTGTTTACCAGCTGACAATTTTGGATAAATTGTTCTAAATTTGTATAGCATCATGCAGCAGTTTATGTGAACCATGTACTGTAGCACCTTAATTGATTTCAGTAGGAGTCAGAGTAATTTAATCATATTCATAATTATCAATAGGAGCAGTAGCTCAATATTAAAGTGATGAACACTTCAGCAGAAGTGGCAATAACATTTAAATATTATCATATATATTATCATCATTATTATTTTTATTATAACTTCCCAAAGCAGTCATAAAAGCTGTCATTTGAGCAGTTATCTTAAATATATTATGGAGTAATTTTTCTATTGAACCGCAGGAAGCGTTATGATTAGTACTATTTATGGGAAACTATAATCGTTTATTATATATTTTGCTCTGAAGACAGTATAACAGCTCATCTCCGTAGCGGCTGGATACGAACAGAACAATGTGCCGTTTAGTGTGAAACGAGTTGAATGGCGGATGCGTGATCACCGCAGATAAAATCAAACTGCTGTGTGTTAATGTAGTCTGAGCTCTGCAGAGGAGGCCGAGCTCGGCAGGGGACATCATCATCACGCTGCAATCAAATTATGGCTGCTTTTTTGTCTCTTTTTTGGCAAACTCTCATTCTCCCTCTCATCTGAATGTTTTTTTTCTCCTTTCTGTCCTCAACATTCCTTTTACTTTTCACATACCAAATGTATTCATTATGCTGTTTTGTCACAGCGAGCTTCAGGGAGCAGCAAAAATGTGAGAACAGATAAAAATTGCGAACATTGACTTGATTTACTCTCCTTGCTTTTTGTCCATCTCTCTTAAGACAGAATAAAACGTTTTTGCTATTTGTTTTCCTCCTTAAACTTTGTCATCGGTTGAATTACTTTGTGTTCATCCCTTTGTCTTTTAATCCTGGGAGACACAAATCTGCTGTTCGTTTAGTCGAAAAGATTTTAAGAATAAATGTGAAAAGAACTTTCTCTGACTGTAAGAAAACATTGCTGGTTCATTAGAAATATCATAAAGCAGACTGACAAAACCTGCCTCATCATCCAACTACAACTCATATTTGAATGTATCAATGGATCTCCCTGTTATCTTGCTCTTCATTCAAAACATGGAAGCAACTGCCTTTCTTTTTCTACTTTTTTCTGTTTTACTTTAATGTGTGTGTGCCCTGGGAGGAATTTTTCTGAGGGAAAGTTTCCTGAAAATGCAGAGATTATATTGGAAAAAAAGAGAAGCGTTTTATAATGTAACATATTTAAAAAAAAAAATCCATCTTTGAGCTTAACGCTCTTTTTTCTTTAGAGGGTTGCAGGGGGGCTGGACTTGGACTCAGCCGTCATTGGGCAGGTCACCTGTCACTCAGCGCTGAAACAAAGAGAAGGAAAAAAAACTGACAGGCTCACATTCACACCCAGAGGCAATTTCACTCCACGCTGAAAAGTCCCTACAAGCTTGCCGGTCTTTAACAGCTCCAGTGCGTGACCAACTCCTGCTGTCAATGGGCAAGAACCATACTCAGTCAGACTCCTTGTTGCCTTTCACACTCACACCTAGAGGGAATTCGGAGCATTCAAAACATGCATTCCAAAACTGTGAATGAACCTTCATAAAAAAGTGAATTTTAATGATTTAAATTTCAGGAAACAGTTCAATGTAGAAAGGAGCATTTATATTATGATGTTTCTATGTTTTTATTTAAAAGGTATTTTGCATGCGCTAAACACTTGATAAAACAAGTTCAATAAGTATTTATTTATTTGCAAATCATTAAAAGAGGTTGAAACACGACATGTTCTTAAAGAAAGAAATTTAAACAGGGTTTCAGAAGAAGAATGAAATACATAAAAAGACAGATGATGCCTGAAAGAAGTAAACGAGATTCAAATGTTGGCAGGATGAAGTGCAGTAATGGGCTTTTAAAGAATTAATCTTAATGATGGTTCTGACTTGGCAGCTTAAGGCAGGCAGGCCTGTGGTCTGTCTAAAAATCAACATGATACTCAGTTTTACAGTGAATCTGCAAATGAAGCAGCGACAGTAATTGATCACTTTGTTAAATTGAATTCTTTTCTAATGCTGATTCTTTTGATGACCTTTTTTTTTTGTTGAGTAAATGCATTTAGTTTAAGGGAACCTAAAGGAAAGATGACTTAACGCTTGGTGCTCTGTCTCATCACCAGGTCTTACAGCTGAACTCAGACATCCTCCCGCAGTACAAGCAGGAGGCCCCCAAGACTCCTCCCCACATTATCCTTCACTACTGCACCTTCAAGACCACCTGGGACTGGGTGATCCTCATCCTCACCTTCTACACGGCCATCATGGTGCCCTACAACGTCTCCTTCAAGACCAAACAGAACAACATCGTGTGGCTGGTGCTGGACAGTGTGGTGGACGTCATCTTCCTGGTGGACATCGTCCTCAACTTCCACACCACCTTCGTGGGGCCAGGCGGAGAGGTCATCTCTGACCCCAAGCTCATCCGCATGAACTACCTGAAGACCTGGTTTGTCATCGACCTGCTGTCCTGCCTGCCCTATGACATCATCAATGCCTTCGAGAACGTGGATGAGGTACGGTTGGGTTTTTCATATTTTCTATTTTAGTTGTGAGTGTATTTAAGTTTTAAGGGAGGTAATGCAAGGGATTATTGCGTCTACTGGCTACCCAGTAAACCCAATGTGGAAAAGCTATAGCTATAGCAGTCTGTTTTTTTTATATATTAAGACTGTTGCAGTGTTGTATTACTCATACTGTGATAACAATGAAAATGTGATTCATGCAGCCCTACCCAACTGTAAACATACTGTGAATTAATTTAAAGGAAATTCTGGCTTCTTTGGTTTTTCACCCACACAGTCTGTAAATAACTATTTATATAGGCTATGAATGAACAGTCAGTTGTTTGGTTGGCCGTAGGAATTCATTGAAGGTTTACAAGGGGGCTGTATGTTTGCAAATGACCATGGAACTGCTAAAATCCTTTTATTTAGCTTGCTTGCATCCTAAAATGTAACGGGTTATACTAGTTTCTGTTACCACCTCTGAGTTTTCTGTTCCAACAAATTGCATATCTGCCATGAGAGTAGTAAACACAGCTGTTTGAAGTTGAGCTGTTGAGTAAAACTAGGATAGTTGTAGTGAGATGTTGGGCTTTACAGTCCTATACTCTGTCACATACTTACAAATAACATGTGTTTCTTCACCCACTGTTTTACTGGCAAGCTTGATTGGTACTAAGCTTGGGTAAGGGGTGGAATCCAACATTGTTGGAAATGGGATCGAGCCAATTACAACAGATGATTTGTCCTTTACTGAGACATCCTCAGACCCCTTCCTACAATTGACTGGACAAACTGACAACTGTGTTTTTAAACCACCAGTCTAAAAAACACAGCAACAGCTCTTTAAACAAGCATCTATAGAGAAATAATTAAACAGATAGTTTCTAATTGAATCCAAGGCAGATTATAGGTCACAACTCTACAGAATTAACAGTGTGTTATATCCAGATTGCCTGGATTACAGTAAGTAGTCTCAGGAGGTGATGATTCATCATGTCATTATGTTAACTGCTTCCTGCAGTTTGCTGATTGTCCAGCTTCCAGCTGCTGGCCTCAGCTGAGTCTCAGTGGATGTCTGTGACCCCATTTAGCCCTGGTGTTAACATGTGACAGCTTATCTGGACCAAGAAAAAGTCAGGTGGACAAGGTGGAAATGCATGCAGAATGAATTTAGATTGGCAAGACGTCATCTGGTCTGACTCGCATTTTGATCACATAGACGTTAAAGAATTCTGTAGAGTGTGGCCACATTTTTCAAAGCCCCTTTAAGGAGTTTTTAACTGGCTTTTGAAATAGACTAAAAATAGTTGTGGTGCTTCTTAATGACTTACAAAAACAAATGGGACCATCAGCATCAAGATTGTCTGTATCTATAGTATCATTTTTAATGGTTCTAACTGCTGGCGTAAGGTAAGTGTTAGACGACTACACTGAAAAAAACAAAAACCTTTTTGACATTTGCTAGGATGCGCTAGGATAATAATTTGTTGTCTGTAAACACTTCCTATGCATGAAGTGGAAAACATCAACAAAGCGATACGATGTATTGCTCTGATAGGGGCTGCCAAAATCACTAAAACCTCATAGGAGCTGTAAGGGGCAACAAACATGTGATTTTGAATGTCCCCTTTGTTAATGAAAAACAGGTAACCAGAATTCAGACAACAAGAATGCTATCTAATTTCATCTAATACCGATTGAACTTCAAAGGTCTTTAATCTGATGCTAGTATCCATATAAGATATACAGATGACGGGCCCTTTTAATATAATGTGTTGATAAGGGCCTTTAGTGCATTTAAAAGAAGAAAGAAGCCTGTCTCTGTGTGTTATGGAATACAAAACATCTGGGACGGAGATTTGGTTGGGTGACAAGAGAAAGGAGAAAAGATAATGGTGATGGGATGGAAATCTATTTTGATCCGCAGAAAAAGGAGAGAAGTCCTGGTAGATGAATTAGAGAAGTGCCTTTTGAGTTAGAGATATGTAGAAGATTGGGGTGTTCCTATGGGAGTTGCAGGGATGCTGTGCAAGTGGCAAACTGATAGCGTTTTTTTTCTTGTGTTTCTTTGGAATTGGCTTGGAATGACGGTTGTTTAGTCAATTGCTTTGGTTGGGCTTGAAACATCTGGATGACTAATGGACAGATGGTCATAAAATTCTGTTAAGAAATTCATGGTCAATGGTGTTTGAGTTTGTTTG
The DNA here is from genome assembly GCF_963930695.1 of Labrus bergylta. Lineage (NCBI taxonomy): Eukaryota > Metazoa > Chordata > Actinopteri > Labriformes > Labridae > Labrus > Labrus bergylta. Next base: position 17,325,432 of record NC_089212.1, on the reverse strand, counting down.
GGCCTTAGGCAAAACATTTTACAAGGGGCCTCTCCAACCAGCATACATCCCCCATTACGATTTAAATAATGTGACACCAACCAAAAAAAAAAGATTTTATTTTTATTAGTATTATTTTAAAAGAACAACCACCATGATGTAAAGAGAGCGGAATTTATGTTCAAGTGTCTCTCCCACATTTTAAGGACTGGCAACATTTAGTCATTTACTATTCTATTTGTGTGTGCGGTCAGATGGGGCCCCCGTAGGGAGGTTTCCAACTGTCATTGCAAACTCTGCACATTTTGAGACATTGCTGTGGTTTTCATGTTTTCAGCCCTTGGGGGGCCCCCTACTGTCCTGGGACCCAAGCAGTCACCTGCTTTGCCTGTTGACAAGCCGCGCCTCTGTTCATGCTGTTCAGACGATGCATTCAGATGATTTTGGTAATATATTTTGTTTCCATTAGGGACAACCGTGGGACAAATAGCTTAAACTATGATTAAAATGCCTCCGAACATTAGATGGACTGCTATAAAATGTGATACAGAAAGTAAGTTTTCCTCAAGAGTAATGAAATACCTTAAGCAATTGTCAAAAAAGAAGCTGCTAGAAGCTGCTGCTTGGTCCAACTTAATTCCAATTAATACTTTGATGTATGTCAAAAGACCAGCTAAACTATTGGCATTCCCATTGGCTTCATCCATACAGTACTACGCATTGTTGCTAATCCTATTCTTCCATTATATGGGAAGCATAGTTAAACTTAATCTACTAAACAATTAACTGATATTTTAAGCCTGGCCCTGACTCGCTCCAAGCATTACTTGAGCGAAAGTTCTGACTCACAAAGCTGGTAATGCGACTGTTTGTCTCGTTGGGCTGTGCGACACAACAGCAGGTTCTATTTTTAGTAAATAAGCTCATAAAGCTTCTTGATTAATTATTGATGGTGTACTGCTTTTTATTCAGGCTGAGATAATGAACGACAGCTTGCTTGTGAAGTGCTGAGAAATAGTAATCGCTAACATTCCATCAGTCTTCCTGTCCAGGCCCTGTTTGTGTAGATTTGAAATTCATTATTGAGATTCACATGATTATTCCTGGTCCTCATTTTATTCTACTGTCTCTCTAAACCTTGACCCCCATGACAAAAGCCAATGTTGAGGAATGTGTCGTGGTCTAGGAGAGTAAAATGCTAAGGGCCGTTTGTATTCTGATCTAGATTTTTAACTGTGGAGGAGAAATCTAATACCACTGCTTTTTCTAATAAGCCCTGAAAGAGCACATTGATTTAGAGAGGTTTGGTTGTCTTTAAGCAGTTTAAGAAAAGGTATATAGTTACCACCTCTGGGGTTTCAGTTTTTTTAGATCATGACCCTGCTGTTTGAATTCTGGGAGAGGTCTGCGAGGGATCAAGCTGCCTCTCAGTGATTTTCACGCCCATTTACACCCGTCAGATATCGAAGAGTTATATCAATATGGCCTGAAGTCCATTAAAGGTGCTTTTCCACTTGATTTCCTGCTGAATTAATTAGACCTCAGCCTGAGGGGAAGGACCGGCCTGTTGAGTCCAAAATAAGGGGGGAAAAGAACAAACGCTGTCTGGTCGTGTTGTACTCATGCGTTCTCTGTTTTTCATGTTTGAATATTTAATCTTTTCATGTGTGGGTAAATAAAGCAGACGTGTGTGCATGCACATGCTTATGAACACATGGTGTGGGTATGTGCCTGTGCACCGGCAGGCTTTATTGTGTTCTTGTTTGTGTGTGTGTTCGTGTGTACCTGTCTGACTGCCAAGTGGGGGCGTAATCACATGAGTTTTTGAGTGCCAGTAATAATAATACCAATATTTAAGCTGCCAGCAGCTCAATTTTCAACATCTATTAATTTTCCATGCCAAAAATTAATTTCAGTCCTCCGCCAGAATGGTAATTCTGTTCTGAACAACACAATGCACATAAAATGAATAAACTATATTTATTCATGTTTTTATATCTGACATGAGTGAAACATAGTTCGCACTTTCAGGAAACTTACAAAATGACCAATGGAATACCGGTGTTACAGTCATATTTATGCACAACTAAGTAAAAAATTGTCTTTACTGATTGACCAAGCCAAGACCAAGGGGCGTTTTCCTTCTAATCACTGTAATGATGTGGAACAATAGCCTCTTTCAGTGGTGGTCTTATCTCTTGATTTAAGTCTGAGACCGAGTCTCGTGACCGATCTTAAGATCAAGACCGATTCCGGGTAGTGTCTGTCTGTCTGTCTGTCTGTCTGTCTGTCTGTCTGTCTGTCTATCTATATCAAAGTTACTGTTTACAATAAAGCTGTCAAAGGAAGGCATGGGACACAACTGACCTGTTATGTAGGCGAGGTAGTGCTTTGTTTTTTTTAAAATCTGGTACAGAGACCCTGCATGTTCTTCTTGGCGTGTGGTTGCGTGCCAGCCACACTTTGTGCACTCAGATGAGCCGCTTCAGTGCGTCTTAATAATTCATGCCAAGTGATACAGGCAGTTTGGATTTCAAGATTTGGAAGTGTAGGCCAAAGTGGTTGAATAAATTCAGCAGTTAATAAAAGTATCAGAGCTACACATAGACTGTATTGATTATTTAAACTTGCAATCTATTGCCAGCCACATCGTCTCTGGCACAATGAGGTCTCCTGCTCATTTACAAACAGATTTATTTACAGCTACTTTCACTTGGGCTGTGGCTTAGCCTTATGCAGGGAACAAAAAATAGACCAGTAATGTAAAAGTATAAATCTCTTCTTCTTTCTGGGCCCTTAAGCAATTAGGCTAAGAAGATTTTATTGTTGCCCCTGCACCTGCTCCTGAATGGCGGCCCACCACCTCAACATGATCTCCCACTACCCCAAAAGGAATGCACACATTACTTTTATACATGGAATCGATGTTGCTTGTTTTATTTCAGTAGAACTTGAGAAATTCCCTGCAGAAGGTTGGTACAATTGACGAGTCGGACTATGCATCACTCGGCGTCAGATTACACACATGCAAACTCACCCGTGTTAACAGAATTCACACCCTCAGCTGCTTCCTAACTCTCACTCGTTTATCCTTTGTAACAAAATCTTGTTCAGATATTTTGAATTTGGTAAAAGATTGCGTTTAAAACATTTAGCTTTTGTCTTTGCAAGACGTGAATCTTGCAGAATGAACAGTGATTTCCTCTGAAAGCACCATCACCTCTTCATATTATTTACTTAATATTCCGTCCCCTCATGTTTACAGCATGTTAGCAAAGCCAGACATGCCGCTGCTTTGTCTTGTCAAGTATCTAAAATATGTCAGGGAAAACCGGCGGTGAGAGGTTACAGATGTTTTGGTCTCAGATATACTGTAGAAGTTTCCGTTGTTACCTGCAGTGGAATAAACTCTTATCATGGATAAACAAAAGTACTTAAACTGTTGCCTAGATTTGTGTTCAGATATCTTTTTTCATAACTTTATTTTTTACCATTGCTCTGGTGTAATATTAAGTATTGTAAATAATAGTCTAGAACAGTAACCACCAGCCAGTGAAAGAGTTTAAGACCATCCTGGGACACAGTACTTAGTTTAAGTTACAGAACTCTTTATTGAGGGAATAAAGAAATATTTCGAGAATGCGGCTCAGATCAGACAGAAGTGTTTAAAATATTTCTATAACAATAACTTTATTGAGCCTGCATGTCTCAGTTTATCCTCACTGTTTAAACCTCCTCCTCTTCATGTTTTTGTGTTTTCTCCTGCTGCTGGTACTGTTTACCCCTTAGTGAATGGTACATTGTAATGAGTCTTATTCTTGGTTCAGGTGTTCTCGTTGCCCAGCCACTCTCTGCTGGCCGCTGATGGATTCGATGCAACCCCGCTGGGTGGAGTTTTCCGTCCCTGTCTTTTAAACAGCAAGCGGGGGGAGACAGGCTGAAGGGAAATCAATGGCACATACATTCCCAGCAACTAAACAGGACTGAGACAGTGTCTCTCTTCCCCTCTTTTCTAAATTGACGTTTCTGCTTTCCCGTATTAGCAGAGCAGAAGAATAGATGGGTGCTGACTGAGGACAGCGTGTGGGCAGCTTTAGGTGCCGTGTGAAAGAAAATAGCAAAGATTATTATAGACTTATTGCAGACTGAATTCCCCTGGTTCCCGTCTGTGATGGCTGAAGCAGGCAGGAAGTATTTTTAGTCGTGTTTTAATGCAGGTAGGAAGAGTCTGCCAAACTGGTGATATGAAGGCGCTGCCAAGTCCCGGACCTTGATGTACATACATATTCACGAGCTGTGAGGACTTACAAGTCATTACCAAGTCCTAACTTTAATTTCACTACAGTGGAAGACTTTCTATCTCAGGGAAGTATAGTATACAGCTATTATTTTATTTTTATACCGTCATTCGTTTGAGCGATCATGACATTTTACCCAGCAGTGTCATCCCATAGACCTGGGGATGTGGTGGCTTTGCAAGTTTGACGATTCAAGGCTTGTTGCCACCAATTATTTGTCAAAAATAATCCTCAAGTGTATGATGTCAATAAATGTATTTTACTGCCCCCAAATGAGCCAGAGCCTCACCGATCTCGAAAATTGTAAATATCGAGATTCTGGGCCATGTACTGTACCAGCAATAGTCAATGAGAGACTGGGAAGCAGGCAGCTCACAATCATGGCAGCCAACATAAACAGAACTGTGCCTGAGCCAAGTGGAATATTGAATAAGAAAAGACCACCTTGTGGAATAATGGAAACAACATGCATGCCTTTATAATGTCCAAATACCACAATAGGGCTGAACAATCTTTATCATCCTCCATATTTGTTTTTCCTCTGAATTCACAATTATTCACGCAAGTGTCTGTGCAATAGGTATATCATTGTGAAATCATTTCTTGAAACAGGAGGAGAGTTGTCTCGCAGTCCGGCTGAATCGTTTAATGCGTGCGTTCAATCAACCTTTTATTAGTATGACGCCAATTCATAGCAAATGTTATCTTGAGATATTTTACAAAAAGGAGGTAATACGTGTCTGTGGTCTCCCATTTAAAAATACAATCTGTTACAATTTGAAAATTGTGTAGCCAGCATCAGCAGCATCTTAAATTAATATCTAGAAAGACAAATTAAAAACATTTTTTTTCCCCCAGTTGGTTAATCTAAAACAACTCGAGACCAATCATAGGACTCAAGGACTCTGAAGGGTAGTTTGGATTTTTTTTAAATGGGTTTACACTGGGTTCTAATAGTGTGAATAACTCAGCTCATTGTCTGTTTGGTAGGACAGCTTGAGTACCGACACAGAAGCTAAACTTTGTACTACCTTTAACAGGGCTGTAATTCAAACTTTAGACACCTAAAAAATGTCCTACAAATAAATAAAACATACTGTTACATTGTATGCTACATATTTTTATACAAGTTATTTTAGCCAAGAACAAAAAAAAAGAACAAACTCTACACGTTATCACTCTGTTACTTTCTGTTGGACGTTTGTTTTTTATATCTCTGGAGCAGGAACACCTACACTGAGTCACATACAGGTCAGCTGGCACATCAGCGCAACAACTGATGTACCGTAGTTCAGCTTTGGCTGTAAAACCGCAAACAATGATGTAACATTCTCCTGTGGAGTTGTGTTGATGTTGCTTGAGGTTACAGCAGAGGTGGTGTGAGGAGATGGAGCGTGTGTTTGTGTTGTGGTGGGGGGCATGTGTTTGTGTCAGTCAGGGAGGGACCCCTATGGGTCCCGGAGCCACCTGCTGTCACGGAGGATCCTGGCAGGCCGAGGGGAGCGCACAGTGTGTGTCTGCAGGCGCCACCGCGACTCAGAAAGGTCTAATCCAGGATGACCTTTCTGTGTGCCGGGTGTGTTGCCACTGCTGCGGCCGGCCAAACTGACAGAGCGTGGTGGGAGCTGTGCATAATGCAGCTTTGGGCGTGGTAATAACACTCCTTATGTTATCGTGTTAACACAGAGAGAGGGCAGGTATGAAGGAAGATGGAGTTGAATGTGTCTGCTGATTGAGTTTAATTGTCCAGATGAGATGCAGGGACGAAAGAAGGCAGAGTGATGGGAGGTAGTAATGTCAACCAAAATAACTCCCCTTGCTACCAGTCGGACTTGTGACAAAGCAGTAGATTGCTAGGCTAGGTAGCTAGTTCCAACCTCTAATCAACGAGACTTTTTCAGCATCGGTCTAGATTCAACGAACTGCCGGATTTTGCACTTCTGCATTGGCTTCATTTTTCAAAACTAGAGTTTGCCGATGGGTTGTCCAAACCTGAATCAGGGTGAATGGTATTCAGTCTAAACCAGAGTGGAACCAGACGAAGTTCCCAGAGCAAATAAAAAAAGACTGTAAAGATTTGTGGGGATCCCAGGATACATAAACTGTACTGTTTTATATCTTAGAGTATTCAACATAGTTCAAAAATTGTATGTTATACTTTAAATTTCAAAATCTCCATCCCTAATTACTTGTTACTTTGTCCGTCCACACCTGCTCATTATTGTCATGATTATTCTGCTGCCACAGACAGTTTCTTTTTAAAGAACAATCATCTCTCTCATCATCTCATCAGTTTGGATACCAAAATAACTGTATCTCTGTCTTTATTTTCTTCTCTATAAACCTCGCTGTACATTCTCTTTGGATGAAGCTCTTCTGCTTCTTGAGACACGCCATATGGTTCGTCAAAAATAGCATGGCAATTCAATTGTTTTAATGTACGCCATCCAAGTTTGTTATTTGCACATCATTTAGTTTTATATCCTTTGTTTTCATCACACTGCCTAAGTGGAAGATGGATAGTTTAGGTCACTGGTGAATGCTGCGTTCAGGTGATTTAGCGTCGGATAATGTTAGAGAAACACATAGAGCCTCGGGGGTTGAGTGGCCCTTTTATGTATTGTTCTCCCTTTTTGCTGACATTGTGTGAACGCAGTATAGAGCAATAGAAAATAGACCATTTCTCACAGCAGATATTTTGTTTCCTCAAAGCAGGTGTAATCAATAACATTTACATGGCTTTATTTCTGGTATGGTGTGCATATTTCAGGGCCAGGGTATAATGCCTTCTGGCCTGCTGTCATTGGCTTACGGGGATATTTAAATTGACCAGAGACTTTGTTAATTCTTTTTACACCTTTTCTTTGAAATCATGTTTGACATGAAAAGGTTTTAATAAAGTTAGAGGTGGCATAATGTGATATGTTACAATACAACAAGATATGATATGATACGATGGGGGGGCGCAGATGTTACGATAATATGTTTTGTACTTGTCCAACGATACATTATCATTCAATACAGAGATTTGTGCCTGATTTGTAAGAATAAAGATATTCTGCAAAAGCATTAAGACTATTGTATCACACAAATTAGCACGATATATGCCAATATCAATATTTTGTCTCACCCATAATTAAAGGGCATATAAATGGATTAAAGCATGAAATGGTAGAATCCAGGAAAATGTGCAGGAGTGGTAAAATAGTCCGGATTACCCTGAGAGAACCAATAGAAAACCAATGGAAAACAAAACTCTGGAGATTTGAACTACCTTGGAAACATTGTTCTTGGTACCTTGAGTTTTACATTAGAGTCTGTTGCTGTCTGTTTATGATTTAGTTTAACTCTCTTTATCTAATTAGATTATATTTTGTATCTCATTGATTTCACAAAATGTTTTTTTTTTTCCACCATTATATTTAACTTATTCAGTTTGTTCAAAATGTATAAAGGATTAAAATGGGGTTTTTTTTTGGTGCTTTTGCTGCTTAGTGATGGTCTTGCTTTTGGCTGCTGTTGCTGCTGAATGACAATGTGACTGAATTGAGGCATAGCACTCTTTTGCTTATAGCGGAGACATTTGAAATGATTTAATGCTCGCCGGATTGAGTGCTGAAAACACGTTAAGCTCCCAGTGCTGTCAGCAACATGCAACAGTGCCTTCTGCGCTTTGAAAATAATGAGAGAAAAAGCCGACGCTGAGAAAGGAGCTTCCCGATGGACGTGTAATCTCTGCCTGTACGCCGTTTCACTTCGCCGGGCTCTGTTTGGATAAACAGGTGCTTATGAGCCATGATTTTACATGCGTTGTGCGCTCTTGACTCATGCTCTTTTCATCTGTGTTACCCTGGCCTGTGGCGGCTTAATTTAGAAGCATCTACATATGAGCTGGGAGCTGTCCGAGTCCCAGAGGGAGGCCTTTGAAGCTGCGGCTGAGAGAGGTGGAGAGGTGGAGATGGCTGGCTGGGTGTGTGACATCAGAAAAAAAACCTGCATCAGGAGTCTGCGACAAGGCCAAGGTGCAATAAAGATCTGCTTAGGCAAGACTTGAGTTAGGACCAAGTAAAGATCAAAGAAAATGAGTCTTATTAGACAGCGAGACCAAATTACCAGAAAAACATAGTTAATTTATATCATAACCAGGGGCTTTCTTAAGGATGAGCCCAGAAGCACATAAACCACACTCTACATATTTCTTAACCTTTTACACATCTACAGTGTTTATTCTGTGGTAAAGTAATGGCTGGCAGCAGGACTACTTCTTTCACAAAACTGGGTCCAAAACTTGTACTGTGCATGGTGGGAAGCAGCTCACCCTGTGGCTCATTAAGCAGGGGTTGAGACTTAAGCAGGGAACACAGTCTCCCCTTCTGACATAAAGCCAGGCACGCAGCAAAAGATTTTTAATATCTTAACAGAGTTTGAAAATGTTGAAGACCTCACACATGGTAAGAAATAATCATAGATCTTACAGTTTTGTTCCTGTAGATAAGCACACGGCACTGTAAAGCTGTGCGTACGCCTTACCATCTCACTCCGATTTAGATATGATTTTTGAGTCGTACAACTAATTTTGACAACAGGCAAAATTTCTGCCAGTTTTACATCAAGGCACAACAGCTGATCACAGCTCGACAAGCTGCTAGCCACCGGTCAGATGGTTTCCTAGGATGGTCTGATATTTTGGTCGTCAGACTGCACACACCTGCATTGGGAGAGCAGAGCCACGAATCGATTCCCCCGACTCTGTGAATTGTTTTCCCAATTGTGCCTGCACAAACTGACAGACGGCGTCCAAACTCACCATGGCAACAGCAGGCATGCCAAAATTAATCTGGCTTCCCCTTCCAATAACGGAAGAAACATCGTCAGGAAATAACTGCAGACCTCCAGCTGACAGGGCAAATTTATTACGAATTAGCTGCAAGTAAACTTGTGTTTGTTGGTGATGCAGATTGTGTGTGTGAGAGAGGGTAAGCATTTTTGCCGATGTGTGTATTGTCAGCCATGCATATGAGAAATTGAAATTCAGAGATCTGATTTCAACCTTCAGCCCGGGAGAGTTTTCTATTGACAATTATGAACGTTTGTCTCGACTGAATTTGTACAGAGTGAGCTCTCGGGTCGGGCCCAACAATCAGGTCGAACAGTGTGAGAACATTTAACGTGAGTTTTGGTCGTGCGTCATAAATGATTCAGTTGGACAGTTTGTGCTCAAATTCCAACAGGACTTTTCTACAGTTGTACAGTGTATGTCGGTTTAACAGATTACGTTCAAAAGTGTTATCAGACAACACACTGAGAAAGGTTCAGAGGGACGGAAACGTTTTTTCTTTCTTCTAATAAATTGGTGACGCCTTGAAAGAGTGTGCAGGATTTTCTTTGATTCAAAGTGATGAGTTTAATGTCCTACGCACATTCTTCATGAGATAGTTGGATGTGGGAACACCTTCTTTAAAACAAGATTTCACTGGCTGAAAACTTCAAGATGTGAGCACAGAATTGAGAAACTAAGTCTTTCTATCAGGACAGCCGAGTACTGCCAGACTTTTTCAAACTGCAGGGTGAAACCTTGTCCCGATGTTTTTCAGAAAAGAAACTCTTAAGGTCTGTTACTGAGGAGCTGGTTCTTGAAGATGGAGACATTGAGACTGAAAATGAATGTCAACATGGAGGTGAAGGCTGAGCTGAGCGTGAGGAGTTTGAAGGAAGCTGCAGAGAGCACCACGCCTCGGCCTCGGCAGTCTCCTGCCTCGTTACATAACACCAGAGCCTACACCATTAGATAACCCTGCAGGTTTTATTCTACAACTTCTCTCTCTGTGCTCCTAAATGAGAAAAGTATTACTTTTTAAATGTGTGTAAATATTGAGCTTCAGACTTTAAAGTGTTAAACCTCTTCTGCTTCGAACACTCTGGCTTTTTAATTGTGTTCAAACGTATGGTTCAGAGCGTGCCGACGCCTCAGGGTGCTGCTGCTGCTCCTGTGGTTCTAAACAATCTGTTTTGTTTATTTTTAGTCCCTCTCTCAGCCAACTGTGTTTGAGGAAGTTTGTGGTATATAACAGTGTCCCCGCTTCAGGGGATCATCTCAGCTGGAGCAGGAGGCTGTGGCTCAGTTGGTAGAGTCGGTCGTACATCAACGGGAAGGTCGAGGGTTCGATCCCCAGCTTCTGCAGCAACATGTCCGATGTGTCCTTGAGCAAGACACATAGCCCCAAGTTGCTCCAGCTGCTTTGGCGGCATGTGAATGCGTATTCATAGGATTAGTTACTTCATTTCACATAGCGATCTCTGCCATCAGTGTGTGAATGGGTCGGGCTGACATGTGGTGAAAAAGCACTTTGAGTAGTCCGCCTACTGTCAACATTTTGTTGTATTAACGGTAAATGGACTGTAGTCTTCTGAGACAGCATTTCCAGCATGGCGGCTGCTGCTGCTGCTGCTGAGCCTCCAGAGCACCCTGCTGTAACAGATGGGTGACATCACCCAAGCTTCGTCCATTAATAGTTACCTTCTATAGTTAAGTTCAGACTGTGTGTGGCAGTAATGGTCATTAAATCATATTTGTCTTCATGACTGTGAGTTTCTTGCAGATATTGGGTTTCTGAGAAGGATTCTTCAAATATGTTCAATAAAGATTTGTTTACAAGATGCACTGAATTAGACATTTTACAGTAGGAAATAAACTAGTACGTGTGCTCAGGGGGCAAACTGTTCATAATTCTTGTTTCTTACAGCATCGGCAAACATTTTTACTAATAAAATGTTGAGTAGATACATAATTTGAGTGCATGATAGCCTGATGATGAAGTATTTTTAGAGCTGCCATCATGATTTGCAATATTGCTGGAGATTATTGCCAAAAAAAAAAAACACTGAACCACCTTTGACAATTGCTTCTTTTTAGATCATTTTTCTTCTCAAATTAACAGTAGATGCAATTTTACTGGTTCTCAAATACAAAGTTACTCGAGCAGTGAATTAAACAAAAAATTGAGAAAAGAACAGAGTTGAGAAAATGGAGTGAAAACAGCTGACACTATTTTCCGGTACAAGTAACAAAATAAGAACTATCATTGTCCTCATTAACACTGCAGACCTTTCACATGTATTAATACAAACTAACACTGTGTTTGTAAGCTCTGTTTAAACTGCCTTTTTCAGGTTGAATTACAGATCATAACATAACAGCAGGAATATTCATTATGATGTAAAGGTGCAACCCCAGAAATTGCAAAGTTTTACGAGTGTATTTCACATAAAAAGGGTGACAGAGTTCACTTTTATACTGTAACAAGCGGCTACAGGACGTACACATGTGATGTTATTAGATAATTTGTTCAAAAATAGTTATCTTTTGCAGAGTGGGATTTTGAACAGCACTTTAAAGACAGTGCACCATCATTACGTCTCTACATTCATATTGATTCCACAACAGTGTGTCCGAGTCTCTGAATTCACCGTACAATGTGTAGAAAAACTGCAGGTGCTCCACATACACACACACACACACACACACACACAGTCAGATTAAGCACACACACAGACAGTGTTCTCCCCCTGATGCTTCCTCTTATCCCAGCTTGCCCCCTGTACTGTAACGCCTCTGTTCCAACCTTCAATGGCAGGACTTCATCCCCCCCTTTATGACCATGTGTCATATGTGTCATTCATAGTGAAGTGGAGATGTCACAGGGACATAAATATCGAGCATTGAACAGGCAGTCTTGAATAAGGCTAGGACCATATTGAGCCATTACACTAAAGCCTTGTGTGTGTGTCTGTGTGTGTGTCTGTGTGTGTGTCTGTGTGTGCGCTTGTGTGTAAGATGGTGAGTTTTATTCTGCATACTTTCCTTGCAGCCATGTCTTAGCTGTTAAATGGCCTCATAACACATCAAGGCTGAAAGAGAAAGGTCCAACATGTCCAGTAAATCAGCTGGGTCGAGCACTGGTTCTATTTGTTGACTCTATCCTATTCAGACGCACTGACATGTAACATAAGGCAAAGACACAACAGGTTGTCGATGCTCCAGGCCTTGCTGCACACTGTCCTCTGTACTAACACTAAACCTGGATATTGACTTTTTTTTTTAACAACTCCAACCACACATTAACTTTATTCTTTTTCTCTCTCCTTCACTTCTCCTTAAACCTCCTTCCTACATTTCTCATTCTTCCATCTCCTATATCCTTGTCTCCTCTCTCCATGCTTCACCTTTTCTCACTTCTCTCGTTCTCTGTTTCTTTTTCCGACCCCTCTCCACTGCTATCACTTCTATAAACAAATCTCTCTCCATTCTACACTCCCTCCCTCCCTTCCTCCCCCTCAGGGCATCAGCAGCCTGTTCAGCTCTCTGAAGGTGGTCCGCCTGCTGCGTTTGGGCCGTGTGGCCCGGAAACTAGACCACTACCTGGAGTATGGAGCAGCTGTTTTGGTGCTGCTGGTGTGCGTGTTCGGACTGGTGGCTCACTGGCTTGCCTGCATCTGGTAAACAGTTTTTCTTTGTAAACCATCATTAAGAGCCTGTCGATTTCCTCGCAGTTTGGTGACATTAAAAATCTCCTGCTGGCTGCTGTGATTTGACTTGTTTTTCAAACTGTTCCTAATTAGTTCTGTATGCTAAATATTGTCCTCCCCATCTGTACATTACAAATCATCTGCTGCTGTTTTGTCTAATTGCAAGCGCTGTTTTTTTTTCTTTTCTTCTGTCTAACAACATTTATTTATGGCTGATAACAAATGCTTTCTGCTCCCACAAAGGAAAGCCGAACCCATTTTAATCATTCTTTTATTAACAAGCAAGACACCAATGATTGTTCTCCTACTTTAAGACTGAGTCTGAGGTCAAATTAGCAGTTTAACTTGACATAAACGTCCAAACAGAACAGCTGATTTCATCCCCCAAAGCTGCGTTAAGTTTTCATATTAAGATGAATGTGAAAAATAAATGACTGTAATAACAGAATATGAGCCTTGACAGACCTAAGTGAGTCTTATTTATGCTCCACAGTCTGTGCTTACATAAATGATTAATGGTTTTAATAACCAGATTTAAGGATCACTAAGTAGCTTGTCTCATATTCGTAAAGCAAATGAAGAGACTTTAAGTTTATATTAGACATACTGTGCATAAACAATGGAAGGATCAAGACATTTTTGGTGTTTGAGGGGGAGTTTTGTCCTCTAGTTACAAGGACGTGCGTCAGTTCTCTGCTTTAACGCGCTTTTTTTAAAGACAGGCAACCTTGCCTCCTCTTATTTATCTATTACTAATTTGTTTTGCCAATTACATTTGAATGGGAAACTAAATTGCTGCCTGTGGCGTTGGTTACACATTGCACTGACTGCTGGGAGGTTTTGACTTGTTTTGAAACATATTATTTAATTCTGGCTGTTTAGGCTGTTTCTAGTGAATGTTAATCATTTTGTCTTACACCTTTCCCCGAGGCAGCAATTTAAGGCAACATAAATAACTGTACTAAAACAGTAAATCTTAAAGCTCTTGGTATTGTTTGCTTTGGTTTGTCGTAAAAGGCATCGGTATTAATTCCAGTCTGTTTCATATTTAGCTCAAATTCCTCACAGGAGCTTTAAACTCCCGTCATTCCTACTTAACAGACTCATTCTTCTGATATTGTCCTCATTAGGTACAGTATAGGAGACTATGAGGTCATCGATGAAGCAACAAACACCATAAAGATGGACAGTTGGCTCTACCAGCTAGCTATCAACATCGGATCACCTTACCGCTACAACGCCAGCGGATCGGGCCAATGGGAGGGCGGCCCTGGGAAAGACTCTCTGTACATCACCTCTTTGTATTTCACCATGACCAGCCTGACGACCATCGGCTTTGGAAACATAGCCCCCTCTACGGACGGGGAGAAGATCTTCTCTGTGGCCATGATGATGGTGGGATGTGAGTATGAGATATGTGTTGCAGCTGTGGCTTGCTGGAGGCCAGGCTGTATCAGATGTTTTGGTTTGTTGCATTTCAGAGCGTGAAAAAGTACACTAGGTCAGTTTGATTCAGGAGATAACACTGTACTGCTGTGCAATGTTGTACACTGAGAGGAAATCAACTGAGGCTGCTACCTTTAGGGAATTCTGGTGGTGGAGTTTTTGATGATGTGTTGATGTCAGTTTGAAGCAAACTTTTGTGCTGTGTAAAAGTTTCACTACTTGCTGGTTGTATTGTGTAACCAATGTAGCTTACAGTTAAAATGTTGGTTTGTGTTGGTTGGCCCAAGAGTTTGTTTCAGTGATTGATTCATTACGCAATTTCCACTAAATGAGGTTCTAGTAATCCTTATCCACAGTGGGAGCAAAATGGTTCATTTCAGCTGCTGTCTCTTTAATGTCCCCCTTCCCACTTTCCTCCGATTGGCCAGCTACTTCTGCAGTCGAAGGGACATTTTGAGCGAGATTTCGGCTGGGCGTGTCCTGTAGCATTACTCCATCTCTTGCGGAGTCTTGCAGAGTTCATCTCATTTATAGCAGAAGGAAACTACGTCCTGGGATTATGTCAACAAATGTGTATCTTGTGTAAAAAAAAAAAAAAACGTTGCTGAGGTTTAGTATGGACATCCAACATTGTAACATTATATGTATTTAAATATGGATCAGAATAATTGAACTCCTTTAAAGTTACCACCAATGACACCTCACATTTTTTTCTTTTTTGCATTATCCGTTTTACTATATGGAAATGTTGGGGCAGATTTAATGGAGCTTGTTAGCTGGAGCGTTGTTGTTAATTCAGTTGTACAGCACACAGAGGCTGCACACAGATCTGCACAGCAGGAGACTCCACACTGACGATGAAAGAAGCCGAAAACTGTGCAGAATAATAAAAGAGAGCATGTGACAGACATGATTAATAGCAAACTGAGCTGCCTGTGGTTAATCTGAGAAATCATCGGAACAAACGAGGGAGCCACAAGATATGAGTGGGTAACAGTGAGGGGGGAAAATAACTTTTGTATCACAGCTTCTTTGTGTAAGAGATATGGTTTAACTCTACAACAAATTTCAGTGTCTCGAGTAGAAAAAATCCCTAACGTCAGTATATTGTATTACAAAAGATAATGTCATTTAACAGGATTCATCTTTCAGTTTGTTGCAAAGCTTCACAAATTAAATTTGTGCGACAAGACTGGAGTTCTTATCCATTCCCAAACCTGCAGTGAAATTAAACTATTATCACTCCTTAACCATTGTCAAGCATTTGAGCTGAATCTTACGACACATTAACTGTATTACTTATAACGTAGACACAGGGCGACGCAGTAGTTTTTTATAAGGTCTTTGATTGGTGTCTTCCCCCCCCATCCCCCATGTTTGTATTTGGACTGCAGTTTACATCAGATCCTCAGATTAGTATTTTTGTTAATGATGGACTTTTATCAACCTGCCCTTACTGTAAACATTTTAAACAGCACCTTCATGTTGCATCAACAAGGTCGATAAATGTTGAAGGTTCATAGTTTGCAGCTACATGCAAATTGAAGATTTTCTAGCCACAGATGAGTCCCTCCAGATTTTCTGAGGGGTTGGGAGTAAAATCGGATAGCATTATGTGATTTTCTCTTCATAATGGTTTCTCCAAAGAAACTAAACATCCAGAGATCAGCCCTAACCTCATGACCAACTACCTAATACTGTTTGTGCCCCTCTCATCAGTCCACGTTTTTATTGTTGAAACTGTCTGGATCTTAAGCAGCTTCCAGTGGAAATATCAGGAGAGTCATACTTTCTGCTCTTAACAGCATATTTGCTGTTTTATATCTTGTAGTCATGGTTTTACACTCTGTCGTAATGGAACACCCGCAGTCTGATTTGGGAGATTTGTTTTTCCAAAAGTGGCAAATTTACAACAAAAGTGTTTCTCTCTGCTGGCCTGATGGAGCTTGTGTCTATATCCTGCAGGAACACTTGCTTTCAGTGCATCAATTATTAAAGTTTATGTAGAGTCTGCAAAACTCAAAGTACATATTCTTACTTTGAGTACTTCCTTTTTTTCTACCAAGTGGCTCCCTTGAGGCTTTGACGGAGGAAAACAAACAGAAAAGTTGTTTTGAGGATTGGTTCAAAGTTAAGGAGACATGCAACTGCATTAATTTCATAAAAAAAAATAAAAAAGATGTTGGTATGTCATCCCGACTGGACGGATATGCTGTTAGGTTTCTGTGATAACATTTCGGTAACCCTTCCTTTTACAAATTAGTACCAGCTAACTTACTGAGTAACTATAGATGTTTTACTAACCTACATGCGACAAGTTTGTGGTGAGTGATCAATAACAGGTAAGGAAAGTACTGATGTAATTCTTCATAGTTTCTGAGGTAAATGAATCATTAGCGGGTACAGTCAGGGACAATAACCATAATAATCAAAGTAATCTATTGGAGTATTATCTTAAATTCTGGACAGGACAAAATAAAGTGTGTGGGGCATTTCTATGAAATTGTTTCCTAGTGTCCTGGAATGCACACAATGATATCTGAGTTGTTATCATCTGAAACCAGTCAGAACTGCCTGGTACTTAACTGAAGTTATTGGTAATGCTGGAGGTTTTTCTTTTTTTTCTCTTCAGCTGTAGTTTCCCTGTATTTCCAGTGATAGTACACCATAATGCACCACAATGACCATGCAATTACTGGATTAATACCTGGTAATTTGGGGACCCTAAAAGGAAGGGCGACCAAAATATATTTAATGTGAATATCTTATTACTTAATTGTGTGCTAATGTGTAAGGTATATGCATTTTTGTTACCAAATGACTGATTAGCATTCCAGATGTACCTGCACCAGGAATCTCGTACCTGTCTTCTTTTTTTTTCCCTCTTGCTTTCTTCCGCAGCTGTTCAACCTGTTTGTACGTTGTGTTTTGTCCTGAAAGCTTCCTGCCTTCAGGCCAAAAGCAGCTGTACATTATTCAACACATTTAGTATACTTGGACAGTCATGAGGAGCGCTCGCTTTGTCTCATCATGCAAATAATCTGCCAACATGCAAACCTGCTGATATGGAACCGTTTTTAGATTTGTTGTTTTCTGCTCAATAAACTCGGAAACGATTCTGTGTTGATGGAGCAACAGGGACATGATTCCTCGAAATCTGTTACACCATGTGAATAGGAATAGAGTTTGTGTTTCCATGGGCTGTTTATTTTCAGAGTTGCTCGGCGTATTGTTGTCACAAAAAACATTCACTCAGATATTCATAGATATTATGTTTATTTTTTTTCTTCTGAATTTTGTCCTTTACAAAGCATTAAGTCTGTGCCTTCATTTTGTTCTTTCTGCTGCTCTACACAAATGAGCGGTGTTGCACGTGTGCAGCCCAGCGTACGCTGAATCTGTATTTAGTGATTTTTATAGCAAGAAAAGAAAGTTGTATACTGTAGCAGAGCAGAAGGAAGAGGCTGGAGGTAGGGTTGCTAGATATGATTCCAACATATCTGATTCTTATACGAGTAGTGGCAGCTGGTCAACAGAGGGCACTAGGGTGCACCCCGCCACCCCCTTACAAGGAGAATGACAGACGTTCGGATGTTAAATATAAAGGCACCATAAAAAGGTACCTTACAGATAGACCTGTATGGTTTGTTACATTGTAGGTGTAAAAACATCCACTGTGCTCCAGCCTGAAATATAACAGTCCTGATAACAACATTTGAGCTTCCCACCCTGAGTGTGACGTCACAGGAACATGGCCGCTGCGAAAAATTGTATATGATCCAGACTAGTGCCTTAACCTTAACCCTTAATCTGACCAAAAGTTATGTTTGATTTAAAAAATCACCTCTACACAGTATGTACTGATAAAGAAATTAGCAATTAAGCCCAAAATATTCTTTTGCAGCAGTCTGTAGGTATATTTATTTCTGCTTTAAAGATAGGCATTTTAATATAGGATTCCTTCGTTTTTTGAGCCGGCCTCATGCAGAGCATGGAACTGCAGTCTTTTGCACTTCAGCATTAGCTTCTTTTCTTCAACACCAGGGGTTGGTTACTTTCAAAAAATATTTAAGTTGTAATAATTTGGCTACATGCAAATAGGTCTCGATTGAAGTCTGTCTTCTTTCATCTTTTTGCTGGTCACTCTTCCTACAGTGCCCCTCAGCATTTTGAAGCAGAAGAACTTTCAACTCTTGCCAAGTTTTGTGAAGCAGAAATCAGTGGATCCCTCTTTTGTGGCGGCTCATGTGGATGCACAAAGATCAAGGCTTAGTTCATACAGGCACAGAGAAATAACAGAGCATTATGGGTCCAAAAAGAAGCTCTCTCTCCTATAAGAACAAACTGTACTTGCAAAGTATCCATCATATTGTCTGCATCTGCCCAGAAATCTACAGGAACAAGACGTACAAACTATAAACAACTTGTGAGTCCAGAAACACAAGGCAAATAGCCAGTTTTTATTTTTAGAGGCGTTCAAGTGTTTTCACATTATTCCTTTAAGTGTTTGGCAGGGAACACCAGTGTTCCTCCTGTTGTACAAACCTTAAAGCCAATTTTCAATTTGCCAGAACTCCAGAGGATCCTGTCTGTGCAAAGTGTTATGATTAAGCCATTTTTATAAAGGACTATGTTGATAAGAGATGCTGGGTGAAAACAAGCGTTTTAAAACAGCCAAATCTCATTTTGGAACAACAGTGTTTTTGTCCCGGTGCAACCTTTTTTCTATCGTGGAGTTTAGTATCGGGCTGAGCCAGAACCTCCCTGGGCTGTTCTCCATATTGTTTGTTTTCTGGCAACTGGACAGCAAGCAGCCTCAGCTTGCTAGTAAACAATACAGCGACATGACATGCTCCTCAGTGTCACTTCTGTCTGGCTGTGACTGATAGTCTTCCTGGCGTGGACGACCATCGACAGGCTGTGTGGGCAGATTTCTGATCTTAGCGACTGAGAGCTGATGTGTGAGACAGACAGACATTTAGCTTGTTTTGCAGATTGTTCCACAACTATAACAGTGCAGTATGATACAAATGATCCTCTTTACAACAGTGTTGAGCTGCAGCAGACAAGGCTCCTTTAAAGGGCCCATATTATGCTTTTTCTGGTTTTATGTGCCCTTTAGTGTGTTTTCCAAGTGTCCTGTGCATGTTTAGGCACATCTATTTGCAGAAGTTCAAAGTCCTGGAAACGCGGCTTCTCCTACGTCCTCCTGTTAGCTGCATGTAACGCTCGGTTCTAGCCCCCCTCGATAACAAATTGTCAGTGTGACGTCTTGTCAGTGTGATATCACTGATCTAAACCCATTGGCTCGTTGTGGCAAGCCCAGCAGCTCATGTTGTATGCCCGTTAACTTCTGTGGCATGCCCACGATATTTCCTGTGCGGTAGCACAGTAGTGCTAAGGTGCTAATGTTTTTGCTCCCCGGCCCTCGGAGCCAGAGTGGCTGAGCGACTGACCAATTACGGCAGAGCCGACAGGCCGACCAATCAGATCAGACTTGGCACACGTGGGGACTCTGAACGTGGGCACTTCAAAGCCTTAGAGAGAGAGTCAGAAGCGAGCCGGTGCATGGAGCGGCAGTACACTTTCTTCGAACTTTAGCTATTGTGAACATACTTTAGTAGGTACATTAAATATACGAACCCCAAAAAGGGCATAATATGGGCTCTTTAAGAATTAATAAGTTTGATATACTACCGCTGCGTTAATGGCCGATAAATCATTTACTGAAGCTTTCCAGCTTAGTTATAAGCCGTTAATACATATGATACAGTATCTAACAAAAGTGAGTACACCCCTCACATTCCTGCAAATACCTTATTATATATTTTCATGGGACAACATTGAAGAAATTACACTTGGATACAATGTAAAGTAGTCAGTGTACAGCTTGTATAACAGTGTAAATTTACTGTCCCCTCAAAATAACTCAACACACAGCCATTAATGTCTAAACCGCTGGCAACAAAAGTGAGTACACCCCTAAGTTGATATGTCCAAATTGGGCCCAATTAGCCATTTTCCCTCCCCGGTGTCAATGTGAATCGTTAGTGTTACAAGGTCTCGGGTGTGAATGGGGAGCAGGTTTGTTAAATTTGGTGTTATCACTCTCTCACTCTCATGGCACCTCATGGCAAAGAACTCTCTGAGGATCTGAATGGCCACCATTATTTTCCAGCACTGCCTTAACCCTCTTGGGCATGGAGTTCACCAGAGCTTCACAGGTTGCCACTGGAATCCTCTTCCACTCCTGTTTCGCCCAGTTTCCGAAGGGAGGGGATCATGCTCTGCTTCAGTATGTCACAGTACATGTTGGCATTCATGGTTCCCTCAATGAACTGTAGCTCCCCAGTGCCGGCAGCACTCACGCAGCCCCAGACCATGACACTCCCACCACCATGCTTGACTGTAGGCACGACACACTTGTCTTTGTACTCCTAACCTGGATGAAGCCACAAACTCTTGGCACCATCTGAACCAAATAAGTTTGTCTTGGTCTCATCAGACCACAGGACATGGTTCCAGTAGTCCATGTCCTTAGTCTGCTTGTCTTCAGCAAACTGTTTGCTGGCTTTCTTGTGTATCATCTTTTAGAAGAGACTTCCTTCTGGGACGACAGCCATGCAGACCAATTTGATGCAATGTGCGGTGTATGGTCTGAGCACTGACAGGCTGACCCCCCACCCCTTCAACCTCTGCAGCAATGCTGGCAGCACTCGTACATCTATTTTCCAAAGACAACCTCTGGATATGACGCTGAGCACATGCACTTAACTTCTTTGGTTGACCATGGCGAGGCCTGTTCTGAGTGGAACTTGTCCTGTTAAACCGCTGTATGGTCTTGGCCACCGTGCTGCAGCTCAGTTTCAGGGTGTTGGCAATCTTCTTATAGCCTAGGCCATCTTTATGTAGAGCAACAATTCTTTTTTTCAGATCCTCAGAGAGTTCTTTGCCATGAGGTGCCATGAGAGTGAGAGAGTGATAACACCAAATTTAACAAACCTGCTCCCCATTCACACCCGAGACCTTGTAACACTAACGATTCACATTGACACCGGGGAGGGAAAATGGCTAATTGGGCCCAATTTGGACATTTTCACTTAGGGGTGTACTCACTTTTGTTGCCAGCGGCTTAGACATTAATGGCTGTGTGTTGAGTTATTTTGAGGGCACAGTAAATTAACACTGTTATACAAGCTGTGCACTGACTACTTTACATTGTATCAAAGTGTCATTTCTTCAGTGTTGTCCCATGAAAAGATATAATAAAGTATTTGCAGAAATGTGAGGGGTGTACTCACTTTTGTGAGATACTGTAGGTGTCCAGGTTGGGAAAAATAAGGTTGGCTGATGTTTATCCTCCTCGAGCGTGACACTGGCTTTGCCTTCATTGTTCTGTAATTTACCAGGAGGTCCATCTGCTCATTATGCTGGGATAAATATTAGTTAGTCTCTAGGTATTCTCACTTCCAAAGTTTTTATTTTCTTCCCACATATCACAAAGCACTTATGAGCCAGCTAGCAGTTACTGTATGGGTCACCACTGTGGCACTATTGGCAACTGTGAATGCTAAACACCCACAGCAAACCACTCCCTGAGTTTCTGTTTTAAAAGGAAACAGCTTTGCAGCATCTAATAGCACTCTGCAATCTGATTTCATGCATTTTAAGATATATCCTTGTTGCTCTTCTTACCATTAACTTAGAGTTTGGAGAAGTTTGAAGTGTGCTTTTTTTTTGCACCAGTAACCACAACCCACAGAGATGTCACAGTGTCGACCAAGTAACAACCACCGGTGTCAAAAAACAAAGCCAAAGCCAAAAACTGCAATTCTTTGAGTGTCCGCTTGAGGAATCCCCTTATTAAAATTTTTACAGCAGAAATAAACATGTTTACAGCCTGGTGCAAAAAGAAAACAGAAAACATTTTGGTCTCAGTATAGCTCATTTCAATATTCCTAAAATCTACATGCAGAACAAATAATTTGCTTGGATTGTTTTAATGCTGACAGTCTCGCATGTATTTGCATAATTATGGGCGTCACTGATTTAACTGACAGGTGGGGGCCTTGTAGCTGTTTACCAAGAGGCTAAGACCCGCCTCTCTGCCTCCTTTTTGACTGTTACTGGATTGGTCGAAAGCTAGTTGGAGAAAGCATTTTGAATATGGCGACCACCTCGTCTGAAACCAATGACGTCACTGAGGCCAAGTCCATGTTTTATACAGTCTATAGTACTGACACACCCTTGATTACACGTATTCCTCACTTTGACAATGAGAGGATAAATGACTGAAAGGCAGAGCAAAAAAGTAGTTTGTTTTTGGTGAGTATTAATGCATGTGAGAGAAAGTCTTTGAGTCATTTGTGGCTCCCGTGGGAGCTCAGTAGAACTGCTAAATGTCCTTTAGTCGGCATCAGTAAAGGCTGTAGACTACATGTTTCAATATAAAAACGGGGAGTAAGCTTAACAAATGTATTTAGTTTTGTTCCTTATCGCAACTTGAACCTAGCTGCCAAAAAAAACCTCCAACATATCATGACTGTCTCTGTTGTTGGGTTGCATTGTGGGTAATGTAGGTTTTTGGGAAGATTGATTTGTAGAGTTAAAAAATACCTTGGCTTCTTTTGCATCAAGTCTGGACATGGTTTCATCCAATCTCTTTGGGTAGCTCTTTAAAAAAGATTATGGGTTTCTTTCTGTCTCATCAGCACTAGCCTAAGTAAGTGATTCATTGAAGATGACATATATTGGGTCATCGTCATAGGATTTCTGCACTGCTGCAATTTTCTAGAAGCGGGAGCAGTTATTGAGGAACTTCAAGGCTTTAAGATAAAGAAATGTTACGCTAAAAAGGTAGAAAATCTCCTGAAAAGATACTTATGACATTTTCGCCAAAAATTCCTGCTTGAAGTGTATATCGAGGAAGTTGATTAAATAGCCTTGAACAAATAGAAAATACAGTTCTGACACTGTGAATACTGTTGTACAAAATCATTTATCTAGTTATTTGTTTTACACCTTATAGATGGAACTGAGGCGACTGAAGGTTTTAGCTGAAAAATTAACAGTGGCCTGTGATGCATTTTCCTTAAGTTGATCATCAGGCTATTTGTAGACCTCAATAACAAAGGCAGAGGTGAAATGAAACCTTAACCTTCAGCAAATAATGTTAGAGGCCATTGTTCAGGCTGTCATCTGGCAGAACGGTGTCAGGATCTGTCAGACTCAGCAGATCACAGTGATTGATTGATCAGACTTCTACACAATACTTTCTCTCCACCTCTATCAATCAAAGCAGCATGCTGTATGTCAGAGGCGGACAGAAAACCTGACTAAGTTAACCAATTACTCCATCAAATATGTATTTATTCTGAAAGAAATCCTTTTTGGTGAGTTGTCAAATATTTGCCTAAACTTTTGCATGAAACAACGATAGCCTCAGAGCAAAGATTCCATTGCGGAAAAAAGACAAGAGTTGGGAGAATGAAAACGAGAGGAAAGAATGAAAGATGGGGACCAAAGACCAAGTGTGGGTCAAGTGCTGCATGTCAGATTCACTGCCTGTTTATACTCCTCTCTGGCCCTATTCTTCATTTCAAAGTTAATCTTGCCTGACAAATGGTCTCTGTTGGAGACACAGAAGTCCTGGGGTAAAATGGCCAGCCAGTTTAGCCCTGTGGTTGATTTTTTTTTTAACCACTGACACACCAAGAGTGGGGGCAATGAGTTTGGCAGGGCAATATGTGTCTGGAAGAGTTCATTCGCTAATACTTTTGATGAGAAGAAACCTTTAGGCTAACAAGATACAGGAAGCTACAGGACCCAAGTTCTTGAATGTCTCAAGAATGATTTACAGACACGGACAAATTACGGGATAATCAAGTAAAGTATTCTAAGATGAAGAATAAAAGCATGCATTGTATTGGAAAGCTGGACCATAGGGTAGGGGAGATTCATACGCCACAGTTAAAATGACTTTCAGTGAACATAGAGGCACAAAACGTCTCAAATTCATGCAAGGATAACCTTTCCAACTCAAATGTTTGTGCAGCTGTAGACCAAGAAATTGGCATCTGTTTCCAGAGGCTTATATCATCCATCAGATGAAGTTGGATGATGCTTACTAATTTGTTCCCAGATTGATAAACCAGGATGTGAAAGATAATGATATGTCCATCTAATAACTACAATTTCTGACCTTCCTGTTCTAGTTTTAAATTCTGGTTAAAACATCTGGTCCTATGTTTTCTAAAGCAATTCCAAAAATATATTTTGTTGTAGCCTCAATGTGTGCCAAATTACCCAACTTTCATCCAAGCCACTCGCTGATGTTGTGAATTTCAAGTAGGCCTACACTATTTTGATTTTAAAACAGTGATTTGGATTCAGGATGCGTGTGAGGCACTGAGAAAAGACTGGAGAGCTCTTTAATGACCAGCGAAGGTGAAGGTATCTTGTAAATTGTAAAACATTATGAACCATATAACACTTTGGCATCATGTTATGCAGCACTTAATGCTAAAAAAAAAAACATTACACAGTTGAGGACCACACAAACATTTACTCACGTTCCAACATATTTGCTTACAACTCCAACTTCTTGTTTAACCCCTTAGCTTTAAAACGTACATCCCTTTACTCGACCTTGTTAAAACTGACTTATTCTGTGTTGCTTGATTTGTGTTGGATGTAGGGATGACCAGTTAACCGCGGTTACCACTGTCTTTACTCTGAGAAATGTCAGGAAAATGTAAACCATGTGATCTGACAAATGTGTCTACTGAAGCCTGATGATACAAAGACTCACTCATTGTTAGATTGTGGTGTAGGCCTGAAAAAGAAAATCTGTCCAGACTTGACTGCAAACTGTCATCCATCAGGAAAGAAGAGCATCGTTTCAGGGACAGAGTGTTCCTTTTTTTTCTTTTTCTGGCTGACTAATAAAAAATAGAAATGTCAACATAATTTAAAAAGCATATCAACACTGACTGACTCTAAACAAAAAAACAGTCAGTTTGGACCCGACCGAACATTTTACACCTATCAAGTGTGATAACTCTTCTTCTATATTTTTTCGTGTTAACTGGCTGTTGGCAAACCAGTTTATAGGCGGATTTCTGCCACCAAGTGGACCGGAGTGTTGAGCATGAGATTGGGGCAGTTAAAAAAAAGAATAATAATTTAAAAAAAATTAAAAACATACAACAACAAAAAACTGATGTAATGAGTCGGAGATGTTTATCAGATCAGAACAGAACCAACATTCGTCTCTCTCTTACTTCTGTATTGTCTTGAGAACTTCTGTCACCTCTCATCTGTCAATCTGTCCCTCTGTCCTCTGTTGTTGTGTTCGTTTGTCCTCCAGTCACTCTGGCTGTCCGCCGTCTCCTCATTTAATCGACCCAGTCTGAACCAAAGGACTGTGTGTACACTGATATCTGAACGACTCCTCTTCCTATTAGAGGCCGATCTGTACGACTCCTCCTCCTCCATACCTCCCCTCTCTTCGTCTCTCCCAGCTGTCCTCCCAGCTGTCCTCCAACATGTCTTACACCCTGTTTGTCAAAGACAGTTCAGGGATTAATGGACCACTTAACTGTAACTGCCACCATCAGCAAAAGACATGAAAAGCTTTTCTGGGTCAAAGCACAACTCCCAGTTAGAGGCCTGAAATCATATTTAGCTCACCAAAGGAAAACCCATGCCAATTAACGTAGATAAAAAAAACAAACTAAAACAACAAGTAAACCATCAAAAACACATACTGTGTGTGTGTGTGTGTGTGTGTGTGTATATATATAAGTGTGCTCCGTTCCGGTATATATATATATACACTCTACACACATAAATAAATACTGTACATTAACACACAGCACTGCACATACATAAAAGTGAACATTTAGGACCATACAATTTTAATCAGCACCTTTTTAAAAGCGATCAGCATAACAGCTGATTTTAATCTGCATATAGTTATATGATACACATAACAGCATTAGCAAGTTGTAGAAGAATACTTTGAAAGGTGTCGTGGCAACTCATGGCTAATTCCACCTTCAGCACGTGGTCACACTCGGCAGGGGGTATAAAACACCTTTTACAAATGATCAGTAATATTTACAGTTCCCCTGTGTTCCCCTCATACAAACAGCCTCCATCTGCGCTGATAACACGTTATAGTCTAAACTGAGAACGCATACATTAACATCAAAAGGTTGTAACGGTGTCTTCTTTCTCAGTTCTTGAGAAAGATTGCCAAATTTCATATGTTGTTCTCCAAAAAAGACCCAAAACATAATTTTTTCTTCTTTATCTAAAAAAAGTTCAATATTTTTTAAATAATCTTGTACCAAACATTAAACATTTGCCCCCAAAAAACAACTTAATAAAGTGTTTCACTAAGATGGGACACTTGACAAAAATTGACATTCTCCTCCAGAAGCAACATTAAGACTGTGCCAACATGAAGTGCCCGTATAGCTACTCTAACAGGAGTACCAAAGCAAAGTGTTCATTCTTCAAAAAAAAGTAAAAAGTCTGAAGTGTGCTCCGTTCCGGTTTGGAATGTTTACCTTGTTCTTTATAGTTCAAAAAAGGTTGTCAACATTTCCGACACTTCGTTACTTTTGTGTTTTAAAATGTTACAATTTACATTAATAAAAACCCCAGCAACGATGATATCATATCTTCAGTCACATTTTTTAACCCAGTGCTGCTGCAAGAGAAAGCAGCAGGTTCCATTCAAATTCCCAGGCTGACAAATACTGATGATTTTTAAGTCAGAGTTCTGTTTATGTCACTGACAAAGAGACAGAGAGCAGAGGAGGTGATTCTCTCTAAAATGGGAAAACAACATTGGCAACGTTTTGACACCATCACATTTTTTCCCCAGTTTTTCTCGCTGTGGATCGAAATTGTTTGATTTGACTAGTATTGTATGGAGGTTTAGAATTCCGGCATCATGACAGCCCTTCATACACACCGTATATATAAAGAGTGTAGAACCTTCATGAGGCAGCATGTAATGTAAAGGGACACCTTTTTTTTTTGTGATGTAAAATGAGCAACAAAAATAACAATGGAACCATAAATACTTATTCAGCCCTTATGCTCCTGTTCAAGCAGTTCCACTGACACACATAACTGTACTGTATTGTTGTGTGCAAAAATACAGCAGCTTGTCATGATAGATTAGTTTCTGTTGTACATTCACTCTGCTGGAGAAGTATTCTGCACTGAGTGGATGCCTTTTTTTCATTTAGGTTTCCTTTGGTCTGGGAATAGAGGTCCTGAAACCTGCAGCAAAAAAAAAAAATACCCGAGGGATGAGTTAACCCCTGAGGTGTCTGGTAATCAGAGTAAAAAAGGAGTCAGATAAAGTACACAGTAGAACTAGGGTTAAATGATATAATTTCATTCTTGTGTAAATTGTGATAAATCAAGAAAAACGACATAGCATCTGGTATTCCTCAGGATGTCTCAACAAACAGCATTGCCAGAGGTCTGTTTTATATTGTCTTGCCAAGTTTGACAAATCAAGAACTGTTTTATTTTGTTGACTAGCTGGTGCATGGAGGCCACCTTGCCAGCCAACCTTCGAATCAGGATCTAACCTAATATACCAAGAAGCAAACAGATACAGTTATGCCTTTGGGAGCAATATGAGGTTCATTATCTGACCGGAGTACTGTTGATCTTCAGATGAGTTCTTACTCCTGCGTCACAGCCGTCTTAACACCATTTATTTCTTTTTGACGCCAAATCACAGGAAGTGTAGAAGTCTCTATGTTTGACTAGTCTTATGACTTTATCATCTCAACATAAAACAATCTCCAGTAGTCTAATCTCATTATCAAAGGATTTGTGATATTAAGAGGTGGATTGGTGAAGAATCCCCAATCTGTTGGTGTTTGATTATGATTATTATTATTTCATCACATATGACTAATGTTAACATCTTCACATGGGCTGTCTCATCTGATGAACACTCCACTCCAAATGCTAGTTGCTGCTCTTTATTTGAACCTCTGACTGTAGCGGTATGCTCCACAACTCAACCCAACAGATCAAGTATTGGCAGATATGTCTCACTGTTATTACTGACTCAAAATAGAGAGTTCTTATCATTCACTTTAAAGTCCAGTTCCAAAGGTAAAAAAGAAATGCCATTCTGGAACACAATGTAAAAAAATCAAACAACACAATAAGACATTTGTTGAGTCTGCAGGGATTCTGATTCGTGGGAGCTTTGTGAAAAACCAACAACCAACAGATCAATGTGAGGTAATTTGTAAACCGCTGAGTCAACATTCAGGAGTGTCTGAGTCCGAGATGAGTCAATACAGAGAGAAAATCTAGCCACAGAAAGGACCCAGAGATGTTGTAAAAATCTACATCATGTAAAGGAAATAGTATATCACTGTTAGCCCTCAGGCCTTTGTAACAAAATCAGATTATTACCTACTTATGTCTCATGCAAGCTGAATACACGTTTCATAAATTGCTATTTGCTTTCATATTCAGTCATTGTGGAATACTCAGTAGAGCATTTTGTTAGCATGAATTAAATTAATTATTTAATTAATTAATTAATTAATTCTTAATTTATTTGTTGGCCATTCAAAGTCTGAGAATTTTTCCGAAGATGGGGAAATTGTCAATTGTCCAGAGGAGGAGCTAGTCATCTTTCTTGTTTTAGTAGATTTTAAAATCACAATCATTGAACTATAATAACAACTATAATAACACCCACGGCCACGATCTGTTCGCAGAGAATTTTAAAATGATGGTTCTGCCATCTCTTTTCTTTGTTAGGAGACTGAAACATGCACTTAACAGAATAACAGGGACTTCAGGGCACAGGCAGTGATTTCAGTCAGAAAATGATTGCATAGTTCTTGTATAAGACCTTTTTTTATTAAACTGAAACAGCTTTGTCTAATTCCTACAATCTTCCCCACTCCAACTGACACTGCCATTTAGTTTATTCTTGTTCCTGACACTAGCACTGGCAAGCTGAAAAGGTTACAGAAAGCACAGCTCTTGATTGATAGGTAAAAACCACACAGAGTGAAATCAAACCTCCACACTGTAAACCTTCTAGTTTGTTACATATTTTAATAGGCGGGGGAAATGTTTCCTCTTTTGAACTCTATGACTATGCTCTTCTTTGTGTTTGTTAAGGTGAAAGATATTTCCTCACAAATGTTGGGAGAGAGAAATAAAATCATCAACCTCTGTTGTTGCTGTCACCCTGGTTTGTTTTCTTTTTTAATAACACAGAAGAGAAAGGTATGAAAGTGTTTTTAATAGGACGCCTGGATCACAGAGGTGAGGACGGTTAAGACCACAAAGCGTTGGGAAAGGGCCGCCGCTTTGATCTATCACTTCAGCAGTAAAGCTGTGCAAAGCCTTTAAGTGTAGGGAAAGAAGACACATCCGACTCAACAGGTTATTTAATGTACCATAGGGGTTTTTTTTTAAGTCCAACCCAGAAATGTCCATTGTTGTGAGACAAATTCCCTTGATTTTAATTAAAGGCAAAAATATGGATTCCAAGATCTTGTTCTTGGTAAATTGTATCCTCAACGAAAGTTCAAACTTCTTATTAAGTTTAAGTAAGTATATTAAGTATTGAGAGTTAATCAGACCACCCATTTTTTTCTTCACTAACAAGGCAAGGATTTCTGGAGACTGCTGCTTGAGTCAAGCTGATTCTCACAACGGAAAACGGTTAACCTGCTATGCAAAAAAAAAGATAATCTTACCCTGATGGTGAAATCTTTCCCTCACTTTATTTTCTTTTTAAAAATACATTTAGCACTTTTTATAGCTTTATTGTGGAGAAGTGATAGTGGACAGTGTCAGCAATCACGAAGTGGAGAGTTGGATATGACATACGGGAAAGGAGCCAAGGGCTGGATTTGAATCTGGGACTCCCGCTTCGAGAACTGCAGCCTCTGCACACTTCCTATGAGGAAAACCTGATTTTGAGACTTGACCTCAGATAAATTACTTGGCAAGTTGGGCAATGTTGCCAACATGAAAGAGGAATGTGAGGTATGTGATGGCAAGATTGGAATACCAAAAAATATTGTTCATTTTCAGGCGCTAGCTTACAGACAATAATGGGAATTACCTGGGCTCCAAAGGGTTTGGTGGCACCAGTGATGTGTGCAGCCAGGTGGAAGAATGTGCTAGGAAATGCAGCCTGATGGCTGTGCAGTCTAAGTGAAAGAGACTTAACAGGCTCAGCAGAAAGAGAAAGAGGTAAAAGAAAAAGACACAAAGAAGCAGGTAAAGAAGGCCTGGAGGAAAGGTTTCTGCTTTGGCACTTTCCTGAGTGGTTATCGGAATTTAAACTCCGCCTGATGTTAAAAATTATCTAGCCAGGACCCTCCTCCTGGAGCCTTGAGCTGTTTCCACACATTCCCATAATAAGTTTGGGTTTCACTGAGTGGATTGGAAATCCTCCTGACGTAACACCCCCACCCATCCACCCCTGCACACTTATCCAACTCTCCACAGGGGCCTGAGGAGGAGGAGGAGGGAAGAGATGGTTTGATGATAATGATGCCGGGGTACAGGAGGAAGGGGGATACGATATTGAAGTAGGATGGAAGGAAAAGTGCACAGGGGTAAAAAGGAAGGAAAATTGGATAAGAGGGGAGGAAAAGTGCAGAAGAAGAGAAGAGAAGAGAAGGTAAGGGAAGGAAGGAAGGAAGGAAGGAATAGGTTGGGAAGACGCTGAGAAAGAAGCCGCTCGGAGTATCATTTTTCCCTCTGCCTTCTCAACTGAGATACTCTGATTAGTTTGGAAAGCACTACAGAGAGAGAGAGGGAGAAACACATCCACTCAGAAACAATTGGATGGTGTAGAAGTGGAAAAGACAGGGCTCTACATTTTCCTCACGGATCCTGTGGGAGTCTGTCCTGTGTGTGGTCTTTCTCTGACAGCGAGGCGATTAGTACACTAATCCTTAAAGAGCCATCTTGCTCTTTCTTTTTTTTGTCAGTTTGTCCTTACTATCCTTTTCTCTCTTTTCCACTGATTATCCCTTCCCTTTCTTTTTCTCGCTGTCTTTGTATTCCTCTTACCCGTTTAGGGTAAGAGGCATTTCCTCATTATATCTCTCCAGCGTCTCTCTTTTTTCCCTTCTCTCTCTCTCTCCCTTCCTCTCTTCTTTCCTCTCACTCACTTAGTCTGTTCACACTAAGTGGTCCAATTCAGGGGGCACTCGGCCCTGAAATCAGATCCATACTTCACCTCAACCAATTAGCTTCAAATTTTCGATGTCAATTAAATACACCTGTATCCATGCACAAAGTTTTATTGTAATTTTAGGTTAAAAACGGCTGGCAAACCACAGAAATTCATTGCGCCAGTCTTCTCCAAGTGACTGTTAATGCTTTAATGTAGCAACAGTAAAGCATCATCCATCCCCTTCCAGGACAGTAACCAATCGATAGAGGGTTTAGGATGTCGGGCTTCACCAGCGCCTTAAGAAACTTTTATAACCAGAGATGGGGACCTATGGGTCTGTGGTCTTTGTAGGAATAGAATTATCCTTGTCTCTTTTAGAAAGTGTTCATTTTGGCAGCTATTTTAGACCTAGTCATAGTCCTTGTCTTTGGACGAAAATGCATGTGATAAGATTGAATTACATTGTAAACGTTGTGGCAGCACTGATTTCAAATCCTATATATTTAACTAGTTTTATAGCCTGCCATCCTTTTTAAGTTCCGTTTGAGCTTTTGCAAGAGTTCCAGTTTTCAGAGATGGGCCGCGAGTTGTTCGTGAATGAAATCTGTTAGTGTGTTGTGTGCTGCTCTGTTGTCATGTGTGGAGTCTCTCACATCTTTAACATTTGTTAAGATTGAAGCAATATATTAGTGTGGGCCAGGATTTACATAGTCAACACACAATGTAGTGTATTTTGATGTTGTGAATGCTTTCTCATCTAGACTAGTGCTTGAATCCAAGGACAGCTCATACGTGAAGCAGTCAAAACAATCCTACAGGGCCTCAACACTTGATGGAGGCCATGTTTTGACTGTCCTCCACTGTGTCCGCACTCCCTCACTTCAGGGGTATATGATGTAATGAGTAGACAATCCAAGTGAAGTGCCTGAGTGACATATAGGCCTCAGGAACTAGGCTATAACACTTATCTAGGGTCTTAATCGTTTGTTCGAAGGAAGCCTCCGAATGACTTGTCCTATAAAAAAGCTTTAAAGCTCCCGATGGATAAAGTCATTGTTACATACTGCATTGGACAGCCAAGTATGAATTAATGCTAATCGTTGGCGTTTTACAGTGTTTGTTCTTATAATTGACAATACCTGAAAGTTTAGCAATTGTATTTTTTAGTAGGGACCAGATATGACCAAATATTAAAGAAGGCAATGGGGTTAACCTCCTGGCCAATTGTAGTTTGTATCTCAGCCCTCCTTCATAGCCTCCCCTGCATCTTCTTGACAATGGTGAAATGTTATAGAGAAGGCAGAAAGGAAGAGATCTGAATCCTCACACGGCAAAGTTCCCACAACTAGAATGCAAAATGTCTGGAAGTCTAAGTTCAGAACCAAGGGAAAAGTTAATGAAGTCGTTATACCTATCTTACCTACATGGCAAGAGGTTTTCTTTTTATTCTGCTGAGAAATTAAAAACTTGAAATACACAGTAAATAAGCGAGTAAAGAGATTAAGTAATGAGAACTGAGTTTAATTTACAGATAATAAGTGCTTCTATAAATGTCTAGCTCATAGTAATTGTATTTAGATGGCAGTTACATGTGTTGAACTAAGTCACTGAGGTTGTTCATTTATTAGGAGTAATCGTATCTGCATGTCAAAGAATATATGTGAAATGGGATTGTAAATTGGAAGTTACTGCGAGCAAAAGTTAAGTTTGGTTTTCTTTCCAACTCTGAGGTTTGTTGGGAATATTTTACAATTGAAATTTCCTCCTATATTTTCAGTTTCCAAACAGTACTCTGCTTTATATTCACACAATACCTAACATTTACTCCTGGGAGTTACTACTACAGTATACTGTTGTTGGACTCTGCAGCTCTTCTGGGTTTAGGTACTGTACTGATTGATGGAAAATCAGCACCAGCTTTAAAGGTTGAACACTTCTTTACAATCCACTTATATTGTCATGGGTCATCCAGGGATAGTCACAGATACTCTGTACTCCTATTCTGACTTTTTTAACTTTGTGCCAGTCTACTTTGAGCCTTGATACTGTAAGCACATGATCATGAATCTCCTGACTGTACATGTATTCATCGCTCTGTCCTCTGGAGGTTGCATTGCTATTCACAGTCAGAGTCTTATTCTCTTCAATCACAAAGCCATCCTCCACTCAGCAGCTTAGAAAGTCATGGTGGCACTTGTAACAGAATGCTAAACATGGACGAGGGAACACACTGGGCACCTTGGCACACTGAATAATAAATGTGATTGGAGGAGTATACGTTTCTTGCTTTCCTTACTGAGTACCAAACATGGATCTTGTCATTGAGATGCTGCATGCACAGGAAATACATATAATATATTTTTGCTATATTCACTCTAAAATATGATTTCTTGGGTACTATGCAGCTGAAGACAGAACCCTACATGTCTGGATAGTTCTCAGAAGTCCTAATTCATACTATGGGGTTGGTTTGATTAGAACTATTTTATAGTTTTGGTCCCTTTGTCCTTGTTCTTCACTGGTGTGTGTAACTTGTTGAAGTAAAATGGGGGATTTCAGTGTCTTCCTGAACTGAGATGTAGATCAAGCCTTGGGTTAAAGTATGAATCGTACATTTGTTCAATTCATTCATTAGTCACCTACTCGCTTACAAAACAGCAACAAAAACGGCTCCTCCTTACTTTAACTCTCTCATCCAGGTCTACACTCCCTCCCGCCCACTATGCTCTGCCAATGAAAGGCATCTGATCCAACCTTCACAACAGGGTCCTAAGATGCTGACTAGACTCTTCTCCTCTGTCGCCCCCCGGTGGTGGAATGAACTTCCAAACTCCATTCGATCTGCAGAGTCGATCTGGACCTTTAAGAAAAAGCTAAAGACCCAGCTCTTTCATGAATACCTACTAACTTAATGATGATGGTCTCGACATTATATTATTGATGATGATGATGGTAATGACGATGGTTTTTGTTTGATAACGACGACTTATAGGATAGTTTCTATTAGGGATGCAACGTTCCCTGCGCGCTGACTCACAGGCACACACAGACATACACAGACACACACAGAGCCAATTTAGAGAGAAATACAATGTGCAGAAACTAGTTAAACGCCAAACCGCTAAAACCGCAATTCACAAGTCAGTATTGAACCGTGGATGCCATACCGAACGGTTCAATATTTTATTGAGAATTATTGCATGCCTAGTATCTATACTGATTAGAGCTCTCAAGAACTGCCGTCAATGTTGTGCTTTGCCTCTGTGCAATGCCTGTCAGCGCCTGTGTGTCCAATCAGACTCAAAGCTGATCGCTTGCTCTTACTGACATTGTGCCCCTTTTTTGTACATCCTTGCTTCTGTTGTACTTGTTCTCTGATGTACGCCACTTTGGATAAAAGCCTCGGCTAAGTGAATTGTAGAATTGTAGTCATTGAACAAAGCATTAACATATCTCTTTTCAAACTTAGATGGACAAAACACATTTACTGTACTCTAATATTCACATTTGCATAACACTTGTGACAATGCCATGCAAAATGCTTGACATCAAGAGCAACTAAAGTCTAGTCCCTTGCCCAAGAACCCTGGGGTTGGAACCAAACCACCAATCCCGTGATCAGTTGACCAATAAACAACTTAACATTAGACAAAATTTAGGAATCACAGAATGAGGATTAAAAGGAAACAGTCCAAATGATTAAAGACAAGATATGATGTTTTTGGTATCTATTTTTGATAAAAATGTATAGCCTTTCACTTGACACTTCCCATACTGTAACTTGATTGTCTTTTGGTTGATTCTTGCTAGGTAAGACCCAGCATCGACCGAGCTTTACACTCATCGTGTTAAAACATACTGCCAAATGTTGTACAACTTTTTCTGTAAGATAAATAATGCATTAGTTTGATATGAGAAAAAGTTAAACATATTGATGAACTTATCTTGGGAAAGTAGCTGTGGTTGGTGAGAGAAGTGGGTCGGGGAATGTGAATACACCTAAACACAAACTGAGCAAGCGGCCATTGAAACTTCTATTTTGAAGAAATGTACTGTAAGGGAGCTTCAGAGAAGATGTAAAATAATTTTCTTGCTTTAGAACAAACTTCCTGGAGGGATTGACTGACTTGACCATTAGTGTAGCCATCCCTGCTGCGCTTACAGTTCTCTCTTAAAACCTGACATGCGGATATCACCACAGCAGGAAATTAGCATACACCTACTGGCCACAGAGCAAATCAGGTCAAATACAGTGATTCACAGACAAGAGAAAAGATATAAGCTTTCAAGTGGATGGATAGTTGGGCAGATGGATGTCTGCTCAGCCTCCTCAGGCAGAATGAGGGTGTCAGAAAAGTCTATTATCCAAACATTTCACTGAAGAAAGTGAGGAAATCTCAGCCTTCTTTCACCCTGACCTGCTTCGCTTAACTTGTTGACATGGCAACCTCAGAAAGTGCAAGAGAACATGCTGAGAGAGTATATTGCTGCTGTTAAGTGAAAATGACTCCTATCTTAGAGAGTTTATTGCTTCTTTTCTGGACAGATTTCTGCAACTCCTGGGCTTTTGAAACATTTTAATAAATCTGTGGATGAAGTTAAATATGCATCTAAATATATGCAATATGTGCAATATGGAGAAACTTGCAAACAAAGGGAAAAACTGAAAGAAAAAACCTGAATAGGTTGTGTGAAATGTGTAAGCCAATAATTATCAAGTCACTTTATACTCATGTTATAAGGCTTGAAAGGAAATGCTGAGCTTATTTTTGGGTCTGTCTGGATGGAAATCAACACAAGTCATTTATTTTTATTTGATGTTTCAAAACTGTAGAGTTTTATTGTGGTCAATCTAAATATGGAAATACAGCTGTAAGTTACCAACTCTTATCAACTGATAGTACCACCAGGCTCTATTTTAGGACCAATTTCATTTTCTGTTAACCCACTTTCCACTTGATCGATATAATAGCATGATTTTATATCCTTGCTATACAGATCACACCAATATGTACTTCTTCTGACATTTTCTTTATTTGACCAGTTATTAAAGGCTCTAGAATTAGATCTTTGAGTATTTGAAAAGGCTACATGGTATCCGAGATGCAGCTGTCAGAATTTGACCAAATCACAAAAGCATGATCATATTTCCCCTATTTTAGCTCCTCTTCACTGGACGCCTCTCTGCTTTAGGGAGTATCTTAAATTTCAGTCATGACTTTTAAAGCCCTGCATGTAATGACTTCAGGCTTCTTGCTGAGCTTCTCAATCTCTACTCTCTGCCTGTAGCTTGTGATCCTCAGGCCCTCTCAGCTACTCCCTGAAAAAGACTGAAGACTATGGGGAGACAGGGTTTTTATTGTAGCTATTTGACTCTTACCGTTTGGAAGGGCTGGAAATATTATCTAATTAGTTATTTTTGCATTGTAGCTCTTACCTTGACAAGTCAATACCAATATCTTAAGTTTTTCTTAATTGTTTTCTAAAGAAGATCCTAAAAAATTATTTGGCAGATTCATAAAACGGTTCTTAAACTGATGAATTGCTCACACTGATGATCTTAAACTGATGAATCCCCTCTCTTCCTAAATTGGAAGCCTGTGGCTGTTGTTCTTAATAAGCATAGAAAGATGGGTCTATATAAGGGCACACACAGAAGTCACACAGGAATGAAAAGAAAATTAGAAAGATCTTGGGAATGCCAAAATTCACAACTGGCAGATTAAATTTTATTACGTTAGTAGTTTCAGTAGTGAATTTGAAATATAAATCTCAAGATTACGTTCGATGCGTCAATCCAATTTTGTGCCAGTGTGTATGCCTGTATGTGAATGTTACTTCCAAAACTTTTTAAGCTAATCTCAAGTGGACACTTGAGGAATTGTGGCTTTTTCCTTGGCTTCCTTTTTATAATGTCGGAAGTTGCTGCTGGGTTTAAGTCTGCTTGCTTGTGTGTATCTGAAGGTGTTGATGTGATGCTTTTACATTTTACTTATGCATATTTACAGATTAGTGCATCGTAATTATCCATATATAGATAAGTGTATTTTCATTTATGTATGATGAGCATGCTTTTGCATATACAGTATGTGTGAATACTGTATATAAATGCACATTCATTGGCTCATATTCAAAAGTGTACTAGGTCTCAGCATGCTGTTCGTGCCACTTTAGAAACAAAATACTGAAATTATAACCCGGGATGAATTTCACAGCATTGCACTCAGCCATAAATAATTAATATCAGCTTCATCTGTTTTATGTGTACTTTGTAAATCACCCGGGGTTAGGTTATGATTCACACACTATTTCCATAATTATCACCAGTTGCAATCGTCCTCGCTGTGAATCTTGTTCTCACTCATTCATTTATGTGCCCCATCTCCCAATAGCTCCCCCAGTGAAAAGCCTCTAAATGTGGGCAATCACGCCTATTTATATTCTAATTTTAAAATTTCTGCTCTCGTAATCTAAGCTGGAGCTAGATATGTGGAGCTTGCAGTCAGACGGGTAGCATGGGGATAATTGAATCAAGCAGGTGCCAGGCATGATAGATCGGTCCTCCTCCAGTATAATTGCTGACAGTGGTGAAAACGGGGCCAAGCTGTGATTACCACGAGTCCCAGTGTCAGCCTAAGCTTTAAAAGTGACTCTGTGCCTGTCTCACCTGCTGATCCAAATCACAGGGGTTAAAAATCCACTTCACAGAGCAGAGGGTGTGAATAATGCCCTCAGATGTTAGATCCCCTGACTTATTGTCTGCTAACTGGTGTCAAAGCAACCTCCTATCCTCCCTGAGCTGCGAAAGTCGACAGCTTGAACCAAAGTCAGATGAAACCAGGAGCTGGAAGGTCAATCAATGTGTGCTGCAGGTGTCATCCGATGCTAACACCCAATACCGAGCAGACTGGGGCCTTCTGATGAACCACCAGAGACTGCTAAGAAACTTGTGCGATACTTTTAGCCCTAATGCTTCATATACGCAGCATTTTTTTCTTCATAACTGTAAGCATTTTTATGGATTTATTTACAATATGGAGGGAAAAAAAGAACCAATAATCAAGAATTCAGTTTAGAAAATATCTGGAAAGTGGTAGGAAAATGAAAGCAGTTAAAATCCATTACGCTAAACTAGAAAAGCTTTAAATGAAAAGTTGCAAGGAGCCCATTATTGTGCAACTTTAATGTTTATTGCTGGTGTTGTACTAGTCATTTGAATGGATCAATAACCCATCAAGTCCCCGGCAGATATATTGCAAAAGAGCTGATCGACCATTAAAAGTGTGAAGAAATGCATGCCATGCTCATTGTCTCCGATAAACCACAAGGGTCAGACAATAACGGCCTAGAAAATGTTTTCAAAATATCAACAGTACACTGTGACAAGTTTATGAAGCAAATCTACCCACCTCATTAAAGCTGCAGAAGGCAACATTAGTTCATGACATTTTTAATGTAAATAACAAATGCTGCATTATGAATAGATTCCCAAGAAAGCTATAAGTCACAGGTTTCCTTGCTCGTCAGAAGGTATTGACTGCACCTGTGATGCTCTCCTCACCTGATGGCTGAATTGCCCTCCAGGGTCATATAAAGTTTTTTGAACTGAATTGAATTGACAATCAGCTGGGTTGGGAGGCTATATAGGGAGGTGGAATGCTTCTTTGCTCATTTGGTTGTGTGGATCCAGAGAGTCAACACCATCAGTTGGCTTTCTGTGTTTTTGTGTTTTTGTGTTTTTGTGTTTTTGTGTTTTTGTGTTTTTATTTTGAAAATGACCGAATGCTCTGTATGTTCATTGTGTGACTTCCTGTCCGGGTGGATCTACTCTGTTTAGCTTGACGAGTGCTTGCAGCTCGCTTAGTCAAAAATAGACTCGGTGTGTATTTGAAACAGAGCAGAGCGTAGTTGCGCTTCTGGCACGCTCCAGACTCGGGCCTTGGCACATACTGTGGAAAGAGGCAGTGGAGCCAGAAGAGAAGGCCAATTAGCTGGGGCTACTGCCACTCTATTGTTACGGCCCCGGCTAGTGGCGGGTGGTCACGTTACCGGTTGGATAACATATTTGACCATCATTTAGGGCCAACATATAAACATATTACTAGTAATGCAGTTAAACTGATTCTGGTTCTGACTAGCTAGGTTGACAAGATGTAATCATTTAATTGACTAGACATGCATTTCCCTAGTTTTTACCTTTGTTGCCTTAGCCATTAGTTTGATTCCTTGTGACATTTTGGCTACCGATATCAGACCACTTGTGTTCCTTGTTACATCAGACATTTTTCAAATTTCAGCATTATTTTTTTTCAGTTGGCTTGTTGTAGC
Source organism: Labrus bergylta (assembly GCF_963930695.1). NCBI lineage: Eukaryota > Metazoa > Chordata > Actinopteri > Labriformes > Labridae > Labrus > Labrus bergylta. The sequence goes on along the minus strand of NC_089212.1, from coordinate 17,285,649 downwards.
TACTGCGTCAGACCAGCGTTGAGACTGCCAAGCTCTTCTAAAGGGGGTTTCTTTTCAAATTAAAATCAATAAAAACATGGCTACCTATACAGTATAAGTATCTGTAATACTGACCCTGTTTTTTTTATCTCACAATATATTGGAACCTGACTCGATGACACCAACATTAATGATAGCTCAGTACATGAAAAGAGAGGAGGGACTTTCTTTTCCTTTTTTAAATTTGGTGAGCTGCCCCTTTAATCCCTGGCTGCATGCCAACCTTTGCTCCAATCTGTTCCTCATTTCATTTGTCTATATCTGAAGACAACCTTTCCGACCTCGCGTATGATTGCATCCATTTCCTGACATATTGACTGGTATTGCACAGCCAACATCAGTACAGCGTCGAGTACAGAGATTAAGCTTTTCCCAGTTCTGCCTCACTTGTCCCTCCTCATGAAAACCAGTCAATTGTTTACCAGGCGCTTGTGGTTCAATACAAGCAGTCCTCCATGACTTCATTACTCCTGGCTGGCGGTCCGAAGGGAGCCCTGCTGGGCCCCTGGCGGCCTTGTTACCTTCAGCACTGAGACCTCAGGGGCGGCATATCTGTGCTGTATTTTAATTCAGTCCCATTAGTGAAACTGCAACACCCCTTCTTGACTTCAAAACATCAGATGGAGAAACGCCTGTTCACATAAACAGTGAAAACAAGACAAGAATCCATTGGTTCTTAGAGTTTGCATTAGCACATGTTCATATTCAGAGGGATTCACACTCAGCGACACAGCAGAATAATGAAAAGGTAATCCCTCTCTCTCATTATTGCTTCACACAGTTGGCAAAAGGACAGCTGTGAGTATATCTTTTTTTTAAAAAAGCCTTTACTTTCCTTCATCAAGTGTTTGAAATACTGATAACAAAATCTGGAGAAATGCCACTATGTTAAGACTAAAAATCACTCTTCTGTTTTGATTATGTTAAGGCTAGGAGTTACACATAAATATTCACACTTAGAGCCCTTGCTGATCTGACTGACAGGCGGGCGAGTTAAAGCCATTAGCCAGGAGGCTAAAGGCTCGCCTTAGCGACTGAAAGCTAGTGTGACAGTGTCTTCTAACAGCATGTGACGCGATAGAGTGTCAGCGACAAAATCAGCTTGATTCCCTTTTTTCCTATTTGCGTGTCCTAACAGCCCACGATGGAGGCAGTGTGGCGTGATGCGCCCTATTTACCCCAACGCCCCATTTCTACTTTAATCCCTATCGCTTTCATAGACATGGACAAGGAACTAGGAAGGAAGGGGCTCTATAAGGCACTGGCTGTGTCTAACAGGAAAACCTTTCTTTTATTTTTCCTTCACTTTTCTCACTTAACAGAGCTTGTTAGCTTGTTTTACAAAGTGGATGTAGTGGTGTATTTATGATAAATCCACAATTTAATGTTGTGCTTTGACTTGTGTCAACACCAGAGGAAAACTTTATTCTGCTCCCCATGAGCTATTTATTAAAATGTCTTTGTGATTCGAGACACGGTGTGAGGCAGCATTTCCAACATGGTGACCGCCATCCATGCCATGTCCATGTTTTATACAGTCGATGACTTCAATTGTACATTCATCAATTGACTGTGCCCTGTGCTGTACAACACATATTGGTCACCGTCTTTCTTTAATTGTAATACATTAATTGTGTTGCCATTAAAAAAAAAAAAAAAAAAAAGAAAAGGTTTAAAAACAAAGCTTACATCAACATCCAAGGGAAATTAACTTAAGATTCCTTTTTCCTTGCTCGTGACTCTACATTTTGATACATGATGAGCACCAATGCTATCATTCAGTAAAGTCACCCTGTCACACTCTGAGCCGTCCTCGACTTATTATTTTAATCAAGATTTATGAGTGTGATTAAAAGAGTTAGAGTGGCGATTCATCTCTGAGCTCTAAGTGTTTGTCATCAGCGGGGGTTCACTGAGTCACTGGTGTCTCTATATATCTTAAGGGAACTCTCTTCTCCACATCACTGGTAAACTGTGCAATGTTTGTTACAAGTTGAGTTATTCTTCAGTCACTTTACGTTCAGTATGAAATACAGCTCACTCTCATATGACAAGCTTTTTGACTTTCTCTGTGTTACTGTTTTTTGTTCTGTCCTTACTCTTCAACTTCTTTGTTTTGTTCTTTCTTACTGAATATGCACGTATTGGAGAAGAAGTCTAAGACAGACTTAAAAAATGTGACATAGCTCGTAGCCATTGTTACTTCAATCAATTTCTGAGAGTGGACAAAAAGATTGTAAACATTAATGTGCTTATTCTATATTACAGAGGCCAGCCCTTTACTGTAGGTTAGCTTAGCATGAGGACCATAGTCTCTTATGGTTAGTGTAATGTGTCGCCTCTACACTCTGCTTTTCATTAAATGAAGAAAACATAATATCTCAATCAGTGAGTGTAAGGGTTGTTTTTTTGTTGTAGTTTGAGCCAATGCTTTAAGTAACTCAAACCACCATAAGCCATTTAAAGGAGATATGAGGTTTCTTTTCTTTTGAGGGCTTAGGATGTTCTAAATATTTTCATAACAAAAACCAAACATGCCCAAAGGAAATATATCGATGAGTAATGACTTCCTGAGGGCGAGCAAAGTCAAACTCCCTCTTGGATTGTTCAGCACTGTGCGGCCACGCTTCCTTCAGCTTGTTTGTGGCACTCAGAGGTTCAAACATGTTTCCTTCATGTTTTTTTCCCCCGAAGTGAACCCTCCCTCTCCAACCGTTAGCTTCAACTAAATCAACTTAGAGATGCAAATCTTTACTTTAAATTGACTGCAGAACTTGTTTATAGATGTTTATCAGCCTTTACCCTGCTGCTCTCCACTTCACGGACACCTGCTGTTGAAACAGGATGGGAGGGGCAGGGGTAGTGTGTAAGCAGGAGGGGGGATGGGGGAGATGAGGGATGGAGGAGGAGTGTCCAAATAGATCATCTGTATTGGTCTGAAAATCTGCTCTTAAGGTCCCTAGTAAGCCCTTAAAGTACCGGCTAGTTTTAGGTTAGGGATTTGATTGTTTATTCCTAATTGTTTGAGAACCCAAAGGTTTCTTTTGCAGATTTTTATCCTTATGAAGTCCACAGATTTTAAACCTCCCTAATGTCTGCAGTGGGAAATGTCTTAGTTGTGCTCAGGGTGTAGATATAAACACACATTTGTCACACATCAGTGCTCCGCTACCTGCAGCCCGACCAACTCAATCTGAAACCCATTATCATTCCTACACGCCAATAAGGACTCTATTAAGATGACCTAATTAGGAGTAAACAATGGGATGTTACTAAAAAGAAGCTTATTTACTCAGTTAGCGTCACAATTACAGAAATGGTAACCCCCACAACACTGGGATGCCTCTGCCCATTTTTCAGTCAATAATAATTTGGAGACAATCAGCTACGACGTTTTACTCACCCAGAGAGCTCTCGATGCACAATTACTGCTTGTCAAAATAGATTTATACAATTGCTTTTTTTATGTTTTCAGGGGCTTCGGACTAGGCTGACTGGCTCGCTTAGTGTTTGGCTGGGGGAGTGTAGTGTCCCGTCACTGTGTAATGTGTTGTGAAGCAGCCTGGACGCTGACTTGGCTCACTGAGCAGCAAATGGACTGGGCTCAATGGCTCGTGATGGACATGGCTACTCAAAAGGGCCTCGGCTGCTTTGTGTTGCTATTTCTGTTTGTTTGCGTCACCAAGGTGTTTTAAGGCTTTTAGGTATTGAGCTTTGCAACAAAAGCGTTTCAGGTGTGCAGCTCCATCTTCTGAAAAGGAACTTCAAAATAATCTGAAATCACAGACAGATAGGGAGGGCAGAGTACTCAAATCTAATGTGTTAGGTTTGGTTGTTTTTTTTAAGGTTGGTGTAAAAGCTGTTAACCAAACAGTAATAGGGATGGGAAGTAACATCACATGTGCAATGTTACTTTTCACATCACTCATACTTTCATGTGCAATATACCTTTTCTTAATCAGCATATCAGTGTGGTCACAACATTGGTTTGGTCTGTGTCTGAACCATCAATACAATCAATAATCCCATTAATGTCGGCCTCAGTTTACTCTGTTAATTGACATTTTATATCTCTATTTATCCTTCATGGCATGGTTCCTTTGATTTTTACAAATAGCCACTTCAGACTTTATAATATATACTTTATGTTTTTGTATTTCACTTTAATGCTCTTTTGTGTCACCCTTCTTTTTACTGTACGTCCTTCGGCATCAATGAAGTTCCAGCTTCTGTGTGAACTGACACAGACAGGCACAAAGTCTGACCCTGACTCCGAAAAGACAAATTGAAGAACTTTGAGAACTCAGGGGAACATTTTTAGAGAGGAGTCTTGTCTGTTTGTAACATGCAGTGTACAAAGCTCAATAAAAATGTATTTCTTATTTGGCTTTTTCATCTAAGTTATAACCGCAATAAGATAACTAAAATTGTCTGAATAAGTAAACAAACATTCAGAATTCCTTTCTGGAAAAAATGTGGAGTCTGTCTCAAAGGCCCCTCTTCCCCCGTTCTGAATGCGCAGAATGGTTTAGTCGGCAGTCAGTCGAGTCAAGAGTGAGAGATGTGGCAGGCTGCAGATTAAACCAGTTGTTAGAGGAATTAAGCCAAGAATATTGTTTGGATCATATTTGTGTTTTATGCATAAATTCATCGTATGAATCCCCTTCATAGATTCTATTTCATACAAACCTATTTTATAAAAAATATTACATTGCGGTAAAAAAGGAGTCCACTTTGGATAATTGGCAATATTTAGCGTCTTTCCCAATGAGCTACAGTAACATATTTGATATCAACAGATTCAGTGAAGTTCATATGATATCAATGTTGTCGAGCTAGTATCAAAACTGAGTCCGTTACTTCTGCCCAAAAAACTGTTTTTTGAACGTCAGGTGAGACAAATTATAATGCAGTGTAAGAAGAATTAAAGTGAAGTCAGAACTGAGAAGAACTATTACAGCCTAATGTTAACGTCATGCTGACAAGTGTGGTAGAATCTAATTCAGATTTATTGTATGTTTACAGTTTATCATTCATGCCAGTAGAATTTTTAATCCAATAAGCTAACCAATAAGATCACTTTAGACAATAAAAGCCTTTAGAATATTAACTATAGCAAGTTAATAAGTAAATAATGCTGCTGGAAATGCTTCAAATGTCTGAAAGGTGCAAATATTACAAAGTTTAAATTATTTTTAAGCTATGAGGAAATATTACAGTGATTATTTATCCTCCCTTTTCAGGGTGTAAAACAAAGCATAGTTGTTCAAAGTTTTAATGGGTCATTTGTGTGATGGAGGTGCGGTCACAGAAATTTTCCAGGTTAGTTTTGGCAATGGTAGGGGCCCAATGTGATATCTTTTCATGGGGCCCGGATTTCCTGGCGGCGCCCCTGCATGCAGTTCTGTGTGTGTTCCATATCTTTGCAACTGAGTGTCTGCATGTGTGGTTGTCTCTGCATGTATCAGTGCTGTGATGGATGTTTTTTCAGTGTCAGGGCTTCAGGCAGTGACATTGTGTCTCCGGCGCTCCTACTGGTTTGACAGATTTCTGTCCCTATAACACTCATTCTCTCTGACAAATCATCCTAAACCTTTGTGGCAGATTTTCAGAAACCTGGAAAGGGAAAACACGTAGTGATGTTGGCAGCCTTTAATTTCCCCTGATTTCTCCTCTCCAGTAGAAAAGTCATCACTATTTCATTATCTTCAAGGCAATCCGTCTAAAAACAAAGAGTTTGCCCTTTGTTTGAACTCATCACCAGTTTTTGACATTGCTTTGTGAATGTGTCATTTAATCCCACCAAAAAATATTTCATCACCCAAAACTGTCTTATTTTGACGATTCCCGTTCAAGACAAAGTAATGCCAAAACAATAGAAAGGTGAATCATCTTTAACTTGCATTTTGATATCGTCAAAAGGACCTGAAAATAAATCTAAAAGCGGAGTTTTGAGTAGGTGCCAGATTTTTGAATGTCTTGTATCAAAAGCAACAGTTTCCTCAACTGGTGACATCAGAATTGTGATCCGACTTTAAAGATTATTGCAGACTATATTTATACTCGTAACTAATGACACATGAAAAGGATAGGGCAAAACAAAAACATTTAAACAATAACAGAGCTAATCAAGATATACAGTATGTTTGCAATTTGCACCTTAAAGTTTGAAACCTTGGTTTTACTCACATTTTGTAAATCTTTTACATGTTACCAATGCACCATGAACACAAAAGGTTTTAAACTTGACATGGTATGATTTTTCAACAACAAATTAATATGAAGGTGAGTATGTTGCTAGCCACTAAGTTCTCTTTTGATAAAACATAAATTAAATGTCAGACTTGTTGACTAGTCTAAAAGTAAACAGTCAAATTAAGCACAACTTATTCAACATGGCTTTTGGCTAAGCACTGAAACAGTCCTCACATTCTTCAATTGTGGACTTAATGGCTATTTTAAATACTGCTGAGTTGTGTAGTAATGGGCTGTGCATTAAACAATGTTCAGTTAATTTGCTGAGTGTGGCTAATGCTAGCAACAGGTTAATGTCCACATGCCTGTACTGAATGTGGTTACAAATTGCGCCAGTCCAGTTATATGCCAGTTTAATGGGCACAGCTACTCATATGCGATGTTATCTGCTCACCATGCTGGTTTATATCCAGGCTGTAGAGCTGGAGAACAGGCCTTTCAACCAGAGCCACAGTCCCGGCTAGTGGCGGGTGGCTGCATTACAGCTTAGACACAACATTGAACCAGCATGTGGGCTTATGTCCATGAAAGTAATAATGATAAGTTTAACTGACTAATTCTGGTGCTGACCGGAGCCACAGCCCTGGCTAACAGGGAGTCAAATTGTGCACATCTCTATAGCGGCAACCTTTTGTTCCATCATGTCTTGTTTCCCATCATGCCTCGTGCAGAACTGTTTGCCAAGTTTATCCAGTTTGATGCTCATGCTTTAAACCTGCAAACGTTATGATCCCCAGAGATAAACATCACAGAAACGGCGACCATCTGATAGTCAGCAACACTGTCTGACTGCAAGGTGGTCTGTCTAGCAACATACTCACCTTGATATTAATTTGTTGTTGAAAAATCATACCATGTCAAGTTTAAACCCTTTTTCTATGCTGAGAAGCATAGAAACATTGCAGTAATGGACACTAAGCAACAATATAGGGGAATGGGGGTGTTACTTAAATGAGATCAGTGACGCCACAGAAGGCCAGAATGCAACTGAATGATCGTTTTGAAAAAAATTCCTTTCAGTGTCATGGCCAATTTTGAGTCAAACTTCCTGCAGAGATTCTCACCCTGCTCGCTCTGACAGCTTCTGGTCTTCTCTCCCTCAGGGCTGCTGCTCCATCAGATTATAAATATGTGGAAATAAACTCTTCATCTGCTCTCCACCTCCCCATCCACCACCACCAAAAACTCCCAAAACTGCCCATCTCTCTCTCTCTCTCTCTCTCTCTCTCTGGCCACCAGTTGGGAAAAAGAGAGAGATCAAAATAAAAATGAGCCACTGGGGACACATTTCAGATTTGAAATGTAGTGTTAAAATGACAGCTCTAAACTCCAGCAGGGTACTTTAACTGAACTGTCCAAACTCATTGGGTTCTCTGTGGGACTAGAAAAGTGTTCCACATATAGAGAATGGCGCTAATATGATGTTAACATACATGTAACCAATCAGCAGCCCTTCATTGAAGTATTTGAAGAACCACTTGCCATTTGAAAGTACTTCAAATTCAGTCCTGTCATTTGGAGTATTTTATCTGCAATTTTTATATTTGAACAAATCTGACAGCTTCACATTTTTTCTTCTTTGTGATGACCCATTTTTTTCCAACCAGAGTTTGTACTTAAAAGTATGTGTGTTTTAATGGTGTGCATTTGGGTGCACTTTTGACTAAAAAGGTTCCCCTTGTAGCATTATCCATAGATGTGTATGGGGGTGGGGGGTTTAAAGTTCTGCCTTTTTGCCTTTACTGGATAGGACAGCTAGAGAGATCCATCTGGCGCCCCTAGATGCATGGTTTTGATTTTTTTAAAAAGTAAGATAATTGTTTCGTTGTGCTGATTAATTAATTGCTGTCATAAACTGTGGGCAATGAGAGAGTCATGATGAAATAACTTGCTGACAATCTCATACAGACTCATGCTCCATTCCAGCAATTTGGTCCTTCAGTCGTTAACCTAATTGATAGAAAACTCACAAGACAATTGTTTGTAGAAAGTCATTTTTTCAAGGTCAAAATATAACATAACCAGACTTAATAGTTTTCGCGTAGCTAACAGCCTTTTTGCAACAGCTAGCATTAACATTAAACCAAGTTCAAAGCTAAGAATTCAAGTTAGCTGTCTTACATAACAGATAGCTAAAATGAATGCCTTTCCTTATTTTCATGTAAAAAAAAAAAAAAAAAAAAAAAAAAAAGGTTTAAAGGCTTTACATGCGATTTTTTTGATCCAGCAGATGTTGCCCTTCAGCACCAGCATGAAACCAAAACAACTCGCGGTGCATTGTTGTGTTAGCATACTAATGCTAGCGATCTTTATTTTATTTTATTTATTTTTTTATTTTTTTAGATTTATTTTTTGGGCTTTTGTGCCTTTAATGCAGAGATAGGACAGTGGATAGAGTCAGAAACCAGGGAGAGAGAGCGAGGAATGATATGCGGAAAGAGGCCACAGGTGGAAGCGAACCCGGGCCTATCGCTCGAGACGAGAGCCTCGCCACCAGCGCGCCCCTAGCGATCTTTATTATGCTCGTCTCTTCACACTGCATTTAAATTTACCTGAAATGAGCGTGATCTAGAAACACAGTTAAGCAGTGAGTACGGTATGTTATTCTTCTTTTCTCTAGTCCCTCAATTAAACAACTTTTATTTGCAAGGGGAGGAGTCAGCCGTCGTCCCGGTTATGTCCACAAACAGAAAATATGACTCGGAAAACTCGGAAAACATCACAGACAGTGGGACTCGGGAGTTAAACCCATTGTAGACAGTCATTATTTTCAGAGGATATACTTGATTTCTATTATATTTAAGTGTGAAAAATCACATATAAAGCCTTTAAACAACAGCTATACGCTAACCTGTTTTAAAGTAAAGAAAAGCATAGGCCTACTAAACAACCCATTAGCTTACCAACAGCTGTGTTTACATCTAATGTTAGAATTCAACCTATTTCGGGCTAAGAATACTATTAGGGTACAACACTAGCTTCAGTTGAGAATAAAAGCTTACTATCTTAGAAAATCACAGTGTACTTGTCTAAGTCTGCTTTGACAACTTCAATACAAAACATGCTGATTATCTTTCCATTTAATTCGGCCAACCTTTGCAAATGTATGATTTTGTAGCTCGCATCCCTTTTCTACCAGAGCTCTCCCACTACCACTCTCGCTTTGATGTGTGAGTAAAAGCTTTTCCTTCAGTTGACTCCAAACTTTTCTTGTTAGAGGGTCTGACGCTCACTTTTGCAGGTGCCTTCGTGTGGTTTCTGCCAACTGAGTTCAGACTTCTTCCTGGATAAATGAACCGAACTAAAAGCTGATTTGCAAAAGAGTTAGAATTAACCACTTCAAATCCTGGCAAACATTGAGAGGTCGTTTCAGCTCAGCAGAGAAAGTTCCATGGGGGTCAAACGTCGGTCGCTCTTTGTACTGAAGTGACAGTGGCCGACCGCTGAGCCACCAAGTCACCCAATTAGGAATCTTGTGTTTGAGCTGTGTCTCTGAGCTTTCAACCCCAAGCTTTCTAGTGTAGTCAGAGTCCTTCTTTACCAGCTCACAAGGCCCTTGAATGTTCCTGGAGAGTACTAGAAGGTGGCTGAGTTCTGGAGAACTAAAAAACTGGATCGCTATATCTCAAGGCTTACATGATAAACTTGTCAGTCTATGGCTGAGGCTTTTTCTGTCTCTCAGTCAAACTCAGTCTTTCTCTTTGTATACCTTTCTTTATTTGTAACCTTAAGCGAAGACAAAAGCCTCTTATTTTAGGGTTTTTTTTGTTCTTTAGCTTTCTTCTTTTTACATGTATTTCTGTTTCCCTTTCTGTCATATTCAAACATGCTCTTTATCTCAAACACACAGTCAATTCCGTACACCGTCTTTCTTTTCTTCTCCCAAGCGTAACTCTGTTGTAGCGTAAATCCAGCGCTCTTTTTTTAAGCTCAGGTGCCATCATGAGATTCCCCCACCCTGCAGCAATTCCAATTTTTCCACCCTGAAGTCTTTAAACTTGTTATTTCTCCTCCTTCTTTTGTAAATTTTATTTTCTGGTATAGGAGGAGGCGGAGGGGTGAAAACGAGGGAGAACTATTTTGAGTGAGGTCTCTATGGAAACAGAGGAGCAACAGCAGCAGGGTACAGTGGAGGCTGACAGTTTACCTCAACAGTGATGAGGCACAGTCGCTTTAAGTTCAAAAAGGGCGTATCACTCCTGAGTTTCCTCTTGAACAATCAATTAGTGGTAAAAGCCACATTGTGTACGGTTTGACGTCTAGCAGGAGTAATCATACATGTTTGTTTCATACACAGCAAGTCTACTTTTTTTCACTTATTTAAAAATGTAAATGTTAAATGAATCATGCTTCTTTACCATTGTTACTCTCCCAAATAGTTCATTTTCTTTACCCCTATTCCCTACTCCCTACCCTAATCATAAACCCTTAACCCTAACCCCCCAATGATGCACAGTCAGTGCACAAGTTTCAATACTTAATATCATTGATTCATAACAAAAGAAAACTGTTAATGTAAACTAAAAGTAATAATGGTTCCTGTATCATACTAACCTTTGACTATTTGCAAATATTTTTATAGAGGGTTGGTTTGGCAGCGCAACATATTTTGAAATTGTTGGAAATGAGAAAAAAAAAAATCTGTTAAGGTTTTTTGATGACTACACCTGACACAAGCTCCTGGAAAAAAATCTGGAGCTTTAAGAACATTGGGCCTCATTAATGAAAAGACTTGAGCAGAAATTTGTTCTTTAAACCCAATGACGTTTTCTTAAGTAGATTCTGACATTAACCAACGTTTTCGTATTTGATCTTGACTCAGAACAAAATCTGAGAACACTCAAAATAATGATTATGCAAATTTTGAATGCTTATATGCAAAATTATAGGTTGGGATTTTGATAATGTAGCACTTTAACATGATTAAATTACATGTATTAATACATGATTTACATATCGTCAACATTTTTTTCTAACGGGTAATGTTTGAGTTTGAGTGCAAAATAACTCATTAATATAGCCAGCACTTTTCTCAGAATTTTCAAACTAAACACTTCTTTATAACAACACCAATACAAAACCTCTCTTCAGGTATTTTAGTGACAAATCTGTGACGTGCCATCATTTTACTGCGCTAGCTTTTAGAACAAATGTTGGTAGAGTCTTAAGAAGACATTGCTGAATGAGGTCCATTGCCCCTTTTGTAAGGCGATGAACATTTACCAACGAAAACGCTGAATTAGTGAGTGATATCTCAAGAGAGTTATCAAAAAGTAGTTAAAGAAAACAGTTTTTTATGGTCTACCGGGTGATAGGGGATTGCTTTGTTTAGTAGGTACCTGCTGGCTTCTGGGTTTTGTTTCAGTGTAGGTAGTGAGTAAAATGGTCAGAATGGGTGTTAGGGTATCCATAGGTGGTTGTAGGAGTTTTCTCGATGTTTCAAGGTGGTTGATTCAATTTCTGGAAGGGGTATCAGTCCATCACTAGGAGGTTGTTTGGATTTTATGTGTCTAGGTCGATGCTGAGATTTTTAGAAGCAGCTCATATGAGACAGATCTGTATTTATTGAGTGCCTTTGTGGATTCAATCTTCACAAAGAGGAACATTTCCAAAGAAAAGTTAAAACAAAGCAGACTGCCACTTTTTCAGGATAAAGAGCCTTTGGCTGTGTGTGGGTGTCAGAGTTTAAGTGGATTTTCTTTTCCAGTCAGAGTTATTACTTTTATGAAACACATTAATGAACCATGTCTAATAGCACTTCTCAAAGAGCATCTAAAAGAAATATAAAAGAAAAAGGTTTACAGAAGAAGTACGGGGTATTAAAAAAACAAAAAACCCAGAGTCACACGTGAGACATGCTTCTTTTTTTATAAATGTCATTCCTCTCCTCTTTTTCCCTCACTAGCTCTGCTGTATGCCACCATCTTTGGAAACGTGACCACCATCTTCCAGCAAATGTACGCCAACACCAACCGCTACCACGAGATGCTCAACAACGTCAGGGACTTCCTGAAGCTCTACCAGGTCCCCAAGGGTCTGAGTGAGCGGGTCATGGACTACATCGTCTCCACCTGGTCCATGTCTAAAGGCATCGACACGGAGAAGGTAAGACAGAGACACTAGTTACAAGAATGTCCAATCACATTTGAGGAGAAACTAGATGGAGGAAATTTTATGAGTACCTTTGAACGCATACAGTTGTATGTCAATCACACCACCATGGGGAAGTCTATCCAAACAATAACAAAAGACGAAGTCGAGGCTGGCAGGGAGAAGCACAATTGAGAGTTATTTTCTCTGGTTTTCTCTGGTAACTGTTGGAAATATTTGAGGTGATGTAGTACTAAAAACGATATATATAACACAGGTTTAGTCATTTTTTAAACTAATTTCGATTTTTTGGTGTAAAAATTCTACATATTGTATCTTTGATTTCGACCAAGAGAAATATAAGATCACCTAACAGGAGAGCTGTGTAAAAAAAAAAAAAACAGGCAACAAAAACAAGTCAGCGACAAGCAAAAAGGAGAAAAACACCACAACACCAACAAGATGCCTTAAAGCCAGAGAGCAGTCACAAACTGTTACAACCTAATTCAACCAGACACAAGACGAGTGCTGAACTTTTGACCCGCTTGCGCCCAGAGACATCAAACTGCTGATGAACTGCGGCCATGTGGAATTCAGACTTAAAATGTCATGCTATTGGAGAAATGTATTAGTGTGATGGATGGCTATGTTTCAAGTGAGTGAACTTAAGGCCATTCTGTCAACAGGGTCTACATTTGATTCCTTTTGGGTCTATTTGCCTCAGAGAAATCTCTAATCAAACTACTGAAACATTTCAACAAGAATGTGCCTTTAAGGATTGTTGATGCCTCCCTCTGGGGTAATACATGCTTGGTAAAAAAGAAAAGATCAAGGTCTTATTAGAAGTTCATTAACCCAGAGTCATTTCTGTAACATAAATCTAGAGTATATGATTAAAAATATATAAAAGACAAAGTTAATTTCAAAGATCCCTGAATGTATCAACATTAACACCTTAGCATCTGACATGAACAACAGCTAGCTCTGAAAACACTGAACTTCAAATATTCAATAATTTCTTTTGGTATATATATATATATATATATTTTGTTTTGTACAGTTTTGTATTTAAAAACAAAAAGAGAAAACTGATATTATACAAGACTTGATAAAGTTAATTCAAAGAAATAAGTAGATCAATCAACCAGACACATTACGTTAAGAAGAACGTTAAAAAGAGAAGACCTGAGTACAATTTGATGATGATGATGATGATGAAGATGATGACAAAGATGGTGATGTTGGAGGCACTGAGTGGTAAACAGCCAATCACATCTAAGGTCTAAATGGTTCAATTAACATATAGAAAGAAGACTGAGACAGTTTGATTTGAAGGCAGTCTCTCTCTCTCTCTCTCTCTCTCTCTCTCTCTCTCTCTCTCTCTATATATATATATATATATATATATATATATATATATGTATATGTATATGTTCAGCCATTTTCACAGAGACTTTACAAGACACTGCTTGCACTTTCCGACCTGGGCGTAACATAATCAGAAATATGCCGCTATTCTGTGGCTGCTATTAGCAACAGGATACAAAACAGAGACTGATTGTGCCAGGAGAGACTAAACTTTAGAGAAATATTTCTTAATTAATGTTTCTTAATTAAGTACTGACACTGTAGAAATTAGGACTAATAATACGCCGATATTCAGTTGGAATAGATGATGTTTCAAATACATAGTGTGTGAGAAGGCTGGTCCCTGAATGTAGCCTAAATGACTTCCACCAGACAGGTTGGATATTTTTTTCTTATAATGAGATTCTTCCCTTGACTGTTGTCAAGAATTCCATTATAAATAGTAGTGAGCTGTATTCATTAAAATTTCAGCGACTGCAGTCTTGAAGTGGATGGGCTGTGAGAAATGTGATCTGGATGTTTATTTGGTTCATACCTTCTTTTCAAAGTAGATTTTCACAAACTAACAGTGTCTAAATGTTTTATTTTATTATAACATGTTATAAGGAGAGAAACAATCGTATTAAATTAAGGTTAAATTCCAAATTCGGGGAAATTAAACATTTGTCTGTATCCTGGGAAGTTTGAGCAAAGAATTTAAACTTTTAGCTTGACTTAATGCAAAATACATGAGCAGTAAAGCTGTCCACCGCCTGCCAAGTTTTATATGAGATTCTTATTTATTTTCAATCTCTCTACCAACAAGCCATGTCAGCTCTCTCTCTGCGAGCACATCCCCCATTTAAAATGTAAATTACTGCTCAAAACTGAAGGAATAAGACATAAAAAAAAACACACACTTACAGTATCCATGCAGTGCAGTTATGAATCCACTGAGATGATTCATCCTTCCTGAATCTCCTACTTACGTCTTCATGAGCTCTGATGTAAACCACAGAACAACACAAACTCCTTACATGTAAACTTCTGCAGCCATTTATTAAGCTATGCAGCATTCAGGGCAGGGCTGAGACTGCAGAAAGAAGAAGATAAACGCACATTAAAGAGCGTCTTTTCTTCTCTTCTCTGGTTTGTAAATGATTACAAACACCTGAGTTCACTTCAGCATCTTTGTTCTCTGCCTTTGCTTCAATTCTGGCTCTCGTCATGCAGGTCTTATACTACCTTTGAGCATGATGGAATATACTAGAATTTATTTTTGGGCTTTTTCCTTTATTGGATAGGGCAGTGGATAGAGTAGGAAATTGGGATGAGAGAGTGGGGAATGACATGCGGTAAGGAGCATGTCGGACTGGAACCCAGGCCCCCCTTGGAGGACTAAAGCCTACGAGTATGGGCCGCAGCCTAACTGCTTTGCGCCCATGAGGAAAGCTCTTTTTTTTTTTTTTTACATATGCACTCCTGAATATTTCAGGCATGCTGCCCCTGAACTGTCCCTGAGTTGCTTGTTCCCACTTGGACCTCACAGCTGGAGACTCTCCCTGTTGGACAGGAGGGTTGCTGGAGGTCTCAGGAGGCAGGACGTAAAGAATGACTCAGAAGTGAAGGTTGAAGCAACAGTTCAGTCTGACGCAGTGTTGACAGTTTGTCTCCTTTATCTCAATGCTATGTAGTTCGACACATTCACACAGAAAACATTATGAAGCAGTCTTTGTCAACCCCCTCCTGCTTCCTTTGGGCTAACTTTCCTTAATATTTCCTGCTGTGCTCTCACGTCAACTCAACCTGACTTCAGGTGGAAGGTTTACTAGGAAAGGAACAATTTTGGGTGCAGGCATGGTGACCATTCGGCCGTTTGCCTTCAGACATGCAGCTCACTCCCAAACTTTCAGGACTTTTTTAGAAGTTTTGTGCATTAGTGAAGTTTTGCTTTGCTCATTTGGGATCTGGCAAATCATAAAATCATGAACTTAGATGTCTGTAAGAAGGTTTAATGGGATGTGAAGACGTCACATAGTTTATGCATTATTTTTTTTAAATCTCCTTGTTATATTCATTCTGGTGAAGTGCTCCTCGTCTTCTATATTTCTCTGCATTTTTCACTCATTTTATTCCTGCAATTCCTTTTCTCCACTCAGTTTTAAAACTTTGCAGTTAAAGCTGGGGCCAATTAGTGGATATTTTCTCTAACTTTGGGAGCCATTATACGCGACACAGTCAGCTGTTTATGCGATTACACGCCACAAACAGACGAGAAACTCCCAAAAGCATCGCTGCACTACAAACATCCTCCACTTTAAACAGAGCTGAAATGCTTTTCAACGACCGTATCACTGCTGCAGCCGCTTTTAGATAATTTATTGTTTCCCACTCGGTTGATTATGTTCATTATTAACAAATGCAGAATTGTGGAGCAGGAGATAATATTGTGTTTCTCTGTTTTACCTAAATGCTTCATGTAATTAGGGGGAGAATTCAGGATTTTCAAAGCGTCCAATATTTAGGCATTTAGGCAGACGGAGCTTGGCGATAACGTAGAAGAGAAACAGTTTTAATTTGGCTTTAATATGAAATGAATGTTGTAAATAACACCTCACTGGAGAAACGACAAGTTCTGTTCTTGACTTCATGGTGGTTGTGCAAGGATTTATTAATCAACGAAAACCACAAAAAATATTTCATCCAGCACATGTTTGTCTCCTGTGTAGCTCATCCTTTGAGGATTAGTGTTTGTTTTTGATTTCAACAACCAAATGGCTTTCTCGTCACTCACTGGTAGTCAGATAGCCAAGTTTTTTTTATTTTTTTTATTTAAAGACAAATACTGTAGGTCAAGTCAAGAATATATATATACCAATAAATCTGTGCCCTCTGACAGAAGCAAAAGTATTAAAGTACAAATGACTGATATATACAGTTTAACGTTGTATAAGAAAGCTGCTGTTTGGATTTATGATGCCTCGAGGGTGTAAAGTAACAAAAAAGTGATTTCCTCTAACTCAGACCCATCAGTATCACACTGATGAAGTTATAGAGAGTTGGTTTTATTCATTATCTTTTCACCCTTTGGTTGGAAATGTTTTGTACAGATTCTTTTGATGAAAGTGGATTGCCTTAGGCCTTTGATTATACATGTATACATTCTATTTGTATTGATTATAATGAAGGCGTCCCTAGTGTATCAACTTTTATGTGACCTTAAAATGTTTTTTATTGAAAGATTCTCACATGGTGAGCAAAGTTTGACCTACTAAAAGACGTGAATCACCCTTCAGCACCATAATGTAGTTTGACAGGTCTGGTTCAAGACTACACTGTGGCTAGTCTTTGACCTCCTTTTGCTCTGCAAGAATTTTGGGGCATTTAAAGGATTATAAAGTGTATCATCAGCTTTGCAAGAGTATTTTTATAAGACACAGCCATAAATAAATTAAATGAAATAAAAAAATAAAATAGACTTGCGGCCGAGTCCGCGACTGACATGACAGCTACTTTGGGGTTTATATTGTGACATTTTAGTCAGATACAACCATAAAGCTCTGGATTTCTCCTTAATGAAGGCTGTCAGCGTTGTGTACCCGCGTGCTTATGCTCATGCATGAAGTGTGACGTGCCTGAGCACGGCACGGAGCGGTCACACTGGCCAAACGAACTGGACTTTAGGGTTGAAGCGTGCTTGGACACGGTACGGATGGCCAGTGTGACCGCACCCTTAAATACATCTTCATTACCTTCCTAAAAGTTAGATGTTGCTACCAGCAGAGCTCCATCTAAACTCATGTTTGAATATGTTTTACTGGGAGGTTCTCTTTAAGGAGAAAGCAGAGAATTTATTAAAACCCTCCTTTTTGGCAGCCACCGCTTGCTGGACTTGCTGATACCAAGTTTTGTTTATGTTTTTGTACATCAGTGTGACCTTCTTACGTCTTTGTTTTCAGGTCTTATCCATCTGTCCCAAGGACATGAGGGCCGACATCTGTGTCCACCTCAACAGGAAGGTATGTACCCACAAACTATAGATCGATTCATTGGTTAATAGATTGATAGAAAATGAATCCCCAAATATTTTCTCATGGCACCTCGGCAGTGCTCGGGAAGTGATCTGGCACCTCTCGAGCTACCAGACCAATTTTCACCCTCTGGTGCAGACTTAGCTACTGCCGCCCCCATTAAGCCATTAAGTGGACTTAACATGAACATCCCTCGTTTTCTGCGCTTGTTGAATGATATCACAGGGTGCTTCAGGGTAAAAATAATGTTACTTGAAAAAAGTTTGAGTTTTTTTGTAAAAATGTTGGGGGTTAAAGTACCAGGTCATACTCGGCTGTTCAATTGAAGGTGAAGTCTTTGATTAAACTTTAAAATTACCCCAAATCTTATAATAAATCAAATGTGTAACAGAGAATGACCTTTAAAGACTTAAAGCAGTCGTATGACTTTTTCTACAGTAAGGTTCTCCAAACACCTGAATCATCAATGAAAGCCTTTCTGAACTATCCTCACACAAAGAGATTTCAAGTTTTCTAGAGCTGGATTTTTATTTCACTCCACTGAATACACTGAATACCAGTCTTGATTAATTAGTTACATAACTAAACTCAGACAAGATGTGTTTATTAATAAGCTCCCGGGCACCACTTGACACCACTGATATTGGTCCCACTACTGGCAGGCTCAAATTGCTGAGCTGGCATTGAATAAAGGACAGCTTCAGTTGTGAAACAACCAGCGCCAATGACAAATACTCATAGTGACTAAAATGAGTCTCCTCATTCAGATCGGCTAGCTCTTATTGTGCCTCAAATCTCTCTTTCTAAAACGGAAGATCGCACAACACTTAACCCTGGACATTTAAACAAGACCCTTTTAAAAATCATAACCAGAGAGAGTGAAAATTTGTCCTTAAAGCAACTCAATGTCAGGTTATATCACTCTCAGCTTGTATTTTTTTTTATTTAAAAAAAGAAGCCATCGGGTTTGAGCTGAATTTCTGGCACACATAATTCAGAAGACTTTGTTTTATTTAACAAGAAACCCCTCTACTCCCCCCCCCCCCCCCCCCCCATGTGAGAATGGATAGAGTAGGAAATCAGGAGTGAATGTGGGAATGACTAGGAAAGGGGAAAGGGGCTGCAAGATGGACTTGAACCCGGACCACCTGTGCAAGTGAAGCTACCGTACATGGGGTGCAACCCAACCACTAGGTCACCAGCGCCCTAAATCTTGGATATCAAAAAGATGAGGAAAAAAATGAAAATGCAGAGTTCATTAGGAACTTAAGGCCCTAAAGTTAGTGAAGAGAAAGTTAGGTAAAGCTAAGTAAACAGTGATAAATTGCACATTTTATTTATCTGAATGTGACCCTAGAAATATGAAAATAAGTTACAATTAAAGTCGTTAAAATTTTCCCAATAATAATACAGTCTTTTGGTGCCTTGTTTTTTTCCTGTTTTTGTGGTCTCTCCACTTTAATCTGAAAACATCAGATGCAAAATGTTTTCAAAAAACTGGAGTGAGTGAGCGCTCCATCAAAGAAAAAAAAAAAACCAAAGGAACATTGTTTTTCCTTTTGATTTTTGGCACCACAAACCTGGCTTGCTCTAAACGGTGTGTAAAGTTTCACAGAGTCATCAGTGCCTAAGAATTTTCCCACTTCAAACCCTTCAGTCGCTGCGATTTAGCTCATTGAACAGAGTGCTGACCTCTTCCCTCACTACACAAAAGTCCTGAACGGAAAAAAAGTCTAAACAGTGAAGTTTTTGAGGAACATGTTTTGGGGGTTGCTTCCCAAATGTAGTCAATCATTTCATCCTGACAGCTTCATTGATCGACAGGAAGCGCTGATATGATATAAACTCTGAGTGAAAGAACAAACTGAACTCAGCCTTCACTGTCTCTGTGATGGATTCTGTGTGTGTGTGGAAGCTGTTTCTGATTCTTCACATATAAATGGATATCAGAAAAGAACTTCTTCTGCAGACAGGAAAACAATAAGGTGTCGAAATGTAGTCTGCTGTCAAGAATATAAATAAGGATGACCTGTATTCTCTCTTCAACGTCTTGATAGTGTCCTCTTGAGGGAGTTGAAGAAAAGACAAAACACTCGATCTTAGACTTGAATCAGTTTAATTAAGACAATCTTATAACTTGTAGATGTTAAACATCAGAGGTTTGCACAGTTAATCAAAAATGTAACCGTTAATTCGTTAACAAAGACCTTAACTTTGATATCAGTTAATCTGTTTATTCCATTAAAAATGTTTCTGAAGTTAAAAATGAACAATAACCAGTGTTTTCAAAAAGCAACAAAAACTTCATCTTTTTAGAATGTCAAGAGATCCAAGTTCTTAAGAGGCCATGATGACAAAAAAAAAAGACTTACAACCTTTTTGAACTTAGAGCACCACCACCGCATACATTGCTTTCAAAAATTGATATGAATTCTAATACTTTAAATCCTCTCAGAATATGACCACACACTTGTTCTTACCAGAATATCTTTGTATACATTTCCCAGTAATGTTTTAACATGAGTTTATTTCATTCTGATTTTGACAACCTCAGGGCAGACAAAGCCTCGCCTCCCCCCCCCCCATAACTCAAAAAACTTTAAATTACACACGTGTCTGTGTTGAAAATCTACAAACAATAGAACCTTTTTTTCATATATCATGTCCCTTTACCCGCGCGCCGCATTTGTGTTTTGTGTTCATTATCACCGCCATGTAAACAACTACCATTCTGTGTCTTTCACTTTTGCTTTACAAAGCTAGAAAGCTCTAATTGTGATTCCGACCATTTCAAGATCCAAGCTACACAGCATCCCCAATGTATGCGTCTGACAGACGACAGAGAAAAAAACAAGAGTTTTGATTTTTTTTTCTAACCATCTGAAGGTCTACTGTACCCTCATAACATTCTAACAAAAAACGGTCCTGCTGCATCAGCTCAACGGTGCTCATGATCCAAATCCAGCCAAATATTATATATATATATATATATATATATATATATATATATACACACACACACACACACACACACACACACACACACAAAGATCCACAAATAGAAGTAGAAAAGTTTCCCTCTCCTTCATCATGGGCATTACACATCATACAGATGTCAGTTAAAATGGAGAACAACAGAGTCAACAGTCTGTCATTTTGTGGGAAATCTATATTTACAACAGTTTGACTCTGGAAAAAACTTGGTAGTAAATACATTTACACTTCTCCCCCCTTTTCTCAGGTTTTCAACGAGCACCCTGCGTTCCGGTTAGCCAGTGACGGCTGCCTGCGCTCGCTGGCCGTGGAGTTTCAAACCACCCACTGTGCTCCAGGAGACCTGATCTACCACGCTGGAGAGAGTGTGGACACCCTCTGTTTTGTTGTGTCGGGGTCACTGGAGGTCATCCAGGACGACGAGGTCATCGCCATCTTAGGTATGTGGTCAAGTCATAAAGTAGATGTTGTTGAGATGATTGTGATGAATTTAAACACTAACAGCACAAAAGGTTAAAGCAAAAACTCTATAACAGAAAAGATGCTGTACAAACCAAAAAAGTGATTAATATTAAGAGTAAAAGAATTATACAAACAAAATGTGTGTGTGTCTCAGGCAGCTCATAAAGTCCTGACAGCTGATTTTGAAAAAGAAGACAGGAATAATATAATCCGAATTTAAGTAGGTCACAAACAAATAAAAGAGATCAAAACCAAGATCTCAAACAACTGAAAGTGACATCCATGGAGTTTTGAGCTGTCTATGAGAAAATAAACAAGCTCAGGAGGTTAGACATGACGTTAGAAGAACAATGCAGAAGTGGTGAACAAAGAAACAGTCATTTGATAATTGTTGCCTTTTTTCAGTGGTATGTGTAGTCCAGCAGAATCACAATGTCAACATAAAAGTCAAAAAGAACGCACTGGTGAAAAGAAAACACAATGAAGCAGTTATTGTTGTGTGCATGGAGAGGGTTAGGGTTAGGGTTAGGGTTAACGCATGCATACAGTCTGTGGTTGTGTGTTGGTCGCAGGATAAAAAGGTCATCACTCCCTCCCACTCGCTTGGTTGAATATTTCCTGCTGCATTCTCACATCAGCTCACCACGACCTCCCGCAGAAAATGTACTAGAAGACTGGCAGGAAAAGTTTCCGAAGTTTAATGCAAGTGTGAGGAGTTTTGAGAAAATTCAACCCCTTATAAAGAAATAAGACAAGAAAAAATATATGTAATGAACCAGGCTGGAAACTCGTTTAGTTAGTAAGAATGGGCATTTTAAAACGGGATTTAATTGGGATTGCTTGATTTTTGCATGCAGCCTCAAGTAGACACTTGACTGGCTGCAGTACTTTGCACTATACTGCATTGGCTTCATTTTCTAACTCTGCAGTTTGCTGCTTGATTGTGATACATTTCAGCCCTTTTACCATTTTGAAGGGCTTTCACTACAACAGCAGGTCAGAAAACTCTTTCCACTTCCCTTAAACCGACATAAAGTCACTCGTAGACGAGGATAATATCAAAAGTCCCTGCTACTTGTTACTTTCTCTCTGTAAATGTCGAACATTTTATGAAGTGAGCAAGTGGATGAGCACAGTAAAAGGCTGAGTCACTGCAGTTGTTACATTTAAAAGACAGCAGTCAGCTGAAGTTGTTCCTGACTCTCAAGTGTTTCAAACAGACTCTTATCTGCTGCCGTACATATTGCTCTGCAGCCTCTCACTGCAATATTCATGAAGGGGAGAAGAACGAGGGAACCGGAAAGGAAGAATAAGAGGCAAACAGAGATAATGTCAGAGAAACCCCTTTTTATTGAGACAAGCACAGATAGCACTGATGGTGAAAACGGCCGCAGCAGCCGCTGTAGAGCACGCTCTCATAACCATCAGCAGCCCCTGATGAGCGTTTACTGACAGAGAATAACAAGAAGGAGAGATTATTACAGCCGAGAGCGAGAGCAAAGCTGCACAGCGTAATGTGTTGTTGAGATCATTTGTGTGTAGAAGTTTGGCGTCTTCTCTCACAAACACACTTAAGTAAGTCCGATGTCTCATTTTGTTGTGAAATGCACAAGTAAGGTACTGCTGCTTCTAAGCTTATGAGGGAACATTTTTTTAAGAAAGAAAAAAACATGCATGGTTGTGTCCTGAAAGGGGATCAGTCAAAACCTGAAGTAGGAGATCATCCTGAGTCCAAATCCTGGTTTTGAATGTGTCTCTGTTATATATCTTTAAGGTGCAGTTACTGCACATACACAAACATCTCAGAAGATATTAGCCTGTATTTGCTTGCTGGACTACAGGAACTGCCCCCAGGATTTCTAGTTAAAAGAACATGCTGCAAAAAAGAAATGAAACAAATGCGTTAACGTCAAACACGCTGCAAATACAGTAACAATGCAAAGTAAAAAAAAAAAAAACACAAACCGAGAAAACAGATGAAAGAAAACTCTGCTTATCCACAGCATAGGTGATCCAACCGGTCTGCAGCCGTACATGGAACTTGTTTGTACTGAGAATCAATGACTGGTTATCAATGTGCTAGCTTGAATGTTTGCTTGATGTAGGTCTAGTTTTTTAAAAGACTAAATACAAATGAGCAAGCGCTCACTAACAAAGATTTTTTTTTTAACTGTAACTATCAGTTAAACTGCTGTATGAAGTATTTAAATTAATAATTCAAAACAATTCACTATGTAATATTTCCTATTTTAGCATTAAAGGAAAACTGAAGTAAACTTTAACCAAGGTTATTTTTATTGTCCAGTTCATTGATCGTCTGAGTCCAACCTAAAAACAGGATGGCCTGAAATGAGATTTGTAATCCCATATCAGTGCATTAGTCCAGTATTCACATCTCTGTAAGCTCTGGTTTGGTCTCCACCAAATGTAGAATCATGAATCATGTAGCTCCTTAGCCATTACATTTTCCCCCTTCTCCTCCAGTGTGTATTCCTGCTGTTTTATACTGATAATTAGTGTACAAAGGTTTTTTTCAGGGCTTTGCACAGACATATGGAGTAGCCAGCCAATAGGAGATAGTAGCCAGCCAGGGGGGTCCCGGGCCTCCTCCCCCAGGGAAAAAAAGTATTTCAGTAAAAGCTTGAATTTCATGGTTTTGGTGATTTGTTGTAGCCTGTCAAAATAAGAGTGGGCTGTTATAAATTGATTGTACGTGGGCAACCTTGGCAACTTTTGATTCTCCAACACTTAATTCCCTGCATTCTGCTGAATATTTAGGAAAACTGAAAACTGGGTGGGCGGCATAAAGTGGGCTGCGTAAAGTGTCAACACCTTGACAGCGTTGGTGAATTTTTTAGCGCTCTGCATGTGTGAAAGGGGCTAGAGAGAGAGAGAGAGAGAGAGACAAAAAATAAAAGTTTGCAAATTACAACTTTTTTTTTTGAATGTTTTTGGTCCATTTTTGCCTTTAATTGATAGGACAGCTGAAGAGAGGTGGGAAACGTTGGGAGTAGAGAGTGTGAGAATGACATGCAGCAAAGGGCAGAGGAGCCTATACTATAGCCTCTGTACATGGGTCAGGCGACATAACCTGTAAGGCTATTGGGCACCCTTTAACATTATACTGTATGTCTTCCTTTAAACTCGGCAGGTAAACATGTCTGTCAAAGCATTGGTTTATTCTGATACTGTTGTGTTTCATAGCTCAAATCATATAGTTAGAAAAGTTGTTTGCTTCTTCAGCTGACTGAAGCATCAGTATCACTTCATCAGGTTTTATGTAGGTCACAGATGTCACAGGAAATAATACATGACATGTTATTGTAGATTGGCTCATATCTTTGGAAAAAAAAACTATTTTAGATCAGAACTAGTGGATTCTGTTGCAGAAACAGATTACATGATTTGGATTTGTGATACTAGTTGATTGTATGCAACAATTAGCCTACTTTCGACCCGTCTGATCCACAGCAGCAGATATGACAAGCTGTCGCTGCTTCAGTGTTTGCTGAACAGAATAACAAATGCACAGTGAGGGAAAGGAAAGGATCAAATGAGGAAAACAAGGCTTTGATAAAATTATAAACAAACTGAATTTGGAAAAATAAAGATTCAATGAGACAGTATTGGGTTGATAGGAAGTTAGGGGAGGAAGTAACGAGGCTGCTGAGAGAAAAACATGACAGAGTGAGCCCTCTTGTCTCGGCCCGTCTCTGCAGCCTCTCCATTTGTGTCACCTCTTCATTTCCTTAAAATCATTATGAGGCCGAGTCAGACGAGGCAGCATCAGAGGTTCATAAAGAGCACATTAGATGTTTAATAAAGCGCTTCATCATGCCCAGGACATGAATCGATAATTCATCAGCTGGTTGTCATCAGGAGCTGCTCGTTCTGTGGCGAGGGAAAGACAGGGTCAAAGAATATTTTCTGGACACGCACAATCTACATAATATCTTTTCTCCGAATTGTGCAGGTCAAATTTTAATTTCATCAAGCTTTTAGGCTCTTTAAAGGTCTCAGCATTAGTTTAACAAAATGAAAAGATCCAGCTGATTAAAGGAAGCTTATCCAGTTTCCTGTTGAAGGAAAGTAAACATACGAGTCCACACTTCAGTCCACCAATTCAGTCCATTGATGGTGCAGTGTTATCCAAAATTCAAAGATAAACTTTTGATCTGATACATAAATGGATTCATGGCATAACAAGTTTTGAAAGTTTTCAGAAAGATTTAACAAGCTGCTTCAAAAATGAGTGTCAGTGTGGCGCATGCAGTGTCTTTTTAAGCTGAGTCATCACTCTTCAAAAGCAATAAGGAGGATCATTATCTGGCTGCGTTGAGTTTCTTTTGTTTATTTTCTACATTGCTGTTGCTTCACTTTATCAATTATTTTGGATCATGAACACCCTTTAAAACAACAATATTAAGACAAATGCCTTTTTTAAAATGCGTTAAATCAATTCAAAAAGTGGGCATAACTTCGAAGGGAAGAAGGTTCTTAGATGGGTCTTGATTTCTAATGATCCCTCAATTATATTTGGTCATATTTGAGCGAGGGAACAGAGACTTTTAGCAAATCTTATTTCATATTTGAAGACTTCAGCAGGGAGAAGAATCCCCTGTTAGGAAGTGTCGAGTTTCATTAAAGCTCCTGAGAGGAACTCTCGGTTTGTGTTGATTTTGGCGCCTCCTGTGGCGAATGTGGAACATCTTACCTTTTTAGCTGATCTTATCCTAGGCATTTTGAAGTAGTATTTTCTGACAAAAAAAAACATCCTGCTTTATTTTTAACATTCCAATATCCCTCGTGAATATTTACTGTTGAAAATGTAAATCAGGCTATTTCTGTGGCATCCTGTTAACTTCCTCCTCTGACACCTACTCCGCAGCACGGGTTATAGGCATGATTTAATTATATTACGATGATCAATCTTGTCACTGATGGTCGGATTTACTTTTATATGTCAAATAGAGGCATTCATATTAATTTCACTTAGTTTTGTAACCAGCTAAAAAAGTTTTATGTTCAACAGCTCAACATCCTGAAAACACAGTTTTTTTTAATAACGCTAATTAGCAACCATTAGCATGCTGAAAAGTCATTTAAGCGCCGCAAATACTCACATTACAGTGTAAAAATAAACACATAATGTAATAATGTTTACACATAAAAACATTATGAACATTATGCTCCTTCTTGGCCAGGAAAATGTTCCACCGATGCTAACAGCTGCATTTGTATTTTAGATGGAGGGCAAAGCTTAGAGAGGGAGAGACGGTGGAGGATAGATGGAGGGGGAGGAACAAGGTGGTGGAAGGAGGAGATTTGGAACGAGAGACCGAAAATAAAAGGTTGAAGGAGAGAGAGAGAGAGAGAGAGAGAAAGCATGTAAGGTGAAGCAAGATAAGGGGGTTTGTCTGTGTGCGTTAACGGCATGAAAAGGACATTTCTCTAAATATGACTTCCCTCTTTAAAGTTGTTTTCTCTTTCATGTGACAGCTGCACCTTGTTTTTTGTCTCTGCTGCTGAGAATCTGGGGAATTTCTGCCAGCTCCAAAGCTCATGCTAAGAAACATAAAGCAGCAGAGAGAGAAAAGGAGAACATGATTGGAACAATACAAAGACATCATATATCATGTCACAGTGGTTCATATACCAAAGCATTCATTGTTTGTATGGGACTTCAGAAGGCATCTAAAGAAAGAGTAGCAGGATGGAGAAAACTTGTTAACGGAACATTTCTTTTCTATTTAGTCAATTTAGAAAAAAGAGAACCATCATTAATCTTCAAAGTGTCGAAGGTTACATTCAGAGACAGATTTGTGTCTTTACTTCAGATTTTACAGATATTTCTTAGACTTTTGTTTCGACAGTGCTAGCATTAGCATTAACGTTTGATATTAGCAAACATCCAAAGTGTGTTTCTCACATGCTAGTGTTAGCATTCAAATCAACAAATATTAAATTGCTGTTTTATGCATTTTAGCTCGACACCATTTGACCTATCATAACTTAAGTGTTTAATGTCGTTTTGCAACAAGTTAGTGTTTTGCTAATGTTACGGCTAAGATTAAAGTCACAGTTGGACACAATTGTCCTCAAATGAATGTACAAAGATGAGTTCTGATTTGGGAAACAGTATTTATCCATCAAGCGTCAAAACGTCCATCAAAGCTCCACAGCTCATGTTAGGGAACAAACTACAACTTAACAACTAAAAGACACAACTGCAAATAAAAGAGGCATTATTTCAATATCAGTGGTAGAGAATATCAAAGTTATTTTCAAACACAATTTCACTTATCAATGGACATCCTGGAACTTTGATTGTGAAATTGGACACATACGCATGCTTTTCAATTTCTGATTATTCACACACAAACTATAAAATACATTTATAAAATAAATCAGACAGAGTCAACGAATGAGCAGTTAAAAGCAGAGAAAGGGATGGAAAGAAGGTTTGGAGGGGGCGAGAAAAGGATGGAGAGTGGGGACATTTTGGAAGCTCATCCTGTCAAATAATCTTTGCTCATTTCTTGGTATCCCATAAAGCTTAGCAAAAGAGAGGTTTAAGTAAGAAAAGAGTAGAAAAGAGGGAATGATTGAAGTCTTGGGAAGATGAGATAGAGATGGGGAATAGAAAAGAAAAGAAGGACAGGAAGAGGTGGCAAGGAAAGAGGAAGAAAAGGAACAATAGGAGGTGATTTGCAGGGAATAAATAAGCATGAAGAAGACAAAGAAAGTGAAACTGTTCAATCAAAAAGAGGCAAAGATGTGAGGATAGGCATCAGAGGCAGAGAGGGGAACAGTTGAAAGGATGGAGGTTTGGAAAGGTTTAGAGAACTTTAGAGAGAGAATCAAAACATAAATGAGGCATAGAAGAAGAAGTAGATGGGGATGGAGGAAAGAGAAGAAGAGGATGCAGGGAGTGTGTGTTGGTTGTGGTTTTAAAGCCACTGATTTCCCCAGGCTGCTCCCCGTGGCTGTAACACACTCTGCTCTCATTAGTGTCCTATACGGCATCAGGTGGACACATAAGCACACACACACACACACACACACATTCACAAGCAGCAAAAGTAAATATACTAAAGCTGCTTAATGTCTCTATGTACAGACTGTGAAAATGAGTTTTCTCTCGGGGCACAATAAAGTTTCCTAACGCACACAAACAGACACACACAATTACTCGCCCACAGCATCTAATACACAGCAAGAACAGACACGTAAACACACAAAAACACAATACTTTCCCCACAGTAACAAGGCAATACTGTGGCAGTCTGAGTAAATACTCATAAAGTAATAACCTGCTCATTTCCCATCGTGCACCAGGCTGTCGGTGTCCCTGACCAAATTCACTCACAGGCTGCTTTGATGTGTGGAAGAGAGAGGAGATAATGAAGATGTCAGTGAATAAGGTTTGACTTGATGAAATAGATCCAGAGGCTGGCGGCTTCAGAACTTTACAGAAAGCGTTATTGTGACGTGCAGAAGCCAGATATGCGAAACAATTAAAGACAAATACAGATGTATGCATGATTTTCTCTTCAGGTGCCCTCTTAAACAAAGTTGGATTCAGAATAGCGGAGGTGTCGCCAAACAGGTTTAATGCTGGTGCTCAAGTGGGACATCTACTGTAATCAAAAGGTTTTACATTCTTCTTTTAAAAGATGTTTGTAATATAATGTTTTGTTTTTCACGTACTTAAAAGAGTGTGTCCATTATAGCCAAACAAAGTGTCAAAACCTCATTCTGACTCTCAACACTTTTGGCCCTCTTTACTTTCATTTGGTTCTTTACCGGGATAAATTGTTTTTTGTACCGAATTTATTCCCTTAATGTTGGTTATCCAGACAAGGCGGCCTGTTTCTATCCAAACTTTCATAATTAGTTGATCTTTTGGCAGTGAAAGGACAGCCGGGATAACAGACGACTGCACACTCTCGACCCTTTAGCCTGAATTATCTATTGATGATTCTGCTCGATCTTGGAGAAAAATCACTCAGCCTTTCTATTTTTCTTTTTTGTTTTGCCTGAATGATGAGCTGATTAATTTCTAAATCCATTATTCATGCTCGGTTATGAGAAAGGGGATTTTCAGTCTGGTCTTCTATTCACACAGCAATATGTTCTGGACCAGCAAGCGATACGTCTGCAGTGAACAGGAGGAGATGAGCCTGGGATCACATATGAGACTGTCTGCATTACAAGACCCAGTAATAAGAATGTGTGCAGGGGCTGCTCTGATGTGGAATACATTAGCAGAAGAACATATGTAGGGAGCAGGTTAGAGGAGACATGATGAAAGGAAACTTCAAACAGTCAGATTCTTGCAAGATTTCTTAATGCAGTTCTGCTTTCATCATCCTTTCAAATGACTGACACGTGTCACTTCATACAAAAATATCTTCTTTCCTTTTATTTGACGGGGGTTCACACAGAGACACATGGCTAGCTTATGAAACAGCGTGTGATGTGACAAAGTATTGGTCTAGGTTTAATTATTAAAACAATGTACCAGAAAAAAAAACTACAAAAACCCACATGATCAATTTAGACATTTTTTTGATGAGTCATGTTGTAAGAAATGTGTTTCATGATTTCATTTGGGGCTTCGGTTGAACAATTTCTTGACCAGGCATGTTGGAGTTTTAAAATAATATTTGTATTACTCATAGGACATCATTGACTCCTGTGATGTAAATCTGGTGTTGATATGAAAAGAAAACAGGCTGACAACAGAAGCAGCAATCTGATTATTCTCAGAGAGATAGGTTGTATTCTTAGAGCTAGTGGAAAGAAAACAGTCTATTTTTTTAAATCATAAATTATGGACTTGTTTCACCGTTGTTTTAACACTGCAATATATTTATATGTGTCTCATAATCCCATGAGTGCAGGCCACTTGTTTGTGCTGCTGTTTTATCACAAATTTAAAGGACCATGCTGCAAACATTTACATATTCATCTACAAAAAAAAAAAAAAAGGTGTAAACTAAATAATTCATGACTTAAAGCTCATGTTAGCACAGCCCATGTGTTGTGAAGATGCAGCAGCATAAGTAATTCATCAATTATCTTAATTAATGGCCTCATTAGTGTAAGTGGTTATGATGAACAGCATGCGGCTCCTGGTGGGACATTCTGGCAGATAAAGTTGTTCTTGTTGAGAACAGAAGGAGCTCTGTGAAACTTTTTTCCACCATGAACATGTTTAGCGAGCTCTAAAGTGGGAAAAACTGACAAACTATGACTGGCAAATATGTTGCAGGAACAACCTTGTTTTTTTTCATGGTCTGGAAGCACTACCAGAGTGCTTTATATTTTTATCGTACTTCTAATTCAATAAGGTCCATTAATGCTGCTGTCAGTGGATATCCGAGTCACAGCAGCGGTATTACTCTCGCCACCCACTCACTTTTCCCAGATAATAGTCTGACAGGAGTAACGGCAGCATCAGCTGAAAGAAGCAGCCCGAAATGCGTCTTACCGGACCGACGTCTGGCGAGCTGCAATGCGAGATAAAGCAGTGCGAGGGTGCACAACCGCCCACAGGCAATTTCTTTTTCTGCTGATGGGGGATACAGGCCGCGGCAGCATTCAGCGGCATCGCCTCGTTTGAAGGATATTGGTGCTTATGAAGAGCCAAAATGTCTGTAAGAGTTTATTCAAACCATATATGACTCATCACTTTGGCTTAAATAGGATCCCTGTATTTGATAGTATAGTTTGTTTACGTTCAAAATGGCAACTTTGGCAGCCATCAATCAAACTTAATTTGAATAGCACTTTTCATACAACGATGTAGCACAAAGTGCTTAACATACAAATTTAGAACAGAGCAGTATAACATACGTTCCCTGAGGTCAGGATGATATAAGGGAAGTGTTCTTTCTCTGACAAAGCAGTTTAAGATTTTCTCAATAAAGGATGTGGAAAAGGCCTATTTTCACTAACCATTAAAGAACTGCCCAACCAGCTGTTTTGACACCTTTTGTACAAGTGCTGTCTGGTCAGTGAGCTCACTTTGGATTGTTAGGATTTTAAAGGATGCACCGCGGGATGAGATTGGACAAGAAAACCAGAGCTTGTAAACAAAGACGACTAAATCCAAGGCGGCCCGTTCCAAATGCACCGTGATTGAGTGTCTGTGCTCACTAACGGCTCTTTTTTTTTTTTGTGTGTGTGTGTGCTGGCAGCGTTCACCACCTCAGTTTCAGAGCGCTTCTCATTGGCCTTTACTGTTGCTAGGTTACAAAACTTGACATCTGCTTCCATAGGTACGGGACCTTTGGGTCTTTTTGAATAGCGCTGTGTGCTTAATACCTGAAAAAGTAGCAGAATTTCAAGACGTGAGCTGTCTATATTTGTGCTCTAATCTCCCAGTGGAAAGTTTATTTTTTTCATAGGGATTCTTAATTTGGGCTGATGCTGTCAACGGGGCGGATATCGGCTCGTGTTCAACAGATACACTGATGCATCCTTTGATATACAGGTTGTGAACTAGAATTTTACATAGTTCACTGGGATTCCAAATTCACAGCAAACAATTATAATCCACATTCAAAAACAATATATCAAATAATAAAGATTAATTGATTTTTTGCAGTTATATTCAGCCACAGAAAGAAAGACCTGTGCTAACTCCTGTACTGTAGCTTTTATGTTATTTGAGAACACAAGTGAGGCTAAAAGGCCCCCTCTGTACCTCATGTTCTGTGTGCACATCAAACAGAAGTCCCTGTGAGCAGTCTGGCTGAAAGATTTTAACCGACTGTGTAATCAGTAGCATTACAAAGCCGGAGGACAGGGGTCACAGCACCCATGTATCCGTCTCCACCCGCTCAATCCTAGCAGTCCTCCCTGTGGTTTTTAACCCCGCTGTAAAAGTCACACTCGCCGCACACAACCACTAACACCTTCACCAAACTCCCCACCCATGTGACCCCGTCCACATCTCCACGGCTAATTGGCGAGGAGCTGCAGATCTCTTGGGAGCTCATTCCAGACGTGTACCGCTGCCCGAGCTGGTGAGAAAGGAACCCTGAGGGGTGCAGAGGAGGGATTGTCGAGATGAGATCCACTCACTCACACACACACACTCTCACTGTACACATTTTGATATGGTATTTTGGAGGCGTTATACGGCTGTTTCTCAGGGTGTTTTGACAGCTTGTGGACTGCTTTTCGTCACATCTTGTACGGGTCAGCTGTCAGAAAAACGCTGCGCTGGTGGTTGTGGCAGGTTTGACACAGATTTGAATCCTGATTAGCACAGTTTTTTTTTTGTGTGTGTGTGTGTAATATAGCCAGAGTGGAGCTGGATGTCTTTAGGGAAATTAAATATATGAATGACTAGCTGTATATTCCATACGCCATTTGAAAAAGTTTTGTATTTGAATCTTTTTCCTCCTATTTGCTCTAATTTGTGCATTTGAGTGTGCAAACTTCACGTTTTGGGACCCTTTAATCCATTTTTATTTTAATATCTCTTTAAATATCCCTTTTCCTTATTCTTCAAAACACTGAACAGCCGACGGCATATGACACATTTGATGCTGCTCCTTATTATGACTCTTCATCCTCTTGTTTGTATCACAACAAATGTTGCGTTGCCAAGGAGACGCTCACAAGTGTAAACATGCAATCATCTGCTACGGGTGATTTGCATGGCTAATTAATGCTGGCAGTTGATAAGTCAAGTGTCCAGGTGGCTGCACATGGTTTGAAACCAATAAATGAAAGCAGATGTGATTTTAAGGGTCAGTTCCGCAAACTTTATAATATTGTAGTGTAAGAAAAATATATATATTATTCACAATAAAAAATCTCTATTTTATTTAACTGAAAATCCAACACAAATTCTGTGTGACTGACAGGTTTAAACAATACCAATGTGACAGATTTTTAAATGTCAGGGTTAAATGTGATGTGAAAGTTTGCAAGAGAAGGTTTTCATGTTCTCCTTATCTTTCATTTTCAACACGGTGTTCACTTTGATTGACAGCTCTCCAAAAAATACTGCAGTGAACCTATCAGTCATTGGACATTCTTTCTCTTAATGCAGTTAGCTTTTATTTTTACAGTGCACCACCTGCCTTTGGGTTCTCAGTTATACCACTGCCTTCTCTGAAGTTGTGCTTTAGTTTGGACTTGTGTGTTTTAGTTTGACAGTGGTCAAAGATGAATTATCATGTGTGTGTGTGAGAGTTTAAAAGTTTATTCCATTCTGCAGTCCTCGTGCCAGAAGAAAGCGACTTGCCTGACAATGGATTTTTATGGACGGGTTAAGGCAACCGAAGTATTTCTTTAATATGTATATACTGTATATATGTATGTAGATGTTTTTTTACTGTCTACTTTAAGAATTAGTCCAAATGAATGAATTATGACAGCATTATGATGCACCTGCTCGGGTGCAACCGCGGCTCATCAATGCTAGTCGCCCTTGCATTACTGGCTATTAACATAACTGCTTGCAGCAGCTTATTGTTTATCTTGTAAGTGATAGCCGCTGTACCTGTTGCAGAGCGTGAGTCACCATCTCTATTAGAAACTTAAAATAGAAACTTATTAGAAACCCATCCAGAGCCCTGTTCATACCTATGAAAGTCGCCCTGTGGCGCATGAAGCAAAAAAATACCGACATCCACATGTAAAAGTATCGAGTTCTTCAGCATTACTGGGCGCCCGTACAGTATGTGAACTTGGAAACGCAGTCCCATGGTTCTGACCTTTTTGTACATAAATATTTTTTAATTTGGATTTAATTGAATTTTACAACTTTTAGGACCTAATAATTTTTAAAAAGGATATTGAAGTTGTATCCACTGATTCATAGACGTCTCTGTCCAAATATAAGCTTATGAGAAAAAGTATTTTTGGGCCCAATGGCATCATGTGACGCTACAATACAGTCCAAATTGTATACAGTCTATCATTGTTACACACCACTCAAATGCCCCCCCGCCCCCCATCTAACTATGGGTCTCTGCTATGCTTATCCCTTAAATTCCATTATGCTGTAAATAGTAAGTAAGTAAGTATTACTTACTTTATGCTTGATATCAGTGTCTGATAGTAAAATCAGCTGCTCTTGTTGCTAAGGACCTGGACAGGTAAAACTGTTGCTAAGGAAAGATAAAGAGTGGAAGTGTTTGACTATGAAGACATGCACATTATTCATTTTTACAGCAAGTGTATGTCTGTAAATCTAATCATTGCCATTCTTAATTGGTTTTCTTGTCAACTTTCTCGTATTAATGTAAAAAATACAAAATAAAATGTGTTCATGGTAGAAGAAGTCAACCCTTTTTCTAGCCATTACGGCCTCTTAAATAAATTCTTTTCAGATTTCCTCTCTCAGTTAACATATTCAAGCTACTGCACCTTCACTTATGTCTAAATATCTTCTAACGTTGTCATGTAGCTGCCTTATTAGATGACAACAAACATGTTGTTGTTGTATAAAAATATGACTTAATAAGGATAACATTGAAGATTTACCTCCAAAAGAAATGTGTTTCAAAGACTGGCACTTCAATGCACATAAACAACCCTCAAATCCAAGATATCTGACTGTATTGACTTTGATTGATTCACTTGATAGTATTCTACATAGATAGTCTTTTATAATGTCTTACAGCACCTGAAGCATCCCCGGTTGGTGGGACAACATCTAAAGATTTTCAAAGTGTTCTTTGCAATCTGTGTAACATTTATGGTTGGACTTGAAATGAATGATCATTTACAGTCTTACAGTCTTACAAATGTATCTCGAGTATTTTGTCATGCAAACATTTCAATAATACAAGAATGCTTAAGACACAGACATGTGCATTTTTAACAACAGAAAACAAGGGTAACATGTAGCTTCTTACCTGAAAATATGACTTTATTGACAATGTTTTTGTTTCCTAAGGTGTCACACCTCAAACACTTGGTGTATTACTGATTTAAGCTCTTGTCTTTGCTCCATGAAACTCTAAACTTCTTTCTCCTGTGTGTTTTGTATTCAGGTAAAGGCGACGTGTTTGGTGATGTCTTTTGGAAAGAAACCACCCTGGCACATGCGACTGCTAACGTCAGAGCGCTAACGTACTGCGACCTGCACGTCATTAAGAGGGAGGCTTTACTCAAAGTGCTGGAGTTTTACACGGCCTTCGCCAACTCCTTCTCACGCAACCTCATCCTCACATGCAACCTTCGCAAGCGGGTAAGGTACCCTCCTCTGTGGACTCGCTTACAGTATTACACAAAGAATGTAATATTTAACACAGCTTTCTGTTCACAACATACATGCTGAACGTACATTTTTATACATTGTGATTGGGTTGGAATTAGCTGCTAACTTTCCACTTTCAGTAGATATTGAGAATAAATAAAATTCAATGTACTGGTTAACATGGATGAAAATTGAATTTCAGTCGTTGTGCTGGTGCAAATTATGTTTTTATTTGCTAGTAAGTCTGTTCCTGTTTTTGCGGACAAAGGCCTGGCTTTGGCTCCAGTTTGCCACTTCTGAGAGCTAGCTAGGTAGCTTAGTTGCCAAACGTATTGGTTGCCATTATTGCAAGTATTTTATGATACTTTTGTTGTTTTCACAGGATCAGAGATGTGTTTTACTCAAGTTTCAAGGGGAAAAGCAATGATTTTGTGACAATGAAGCTAAAGGCATACTCTTGACAGCAGGAGAAATATAAGCTAATAACTAGCAAGTTAGCCACTCAGCATAGTCAGCAGTCTCTGAGGTTGTTTTTCTAAATTTGTAAAGCTGCTGCTTAAAATTAGCATTTATTGTTTAACTTATATTTAATCAATGTAATTTGGTGTCTAAATTCACATCGGCTGTGGCTCAGTGGTAGTCAGTCGGTGCCTAAATCCAGAATCTTGGTGGTTCGATCCTCAGCTCCTGCAGCCACATGTCCGTTGTGGCTGGAAGACATTTAACCCCAAATTTGCTCCCACTGCTTTGTCGGCAATGTGTACGAATGGATTGGTTAATACTGATGGACAGTCTTTATTCTGAAAGTAAAAATACCACCCTGTCCTCCAGTCTGCCTTCTTGGCACTAGAGTAAGAAACATACAGTCAACGCTCACACAACGAATCATCACACTAGCCTTTTTGTCAGTGAAGCGTATTACTATGATGAATTGGAAATTATGTAAAGCTAATTGCTTTAGCATTGACAATTGGTTAAAAGAATTCATGGATATATTGTCAATGGAATGGGCAGCCTCAGCCCTCTCTGGAGATGAAGGACCCTGGAACTCTATAAGACGGTACATGGAAAATAGGCTATAGGATTGAATTTTCTGTAAAACCAAAATTGCAGTCTCTGCCACCAGGGTGAGAATGGGTGTGAATGCTGACCAAAGTAAAATTGATTCCACTCCATGCCATCCCGCTCAATGACATTTATGATGAGTCATGGATGGTAAGTCAGTGGTCAGCCTTGTTTCAATTAACAGCTTGTTTAAAGATATGATATATGATGTACAAACTAGATGTCCACTACATGTGGCACTTCAGTACCAGTCTATAGACCCCAAAATAGCCACCCCTTCAGTGCATTGCTTCCCCTCAGCCCCCTCCCTTAGTGCTGCTGAGTGCAGCTGTTTGTACGACTGATCTCCATTCATATAATCATCCCACAGTCGATTCTGTTTCTATTTCTTTGAAGTATTGTATACCTCTGTCTCTCTTCCCGTCGTGGTGGCAGGGCTAACAGTTGGACAGGAAGGAGTTCCCATGGTGGATATAAACAGAATCTGTGTCCTTTCAATTATTCAAAAAACAAAATCCTTACCTTTGGATAAGCGAGGGGTGGGAAGGTGTTAGAGTTATCGAGGATTTCTGTAATTTTCTGCCTCTACAATATGAGAAAGTATAAAATACAGGCTTGAGCCCACAAACCATTACCACAATCACCTTTAGAGGTAGGCTCTGACGAGTGTGCTGTTGTTTACTTGTCCTTTAGTTGTTTTTCTGACTCGATATTTCCTCAGCTCAATAGGTCTTTTTTTCTCAGCGTGCCTCAAACACAATAAATTATACATACCACGCCGGTAGCCTCATTATTTCCTGTGCCCTTTAGCCGGTTCTTACTGACGTCCTAGCAGGAAGTCTGTTGGCTCTGAGTAGCAGTTTTATTCCCCTGTATTTGTTTATGTGCATTTTTAAGTTTATAAATTATTATTTAATAATGCACATATACACGTATATCATCCAGCTGGCCCTTTGGCTAAATATGTTTGTGAGTGTTTACGTGCATATTCCAAATGTATCCAGAGAATAACCGTGATCAGGTGTGTGTCGCCATTCAGACAACACTCAGAAGGAACATTGATTTGACTCCGGCTCCATCCTGAGTTATAATGGATACTTATGAAATAAAACACACATATACATCTATATTGATCGCTGTTGTCCAAAGTAAATTATCCAAATGCATGCTGCAGATAGTGTCCATGTCTGAAGGACATGCTGATGGCAGCATATCGATTCACTTTTGTGGTTTTATAGCTGTATGTGGACGAGCTTTAGTCAAGCTTCAGCTCCAGGCTTGTGCTCAGGCTCAAAGCTGCTGTCAGATTTAATTGCATTGAATTAGGTTAGATAATGGATCCTTTCTCTACATGTGTTCGTTGCATATAAAAGTCATATTTCAGGGTCCTGAACGAAAGCAGTTGATAACTCTTTGACTTTGAAAAAAAAAGTTGCTTCTAGTTGTGGGTGATTTCTAAAAGAGATCAGGCTCTACATTATGTTTACAAATCAAAGTCAAGTCAAGTCAAACTGATACGTCTATATAAAAATGAAACAGAACAGGACCTGACTGGAGAAACATTTCATGCAACACATGGGAAGACATCTGCATTGTTTTATCTGTTGAGTATTCACCTTATTTGGGAATCTGCCAGGAATTGAAACTTAATTGTTCCTCAATGTTAAATATTACTCTAACCTACTGAATTTTTGCTCATCCTGCTGATCTGATTTGTACTGGCTCAAGCACAGCTCCACAGTTAGCACAACATGAAATATTTATTTTCAGGAACTCGCCAGTTAATGTACAGTTGCATGGTCCTCCCTTTAATGAAGTTATTGAAAAGTATGGGACCCTTTAAAAAATAATTGCCAACTTCTGCCTCATTTTACATCCAGGATCTAGTATTCTTTATTTCATGGTTGCTTGTCTAGACTCATCAGCTTAAACAGAAAACTTTAGGATCTGTCAAAAACGTAATCTGGGCGAAGAATTTGTGTTAATAAGAGAGGAAAGGCTGTTCATTTTCATGAGGACCCTGTGATTTTGGCTCTTTTCAGCAGTTGACCTACAAATCAAATAAGTGAGGCTTTAAACGAGTTAAAAAGTAAAACTCCAAATCAATTAGATATGTTATAGATCTCGCTTTGTGTGAGGAACGTAACTCCTCCTGCTCCAAGAACAGTGTTGTAACTCATGAAGAAGTCTTTAAACA
The DNA here is from genome assembly GCF_963930695.1 of Labrus bergylta. Lineage (NCBI taxonomy): Eukaryota > Metazoa > Chordata > Actinopteri > Labriformes > Labridae > Labrus > Labrus bergylta. Next base: position 17,246,939 of record NC_089212.1, on the reverse strand, counting down.
AACTACACTGAGCTGGGAAAGAGTAACACCACAAACATCTAAAACACTAAAACATCTTGGCAGACACGTTCTCAAAAACAGACCGGATTGTTACGATGGACTATTTTTTTCTTTTGCTGTGTACACAAGACTGTGACCCTTCATGTGAGCTCTGAGTAAGAATAGTGATGTAGTCAGAGATCTGTTAGCCCTTCTTTTTTTTTTCCGTGGGATGTGTGACAGCTGCTTTAGAGCCCCGCCGTGATGAAGACGAACAACTTGTAGCGAGAGCTCAGACGGTGCCTGTGGGACTGTGAGGAGAGCAGAATGTGTGTCAGCACGAACTCGCTCTGTCACTCATGCAGTAACAACTGTCGACCGATCTGCCTCCATCAGCACTTTCCTTTCTCTCTCTCTTCAGATCGAGCTCCGCCTCTCTCCTCATGAGTCTTTATCTCTCTGTCCCGCTCCGACCCTTATTTTTATCTCGTTATTCTCCTCTGACAAAAAGCTCGTTTGTGTTTGAAAGAGAGCCTTTACTTATCTCGTCTCTTTTCAAACCGCATGACGGACAGCGCTTATTGGGCTGAGGCTGCGTTTCCCAAGATTTTTCATCCCTTCAGCGTATCTTCACAGCTCTTTAAGAGAGGCTCAAGTACCTCTTCATCATTTTTAGAAGTCATACTTATTACTGTCAGGAAAATCACTCATGAAACAGACAGGGACAGACCAGGGTAAGTTTTAGTCTACTTAATTTTGAACGTTACCTTTAAGTGCATAAAATGTGTCTGTAGATGGCACTTCGGTCTGTTTTTTGGTCAAGAACTATCGAACCATTCATCCTTCTGCTAAAGAAAGTACTCTGATTAAGAATAAGGCCGCCTCTCTACTTGAAACACTTTATCTGAAGCCATCAAGTGGAATTTAAGCTGTTGTGGAGTGCAAAGTGTGTGAGCATCATGTTGGTGTTTTATCGTATTATGTGTTACCTAATTTAATAGTGATGCCTCTATGTGATGTATGATTTACCAAAGTAAACGAGAACATCAGCAACAATATTGATGATCTGTATTTAGTAGTGATTGGGGGCTAAACGGTTTTACATCATCACACTCGTTAGTCGGAACCAGAATTACTCAGTGAAATGTCACATATTATGCAAAATACAGTTTAGCATGTTTTTCTAACACTAATGTGTGTCCCTAGTCGGTCTACAAACCTCCCATTTATGAGAAAAGTCCATCCTCTCTGTCTTTTGCCTCTTCCACTTCTCAGAAAATGTGTGCTCAAACAGGCTGTTGTTCCTGAGGCTGTTCTCCCTTCATGACATCACAAAGGGCAGTAACCCCTCCCCCAGGTGGGTGACACTCGCACAGCTAAATGTTTCGTCTGCCTTCTGACTCTGCCTTCTCACAGTAAACAATAGGACATGGAGCAAGAAAGACCAAGCAACTCCAGAGAGAGGGGTGTAGTCAGACACAGCTCATTTGCATTTAAAGGTACAGACACAGAAACAGTCTGTTCTGAGCAGGTTTTATAGGCATGATTAAATACAGGATCAGAGTGGAATTTAAAAAAAGAAACTTCACAGACATGTTTTGGGGAGCTCAGACTTATTTAAAGTGATTGAAAAGAATAAAAATATGGGAACTTTGAAGGAATATTTTGACATGTTGGACCCAATAAGCCTGTAACACTGTCTCATGCCACTAGCTGGGGCTGTAGCCATAGACTGTCTTTAGCTCCAGACAGTTTTCCAACTTCTTACAAATTTCCAATCATAAGAAACGAAAGGGTATGAAACAAAACATCGTTGCCAACTGTGGATACAAAGATTTTAGTAAAACTCAGCAGTCCTGAAGGAATATTCCTGCAAAACTTTACTTTGTGAAGTCATTTGAGGACAGATGATCGGGAAGTTGCCATGTAAAAATTAATAAGATGCAGAAAACTGCTCATTTTTTATGCTGCATGCTTCAACAAAAAGGGCATTGTGTGGTGCCTTGCAATTTCTGATCCGGACCTAAAAGGGCAAACATTTTTCAAACTGACACACACACTCCTGAAAGTCTAAAACTACAATCTAAAGCAGTTATGAAATTTGTATATGCATTGTATTCTTTGTAACAGCTCAGCTTTTCTTAACATATGAACACAAAGTGAAAAATGACCAAAGCATCTATAAACCTATAATGTAGGCACATATTAATGAGAAAGTGTTACGCCTTTGAATGCTTCCTCTTCCTCCATTTCAAAATAAAAGTCCTCAGTTATTTATCAGATCAACACCATCTATGTATAGGTTTGTTTAGGAATGCTGCAGTCACAGTTAGCAGTCTTTCTCCTGTCTGTTTGTTCTTTATATCACACTCTGAAGTGTACAGTAATTGAAACTTGTTGCAGGTAGACAGTGTTGTTTATGTTCCTGACATCAGTTCAGTCTAGACTGGGAGCCAGCGGCTCGATACTGCTGATTGATCACAGCCAAGTATGCAGTTTACCTTTCACAGGACACATTTGAATCCAGAAGGGCTGAGAAGAAAACCCACATAATAAATATTTCAGGTTATTTACAGGTGCTCCATCTCGAGACGATTTGAAGTTTTTAATGACAGGCTCTTGTGTAGAGACACTCGTAGATGAAATACAGAGACCTTAAGAAATAAATCTTCTTGTTCATAGGCTTTGGGAGTGTGTTGCATTCTCATGAGAAAATTAATATCTGTTGTTTTAATGAATTAATGAGATAATTATCTTATAATCACGAGTAACATTTGTAAATGGCAGTAGCCCATTCTGTAGGGACTTGGGTTGGGAACTGAAGGGTCACGGCCAAGACCATAATTTGGCCTGCACCCAATTAAGATTAAGTTGTTTTGTAAAACTCAACAAGAAAACTTGTCTAGTGTGATGATGGGTTAAATGGTGTAGCTATTTAAGGTCGTATAATGCAGTACTGATGCAAAACAAATCTTTGTATCTACTGGAGAAGAAGTGTGGAACAAATGAAGTGATCATATGCATCTAGATGTTTGTGTTTGCTGGAAACTCAACTCAAGTTGAAGTTGTACTAGTTTTAAGTTGACAGGGTAGTCGAAGAACTCCTGTGTTAGCGAGTACACATTCGGTCCTCACATTTGCGTGCATCACATTAGTCTTTGTGGCAGATTAAGTGGAGGGGTAAGTACAAAGTAAAATGACTAGATGCAACAGCACAGCGGAAGACATGCCGTGATGCAGTGCAACCAAGCAAACACCAAACCTACAGTCACAGAGGCTCTTATTACGTAAATACATCCCGAAGGATGTTTAACACCTCTTTACCTGTGTTGGAACGACGTCTATCCTCTGCTGTTTTTTGTCGTTGCTGAAGAGCTTCTGCAGGTCTCGGTTACACTAAATCCACTGTTCCCTTTTTTTCAGCACAAATGTCCCCTCTCATCACCTGGGAAATGCTAATGACTCTTAATTATATTCAGAGTCTATTTATTTGTAAAGTTCAGGTAAAGCCCAGTGCAAGAATTTTGTATTTGGTGCATAGGATTAATGAGACTTTAGAGCTTCAAAGCAGAAAATATGCATAATTTTTAATCCTAATAATGACGCCCCCAGGAAAAAAAAACTCTGTATGACCTTCTCAGTCACTAAGCTAGCCAATTCCAGCATGACCTTATTTAAACCCAGACAAAGGTAGAGACCAGTGATGACAGTAGGGTGACCAGGTGTCCCTCTTTGTGCGGGGCTGCACAGTATTTTCATCACTTTTCCCACGTCCCACAAATTGAGATGATGTCCCAAATTTGATTGGCTCTAGTTTTCCAAAGTGCAGGACCTGGCTTTTAACCAAAGGCTGTGTAGAAAGCAAGCGATCACCATGGCCTGTTTCAAATGTAAATCAATCAGCTCACACGTGGGGTCAAGTGCCCACCAACCTGTCACCATCCCCATTGCCAACGATATGCCCCACTGCCATGAAACAAAGACACAAGCTACTGGGATTAATTTTTTTGGCTGCAGGATATGATGGAAACTACAACAAAGACCGGTGATGCAGCTACAACAAAGTCCGGAAAAGTAATTACTCTTGGGTGAAGCCGGTGGGGGAAAATTCCAGAGACTGTTTTGCAATATATGCCAGAATTTGTTTATTTTTGATCGAGCAAAGAGCAGAATACGATTTGAAGTGACGCACTGCACGCTTGAAACCCCTGGCTCATAAAGAGAAATGTTGATCTTTGGATACATTCCTTCTGAAACCAAAATAGGATTGAACGACAGATAAGGTGACAGCGGCTAAAATAACAAATGTTCACTGCACTGTGCAGCACTCGCAATCACACAGATCAGCAGACCGTGGCTCCGCTCATTTTTTTAGGCTCAGAAATTGCACACAAAAAATTCAGTGGATATACGAAATCAGAGTTTCATATGTACTTGAACCTTCCTCTGTGGAAATATACATAATCTAAGTGTGCAACCAAATCCAATAATGCTGTTTATATTTACTTGCTAATGTTTATATTTTTAGGCTTATTTGGACATTGTTATCTTTATTTAAACCACCTGTCGACATTGGGCTAACATGTTCCACATTATGCCGCACAAACATTTGGCCTGCTGGACACCCTTAATGAATGTGGATTGTTAAGCAGTTAAAGAGCCAATTATTCTTCTCGAGCTGGTGGAGACCAGAAAAAGAGGGTTAACACAAGACAAAGATTGATCAGAAAGGCACATTTAAGACCTCCACATGATAATGTAACTGCTCTGTGTCTGCTGGGTCTTTACTTAGGCAACTGTTTGTTTATATTATTTGCCTCATTAGCTAATTGGCTAGTGAGTAGTTCTTGTATAGCTCATGTTCTAATGTTTCACATTTCTTCATTTAAATTGAAAATTTAACTAAGATGATTTATTTATATAGTTAAAGATTGCTTTGAATTTCTGTGCAACCATTAACAATTTGATCCCTGATCTTTACAACTTGAGTCTTCTAAGACAGTGGTACCCAACATTTTTTTTTTCCCTTGGAGCGCCTCCTACTTGTATCTAAGAAAAACTGAGCAACACCCCCACCCCCACCCCCAGGACCCACATAAAAAAAGTGATAGAATGCTTAAAAGAAGTATCATTCATTTAAACTGTTTTCATTGATATATTCCCAAGAATAGAATAGGCCTACACACACTTTTTCTTAACAAAATAACTTTGTATAGACTATTCAGTCAGTCTGTTATCATGCTTTTATGTGCAAATCTTTGACATCCTCAGAGCAGACACAGCGATACAGACATTGTACACACATTTCAATAATTTACCAATAGGTATGTTTCTGATGGGCAGAAAAGAAGCTATTTGAAATATTGCTTCTTAATAATAATGTTTCAAGTATTTTTTAGAAGTGTTTCCCTGTTGTCTGTAAATTGAGTGTTGCAACTCTAATAGAAAGTGTTGGCAGGTATTGCAGCATTGAGAAAATTGTACTAAAAGTTAACAAAAACTATAAAACACAACAAAATAAACAGGCTTCTGCCAGGCTACATCTAACGTATTCAGAAAACAGCTCCGGTATGTTCTCTGAATAAAAATGTCAACAGGAGAGCTCCAAAATATTTCAGCCAATCATCCCTTATGTTCCTTAAATTATGTTGTCATTTATACCCCCATGTTTTAGTTTATACAGACATTATATTTAGCCTGTTTGCTAGTATATATAAATGTAAATATCTACATTGTTAATAGTTTCAGGCCCTCAATCATCAGCCAGATCAAGCTCTGAATATTTCTTTGACTTGCCATGCTAGAGAGATCTAATTGGTCAGTTTTCACAGGCTGAGCTCTGAACCCTAACAAAACCAGGAGCAGGTTAGCTGTTGGCGTGCTCTAGTTACCATGGTGACCGACCCCAGTAAGAAGTGAACCACCTTCGTAGTACTGCAAAACCAGAGTTAACCTTAGAGTAACCTCAATAACTGCAAATCCTGTATAATCCCCCCAAGGAGGAACCTTCCTGCAGTGAGCTCACGGTGTTTCATCTTTGGGGGTTAAGTTTTTGCTCTGCACAGCTTTACAAATAACTCATTCAATTTTCATGTAACCAAAGAACCATCAGTAGAAGTCAATATAGAGAGCCATCAAACCCATTATTCGTTCAGTTTAAGTTGTTGAAGTAGATTACAGTATTCTGCAAATTAGGCTGTGAGGCAACAGGGCTGACCACTGCACCACTGTGCAACCATCTTTGAATGGTATAAGATGAATTGTTACTGAGGAACTTCTAGTGAGTGGCTGTGTTAGCCTCAAGCTATTTTATATGAATATATTTATATTGTATAATTATGTGCTTTGTTAATAATGTCTTGTGAAAGAGGGACAGATTATATAAGATTCTACTTTCTGCTCCTTTCTATTCAAGAGTTGAGATTTTGTTTGTAAAGAATTGTTTTGTTTGGGCAATGGAAGAAGTAAACTTATATCAATGAATAACATATCAATAAGCAGTAAACACAGTCTGGTAACTGTGTTTTTGGATGGGGAGGGGCAGTTTAAGGCGTCTGCTGAGGACAGCTTGTGTGCTGGGAGGGACAAACTTCAGGGCTAAAGCCTGCAGACAGGGACGCTTTTACCAGCCCGCTGCTGGATTATTCATGTGACTGACAATAACAGACACGGTGTGTATGTGCTGTGTGTGCGTGTGTGTGTAAACTACAATAACACACACAGGAGTGTTGTAGTGTGTGTATGTTTGTGTGTGTGTGGGTTGTCTCAGTGTAGAAAAAATTGATAGTGACCATGAAGTAGGAGAAGTAGGAGTAGGCCCGATATTTACTCAATATTTACACTTTCTGCTTATCTGCTGCATGAACAATGGTGTTTCTTTGTCTGAGTTTGTTACATTAAATATTGTGATTTACAATTAAAGTAGGAGATAAACATATAGCATGTTGTAATCTTTAGAAATGCTTCATCTCAAGAAAATAATAATCAGTGTTAGATATTTGTTTTCCTTCAATTTGGAAATGTGACGTATAGCAGAGGGCCAAAAACAAAAAACATAACTTAACAAAATGTGTGAACCTTTAATAACACTTTGGTTTGTTGTCCAGACTATTTCTGATAAGGTTTTTGAAACTTTCCGAAAACAAAATGTATCCTTAACTTAAAATTGAAACCACACACTTGATGTAGAATAATATTCAATGTGTTGGCCACACTGCAAAAACTCAAACCTAAGCCTGTTTATTTGTCTAATTTAGAGTCAAAAATATGTCATTACATTAATTCTAAACCATATTTACCCGACAAGTCTACAATAACACATTATTTCAAGATACAATAAGCAAGAAAAAAAGGCATGAATTGTTTGTAATAAGCAACACATATCTGCCAATAGGACGAGCAACTTTGACTTGATAGGTATCTTGAAATAAGGTTTAGTTAGTACATCTCTTTTAAGATATTTGCATATATTTTTACGTATTTCAGTCAATTCAGTGTTATATAGCTAGACTTGTGGGCTAAAGATAACTTTGACTGGGAATTAGAGAAGAACACTTGACAAGATGAGATTCTTGCTAAGCAGTGAAATCTTAAACATTTAGATTTTGTCTTCCTACTTCCTCCATTCTGTGTATGTGCGTGAATGCTCTCACGCCCAGCTGATGATGATGATGATGTTGTAATCAGCGAGTTGTCAGAAGCTCTTCTTAACAGGCTGTTGGTCAGCGCCTGGCTCAGGGCAGAGCTTCCCAAAAGCTCCATCCTCGCTCAGCTCACTCACAGCGGAACAAAAGCTAACGTGATAATTAATTGATCGCCGAGAGGAAGAGGTTTCTGCTGTGAAAAAAGCTCTTCCTTCTCGCCCAGATGCAGACAGTTTTACATTTATTACCCCCCCGATTTATGAGTATGGGAGTTCTGGCCTCTAATGGGGGTCTTGTACAGAGAAATACAGGCCTTATTGATCGGTTTTAATTGTTATATCCAGGATCGCTGTGTGGAGAAGATCCTCACTTCTTTATTTGAAGTGTGTTTGCAGAGAGAAAGTCAGGCAGTCAGGTATTTCTAAAGGTCAGAAGACAGGATGTTGTAGAGGACAACAGCTCTAACGTAGCACACCGAAGCTTACTATCGGACATTTTTATTTTTGACATTTTGGAAAGTTTGTAATAATTGTAGCACTGGAAGCTCTGCTGTTAACCCCTGTAATACTCGCTAAAAGTTCCTGCATGTGTAGAAGAAAGAGTCTGTTTTTGGAGGCATTGGCCAGTGTTAGCTTTGTCTCTTGTTTCTTCACATCTGAGATCAAAACAACATGCACATAGTCTGAGATGTTAAGGTTCATCCCAATGGCAGATTTTTTGGTTCTAAATATAGCATATAAAAAATATACAGTTTGCATCCCTTTAACATGATCTGATTTCTAATGCAATTATTCTTACACATCGTTCTAACAGACAGATAGGTGCACAGCAGTGTTGCCGTTACTTTCACAGTGACAGAAAAGGAACTTAAAATAGATGTTTCTAATTTGGTTCATCGGCTTTAGCTTCTATTCTTGTATCTGTTACAGTTAGCCTGAAGCTAAAGGCCTTCTGGGACATACTATATTAATCCAGGGCCTATGGGGCAATTGGTCCATTGCTATCACTTACTTCTATGCGTTCCTATCTAAAGTAGGCTATTGCCTTCTTTGGCAGCTGGTTTAGCGCCAACTTTCCAAGACTAAAAATAGAAATGCAAAATGTAACCACGGGCTAGCTGGCATATCGTAAAAGAAGGCTAAACAAAAGCTGCAGGCTGAATGTTAGCTAACACAAGAGGATGTCCACGGGCTATGGAAACAATTAGCACCCTTCTTACACAATCAAAGTAATTAGTGAGTTTCTCCAAAGCCTGACTAAAGCCTTCTACCATCTTCTATCATCTCCATATCTGTTAAGTCAACTGCTAACATAGCATGTTTACGGACAATTCTAAGAGTTGAAGTAAGAATGATCACAGTAAATGTTGACTAAAGGAGACTGAAGAGTTTTTTTTTTAATGGTTTTTGAGACATTTGACTGTGAACCAGAGGACTGTACCGACAGACCCACCAACCAACATTACCAGAGATCCATGCTGCCAGTGTGTTTGGCTTAACCACCCAACAGATTTTCCTTTGACTCCAACATTAATGCTAATTTCTACAAATGCTTATCATTTCTGTCCTCCAGAAATCCAGTTGATATGACATTGTGCTGCCTATTTCCTTGCTGTAGATCAAAACTGTTCTCAGCTTGAAGCGTTTCTGAGGAGGTTGGATTTTCAATAATGAATAAACCTGAATATGTGCTCACAGGGGTGTGTCCCCCGGAGATGATGAGAACTGCTGTGTGTGCATCCAGGCGTACAATTCATGTGTATGTGTGTGAATCCATGGTTACGTGTGAGGTGTGTGTGTGGTAGGTATGTTTCAAAGACATGATGAGTATGGTTTAATCCCAGGATTCTATTCAGTTCTAGTATATTAAAATGTGTTGTTGTTGTTGTCTACTTAAGATTACTTGAGAAAAAAATTCATGACTAAGTTGTGAGTTCTACAATGTTCACCCAATTTGGAAACCTTCGGAAATGAAGCTGAAAGTCGGAACTTCAATATCTAAGGTCAGCACTTTATTTCATTTTGTAAATGCACCACAGTTATTGTACACTTTTAAAGGAAAATGCTTCAAGAATTCGATGTATTTTAAAGCACACAATCATTTCTATAACTATAATTCAATAAAGGAATCAGTGGACTGAACAGTTGAAACAGAGCCAAATGGGGAATCTGAGTGCAGCCTCAGTACATTCACCCTACAGTATCTGTGTGTCCCAATGAATGTGAGCTTTCAAGCGTATCAGAATTTTATGTGCCTATGGGGGAGCATCTTTGTGCCACTGTGTGCATACATGTGTGTGTGTATACATTAACTTTGTGTGTTTGTGCACGCCCTGTTCGACTGCAGAGAGTTGGTAGGAGCTTTAGGGACGAGGTGCAGCAGAGAAGAGAACAAGTCATCCATGCACACAGTCTCATTTCCTCCTCCTTCTTCTCCCTCCTGTCTGGTAAATAATGAATCACTGAACTTAAGAGGGAAAAGTAACCCATTTCCCCCCCCTGTGTTTGTCTCTCCTGAGAAGTCTGAGCTTAAAGAAAGACGAGGGGGAGATTTCAACGTTTGACGGGTTGCAAGGAAAAGGAAAAACATGGTATGCTAAAAGAGGTGCACAAAGTGGTCCTTTATGTAGTAATTAAAGGAGCAATATGTAACTCTGACACCTAGTGTTTAAAATGGGTACTACAGTCCGAATTCAAAACATTGGAGAAAGCTGTTTTCCTCCTGCCTCCATCCTCCCTAGAGTGGTTGCACACCCGGTTTGACATGTCGCGTACACTTGAAGATTAAGTGTTTAACCAGCTCTACGTCTGTGTAGAAACTTTTCTGTGTTCTAGCCTCTTTCCACTTTTCAAAAGCATCTTCAATATCTATCCCACATTTCGGGTAGAATCAGTTATATCTGAATCTGTTTCCTTGCCCATTTACCTGGCAAACCGTGGCCCGTGTGGGGATGCCTTAAAACTGTCTACCTTCTCTGGTAGACAGTTTTGTGGCTGTTGTAGTGGTTGAATCTGCTCACACACTGACGTCCCAAGTGTGGGCTGTTGAATTGTAAATGGGCATGTGTAATATTGTAATAAGGTCAGCATAATGCAGACTTAATGAGTCCTATCACAGCATATACTGTATTCTTATATCGAGTCTAGAAGACAATATGGAAGAGAATATAAAAAGAACGCCAAAAGAGACATAAGACAATCTGTAGACGACAGGCAAAATCTGACCAATAAGGTTAGACTATGTAGGTCCTTGTGACACCCAGTTTACTCAAAGCAGATGAACACGTATGTAGTGTGCCAAAATTGTGCTTAAATAATATAGCATACCACTGAAAAAAGTCTAAATGTAGTTTACAATTACATCAACATTGAGATTAAGGATTTGTTTTCTTTCAAATAGTTGTATAACGTTGTATAAATGCCTGTGCAGTGCCGGCTCTCTCCATACCAGCTTCTCCATAAGTTGACCGAGCTGACCTGCATCTCCTGTGACTAATACATTTACTATTGACAAGTACCTCACACAACCTTTTTAAGAGTATTTGAATGGAATTAACATTAAAATATTTATTGCCCTAGTAAGAAGAGTAGAAAAACAAAAATAGATTTTCAGAGAACAATTATGATATTTATGATGAAAATAAAAAAAGAGATAAAAAAACAAAAGGCTTAATCGAAAAACTTATTTTCATTCAGACTGTATTATGTTTTTATTCTTTCAGGTTTGACATGATAACATTTGCTTATCAACTAAACTGTATATAGATATATTTTCATGAGATTGAAATGAAGGTGTGAAGCATAAATATAAAAAATAAGGGTGCTGGTTTAATTAGCATGGTTAGCAATAATTCTCACTTTAATTAGTATCCATGCAGTACCTCAGAGTTGATTGATCGAACTCATTTACCTCTCAGAAATCCGAAGACTGACTTCCGGTTGGCACGCTACAGCGAATGGCAGGCTGACAGATTTTTTTTAACAAGTTTATACACCCCACGAAATATGGAAGGGGACAAACAAAAAAAATGTAAAGGTAAACCAAATACAAGATCAGAGAAAAACGAGAAAACAGCCATGGAGTATGACGACGAAACTAATGCTAACTCACCTAGCACAGGTGGACTCGAGCATACCGAAGATAGCTTGCTGGCTAATATACATGCTGAAATTAAGGCAATACGTGCCGATGTAAAGAAGGAGCTGAGTGCTTTTTGTCACACTTTACGAGAGGATGTGAAGAACGAGTTGACAGAGTTTAGAGACGAGATTAACCGGGCCCTGGGAGATATTAGGGGGGACCTGAAAACAACAACAACTCGAGTTGAGGATGCGGAGCAGCGTGTCGCGGATGTAGAGGAGTGTAACCTGGCACTGGAAGAGGCGCTCCTGCAAATGAAACAGGTGCAAGAGTCCATGCAAACAAAAGTTACCGACTTGGAATTACGATCGCGGAGGAATAACATGCGTATTTACAGCATCCCTGAAGGCGAGGAAGAAAACAACACGGTGGAATTTGTGTCAAAATTTCTGAATTCAGAACTGTCTCTGGGTGAGGTTGAACTGAAAATACAGCGCTGTCATAGAGCTCTAGCTCCGCGACCGCCCTGAGATGCGTCGCCGCGGTCTTTTGTGCTAAACTTTTTGGAGAATAAAACTAAAGACCAGGTCCTCTCTGCCGCGTGGAAAAAGAAGGAGGTTTTCTACAAGGAGAGGCGAGTTTACTTCGACCACGACTATCCGACAGAAACAATGAGGAAAAGAAGGGAGTATGCTGGTATACGAAGAGTATTGAAGGAGAAAGGTGTGCGGTTTCAGACCCCGCCGCCCGCCAAGCTGAAAGTGTTCTTGGATTGTGGACCGAGGGTCTACAACGACGCCAGATCGGCTGCTGCTGACCTACGGAAGGAAGGATTTCCCATCGAGCAGGACAGAGAACCCGACCCAGGTCCAAAGCCACGCCAGATGCCACGGGAGAGAGTAGGAGGCAGGCGCCACCAGCAAGCTTCACACTCAGAGCAGATACGGCAGAAGGTGCATGCTTTCCGCCGCAGACCTCAGGAGACCTGAACCCAAAACCATGAACAGTCTAAATCTGACCTCATTCAACAATAACAGGTGGACTGGTAATCTATCTCTTTCTTCTTCTTTTCTCACATATATTATAAATATATTTTGCCCCCTTTCAGTTTTCTTTATTGTTTTTCCTTTTTTCTGAAACATTGCATGTGGTAGATTATATAACTCAGGAAAATATCAGCGCCACACTTATCAGCCTAGATGCAGAGAAGGCGTTCAATTCGGTTGGTTGGGGTTATCTTTCTCAAGTGCTAGAACGATTCAGCTTTGACAAGAGATCAGTTCAGTGCATTAAATCACTATACACATCCCCTACAGCTAGAATAAAAATAAATGAGCACTTTTCTCAACCCATCAAGTTGGAGAGAGGGTGCCACCAAGGTTGTCCACTCAGCCCAGCCCTTTTTGCGTTTTTTATAGAGCCCTTAGCTCAGGCAGTAAGGGAAGATTCAGAGATCAAGGGGATTTTAATGGGAGGTACAGAATATAAGATAAGTTTATTATGACGTTTTATTGACTCTGTGTGAACCAAAGAGGAGTATACCCAAATGTATGTGTCTTTTGAAATTGTTTGGTACCTACTCAGGATATAAGTTGAATACACAAGTCTCAAATCCTTTGTTACAATTTTACACCAAATGCTGGGTTGCAAAGTAGATTTGACTTTAAATGGAACTTCACGTCTATTACATACTTGGGTGTGTGGATACCTAGGGACTTGTCGAAAATATATGAAAGTAACTATGGCCCTGTTACTAAGTCAATTAAAGCAGACCTCAATAGATGGACTATATTACCACTAGACCTGTCAAATAGAATTGAAATAGTAAAAATAACGGCGCTTCCTAGGTTTCTGTACTTATTTCAGTCACTTCCTGTTGCAATTCCCGCCAAGGACTTCAGTGAGTGGAATCGGATGATTTCAAGATTTGTGTGGAATAGCAAGAGACCCTGGATTAAATATATTACCCTAAATTGCCCAAAGATAAGGGGGGCCTTGCACTCCCATGCATTGAGGACTATTACAACCCAGAGTACTCAGCAAAATGGAAAGATTTAGAACTGGTATATTCTGCATTACCAGTACAGTCTGTATTGGGAGATTATCAAAACCGGGAATCCTACCTGCGGGAACTAAACCAATGGACTAAGCTGACCCTTAGTGTGTGGTTCAAGACCTGCAAAAGCTTTCACCTTGAGAACCAAATAAAAATACTTAAATGGGTGGCCCACGATTCTGATTTTTTACCATCTGGTTTAGACATGCAATTTAGACTCTGGGTGCGCAAAGGTATAACTGCTTACTGCACTATAGCTAGTATTTATGACTTGAAATCTTTTAACCCCCTTTCAAATGTATATAACCTTGGAAGATGTGACTTCTTCAGATATCTCCAGGTCAGGGACTATTTTAACAAAGTTATTAAACAGACAGAGGAAAGTGAATCTGACTTGGTTAACATATTTATTGAGGCATATAAGGCTAGAGGTGTCAAACATCTGATATCACTGATATATAAGGGATTACAAAATTCCAGGTCAGACAGAAGTGGGAGAGGGAATTTGGCCAGGAGACATCTGAGGACGACTGGAATGACATTTTGAACAATCGGGTCACAACAACCTGTTCAAGGGCCTGGCTGGAATTCTGCTGGAAGAACTTAATTCGTTTCTTTATAACCCCAAAGTTGAAGTTTTTGTAGCAGGGTTCTCAGGGTCAGAACAAATGTTGGAGGCAATGTGATAAATCAATGGCAGATCACTTTCACGTATTTTGATTGCTCACAGGTCCAGCCATTTTGGAAGGGGGTTACATAAGTTATGAGTGTCATGTTTAGAATAAACGTGGACTGCTCTTTTATCATACTACACCTGGGCAAAATCCTGGTCAATCTCATGTCAGATGATAAATATCTCTATAAAGTCCTTCTGGTTGCAGCTAAGAAAGCAATCACACGGAGATGGCTGCAGGCAAACCCCCCATCAAAGGATGATTGGTTAGCAATAATCAACAAAATACACTGCATGGAGAGACTGACCTTCTCATTAAGGCTAAAGTTTGACCAATATATGAAAGTCTGGAAGAAATGGAATATGTACTGTACGTAATGTAACTCTTAATTGAAAACCCTGATTTGTGTATTTTGACTAATGAATGGCCCGTGTTACCTTTTTTCTTTTCTTTATTTTTTTTTTCTTTATTTTTTATTCCCTTCTTTTCTTTTGTCTTGTTTTACTCTGAAAATATCAATAAAAAGAAAGTATCAAAAAAAAGAAATCCGAAGATTTGATCTTCTCTTGCAGTTTTCTTCCTGCCCAGCAGTCTCCCTCTCTCTTTCTCTCTCTCTCTCGCTCCCGCTCCCTCTCTCCTGCTGTTCTATTTTTAGAAGCTTTATGATACGAGCTCCTTCGATGTCTGCCAGAGCGGAGCAGCAGCCCCTCACCGCCGCTCCCTTTCACTCGCTCTTATTGTTATTTCATTTTCTCATTCATGTAGGATTGCAGTCAATAGTCAGATCCAGCACACGCATCCAGTTTAGATCCTTTAATTCAGCCCAGCTATTGTTGTGTGAGCCAACGGAGGGTCTATCCATCACTTTGACTGCTGCTGCATGTGTTTGTGTGTATGTGTGTAACAAAGAACCACAACTCAACAAAAGGAATTTAATCAAGTGCAGGATTGAGCGAGCCGCCACACATTTCTTTCACTTGTTCACACACACATGCACATACACAATTCATCCTCCAGCATTGATTATTAAGCTTCCCACACCTACCACCTTTCTCTGAGGTAGTAACCCACTTCCACCTGTCGTGGTGAGACATGCAGCAATCTCATCACTAGAACCACTTGGCCTAATTGATTACTTGTGTATGTGGTCTAACAGGGTTGGCTAGAATACCAACACATGAACCTACTGTATGTCGGACAGAAAAATGTGTATTTTTGTGATTCTGGTAAAATTATGATTACAGGATTTTTCAATTCTCAAATGAAGAATTTGAAAGATCAAACTTTGATTTAACAAATGCAAGATAAAATCTGCCAATTCTGCCCTCCAAAATATTGATACTGACAAATTAAAGGCATCTGTGGGCTGGTCCAGAATACTGCATAGAATAAGTGGACGTAGCCACCAGGTGTTAAAATGGAAGCCAAATGCAGAGGGGCCTTAAACCTGCATTCTTTCTAATGGCTGGCAGGTGGCAGCTCCACCAACCCTTTTTGGTTGATGGGATGGGACACCAATAAGAAATGTAACTTAGAGATTTACTGCTCAGCCACACCTCCAAGCTCCTTCTGCTTTGTTTCTTTTTTAAATAGTAATAATTCAAATGCTCATCACAGGTTCTTGTCACGTGAATGTTAACATACTCGTCTCATTTACGGAATTTGAGCATGATTTATGTTGTCATTTCTTCGGGGGAACACACTCCCTTTAGTATACTGTAAACACGTCTGCCTTTCTGATTCTGTCCCTTCACATTAACTGTATAGCAGGCTGGAAACATGCTCTCATTTTGCCTGAGCAGTCAGGACGCCTGAATCAGATCTATGATAATTAACCCTGTTATTGTCTTATGTGCCAACCTCTGAACCTCCATCAGCCCCCTCAGAGTTTTCAGCCTCCTCCTACAACTCAAAGCCTGTTCATTGTTTTATAGAATTACATAATCATATAACCCAACAAGCTGTGTCTACATTTGGATCCTTTTCCCTGTTGCCTGTTATTTGAGATGTTAAACGACAGATTCCTGCTGCTGCAAAGCTTTTTCATTTTATTTGATTAATGTAGAGCTGCAGCTAATGTGGGATAAAAGCAAAAAAAACTGCCTCCCCTGCAGTTAGTTCATGTTTTATTAGTTTGCGTACTTTGTATAATTTACACAGTTTGAAGGACTGCTGCTTGGCGGATGCAGATGGGAGTGTTTGGACGTGTTTCTCTGTGCTGAGCTGGCTTTGGCTTCTTGCAGCCGTACTCCCTGCAATTACATAAATTCTTTTTACATCAGAGCCTGCAGAGTGAAGAGAAAGAAAACAGATTTAGAGCTTATGTCCGTCATTAGGAGATATATAGGACCAAGACCCACACACACACACACACACACACACACACACACACACACACACACACACACACACACACACACACACACGGCCTCTGTTGCAGCTAATTGGTGACGCATGCCATGTACATTTTATAGCAATTTGAACCCAATACTGGAATGGCTAACACAAAAAAACCTAGCAGAAAGGGTTCAACCATAAACATATAAGTTAAAGACGAGGTTGATTTACCTAAGTATTAAAGCTGTAAATGAATAAAAGTCAGACTTCAGAGCCTTTAGACCTATTATTTATCCTTCTTAACCTAACAATATGTGCAATTATAATACCCTAACATTTCTAGATGAATTACAAGTTGACTAAACCTATGTTATTTGCTTTTCGTTGTTGAGTACTTTCATTTCCTCAAATATTTCCAACAGTTATCAAAGCTAGAGAAATCAGTTATTTTATAGTTGTAACCGGACTTGTCTTGTCGTGGTGACCGCCATAACAGAACCGCCATGACAGACACGACACGTGTATTGTTGCCGTGGTAACACTACATTTTAAGTCAAAGATTGCTACATGACGAAGCAGGAATTGCTACTGAAAGCTGCCGTACTGTGCCTTTAACTTCGGTTAGGACTCCAGAGTTACTTACTATTTGGTGCTTAATGCTTGTAACGTATTTCATCTAGAAATTGTTTCCAATTCTTTCAATTAACCGTTTTTGCACAGGTGCATCCTCTTCTCCCTTTAAGATCAACCCAACTGCCTTTACTCTCTTTAACCAAAGTCTGAAGTGTGAATTAACGTTGTCATCTTTAGACACATAAGACGAAAATGCCCTGGAGCACTCACCGTTGAAGGATTGATATCACATCTCCATCTCTTACTGAAATTTGCTGTTAAATGATAAGATTATTGCCTTAAAGGTCTCATATTGTGTAAAATATTGTACACTTTACCATGGTTGTCCCTAGCCCGTCTACAAACCCCCCAATTTTGAGGAAGTCCATCCTCTCCATCTTCTGCCTGCTCCACTTTTCAGAAAATGTGTGCTCAAACAGGCTGTTGTTCCTGAGGCTCCCTTTCTGACATCACAAAGGGCAGTAACCCCCTTTTCCTTGTGGGTGACACTCCAACGGCAATAAGTGTTTGTTCTGCCCTCTGAATCTGCCTTCTCACCCTAAACAATAGGGCATGTTACAAGTAAGCCTGAGTCCCCTCCAAGCCTTTCCAGAGAGTCGTGGTCAGACACAGCTCATTTGCATTTAAAGCTACAGACACAGAAACAGCCTGTTCTGAGCAGGGCTGAAATAGATGGGTTTATAGGCATGCTGAAATATAGGATCAGAGTGGATTTTGAGCAAGAAACTTCACAGACAGTTTTTGGGGAGCTCTGAGACTTATTCAAAAGGAGTATAATATGTGACCTTTAAAAAAATGGTCACAGTGAAGACTCAAACTCCATAACTCATCTCATGTGATTGTAGAGAGATTATTTAAAAGGAAAATTAAAACTAAATACAGAATCAATCAAAAGTCCAAGTCCATTTAAAAGTTCTCTCTCATCGACTTACCGTATTTAGAAGCGTGTAATAACTCATAACTGTGAGAGACAGTTATTCACTTTTCTGCTTCAGTTCCCAGCTTCCAATCTAAAATCTTATGACCTTCTGTGACCTCATCTCCTCAGTTATTTTTTCATGAACCTTTTTGTGATTAGGTCATTTCAGCTCCTGGTTCATTTAATCAGGGTGGCAGTTAAGAAACATTTTTGATCCACACTTGTCGTGCACTTCAGGAAAAGAGAACGTTGGATTAACAAAGTGATCGTTGTGTCTGTTTTGTTAAAGGGCCATGACACACTTTTGAAGATCTTCTAAAGCTGGTAATAGAGCTTGTCAAAATAAAACTCACCTAAATTAGTTTATATTGCTTTTGTTGTTATGTTGACAACGTGAAACCTTGGATTTATTCTTTCTGTTGGATTAAATAAGAGTTCAAAATATAATTTCCCCCTCTGATGCCCGTCTTGTTGAAGTTAAAGTGGGTATCCGCTTCTCTCTGCTCTGATGGTCTGTGTCGTGTTTGCCGGTTTATCTGAATGTGACCCGTTACACAAACAAGTCACGCTCCTCTTTAATGGGCTCCTCTGTCATTCCTGCACGCCGCCATGACGCTCCCTCACCACGCTGCCGGACGATTATGGTGATAAATGAGAGAGGGAGAGCCGTCATGTGAGTGCCGGCAGCTTCGCATAAACAACACACCATCATCAGTGGAAAAAGAGAGTGATATCCTCCTCCATGCTACAGTGAGAGTGATGGAGGAGAGTGACATCAGCAGAGGAAATGTAAAAAAGAATGAAAACAGGAGAAGAAATGATTATTTGTCATGATTTTTTTTCATGACTCAAAGCTTTGCAGCAGATTTTTTGATGTATTCCAAACTAGGAATATCCAATGTGTCCTTGGGGAAGACACTTGACCCTGAATTGCTCCCGCTGCTTCATCGGCGGTGTATGAATGGGATTATTTACTTCAGCTGGTCTCACTACATAGCAACCTCTGCAATCAGTGTGTGAATGGGTAGGCGTGAGATGCAGTGTTAAAAGCATTGAGTAGTCAGAAGACTAGAAAAGCACTATATTCAAGTCCATTTACCATTTAAAGTATTCTATGGTAAAGAATAGGGTAACAGCCTATTGTTACTGTCTTTCTTTCAGACTTTCTCTAATCCATTATCTCTCTCTCTGTCTTGTAAATATTGGTGTTGTTGTTTGCTGTAATGTGTGTAAACCGCTATTGAAGAATTGAATTATAAGCATTTCCACAGAACAAATCAATATCCTGGCAGATATAATACCATAGGCCAAATGAACTGTCTATTTGCATTTAATATTACATAATATTTCCTATCCCATGCTCTCATTCTCTTGAAAAGATTTACAGTGTAGCCTATAATGATTTCTTTTTTATTCGTCGCCTCCAGTCAGAATGGCCTGGCTGAAATAAAGACATTACTCTGCCAAACCCTTGTGTCTGTGTGAAACCCCAAATAAACCCTGACACTCCGCTTCTGTTCTGCTGCTGAATATTTAAACCTGCCTGACGTACATTCGGCCAGCTGGTAAACACACTGTATTGTTGCATTTGTTGTGCCTGTAGTTTGTGCTCTTATTTTGGGGTTAGGGCTTTATTGATGCTGAAATCGAGATCCGTCTTTATCACAAGAACTTCCAAGTCTGCGATAAAAATCGATTCTTGGTGTCACGATGCACCCACAGCTGTTTGTGCACATGCTTCTTTTTGTACTAATATACTTATAGTCATCTTTTGTTTCAGGTTTAAAGAAATTGATTGAATTACCACACTCACTCTATAATCAAGATTGAGGATTGGTATAATGGAGCAGCATGACTCTCCTTGTAGCAGAACGAAGAGTTCTTATCGTATGCCCAAATCACACAAACCCTGAACATGTTAATTTGCTAGCTCAACAGGAGGAAACAAGTTCCCTCTTCTGTATGTCACACCTTCTCCGCTGTAAGAAGACAAATCATAGGAATCCGGAAGTAGCTTCAAAACCATGGACTTTTTACATCAAGAGATCTGCGCATCCCATCAGCCAATTAGTTTCTTCACCTGGTGTCTCAGGTGTGAATCAGACCCTTAATTAGATTTCCTGGGTAATGGTAGCACCTGAGTTATGTGGTTTTTGCCTGTTATGGTCATATGCATGTAAATGATGTGTTAATCCACTTATAAGCCTTATTAATTAGATGTTAATAGGATTAGTAAATGTGTAAAACCAACTCTTCCAAATTACTGTCAAAAAGAGTAGAGCAGCATAAAAATTTTGTTTGTTTTCTACAATCAGCAGGACACAGTTGTTTGATACAGGCAGGATCCAGTTTTAGAAGAAATTAGCGAATTACATTATGTTGACCATTTGGACATCAGATCATATACATGTGTTGTTCCATAAGGCAATAACAACAACTGATTTTCTAGTGTAATTTTTGACAACGTTTTCAGGGATCCATGTTAGTGTCTGTTTGTGGTATAGCCATTTCCCACAAGACCCTGCAATCTATCTTTTTCCCAACATTAGCATATGCATCCATAAATCTGCATATGGGGCTCTCAGGAGAAAACCCCAAGGTTCTCATGGGAGATTGAGGTGAAAGTATGAAAGGCCCACATGGACTGAATGCACATCAGCTCTTGGATAACTACCACGGTGAAGAGTTCAACAAACTGCAGAAATGTCGAAAGAATTATGTGCTGCAATTATAGACAACATGCAAAGCTAAGTTGAAGCTGATGATCATCACATAAGATAAAATATTTTGTTTCACATTTTTACTGTAACCTACACATTTGAGTTGAAACATTTAGCATAACTGCAAAAAAGTTAGTCCAAAGTTTAATGCTGCATTGCCGTTGCAGGGCTTCATTAGCTATGTTTCATGAACACACCT
Organism: Labrus bergylta; assembly: GCF_963930695.1. NCBI lineage: Eukaryota > Metazoa > Chordata > Actinopteri > Labriformes > Labridae > Labrus > Labrus bergylta. Next base: position 17,225,699 of record NC_089212.1, on the reverse strand, counting down.
TCAAGGATTCAGGTGTATGAGCTGACAGGAAGCATCTGTTACACAAAGGCTTATTTTGAAACATCGCAGATGTGTATTTGTCTGAGATTTGTGTTTGTTGGGTGTTTCTTAGTGGTTGTGTGGTCCAGATTGATAGCTACCTGATATACTGTACTCCCCACTGAAATTCTTGACGTCTGAAAGGAATTTATGTTAGATACATATTAATCATCTTAAAAATGTTCGATAGATGTAAATAAACAACATTGGTTTTCACAGTAAAGAACCTTTGAATGAGGTTGAAACCCAGTATTGATCTGATATACATAACTGACATTAGGTTATAGCCAAATCTAACGTTAGATCGACGTCAAAACCCAACATTAGGTTGACGATATATAACCCATTGTTTGATTTAAGTCAGAGACTTGATAATGGATTGGCGCCAAAACCCAACGTTGGTTTGATGTCAAAACCTGCCGTTTGGTTGCCGCCATGAGCTAGTGTTGGATTGGTCTCTTAAGGTCTGGGACAGATCTCTAAATGGATGATCTGATGTAATTTGAGCATTATTTTTGCCAAGATGTCCCATAAAACCAATATGTTAATAAGACAGCTGTTCAGATAAGTTCTTCCTGAGGAGCAGTTTTTACGTTCCCTTATCTCTTATGACTTCTCTTGTGTCAGACACTGAAAGGATCAAGCCATTCAGCATTGTAACTCTGTGTTATCCTGTGCATGTGTAAGGGACAGACACTTCACTTTATAAATTAGGCATGTGAACAGGGGACTCTGAGGAGCCAGAAGGACAGAATAATTGGGTTAGCAGGAAGTAGGCTAAATGTGATGAGTCAGGCCTCTCATCCCGATGTCTTGCGGCCAGAGTGTACGCAGTAACCGGTGAAGGTGGCAACCATTACCATAATGACCACCATGTCCTGTGAAGTTTTTCTACTGTTTGTGCCAGGAGACTGTAACCGGAGCTCTTTGATCCAGGCACCTCACTTGTCCCTGAGATAAATAACATATTTCTGATTCTGATGAAACAATTACAGATTCCTAGATTTTTATTATTACTTAGTAACCTGCAGGAAAGACTTGTGATTGTATGTCTCCGCCTAGCAGACAAGTAACAGTATGCATTGATCGTGGATGGTGTCATCTCCTCAGATGGATAAAAGAAAGAAAGAAAGAAACCAGATGTTTTGGAAATGTCCTGCATGTGTGGTTGAGATACCATGGGGAAAGATTTACTGTCAAAGCGACCTTGTCTTTTTTAAACACCAAAACAATTTTGGTTCAATGAGTCCAAGTTGACCTTTGCATTTGATGCCATGCCTTTTAGGCAATTGATACGACGGCCAGCATAACAGCTCCCAAAAACTGAAGCCAAAACATTTGATGTGCCACTCCATGTTAACAGATGGCACAGGGGCAAACTATAAAATCAGAACAGGTCATTGAAGTTTTTCTTAAATATTGTTTCTGCCTTTCAAGTTAGTTCTTACCCATCTGATTTATGTCCAAGTGCAAATGTTTCTGAGGAGTTTGGTTTCTGTTAGTTATTTGGTGCTTTAAAAAAGAAGTATAATGCCTCAATTGACCGCTCTGTTAATAAATGACAAATGTTCCTAGTGTTATGTGAATCAGAATAGCAGAGTAGAAGAGAAACGTTTAGAGTAAATGTACCAAACACCAACACCATAATTGGAAATGTCTGCTTCAAACTGACATAAGTTCTGCAGGTTTGCTGTCCTGACCTTTGCTGTTTTGTCAGTAACTTAAATTTTGTAATTTGGTTAGGGACCAGATGGAATAATGTGGCAGTCTTTTAGTAACTCTGACTCCAAATCAGTCATCAGTGCAATATGTCAGTTCCCCTTTGCAGGGGTTCTTTTGACTTCACTTTTGCACAACAGGAGGAGTTTGAGACACATCGTCCATTTCTATAGAGTTAATGCTCCAGGCTAGTTGGAGATATCATGCTTCAAAAAATGTGAAGGACACAAGTCGGGTATTGAAAGACAGGTGACGAGTGTCCTTGGTTAGGCAATGACATGAAGAAAATAAACCTACCACATTGTATGTCTTAACAAAGAGTATCTCCACTTTTAAGTCTAGTGGCTGCTCCTGCTGTCAAGAGCCAGCTGAGATTCATTACTAATAACACAATTGAACTAAAACTTTCACCAATAAAAAAACAACTTTAAAAAAGAAAGTGGTTGATTAAGTAAATTAAAAATATTCTAATGCTTTTCCAAAGTCAGTTTCTTGTGATTTGTTATTCTATTTTGTATTTTCTAAGCTTTGGGGTAACCATTTCCAGAAAGTGGACGTTGAGAACACACTGTTTTTGTAGAGTTTTGGGGAAAAAGCCAGTGAAATTGATGGAGTGTAATTTACCCGCGGAGCATCTATTACAACCAAATGGCCCTTGAGGACAGAACATTTTTTAAAGAGAGTGTGGGTGTGTTTGTGTGGAAAATGGAGATACACTTTTTAGCCATAAGGTCCTCGTGTGAGCAGTGTTATTTTGTTATGTCAGTGTCACCATATTTCAGGAGCAGGATGATGAGCGGCCCACTGGCCCATTTCTGCCATTGTTACCAAAAAAATGGACAGCAGCGCACCAAAACTAGACACTCATAATTGGACACATTTGAATTTTTCTGTGAGCTGACACCAGGCTGACAACTCATTCTGTTGACAGGATGATGACGAAGCTTTTAGTGTGACTCACACTCAGGATGCTGTGGTTTAAACAACAGTCCTCGTCACATGTGGTCAATAGTGATTCTTTGTCATATCCACACACACACACACACACACACACCCCACAACCGCACACCCCATCTCCATAACTGACCAACATAGTAGTATTTTTACAACATCTTTTGTGTATTTACTGGTTTGTTTTTGCTATTCAATGGTACCATTTAAGGCGCATTTATGCTTCCTTTATGTATGAAAATACCAAAGTACCTTTTAAACAATTTAACTGTCATTTCACTATATACCCCCATGTTTCCTTTATGTTTTGATGGTTGTTAAACACTGCACCCACTAGAGGGTGCAGCCTTGCACAGACCTCCACTTCTCCTTCTCCTGTGTTGTAGTTGTCTGTGCAGGGTTTGAGACAACATCATGTGCGTTTAATGTTTCTCACCAACTTTTTCTCAAAAACTCTGCCATTTCCAAACCGTTAAGCTTTGGTAAGGTTTTTATTAGTATTTTAGCCTGTTTTTAGATTGACTTTTTTCATGTACTTTTTCGAACAACATTTGAGTTATTTTGGTTCAAATGACAAGCAAGTGAAGGCTTAAAGATAAATACACACAGTACAAGTTGGGTCAGTCATGCCTCCTGAGACAATAAAGGTCCAAATAAAGTCTACCTGAGGTATTTATTGGTATTCTTGCCTTTTTTTCCAGATTTATATGCACAAAACAATTACATTGTCTTTTTCTGTATGACATATCTGATGTATTTTGCTTGTTTGCCTCCTAACAAGAAGGAGCAGCAGTAGTTGAAGGTAATACAAAGTGATAGTTAGTTAATAAAAGTTCATCATATTTGATCCCATCACATCACAGTCATCCGCTCAGTGAAGGCAGACTCTTGCCTGATTTGTGCACAAAGACAGTCAAATCATTGTTCTCCCAAAAAACACGAGACAAGTAACCAAACAAAACCCAGCGGTGCCAACTTTTCAATTACTTTGACTCAAATCATGCTCTGCTTGTTGTATTTGATTTAATTAAAAGTGTTAATGTTCCAGTGTACGCCTTCAGGTAGCCGTGGAGATTTGAAATGATTGACAGGGTGTCTCCATCTCCCTCCTCCTCATATCTGCTCTTCTGGCTGAGAGCACAGTTCGCTTGGTTTGGCTCAGGAAGCTCTGTGCAGTGCAGGAGGTTGCATTAGCAGGAAGTATAGACGGGTGACTGAAAGGAGTCCAGGAGGTAAAAACAGTATGATCGGTGGCTCATGGATACAGAAAGGTGGGCGACTCCCCTTTTTCCTGTTCTTATCTTAAACAGTGACACGGCTTGCCATCTATTGGGAGAATTATCAATTTAAGAAGGGACAACATTTGAATGTGCAGTTGGATGGCTGCTTGCCTTGCAGGGATTTCTGTCATTCCCAATGTAATTACTGTGTAAGAGGAGCCAGGAGAGAGTGGCGCCAATACGGCTGAATAATACAGCAGGAGGTGTAGGAGCACTGATGGATAATTTAACAGGAATATCCAGAAGCCAAATGTACCCGAGTACACTCCAAACTGACACGAAATGTGCTCAAGTGAAGTAGTTAAGACAGACTGACAGATTTCCATAATAATAACTCTTTTTTTTTTTAGATGTGGAAAAAAAATAGCCTTTATCTGCAATGATTAATGTGCAAGCTCAGCAGACAAACACCAATGGGAATTATTATTCATAGTATTCATATGAAATTATAGGTGATCAGATAAGAACCATGTTATTTTTTCTGTTTCCCCCTGCAGATAATTTTCCGCAAGATCAGTGAGGTGAAGAAGGAGGAAGAGGAGAGGCAGCGGGCGAAGAACGAGGTGCAGCTCACCATCCCGCAGGACCACCCGGTGAGGAAGCTCTTCCAGAAGTTCAAGCAGCAGAAGGAGCTCCGCAACCAGGGCGCCACCTCCGCCTCGCAGGTGGACCTGGAGAAAAACCAGCTGCAGGTGGAGCAGCAGCATCACCACCAGCACCTGCACCCCCAAAGCCTGCAGCTGGGCCACTCCAGCCTGCAGCACTCTCTGCCGCTCAGCCTGCAGCGGCCCCACTGCTCCCTGCAGAACGGGGCCCCGCCCAGCAGCAGCGTGCTCACTGTGTCTCAGGTCACGCCGATGCAATGCTCGCTGGCGTACAGTCACCCCGGCGAGCCCCCCGCCAAGCAGAACAACTGTGACATCATGGAGCTGCAGCCCAGTTCTGCTGGAGGTGGGGACGAGCAGACAGTCAGGCTCAAAGTCAGCACCAGCCCCGCGCTGGTGAAGCCGGCCATTAAGGCCAGCGGCTGGATGCGCCTGAAAAACAACACGGCTCCAGTGGAAGCCAGGAAGGAGGGGCTGAACAACAACGTCAAGGCTGTTTCCGTAGAGATGCTCTCCCAGGAGGGTAAAGGTCAGGAAGCAGGAGGGGGCGGGGATGTGGAGGAGGGAGGGGTGTCGAGTAGTAACCCCCTGCGTAAGACGGACTCCTGCGACAGCGGCATCACCAAGAGTGAGCTGCGGATTGACCGAGCGGGGGAGGCGAGGACCCCTGCTGCAGTCACCCCCCTCCTACACAGCCCTCTCCCAGGAGGAGCGGGGTCCCCTCACCCTTTCTGCCCCATCCCGGAGCAGGCGCTGCAAGCCGCACTCCATGAAACGCGGCTGGAGCTCAGGGGGGACATCCAGAGTCTGGGAGGCCGTCTGGGCGCCCTGGAGAGACAGGTAGCTGAGATTATCAAACTGCTGTCAGACAAAAAGCGGCCGAACACGATCGTGCCATCGGCCTCCATCACACCCAAAACCAAAATACAACGTCAGGACATTTTCACCGTTTCCAGGCCTGTTTCTCCGGACTCGGAGAAGGACGACGGGCTCTGAAGGAAGCTTAACCAGTGGTGTAAAGTGAATACTTGAATACACAGTGATAATGCAGGTTGTTCCACTACGATCACATTTATTAGATCAAGGTTTGCTCGTTTTTTGGGGCCTCCGGCTCTGTCAGATCCACTTGCACCACTGGCGATGCTAACAAACTGTCTTCTCTTACATTTGCACACAGACTTTTATCTCCAGATCATGTGAGAGTTTAAGCTCCTCATTGGCCTGGAGCCGTTTTCTGATTGTACATACCTCTCTATGCATGTCCAGCTGGATTCTGGCCTGCCAAAGAAACAATTTAGCGTACTTATTGCCTGTATATTATGCAGTTGACTGCATGCAAATGGAATTTAAAGACATTTTATTGAGCTACACTGTACATATGAAATATTTTTCATTGATAATTTACTATGTGGACATTCAGGGTTTGCATACTGGTAGCACTATAAACATTGAATAACAAAAGGGTTTACTAGCGAAGGAAATGTGCATGGAACATTAATGAGTAGAAAAATAGAAAAGTACTTCCTTTTTTGTTGCCCGTGAGACGAAGTAGAAGCTCTCGCCTTGCCCTCTTGCCAACAGTGAAGAAACTTTCTGGTACGTTTTATATCAACTAGTGATTTTGCTTCTTATAATGATTTCTATTTTTGATTACCAAAACGTCCATGGCCTCGGTTTGATGTCCGCTAAACCCTTAAATGTTTATTTTGTTAGAATCCTCTATGTGTCTATGCATCGCTCGGGTACGCCACTAGAATATTCTGAATATTATACCCCTGTTGTCATGTTGGTGAACGAAGGAATGCATGAATCAGGGATGGCAGAATGCACTTTGTGTAAAGCTGGGATGACGAGAAGGCTTTGGGGAAATAAAACCGAGTTTCAGTTCACATAAAAGTCCTCTCAGCACAGTGACATGTAATCCCACAGCCCCGGCACCGTACACATTAGTCTGAACCAGCCAGCATTGCTATGAATTCTATTAATGACAGCAGCTTCACCACAAAACACTCGAGTAATAAAAAATAGAATTCTATATTTCTTATATCAGTTTTCTAAATCTGCATGCAGAAGAGCAGTTTTATGCTCCAGATTGCATACATAGCTGCGTATAAATGTGTAAGCTCTCTCTCTCTCGCACACACACACACACACACTCGCACACACACACACTCGCTCTTAATGCATACACATGCACGTTGAGAAGACACCTCTTGATGTGAACCCGGAAGGTCCAGAGAGACTTTGCTTCACAGGAGGCAGATCTGTCGATTGCTCCGGTCTTTGGAGATTTAGATTCTGCCCCACCCCACCCTGCACACAACACATATACGATCATGTTAGGTTAAGCAAAATAATAAGAATAAAGCAGAACACTGATGTACGGTAGCCATCATGGAGTCGTTTAAAGTACTAGATTCATGTAATTTCTTCTTTTACAGTGTGAGTGAATGAACAGGTAGGAGAAAACAGGTGGAATTGAGGGGCTCAAACTCAACAGATGGTTGGGAATTAAGGGTCGTATTGTCTTATAGGAGGTCAATACGACCTCCAAAATGTATGTTATTGGATACATTTTGAATGCCTCTAATGTCTTAAAGAGATGAAAAACTGAAAGATAGAGCTATACGAGGAAGATGAGGAAGCGATGGCAAATCAAACAAACAGAGAGAGAGACAGGTTTTATAGCAGGTTCAAAGTAATGATGTGAAGTTTTAAGGCTCCCCCCCCCGAGGCAACCAGGGCACAAAAGGTGGCTGGATTGCTAGAACAGAAACAGACCATTTTAATAAAAACAAATGTATTCCTAGATTTTTATGCCACAAAAGCAGAGATACATTTTTAACATAGCTCTACAAAACACAAAACAGCGCATCACATTGACTTACTATGTCAGTAAATGGAAATGTGTACATGATGTAGCATGAAAACACCTATTTTCCCTAATGGAATAACAAGAAGAAACCATAATTTATTAGCCCATTTTAAAAGACACATATTGTATAGTCTGGTCCGGGCATAAGAAATAAGCCATGAGGTATTTGTTAACATGTCAAGTTGGCATCCAGTTGAAAAAAAAAAAGACAATTTGCTCAGAAGCTTTGGAAGTCTGTCTTCCAAAACGTTCCACTAAACCATTTGGAATCTATCAGGATGTTTCACTCAGCTTTTGTTTCTCTGATGGCAACAGGCTGGAAAATGAACACAAACATTAATAACCATGTATTTGCTAATTGACATAAAATCCCACCCGTTCTGAGATGAGATTTCTGTCACGGTATGCCAATCCTGTTACTCTCTGGAACAATATGGAAAGCAAACTGTTTTAATGGCTTCTGCTGTGCAAATTAGAGCTTTTCTTGTTTATTTATAGAAATGACATCTTCCGCAAATGAACACGTTTTCTGTACCAACCTGCTTCACTTTCCCCACTCCTAAACCAGTACAGCTCTCGTTCTCTTTGCTGGTGCTCTCTGAGCAGATCCCCTGTAACAATCAGGGGTTAAGTGCCTTGCTCAGGAGCTTATCAGTAGATGTTTTTGGATACAGACATTTTAGGATTTCCATGATGGCTACATCACAAACCAGTATGCTTCACATCTCTTAATCTAACTGACATGACTAACGTCGAATTTCATGCGAAGCTATGCAACATTTGCTTATATCTTACAGCTGCAAAGTGGCTGATTCTGATGGATTCTAAATGCTCCCTGTTATATAGTGTCAATAGGAAAAGCTATTAAAACTAATTACTAATTAAAACACATATTGAGAGAATAAGGATTTGTATGTTTGTGTAGATAAGATGAGATATCAGTTATTAGTATCCCCCCAAAACGTGTCAACTTAATCTACCCAATGATTGGTTGCAAAAAAAATTTCTTCCGACTATTTTCTCAACACACATAAATGGTTATAACCTTGATGAGTTTCCTGTCGGCAAGAACAACACTTCAAGATTTTCACTTCTAAATAAAATGCCTCTGAAATAGCTGACAGATGACTAAATCCCCTCACACTACGTGCAAGAATGCTAATTGCTAGTTTTTTCAAGCTAAATGTTAGCATGCCAAAATGCTAAAATGTACATGCTAAAGCTTGCTTTTTATCCAAAGTTAGCAAACTAACAGTGAACAGGCTTTGATTGATTTAAAGGCGAGTCAGAAACGTCCTCCGATGTTGGTGTAATGATACAGACTTCCCTTCAGCGCCGCCTTTTGGTCAAACTACAAAACGCTTTAGATTATAAGGCTAAAACACTAATGCTTATATGCAGCCCAAAGTTCCTCTACACAGGAACCAAAATATTGAAAATAAGAACCTAAATACCAAAACCCTCAAAACAATATAATTGTACTGAGCGGAAGAAAGAAATTAAAGATAAAGCTAATGTAGGAAAAAAAACAACTTATATTTGCTATGGCTAGAAAATTACTCTATATTGGCTTTTGTCAATAATTCCAACTTCCAAACTGTTTTGGCGGCCTTTACTCAGTAGAAATGATGTACTCGTTCTCTTTCCCACAATGTCCGAGGACCTACATGCTGCTGCGATTGCTTGTGTCGGTGTTCTCTGTGATCAGTTCAGACCTGGACTAATTATCCTCCGGTACCTTTAGAAGCACATTAGGTGAGGATTTGCAAACCATGGATCGGTTTTTAATTGGATCCCGTATATTTGACCCGTTGAGACCTTTTCTAACCAGCGAGTTCAGTGACTCTCCTTTAATGAGTCCAGTTGTTAATGGAAACAGCTCTGCATGTCTTTAAATGAGTCATCATGCAACTATTATTAACTGTAATAGTTAAATATGTGTTCAAGAAACTTTTCAAAAACCTTAACTTGTATCCAGAAATAACTTTTTGACTCACTTTAAAACATACATTTGGTACACTTTTTGTACATAATGGATGTACATATTATACACCAGTCAATGAAATACATCAATATATCAAACCTCTTACATCTAGCATCAGTTTTACACATTTAGTGCACTATAATTAAAAATAATACAGCCTTAAAACAATCAGTTTCCCTAAACACAATAACAGAAAATGGACCATAATGCATTGCAGTGAAAGCTTATGTCTCTCTAGGTCTGCAGATGGTAGCTTTTGAGGTTTGCGTTCCTTTTTATCAAGGTTTTTGTAGTTTGACCAACTGGGCACCGCTCACTGATCCTCGCTCTCATTTGGCAGCAGACTCTTCTCTCTGAAATGTAAAAAGCCTTTTGTGGAGCCAGGAAATCACTGACTGACAGAGCTGGAGGAGGAATTCTGGGTCCAATTACAAAATATCGCCCAGAATGCACCAAATATGACAGATTTATCATCCCTGTGTGACTCTGAGAAGAGTCTCTGGGTTGATTATTTCCCTTCAGTTAGATTCTCTCTGACAGTGGCCTGCAGATGCAGCTGTCGCTGACGTCATATCATGATGAAACTGAAGTTTAGACGACAAAAACAGAAGCAATACAGGACGAGAAATGACTGAGGGCATGTCAGAGGATGTCTACAGTTCTAAAACTTTTAAAGATATCTTCAGTCAGTGCTCTTGAACATGTCACCGTTCTGTAAAACAGAAATGTCCAACAAAAATCTCCTTACCACTGAGAGAGACCTGCACTGGAAAATTCAACAATAAATCACATTATCATAGTACTCCATCTACTTTTTATTCGAAAATGTCTCCCACGCCTCATATCACCTGATTGACAAAATCACCAAAAAGACTTCATCGCACGGATAGTAGCCTACCTCTGAGCAGCAGGAATTACAATATACTATCATTTTATTTTACTATTGTAGAAAGATTTATATTATCTAACAAAGATTTATGAGAACTAACTGTCACTAACAGTGGTTAGCGCTGTTGCTTCACAGAAAGACAGATCCTAATTCATCCCCCTGTTGGTAAGGTTACTGTGTGGAGTTTGCATGTTCTCCTCGTGCATGCGTAGGTCCTCTCTGAGTCCTCCGGCTTCCTCTCGGAGTCCAGAGACATGCTCCTTAGGTTTATTGGTGACTCTAAATTGTCTGTAGGCGTGAGTGTGAGTGTGACTGGTTGTTTGTATGTCAGACTGATGATCTTTCCAGGGGTGTACCCTGCCACTTGCCCAATGACAGCTGGGATCAGCACCAGCCCCCCAGCAGCCCTGAACAGGAAATGTATTGTAGATAACAGATTGAAGGACTTCCAATAGATTCTCTGATATAGCTCAGTGCTCAGTGTTTAATATAGCTTCTGTTTTGTTAAGGGAAAGGTCATGATTATCGAATATTTGAATAGTTGATGAATTCATTTATAAAAAAAAAAAAAAAAAAACATGGAAGTGTTCGTGCAACTTTTATTTCTTTCTACATGATAAAAATCTTCCTTTTTTCCCCAATGGCAATTTTTCAATATGTTAGCAACAGGCTAACAAACCTCCCGACCCATCTGTGAGAAAATGAGTCACAGGCAACAATTTGAATTAATTTGAAATAGAAAACTTTTCTGCTTAGTTAATGATAAAGAAGACGTTATTCTTGTTTATTTTTATATTTTGCTTTTTTTAATGGAATATTTAAATTTCATTCCAATTCAAACATTGTTATACACTAAAATTCATCAGCTGGTTGGACTGAAACACATTTTAACACTCTATCCTGGGCACATCTGCAAACCTGTTGCAGATGTTAGAACCACCCCTCCTTTTTGCAGAGAGTATAACTTGGTTATAAAGTGATGAGTAAGATTTGCTCCACAAAAAGTCCACAATTTTAGATTTGCAATTCATAGATTCTATTTTCAAATGTTCAACTCTATAAAGACTGTCCCTCAGCAGTTTCAGAACACGACGTGCAGGACAGAGAGTTGTGCGGTACGAGTTTAAGAAATATCCTGTCAGCGAAAAGATCAGCTGAATCTTTGTGACATGTCAGGATGTGCTGCTCCTCCTCTTCTTTTTTTTAATTTGACAGAAGAATGAAGGGCAAGTCATGTAACATGAGCCCTACACACACACACACACACACACACACACACACACACACACACACACACACTTTTTCAGCACAGGATTTTTCAGCTTTGCCACTTGAATGTACAACAACCCTCGTCCCTCCAGTCGCTGTCCCTTCTTTACTCTCCCAGCTTTTTAACTGGGAGCTCTCCTTTTGTTAGCGTCCTGCTTTTCTTCTTCTCTCCTTCCCTTTATCTCCTTCCATCTTGAACTCGGAGGTCCTCTTCCACCCCGTCTCTCCTTTGAAAAACAAATCTTCTCTCCTTCTGCATCTTTTGATTTCCTCCTTGAGAGTCCCCTCTCCTTTCTCCACCTTCACCCCTCTGATCCTCCTTTTCTTGCCCTCTTTTCTCCCCTCTCTTTGATCTCCTCTCTCTTATAACTCCATCTTGCTCTCCTCAGCATGCTGATGATGTAAGGTCGGTCTGCGTCGTGCCGACTGACTTTCACACGATGTAATCCACCTCTCTGGGGACTTGTGGGCACGACCGAGGGGCCTCATTTATTAAAGTTATCCTCTGGCTTGATTCGATTCTGCATATTGCATTGAAAATGACACTCAAAGTAATGGAAGTCATTCTAAAGATAGATTTTTTTATATTGTTTTATTGCAGAGAAACAGGAAGAGTTTTTCTCTCCAGGATTAATTTTTCATCAATCTCAACTTGAGCTCGGATTCAGTCATAAAACTGTTGATGGTTTTAATAAACGGGGCCCTTCAGGAAACAAAACGTTCTCGTTTTTCTACTGGAATGTGATAAATTTCTACTGTTTTGTTAAAGCAATGGTAGGGAGCAGCACTGAAATCCCACACTGACTCATGTATTGTTTTACAGCTGCACCTAAACTGTAGTGTAAGAATAATAAACAGCCGTCTGGGATTACTCTCTGTGGGCTTCCTGTCTGTCTTTTTCTGTCTCTCTGTTCCCCTTCACTCGGTTTCCAAAGGGGAGGGTGGGGAGGGGGGGTGGGGGGCATTAAGAAATCAATGAGCCTGTATTGATCTGTATCAGCACCCAGCTGGAGCTGAGAAAACTCAAAGAGGATGCGCTTTCTCTGCCGCAGGACAAATCTTCACCTTCCACTTTACCGCTGAGCTGTTTGCCTGTTAGTAAGATACAAGAACACCCGAAAACCAAGGGTCAAAAAAAGATGAATAATTTCCCTGAAAACAGACGGAGAAGGTAAACCACTCAGGTTAGAGGATTTGATACACCAGCTGAGATCAAAGCTGTCCTCCAAAAAATCATGTGGTTATATTCGGTCTTTAAGAATTATAGAAAGCTGTGATTTAACTCACGCTCACGGGATTGACTTTCATTGCTCTTATACATTTTCATGCAAAAAAAAGGTCAGATTTCCCTTATTTATTTTTTATTTATTTTTTATCTCTTCTGGGTGAAGTAAACATCAGAGATGCTTTGCCACAAGCTGCAACTGTAGGAACTACACTAACTATGGTGATACAGATCTTCTTCCGAGATGGTATTTCTTGGAGCATCCACGTTGTTGTAACCCTTCCGCATCGTCAGCAGGGGTCTCAGGTGTTTCGCCCTTTAACCTGAACACCTCGCCTGAGTTGGGCAGCGAAGACTGACTAGCCTTCACCTGCAGAAGGGTTCCAACTGTGGGCTCTCTTCAGCCACAGCCATCTTGAGCTGGACTCGGCTGCTGCAGCTATGTCCCTGGTGGCTTTCTTCAGCTGTTTGGGCTCCAGGCCCACCCTCTGGAGGAAGTAGCGCACCGATTTTGCTGGGAACCCGCGGCAGCCGACTTCAATGGGGTAGCTGGTTGCATGCCACCCCTTTAAAACAGCTTCGTCGACCAGGTCTTGGTATTTGGCTTTTTTCAGATGGTGGGACGTGGCTAGCCTCTCTTCCCAGGGCACCGTGAGCTCCGCAACTATGATGGTTTTCGTGCTCCTGGATAGCAGGACCATATCTGGTCGGAGGGCATTGATATAAATGTTTAAGAGGGTTTAAATTATTAATTCCTAAAAATGTACGGTCAACTGGCAGCTTTGTGTATATCCCAATGCCGTATGTATTTTAGTACTGACTTTTCCACTACAAAGAATCATGGTGAATGAAATGTTTGGCAGTAAGGAGAGAAATTAGATGACTTGTTAAAATGTACTCATGTACAGGACAAGATCAGCAAAAACAGGAGAGTTATAGTAAGCTTTTAGGGTTATCCCCTTTACAGAAGAGGTAATAAGATGAAAATATCTGACCGTTTAAGTAAAGAAAAAAGAGGGTAGGCCTGCAAGAACATTCAGTCATTTGAATATTACTCTTTAGTTGACTGCTGAATTGAACATTCTGCAAATGCCAAATGCAGAATAGTGTCATTTGCATATAATTGTTTAAGACTCTTGCCTTGCTGTGTTTGTGTGAAATGGAGGTTAGAGGAGTGCACCATTCAGACTTTCCCTCAGGCTTTTGTATCGCTCAAAAAGCCATAGAGTTCTACAGTTAATGTTAAACATAAAGACTAACACTATGTATATTCACTTACTCTATGTCTGAGAAACTTTATTTTCTCTGTAGGGTTATTTCTAATTTCACGATCTGCTCAGTCAGAAGTCAGTCATAGATTTTTGAAAAAAAAAACACTTTCACTGTTCCTGTCCTGCAGCTGAACCTTTAAAGACACTTCAGGTAATATTCATGATTCTCCTTCTCCTTTTGCGCGTCCTATTTCTCCCTTAGTCTCCCTTTTTCTCGTTCTTTCAGTCGGTGTGACCAGAATTGATATTAGCAGCTCCAGGCTGCTGCTTTCTGAGAGGATCAGTGTAAAATGAAATCATCTTAAATCCCAGTTTAACACCTCTGAATCTCATTAAGCTACTTGAACAGTTTGGAATGGTTTGATTAGATTTTTTAAATCTTTGCTGTTGTTTTTCTGTGTTTCAACCTTGTGAGTTTGATGTTATTTTCTCAACAGGTAGCTCTTTACCTGTCGGCCCTTTCTTTTATTAATCCGTCCAGCTAATCCAAACAGACATTTCCCTGACACCACCTTTGTGGCGTTAAAGGCTCTTACTCTCTGAGGCCAATTACCGGCAGACAGCAGAATTATCACGCTTAGTTTCCCGTGGATGGCAAGTGCAGGCGGTGAGCCAAAGGAAACAGGGAGAAGAAATTATCCTGTCAAAGCTTCAGATGTCCCACCTACAGCTCTACACGCACATGTGAAGCCTCTCTTCAGTGCAAGGATGGAGCACATGCTTATCCCCATTAACGTCTCCTAAAACAGAGAAGGAGACACACACAGTCTACATAAGAGACACCCGTCTACTCGAGGGGTTTGTGCCGGCAGTTTCTCCTGGAAACATATTTAATTACTGCTGGTGAGAAGTAGAAGTGTGAAAGTCTTTTCTCTCTCCTTGCAGTTTGAAGAAAAGGAGCTTTTCAAGCTCAATGACTCCAGAAAAACTTAATTTTAGTGTCAATCATGATGTACAATAGTTGAGTTTGTATCTTACATAACAAAGAGGATTATAAAGTTATAAAAAAAAATGTAAGAAATAATTTTCAAGTATTGAGAATTTTTATGTCAAAAGTGTTGATTTTCTCAACTTGCATCTATTTTTTCCCACATGAAATCAACAATAGTCAAACTATTTTCAATGGATGCACTGCAAGCTTTTCTTTGGGCTCTCTTGGAAAATAGAAACTACTTTTTGAAACATCATTCTTGAATTTCTCACAGTCCGACTTCAACGACCCAAACATACTTATTAAACGTGCATGTGTTCAGCTTTGACTGTGTATCGTTCAGCGTGCACATTCAGCTCGTCTGCTGGTTCAAAAACAAGCAGCAACCTCCAGTGTTGAAAGATGAAGCCAATCCTGAAGTGTCAAAGACTGCAGCTCCTCGAGTGTCCAATTGAGGTTGGCACCAAAAGACCCATAAGTCCCATACACAACCCATTTTAAAATGTCTGTTGTGACAGTAGAAATGAACATGATGTTTTCAGCCTGCCTGGTACAAAAAATGATTTTTGGTCTGATTAGTTCATGCTCTTATCAGCCCACAGTGTAAGGGGAGTGAATATTTTAATAACTAACCTGTTTTTTATTCTATGAAGGATAACAGTTATGTATAATTTGGGGAGTGAGGGATCTAAATGCAAGCGACCATGTTGTAGCAGTTTGTCAGGAGGCTTTAGGCTCACCTCAGCTCCAGCTCTTTTCAACAGCTTGACTGTTTCAAGCTGAACTAAAAGTTTGAGTCAGCATTTCCAATATGGCAACTGCCATCGATGGGCTTTCAAACAGCTCTTCAGAAACCAACGGGTGACATCACTCAGACTTCCGTCACGTTTATATATACAGTTTATGTTCCAAACCTTTTTGTAGATGCAATTCGGAGGGTGGTGGGTCTCCACTGAAAACAGCTGGAATAGCTGAGCTAGATGACTGATTCAATAATGAATAATGAATTGAGAACAGATTTGTGAGATTGTTGTTGGTGAACGATCTATACCATCATTCAGTGCAAACACAGAGGAAATATGAGCTTTCTCAATAATAGCACAGATTAATTTAAACCATGCAGGGTGTCAAAATAACTCAATCTTTATAAAAAGCTCAGGGTTATTAGCCCATTTCTAAAGAGGGAGGATTTTAGAGAATTGTTATCTACTAACGCACAATGTATCAAAAGAATTAAAACACTTTTATAGGCAGATAAATAAGACATTTTTATCCACAACTGTTTTCTTTTCAGGGAAAATGAAAAATTAGGTCCCTTAAGAGGAGTTAAATCCGTCGAAGTAGAACCTTAACCGTCAAGGAAAGTTCCTGTTACTCTTTATCGATTCCACTTCCTTGAGGGTATTTGCAGTTGGCTGCTCATGCACTGGCAGAGAAAGTCAAAAAAGTGCTTCCAGAAACCACACAAGTGCCTACAAATCAATGATTATGGATTTTTTAAGGTCCTTGACATTCATCGAACATGCACCAGTTTTTTCTTTTCCTTTCAGGGAAAGAATACTCTCTCAGTTATTTGTGAACACATCATTTCAAGTAGAGTATATTCACTGTTTTGGATTTTTTTTTAATGTATGAAAATCCTGATCTAAAACCCCTTCTCATTTTATTGGTCCCTTAACTAATAAACCAAGCAACCTCCGGTGTAGAAAAAGGACGGAAATATTGAAAAAACAAAACAGTTCCTGGAGTGTCCACTTGGGGCTGGCTCCGACAGACCAGAAGTCCTGTTCACATGACAGCAGAAATAAACATGTTTAAACCCTGGTTTCAAAGAGGATTGTGGTCTGGGTAGCTTACGTCGTTTCATTTATGGGTTTGATTTTGGGGGTTTGGCTTTTCAACATGCAATATGCTTTACATCTTATTAAAGTGTGAAGGGACACTGGTGTCGCAGTGGTTAGTGCGCGCGCCCCATGTGTGGAGACTGCGGTCCTCCAGGCGGGCGGCCCGGGTTTGAATCCCACCTGTGGCTCCTTTCCTGCATGTCATTCCCCATTCTCTCTTGCCCTGATTTCCAGCTCTATCCACTGTCCTATCTCTCCATTAAATGCACAAAAATCCCTAAAATAAATCTTTAAAAAAAAAAGGATGAAACAATCACAATATGACAGCTGCTGAATGGCAGCACAGTGGTGAATAAATTGAGACTCCAACTTATCATCTTTAAATCAATGACTATATTTTAGGACCAAACATGTATTTTTATTTTTTACAAATATTCAAGCAATGACTTAAAGTATGGCCTTATTTTTCTACAAATTCAACAGCCATCAGCACTTGTCACCTGTGTGATGTCTAATAACTGCTTCTGGGTTGAGAGTGCTGGTGGGACAATTCCAAAATCCAGACGTACCTGAACACAACATATCAGCTGGCTTGCTGAGTACACACTTTTCCTCTTTTAAAGAGTAAATAAATACATTTACACAGATTTTGTGCTTACATTAGTTTAAAAAAGAAGTGTTGCTGATCCACAGCAGTAAAACATTAAGATTAAAATCACTAAACATACAGCTAAAACTTAAGTGATGACATTCAGGCATCAAAAGATGAGTTGAAAACTGTTTTGGATTTCATGCTGCAACTAGAACACTTTCATGAATATAACATTCCCATACAACTCTCACATTAGAAATGTAGAACAAAACAACTAAATATGATCCACTTCATCAGACCCAAACTGGGACACACTCAAAGTCTTTAAAGAAATGAGAAAGCAAAAAGTAAAAAGTTGCCATTTATTGTTCTAAATGTACTCCTTTTGTTCACCCTGAAGCAGTTTAACAACACAGCAGAAGTTCATTATTAAAACAGACTATCCTCTAGAGAGCTTTATAAATCAGAAGATCCATTCCAGACCAGTTTTAATATGAACAGAAGTTGCTATTTTGAATCAATTGTGTGAAGTTCTTTTCACTCAAAAAAGTGATAATCAATACTTTATAAATACCAACTGCTCCTTTTCTCTTCCCCTCCAAATAAAACCAAGTATCTATAAATAAAGATTTATTTGCTGCACTACAGGCGTGTCATAAGTCACGTTGAAGTCCATTCTCATTGTAAATGCAGTTTCTCAGACATCACACTTATACAAGTGGAATATAACCACCACTGTCCTTATTCATGCACGGCCTACAACTCCACCTCAGCGGCGTGTGGACAACAGGAACGCAAGGAATATAAATCCTTTCTGCAGCTTATCCCATCTCCCTTTATCCCATTTTCCTTAAAAATTACTATGGTCTTTTATTGCTCTTTTTTAAAGCGCCTCGAGATAACACTTATGAATTGGCGCTATACAAATAATGATTGATTGATATTGGACACATCTTTTTTCCTCTTTCTTTGTGAATTCACAGAACTTGCTTGTTGTGTGGCCCTTCCTAAAGGGCCTAAACCACTTAGTCACTAAATGATCCTTCTTACATTAAATTCCACATTTTCAAACACACAAACAATTTTGCCAGTGAGAAAAAACAACAAGATAATCAAAACTATTAGAGAGTTAAAACTCCCAGTCTGATCTTTATTGAGTTGATTCAGCATCAACTTCTTTCAAACATTCCCCCTTGAAAGTCAGTAATGAGGTGCTGAAACGTCTTGATGTGTCTACTTCTTTGATATCAAACGGCACTTCGCCCTCAGAGCTTCACAAGGATGAAACATGTTACGCTCGAGGCTCTAGACTACAGTCATGTTTTCCCTTTTCTTCCACTTAGCCGCTGTCAATATCAGCGTACTGATTACTTTAGAGCAGCCTCATGCTTACATAATATCCTTACATTATCTTGTGAAAGTTGTGTTGGACCTTTGAAGTATTTGTGAGTAATTGGAAAATTGAACTGTTAACAGAAAATGTCTCTAAGCGTTGTTCCTGATGGACTTTACTCCTTGGATTCAAAATTTAATCTAGTCATTGATTCAGGCATCTACAGAAGTGTTGGCATGGTTATTAAAAGATAAGTAGACTGTGGAGAAGAAAATAATCTATTCTGTTTGAGTCTGGAAATTAAATCTCCCCTTTTTTGTCAATAACCCTCTCACTGGGTCTCCTGGTGTCTCATCAGTTTCATTTTTCCACAGAGCCAGCTGTCTTTGTGATTCAAATCTATTTCAGAACACTTTTGATAATGAGCTGATGTTTGATGTTGGGACAATGCTTTGGTTTAAATTTGATAATACCTTGTGGTCAGGTTTTTGGCAGATATAAGGCAATGAAGTCTATAGAGTCTGTTTAAAACATGTAAGATAGTTAGGTTAGCTTGAATGTTAGCTAGCAGATCTTGCTCCTGTCCAATGACTCATTTTTACTTCCATTTCTTTTCTAGTGGGCAACATTACAAGACGAGGGGACAAGACTATAGTCTAATTTAGTCACTTAATCACTAGAAAGGAATGTTTAAACAATATAATTGTGTTCTAACAACATACTATTCTGAGGAACTTCTAAGGGAAAGAAAAATACATCAAAGTTAGCAGCTAGCTACAACTTGCCTAGTCAGTTGAAGTACGTTTTTCATAAAATGCCTGACAGTTGTTAGTCCGTTTAAAAGATAGCTTACCACTTAATACTTTATCTAATTTTCTAAGGGACTAAACAGTCCAGATGGATTGATTTGGGATTCAGGAGAGAGAGGGGAATGACATGCGCGAAAGGAGCCACCTGAACATGGCCACCCCCTTGCTCCCTATCCCTCTTCCTGCATCTTATCCCATCTCTCCCCCTATCCCTTTCCAACCCCGGCGCAGTCTAGGCCTGTGAAGGCTGTTTCGTCATGAGCCGGGGATCCGGCCGAAGATTTCTGCCTTTTAATAAGGCAGTTTTTTCTTACCACTGTAACTTTTGCTGCTTTGCTAAAGTGCTCATGATGGATAGGCCGGGTCTTTGTAATATAGCAATAAGTAAGGTCTTTTACCTGCTTTTTGTAACATAACAATGAGTAAGGTCTTTTACCTGCTTTTTGTAAAGTGTCTTGAGATAACACTTGTTATGAGTTGACGCTATACAAAATAAATTGAATTGAATTGAATTGAATGTGTTCTTACTCAGATTATTACACCTATGGATGTCTGATTTCAGCAGATTACATCATCAAGAGGAGGTGGAAACAGAATGATATCCAGGATATAAATTAGCCTGCTTACTGCTTAGCCACCTCATTTAGAGGTGCATCTTCTGTTGCAAAAGGCCCTAAACTCCTCAAATGTTAATATAAAGTCTGCATTTCTGTGTGTGGCTCAAAGCTGCTTTCCCTGCTGATTTCTGGCCGGCTGTGTTTTTTTTCTAACTCAGTGGTATAGTGGCAGCGCGGTGACCTCCCGGTGTTGTACTGGCGTTATTGTTTTATCTCCAGCAGAGAAGGTGGGCGTGCTGTGACCCCTCCACCACCCCTCACGGTTATATTACACGTCAATGGTATTTAAGGCTGACAGACAGTATTCTGTGGGTGATCTGTTCTAATGCAGTGAGGGGGATGGGAGAAAAAAACTGTCCAAAAGTACCCCTGGTGATTTATTTTCCCGTGCCTCTTATTGATTCAATTTCTCCACATCGCTTTATTTCTTACTATAAAGTAGTTGCTATTTATCACTCTACTTCAACTGATTTTAAGATTTATTGTCTTTTTATTGTCTTTTGTATTTTTGAACATATTCATATCAATTCATGTCCAATTTGATTGTCTTGTTCAATACTTCTAACTTTTGTGAGACCAGAGTTAGCATCCTGTCGTAAAACTGAAAAAATAATTTCTATTCAAGTAAGAATAACCTTAAGTAGCACCTCCTTTCAACCATAACTTAATTACCATGTGCAGATATTGTAGGAACTGCAATGTTTTCAAACTCATCCAATATGGAGTTTATCTTGACCTGACGCCCAATGTCCACCATTTACTTTCAAATTTATCGTTAAAAAGATAAAAACATGTTGCTGTTTTCTGATCAGTTATGGTATAGATTCAGCACAAAGTACTAAAAGTTAAATGTGAGAAAAGTATTGTATTTAAAAAAAATAAAAATGAAAATGTTGCCTGCTTAAATTGTTTTGAATCCCAATCAATGTTTAAATGATCCATCCGTCCAACCCAACCTCCCCCTTGAAAGGTTCTGTGGTCCGAACACAGTCATCTTTCGTGCTTGTTGGATGGCGACTTGTGTCTGAAGCCTTACATTTGCTGACATGTCATTGGGATGGTTGCCTTCCAAAAATCCAAAAATGGACAATCTGAGAGACCACTGTATCCAAAAAATTACCAGGTGCCTGTCAGTTTAGAAGGCAGGCATGGAACCATTTTTATCCAAATTTTCCCAAGTACTACAAAGTGCAACTATGTAACCCTTGAAAGAAACACTGTCAAGACAGTTAGAACAATGAACTTATTTTACCTATATGTGGCCTTTGTTGAATGACATGCCACACAGAAATGTTCATTCTGAGTATAATCCCTATCGTCACAGTACTGCCTCATTCATCCATGGCAGCTACAGTCATTATTTATAAGTTGCTCAGGATCAGTTTCATATAAATGTAAAGAAAGTTTATTCTAGACTTCATGATATAAAGTAAACTTAGTATAGTAAATAAATGTCCTGGAAAACCTCAAACATTTCCCTTTGGAATATTAGATTTAAAAGAAAACTTAGCAAAACTAAAAGTTCCTTTCCTGCTTTGTTCAATACCAACAAGGAAATTGGCAAATTATTGTTTTTCCATGATTCGGTCCACTGTTCCATATAGCTGGAAAAATGCTGTGTGCAGAATTTTCTGCCAGCAAAAGTGAGTTCATCAATCAGCCTCCACCCCTGCTGCCTCAGTCATACTACATGTCAACGGTAATAACGGTGATAACGATCCCAGGCTGGTTATATCCCTGGAGAAATTTCACCCAACAGAGCGGTTCAGCCATTCTCTCCGTTGACACTTCCTCTCAGATCCTCCTCTTCATCCGCATGTCACTGTAGAAGTGGCTATATAATTCATAATCCCAGTTGGTACCTGTCAAGATGCATCAGAGGCAGTGGAGGGGATGATTCCCTTAAGCCATTGCTTCAAAATCAGCTCACCTGCCCTTAACCCCAAGATTCAGTGAGAGAAATTGGCATTCTGACCCTGATATAGTGACCTAGACTTACAGTAGTAGCATGGGAGAATACCTATGGCTGATTGGCCAGAAAGATATTGAATGCATTTATTTCAGGAGTGACCTTCTGTTTGAACAATATCCTAGACGTTTGTGTCATTGACTTTATCTTTAAAGACCCAAAATAGGATGCCAAGATATAAATGTAATGCTGCCGGTGGCCATGCACCTACAGTTGTGAATGTGCGACCAGTCTCTTTAAACTAGACGGATCTATCAGAGTAAATTGGTAGCACATATTTAGCATGTTTCTTAATGTAACTGAATGACATTCCTCAACAATCCAGCCGACCCTTGAATTACCAGTTTAAAATAACAGTCCAGGGAGATGGCTCACTCCAACCTGAATGAAAGGTCTCTGACATGAGTCATCATGTCTACCCTGAGCTCCCAGGAGAAGACATAGACCCCAGGTTAGGAACCTCCATCAATGGTTTCACTCAGTGGTCCGCCCCTCCTCTTCCCTCTTGGCTCTTGAGTTACAGTACCCCTGCCAAGAGCTCTTGCAGTCGTCTTCTTCCCTCCCCCCATCCCTGCAGCAGAAAGAGGAAGTGGTAATGTCAGAAAAGATTAGGACAGCGGGGGGTCGTTAGAGCATCTCTCCTGTCAGGGTTGTTAAGATAACAGAGGTCTTGGGAGAGCTGCAGTCCAGACAGCTAACCTCTTCATTTTTTCTTTACATTTACAGTAAAAGCCTGTTCAGCACTCTCACACACACACCTGCTGTTTGCTTTTGCATTGTCCTCTTTGTTTGACAGTTTTCAGCTCCATTCTGGTTTTCTACTAACAAAATACTGCAGTGTTCTTTAAATACATTTACTATCGTTGTCCTTTTATCAGCCATACATTATGGAAGAGAATCCAACTGACAAAGTGGTTCTTTGTATTATTAACTGAAGTAGGGAGTTAAGAAATTGTTACAAACCAAAACGATCTTTATGGTGCATTAAACTAGATGTTTATAGAAACTTAAGGTTTATCCAGCACTCAGTTTTTGGCCAAATATATAAATGGCAATTGTACTGCAAACATATTTGGAAAATAATCGAGTCATGCCATCATAGGTATTTGGTTTGCTTCCAAAAGGTCTCTAGCATTAGTCATAGTTTTATGTCCTTTGAAGTGAAGTCCATCGATTGATGATTAAAGGTTATTTGATCTGCCATTCAATGCCATTTTGGGTTTCAAACTTTGATATGAAACACATTTGAATTTCCAACAATATAATTGTAATGACACAATTGTGTGCTCTGTTGCAGATTTCTGACTGAGATCAGCAGAGTAGGGGGAAGAAAAGTGAAATCACAATGATCTGTTCTGCTGTGGACTGTCCTTTTCCACCTGTGTGATTTTATACGTCAATTTAAATGTGCAGAAGGGGTGTGGTGTCAAACAGCTTCCTATCGCTCATTTCTTCGCTCAAAAATGTCACCGGCGCACTGTTGTCAGCTCCCATTAAGGGGGTATTTTGGCTTCACTATTTTACAACGGAAGGAGACGGAGAAGTGTAAGATAACCCTGCCAGCAAATTCTTTTGTGTGTTTTGTATAGCTTTGGTTGAATTTCAAACCGCTTAAAACAAGACCAAAATCATTGACACAGTGTACACTTAAAGAGTATAGTACACTAAAAAGACTAGCTGTCACTCTGTGTCAGATGAGTAACTGACCTCGGGCCAAGAAAGTCAGCTTGTTAGTTTGGATTGACTCCAACATTTAGAAAACCAATATAGCTTCTAAAACGGGCCAGGATCAATAACGGCTAATGATTATCTTTGCGCTGATTGGCACAGTGTCAGGTGATAACACAGTCTTGCTTGAGTGTTATTAGGCTGACCCGACAGGAAGAGATCAGATACCAGAAGGTCATAAGTCTGATAATATGTTTGGTCCAAGTGAGACTCCTGCAGCTTTGTTACTTACTGTAAGACTGATGATATAATATAGATTAATGCTGGGATGAATGTGAAATTAAATATCAATATATAATGATGGTGAATATGTCAGGTAACTTTTTCTTACTGATAATCAACTTATTTATATGATTTTTTTAGGCAGTTTCAACTACCTTAGCCAACACCTGTGTAAAGTCGACCAATATAAAGTTTAGACACAGAAAATAATTAGCGTCTGTCTGGCCCTGCAACATGCAGTTAGCGAAATATTCACAAAATCACAATATCGAGAACAGTGGTTCCCAAATACGGGGGTCAGGACCCTCTGGGAGGGTTGCGATACACCTTTAGAAAAACTTGTACAAATCCAAAAAGCAATAAAAATTCTACATTTTACCCATTTTTGTAAAAATATATACAAAAAATGTAGTTTGATTTCAAATGAAACTCTAGAATTAAGTGAAATTAAAATGTAAAAGTATTTCAAATGTAGGTGTCTGCTGCTCTTTACATGCACACCAAGATTTCACACATGTATCTCTTATCAGCAGAATAATTCAACATGTATTTCTTCACTTGATTTTGTCACTTTTCCAAAAGTTATTTCACTATATTAGCGTTTTAATAGTCCTTCTGGTAAAAGATCTAATATTCTCGAAATCATAATAATGGATGACGCAAATGAGCAAAACACTCTGGACTGAATACATCTTGTCAAATCGTACTTTTGCAGCAGGTGGGAGCTTTAAAAGAATGACGTGCAGAATGTGAACAAAGCCAAACAGAGAAAGAATAAAAGAACAGAGAGGGTTTGTATCATGGGAGTAGTGCATGTTGCTGTTTCCCTTTGAGCGCTGGGTCTCGAACGCAGCCCTGCGGCTCCTCAGTCACATGTGAGCACACAGGGATTACATAAATCCCTCTCCCCCTTAGGAGTCATATGTCTCACAACACTTTGTAAGAGCCCTGTTTATCTGCCCGGTTACTGATGACTAACCAGCATTGGGTTGGACTCAGACCTCAGGTTGGTTAATTGAGCGTTAAGGAGTGGTCACTTCATTGGGCATCCATCAATGAAAGACTATTTAGTCAACTAACAAAATATCTTGGCGTGATCAGCGATGACAAAATTTTCTGGAAACCTCACATTAAACATGTCCATAACAAAGAAGCATTTCAGTCCTGGTTAAAGCAAAACACTTCCTGAATCTTAAATCACTTCATATTCTTTACTGCTCACTGTTTACCAATTCTTAACTACTGTTTAGAAATCTGGGGAAATACCTATAAAAGCAATCTACAACCACTTAATATACTTCAAAAAAGAGCCATCAGAATAGTACACAATGTCGGATTTCACAACCACACCAACCCATTATTCTTACAGTCCAAATTATTCAAATGTACTGACCTAGTCCAACTAAAAACTGCACAGATATTGTTTAAAGCGAGGAATAATCTTCTTCTTCTTTACATTTAGGAATTGTTTTGTGACAGAGAGGGGGGTTATGAATTAAGGGGGCTTTTAAACTTTAAGAGACGTAGTATACACAGAAAAGATTTTGTTTGTCTATTTAAGTAAGTATTTTTTGTCTTATTTATATAAGACAGGTCTTTTACCTGCTTTTTTAAAGTGTCTCGAAATAACACTTGTTAGGTAAAATAAAAATTTATTGATTGATTGATTGATATTTCTGGTGTAAAACGATGGAATAATCTGAGTGAACAGCTAAAGCAATGTAGTAACGTCATATAATTCAAATATAAATGTAAATAAATAGTTTTCATGAGGTACAGGGATGAGGAAGGGTAATCACAATGACTGGGGTGTGTTTGTGATTATTCATTTACTCTTTGGTTTAGTTTATTTGTTTGCAGGTTTTGTATTCATACTATTGGTGATGGTACACTGTACATGGGAATATCCATTATGGGTGTAATTAATTAGATTATTTGAAAATGCCATATAAGTAATTATGTTATATTATATGATATGCTATTGTGTAATTAATACCTATTAAATTAATTGAATAGGGGTAGGATTAGATAAATTTTAACTTCTTCCTATTCCTTTTTCGGGCATGTAAGAGCGAATGAAGGACATTGAATTTCCTTTCTTATGTTGTGTATTTATTTTATTTGTTTTCTACATACTTTTTTAATTACAGCGTTTCTTTGTTTTGTTTTTTCTACATGTTCGAAATAAAGAAATCAATCAAAACTACACATTTAAGGTGCTGAAGGATTTCAGTCTGAAAGATACAAACAACTGTATTCATTTAAGTAAATCAAATTTCAACACGCTGTAAAAACCCAGTTTATTAATACAACTGATCAGACCATGGACAAGCTCACATCTGGTATAAACACATTGAAAGGCAAGTCGATTACAACAGAAGAAAAACACCTTGGGTAAATGTTTGCTATACTGAAAGAAATCCACAGCGCAATACTTTTCTGCTAGCAAGCCCGTTTGTTTTGCTCTACTTCTGCACACCACATAACATGTTTTTATGCCTGCGTACTTCCCATTGACAAGTATAGGCTAACCCCAACCCCAATTCAAAAACCCAACCCTTTAACTAATCAAACAAACAAACGTGAAATCCAGCAGCAACTTAAAGCAAATGCGAAAACATGAAAAATAAAATCTTGTGCCTGCCCGGGGTTGTGTTACACAGCTGTTATACATTCAGTTGTGCTGGTCAGACAAACACCACAGTCACATCTCAGGGCGACCGGGTAGGTGTACGTCGGGTCGACGTTCCGTTGGCAGTTTGGCAGTTTCACGGTGACCAGACGGGTCTCGTTGTACGTACAAACCCGCTGGTGCGACTCAACGTAGGGCGGGTCAAGGATAGGTTTCTGAAAATTAGAAATGGAAAACAACTTGTGTAAAAACTCCCTTCTCTGGTTGTATTCTTCTCATCAAAAAATGTGATCCTTTTTTCTTTTTTTTTTGGCAATGTGTTCAATGTGTCTTGCTGCTAAGGTTAGCTATTGACACTTCACATCTAAGTTCTGCTAAATAGTTAATTCTGAGTGACTATATGTTGAATATTTCCACCAAATACCAACAACACCACTACTGGTGGATGAAAAGCTTAAACGTTATCGTTGGACGTTTTTACATGTGTACTCTTGTAAATTCTCAAAAATGTACAACAGGCTGCCCCTGAAATCTTCCTGAGTTGTTTTGTTCACAGCGGGAGACTGTTTAAATGGAGATTTGTGAGTCATCCACAGAGCCTCTATTATTTGCTGTGGTGTTGGCGGGGCGGGAAATGAATTCTATTTTTCTGTTGCAGTAAATACATTTCTCTCTTATAATCCAGTTCACAGACAGTAAGGTTGTAGATTCTGAAGACGTTTAGTTCTAAATAGAGACAAATTAAACCAAAATTCATTGATTCCGCCCCTGATCCTGTGTCTCTGTTACAAACTCTTCCTCCTAAAAAGCACGGCATCCCCTCCCCCTGATCTCTCTGTGAGGTAAGAGCAGACACAAAGATGAGTCTCCTCCCTGGGGGGGATCCAGAGAATATCACAAAACAATGCTCTGGGCCTCTGGCACACACACACCAGCTACGCTACAATTACAAGGCGGAGAGAATCATGAGCTTTCTAATGCCTCTTGTCACCAAATACAACGTAACAGATGAAACTTGAGATTTCACAGCATTTTTTTTTAATCAGTATCTGGCGACTTATACAACCCAACAGTGTCTTTTATGCAGTTGAGGCATTGTTAAGGAAAGTGCTGCTGTCACTTCAATCTCTGGATTCCATGCTGCTTTCCATTCTTGCAAACGATAACTCAATTTCAGTGAAAACTGCTCTGAAAGCCTTCAGATATCCACTTCAGACCGCCTCTCATTACCAAGTGACAAACTTAGATATTGGTTTATTATTAAATACACAGAATACACTTTTCTGATATATGTATTTTCGTCTTCATTTGTTCCAATATTTGTTCGTGTTCTGTATCGTCTGTGTCTGCTGCCGATCTGTGCTCGCGTTCGGCTGACCTTTCTCACATCACAAATTTCCAGCATTTCAATCATCCATCTCTCCTTTTCTGTATTTACAGTATTTGCTTTCCTGTTTCTCCCTCTCTCTCTCTCTCTCTCTCTCTCTCTCTCTCTCTCTCTCTCTGCTTTCTTCTGCGTAAACTTGTCTGCATTACTTACATCACTTAATCTAATCACATTTACACGCCTCTCCTCTTCTCTCTGTGTGTACAGTACAGTAGTTGTCTCCCACATGCTCACCTCCCAGGTCTCACAGCGCCCCCAGCAGGCGTCTGTGGTGATGTGCAGGCCCCCGCAGCCAGGCTTCTTGGCCAGGAAAGTGAACTCCCGGACTGCGCAGCCGATGAAGCGCCGCAGGTTGACGGCTGACACCCGGTGCACTGAGTTTTGTTGCAGACTGATCCAGAGCAGAAACCAGCACAGCACCAAGCCAGGCCTCCTGAGGGGGAGGAACAGATGTGTGTTTATTTCAGCAGTGAAGATGGATTTTGGGGGATATTCTGGGATAACTTCATGATGCAGGAACAGATGCAGAAAGAGCTGTAAATATGTCAGTAAAACTCAGGCAGAGCAGACACTGGATCCTAACATGATGGATTGTTGAAGTAACAAGAAAACAAGTATTTGTTTTGTGCCATATTTCATAATTCATGACTTTCTTAACCGAACAATTCAAATGTACATGTGCACAAAAGCACAGACAGTCCTACTGAACTAGTTTCTCTTATTGCTGTGAGTTATTCTACTCCACACATTCTGGAGGATCTACTGTACATCACCTGGACCGAGCATTTATACCAATTTGTATCTAATATAATGTTTCAATTGAACTTCTTTCTAATTACATTTTGTTGTTACATTTAAATGGTTTAAGCAACTGCTTTAGGACAAACTCCTGAAAGATGAACCCAGCTGGACCTCCTCATTGGCTCAGTCCTATGTGCTGTAAGTAATGCTGTCTTAATTAACTCTAATTTGAACTTTAATGCCAACAGCACAAACAACCTCACCCGACTGACACTGCTTTCACACCACAACCAGGAGCGACAAAGGCTATTAGAACATGGTCAATAAAGCCGACAGACAAGAGAGAGACTTAATAATGACTCTGCAGGTGTACAGTACCAATATAGTCTGGAAAATAAATGTTGTGATAAACAGGAAACTCTGTTCAATTTTTAAGTAATTCAGAGTATTTCAATTTTAAAAATTGAGTTTTGCATGCTTTGAAAAATAACAAAATCTATATTTAGTTTTTTCTCAAAATGATCAGATATTTGATTCATATTTTCCATTAGATTATGTATTTGCAAATATATAGCCTAGATTAAAAGAAATATAACTCAAGCAGACCTCCTCACCCACAGTGCAGTAGCTTGTGCGATCTGCTCCAAATCCATGCATTTATTCATTCTGCATTCAAAGAACTCTGAAGTATTATGGTGTCATTACCAAATCTATGAGCTAAACAGGCTTACGGCAAGAGTGGAACAAGGTCTCTATTTGTATAAAATTCAAACTGAAATCTCTATGCCAAGTGACCTGTATCTCTGACAGGCAAACTGTGCAGACAGTCCCGCCACCAAATTGCCTGATTCTTACCTGCTTCCAAATTGAAGAATTCTTGTTGAACCTGGCCTGTTTATTTTTAATGTATCACTTTGTATAAAGACTTTTTTTGTACTGAATAGATTTTTTTTCTGGGGACACAAGTTAAATTGAATTCCTTCTGAGTTGACTTACCATTCTGACTTGTTCCTTTGCAGGGTCATCATCGCTTGGACTTTCAGTTGCTGTCCTGCTTCCAAAAACAAAGATTAAATGGTTTGACTATTTAACACACACTTCAATACAATGTGGATTAAAGTCTAAGCAGGTTGTTGCAGTCAACAAGCAGATTTCTCACTGTTTTAGTACACAGACCTTAAACCTCTGACGATTTTCTCTGGCAGCGTGGACGGCTGACATGAACCACAGTAGACCTGAACCTGCTGTTAATGGATCTGACAGTACAAGTAGGGGCTTTTTATTACCCTCCATCCTGCCAATCAGAGGCTGAAGTCCTCACCTCAGACTCCCTAAATCTTTCCCTGGAGGCCCTTCTACCTGTCACTGCCCATCTCGTTCAGCCACCAGCGTCTTCCCACTCCATTAGCTTGATTAGAGAAAGAGTCTGCCCTTTTGTTCATAGTCATCCGCACGGAAGAGAGGGAACCAC
Source organism: Labrus bergylta (assembly GCF_963930695.1). Lineage (NCBI taxonomy): Eukaryota > Metazoa > Chordata > Actinopteri > Labriformes > Labridae > Labrus > Labrus bergylta. The sequence goes on along the minus strand of NC_089212.1, from coordinate 17,195,316 downwards.
ACAGTCAAACACAGTGCCTACCTGTGTCTACTCTCACTCATCCGAGCTCAATTAGCCGGCTCCAGAGACAGACCCTGCTCCTGTTCTCACTTGTCGACTGTAATGACTTCACCCCTGAGCTTCATCCCTGCTGTTTCCTAATTCTGCTGCTTTGTCTCTTTCTTGTCATTGTGTCGATTTTTTTTTGTTTCCAGTGGGTGTAGCCATGTCTTGAAGGCTTTAGCGCACTGAGAAGAGAAAAGATACATGTTAAAGGTTGCATCAGGGTGAGCATGAGGGAGATAAGGAGACTGAAAGAGGTGGGAAGAATTGATTTGGGTGAGTAAGCGCCTCATCAAGGAATTACCAGCGTCAGAGGGAACCTGCAGGCGGCGTGCGGAGCCAGCGGAGCAGAACTGCTCTTGAGTAGCTCAGGATATGAATCTTTAAAAGGAAAGTTGAAAGTTAAGGCCAAGCAATTAAAGTTAGATTAGAGAAAATATAGAGGAGGATGAGTCAGGGACGGGTTCAGACACCCTTTCTTCTCACTGAACAATGTGCAGGGTGTGGAGTAACAGATTGTGTGTAATAGGATAACAGTGGTGACTACAATGAGGATAATTGTAATTCAGCACAAAGACAGTAAGCCTGGATTTCCCAAAGCCGTTGTCTATACAATTATTCATGGCTTGCAAATGAAAGATTCTGTTCCAATTTTCTTAGTATAATTTTTTTTATCATATCTTTAATTTTATGGGTAAACTTTTCAGCTTAACTGAACTTTTTTTTTTTTTTTTTTTTAGGACAACAACAAGCTACACTCACATGGCCATGCAGGGTCATGGACAAGAGCAATGACATGTAGGTTTTCTAACACTTACTTGCCCACATAAAATACATTTTCATGTAAGAGAGTCTTGTTGAAATATAGTCAGTCATGTATTGCCCAAATTGCCTTTTTGCAAATAAGTTGAAGTTTAAAAAGCACAACTATGCCTTTAATTTACTATTATTGGATGGAGAATTAAAGTTTTGTACAGCTAAGTACTTGTTGCTGCACCAGGAGCACAAAAACAGCTCTCATTCAAACTGCCCCAGGAAAGTTGTTGATAGTTAATTGAAAAGTTCACTTTGGACTTTAACCCAAGAACAATCTGTTGGTTTTGCCTGAAGACATCACCAGCCTAAGAGTAACATGATGTTGTGCTGCCCTCTGGTGCTCACTTGAAGTATTGATTCTAACAAAGACCTGTGAACAAACCCCTGGAGGCTATAAATGTCTAAGCAGTTGTGCCACTTCTTCCTTTCTGATTGTGTAAGTTTGTGCACTCTGTCATCAGATGTGTCATGTGTAATGTCATTGTTTGACTCTACTTAGACCTAGAAAGCCTTTGAAGTGGATATTTTATTTGTGGCTGAATAAAAATAATACACCAACCAAAGCAATATTTTTTCCCATACAATATAAGATGAAACGTAAAACAAAAAGCACCCCCCTGCTGCATCAAGAATGTTTTGAATGTTGGCCATTCCTTCCTTCGTTTTCAAGTCAACAAATAACAAACGAATAAAAGAGTCCCATATTTGGCTATACTGTACGCCCAATTTATAATTCAGGTAAGTATATTTTATTTAGCAGAGTATCTCCGTGAAACAAATATCAGGTTTGGTATTTCGCAAATAGCCTTTAATCTATCACTGTCACAGGAGCTCTTCACAGAGTTTAGCTTCTTATCCAAACTGCTGAGCCAGCCTGTGTGAACTTTGACCTTCGTGTCAGCTCTTCAGCAATATAAAGCTCCCTGGGCCTGGAAACATAGGACTTATATAGGTGTAGCACTTACTTCAAGAACTAGGCCTATAGAGTATGTATGTGTTAACTTGTTTTGTGGACCATCAGCACAAGATGCCACCAACAAATACCTGTCTTGAACGCAATGGTCTTTATTTGGGTGGAGCCATATTGGGTGGATCTCCTCAAATCTATCAATTATATTCTCCCTGTATAAAGTCTGTTTCTAAGAGTTTTCAACTGCCCCTTTTGCAACTTTGTAATAGTGTAGCACTAGACATATTGGATGGATATTACCATTACCATTACGCTATAGATATACTTCATTATAGTGGTACTTTGTTCAGTTTCCTCTGTGAATTGTGAGTAAAAAACGTTAAAATGTTGTAAAACTTTAGTTTCAAGAGGACTTGTCGCAAACTTCTTTCAACTGTAACCTAATGTTTCTTAGCAAATGATTTCTGATAATGTTGTGAACAAATGTCAGCATGTTAGCAGTAAATTGTCAGAAGTTTTTTGCTTTTACAGACAGGTAATCTAAGCAACTTTTCATTTAATGTTAATTATTTCATACGCCAGCAGTGGTAGTCTACATTTTCGCTCACTTTTTATCTGCAAGATGGAAGGTTTGGCTAAATGCAGTTTTATTAACTTATTAATGCATGTAATGATGTTATTTTTATCAACTAGTCAAGAAAAAAGAAAACGACTAAAGTTCTATTTTTAAAAAAAAGTTAGGAGGACACAACTTTATCTAATGTTATGTTATCTAGTAGTGATTTTTTAGCATTATAATAGAAACTTCAAGTACAGGCCTATTCCTGCCTAGTCTCTTTTTTATGCTTTTCTAACACTCGGTAATATCCCCTCCTCTGTATCTTTATGAATGGACCAGGGGAAACCATGAGTTGGCCTCAGGTTGCCAGGTTTTGGATTTGTTCCACAGCTGAGCTGACATTAAGCCTAACCCCATTACATACACATGTTGATGTGGGACCTTTAACCCAGGTGACAGCCACCAGTGCCAAACTCTTGGAGAGGGTGTGTGTTGAACCTTGACTGGTTTCTATATTTAGTCTCCCCGCAGTGAGTTTTTCGGATCGGCCCCCGTATAGCTGGGGCTTCTCCGGTGTCAGTCCGGCCCGTCCTGGAGCTCCACGGACTGCAGATCTGAAACTGCGCTTCAGGTTTCAGCTCCACCGAGTAGGCTACTACTGAGCACTGATATCTGTTCTTCCACATTTCTTTGGACATCAATATTCACTGTACCTGCACCTGCACCTTCGACAAAGACGGACTCTTGTCACTCAGCTTGTAAGTACCAGCAACTTTTTGAACGTTTTATGAACTAGAACATTCAGATATCGAACTGCAATGTGGCAATAATTCATCCAAGGTATGATCAATAAAGTTACTGCATCATCCCCATGCAGTGTTTCCCCTGCCATGTGTGCTTTTCAAAGAATGATTTTGTCATTGCGTTGTTGTTTAAACCTGCAGGGCAAGTTTTCGCTTGTTATCTGCTATATTAAAAAAAAGTCCTCTGGTCATCGTCAAGGACTCATTTTACGGCTCAGCTGAGCTGATCTGAAAGCAGACATTCACACGTGTTCCCTGCTGCTATTTTTGGGCTCTGTCAGCTTCATAACATCGACACTATCTCACATTCCTGCAGACAAGGGTGCACACTTTGTAGCGCTTGATATAGACAGCAGAAATAAAAAATCGTCAGTGCAAACTAAGAAAACAAACAAACAATAACAATCAAAATCGGATTGAAAATGTAAGAATTAATGTCATTGTCTTTTTAGGGCTAACAGTAGATCAACATAATACTTTCATAGCTTAATGATGCATACCTATCCCTGAAAGCATAACAACTCTTATTAGTCCAAACACTGATTAGCCCGTCAATGGTATTGACTAATTATAAGTCCAATTAGAGGCACATTTAGCAGCTTCATGCCTCATTAAATACATTATCACTTGCTCAAGAATTTGTGTGATGATGACACGGCTCTACAGGCATTTAATGAAAGGTGAAACACCTGGAATACTTTATAAAAACATAATTGAGAATCATGTTTAAATAAGGACAGTACGATTCTCAGCATAGTTTGAAACTTTGACAATTTACATTTGGATTAGAGTTGATTCTGGTAAAGTAAAAATACTTTTCAGAATGTTTGACTAGCATGCATCTGTGCACAAATAGGTGGTTTGAAGTCACCTATGACCACTGCTTTATTAGTTTTATATGTTTTATGGGGCAGCAATCTTTTTTTTTTTATTCAGCAGTTTTTTGGGGATATTTGTATTGAACTAAGCACAGCTGGAGTGGGTATTTTTTTTTCAGAACAGTTTCATCAGGACATCCTGCAGCATAAAGCTATCGGGCTCATTGTGGCGCCTGTGAAGACATGAAAACATTTCTGTTGTGTAAATCCACACTCTCCTTGCGTCTAAAGCACATGGACAACATTGACACAACTCCTTTGTAGATGATAATTGAAGTGAACTGAGAATCATTTTGTTAAGCCTGCTGCATTAGAAATCCCCATCATGGCATCCATGGCGTGATTGATGTCGTACTGCGGATACTGTGGACAGTGACAGTCTAAAGGTTGAAGCAGCAGACGGCTACTGAAGGTTAGGATCCCAACCATTCAGGGATATTTTGACTGGGGAATGTAATGAATTCATTTCCCCCTTAAAGGTACTATCTGCAGCTATTTACATTTACAGTATTGTTCGCTTTGTATTGCCAGAGTACGACTAGTGTAATGTATTCACTTCATAACGTGCCCATCCTGTCTCCCAGTTGCCCATAACAGTTTGTATACGGTGTAATGCTATTTTCACTCTGATGTGCCCTGGTTGGAAAAAAGAAACAAACATTGGCACTAGAAGTAGAAGTTGTTTTTTTTTAGGCAGATGTTTAATTACCAAAAGCAAGTAGCACAGAGCTCCTTTGTGCTTCTGATGCACAATGAAGAACATAGAATGTGCATCAGGTATACATTGTCAATGTTATGACATAGATAGGACAGTGGATAGATTCGGAAATCATGGAGAGAGAGAGAGAGTGGAGAATGACAAACGACAACGGAGCTACAGGTTGGATTTGTAACTCAGGCCGCCCGCTTTGAGGACTGCAGCCTCTGTACATGCGGGACACACTCGTCAGGTTGCTTTTCGGCCGTTGCTTATTGGATGATATGTTGTTATTATTATTATGATTTGGGCCTTTTTGCCTCTAGTGGATAGGACAACAAGAGAGACAGAAAATGTCAGGGGGAGAGAGAGTGGGGGAATTGATGACATGCAGCAAAGTCCCGAGGTCAGGTTCAAACCCATGGCTTCATACTGTACACGGGGCGCACAATGTAACCACTAGGGTATCCTGCGCTACCCAATTCCAAATGAATGTTTGAGCAAGCAGCTGACGAGCACAATCCACTTCTCAGCCACTGGTGTCATAACAACAAAGAATTAGACAATTATCTACTCCAAGTAACGAGGAGTGGTAGAGACCTTTTCAAAACGTTGTCGGCTTGTTTTGTTTTGTTTCATTTAAGTGTACTTTCTATAAATCCTTCTTCTTTAGTTCTCTGTGGAAAAACTCAATTCCCAGAGCGTCATCACAGCTCATCTTTGGTGCTCTTCTGCTGCTTTATTATTTGTCTAAATGGAAACCTCTTGTTTTGTGTTTCCAGTTAAATGAAAGCAGAGATGACTCTCCCCTTTGCTATTATCATCTCTTCCAAGGTGTGCCTGTGAATGCACTGACTGACAGGTTGAACAACACTCACTCTATTGATTTACTGCCCAGTCTCAGACAAAGAGCACAAAGCCCTGCTGGAAGTCATTTCGACAGACCTAATGAGTGTGTTATTGTTGTCGCAAAGAAAGTCACGATGCTCCTGATGAGAAGGAAGCACCAGGAGATGTTAAAGTAGCTGTGGTTGTTAGACCTGTAGCATCATGGGAATGTGGAAGATGTGGTTTCCACAGGTAATGTTTGCAGCCACTGTGCAAACTCTTTTTTTTTTAATCGGGTCAGCTCATGTTTCTGAAACAATGACATTTTTCAGTGTGACTCGGTTTAATTTGATTCAATCCATGTCGGTCAATTGCAGATTACTCTCTTTATTCTTGGGCAATGTTAGATGAGTTGAACAATTACAGAATCTCCAGTACAGCGTGTGCTTGGTTGTTACGCATGCTTTCGTCTCTCATACTGACAGTAATTGTACTTCTGTATGACAGCAAAAGGTCACTGTGAGAAGTGGCTACAAGGTTCACACTGCAGTCATTTCATGGACTCTATGTTCACACTTTGATGCCATTTTAATTTGATTCAATAACATTTATTTTGTTCTGCTTTGACAATTACAAGCATTTCTCAGTCTGTCCTGAACACTTAGTTTTGCGTTGATGCGAAGCTAAAGTTGCTAAAACCAGTCAATGCAAATTGTTTCACACTGAAAAAAGTTTCTTTCTTTCTGTTTTTTTCTTCACAACACTTGCTGTAATCTACCTGAATGGTCGTGTTTATTGTAAGCACAACTTTGTCCTTTTCCCTGTTGCTGTTTTCATCAATATAGCATTATTCATCTAGCCAACGGAGAAAAGAATCTGACTTCTTAATGCCACCAAAAAAGCTTTGGTCAGTGAGCACGAAACCCAAATATAATTTGCTAACCTCAACTTCTAAAACATTTAGTCCTGTGGTTGGGGATTCATGTCAGCAGATAGGTGTTTGAGAAAATGAATGATATACGGGCTGTGTTCATGCTGTTTTTTTTTTTTTTTTTTTTTTTTTTATAGCTAAAAGCGAAAGCAACCATCTTCTATTCAAAACAAACACATTTCAGCATTTACAGCACTCATCGTCCTAAGTGAAAAATGCCCTTGGCGTCAGCTGGTTTTTGCTGCTGTGCGCTCACAGCGCTCTCAGTTGAAAAAAGTATAACTTTTGAATCACCGCCCCGCTAGTCACTTCCTCCCTGTCAACCAATCAAAATGAAGAAGGGGCAGGACTTATAAACAATAACTATGCGGGGCAGAAACTAATAAGTCATCTTTTTGAGTCCTTTTTGAGTCCTCTGGAAGTCCAACTTTCGAAAAAAAGTTTCTAAGTCAGCCTGGAGGTTGGGGAGGACCGAGAAAAGGTAAACTCTGTTCCTCTCATTTGTTTTGATGTTTTCTTTGTGATATTCTTTTTAATAAAATAAAATATATGCATACAGAGCAATTCAAAACAGACCGGGGGGAAACAGAAACGTGCTGCAAGCCAACTTTCATAACCTAGAAACAGTAAGAGCTGAAAAGAAGCCGAACGAATCTGAATATGTGAACGCTGCTGGTGCAAAAAAAAGCCCAAAAAACATTAATGGACACAGGCCCACAGTAACCAGGACCACCAAACTCTAATGTTGGAGGATTTCTGTATGCATAATGGCGTTTCTTGATAATGTCTTCTTGACTCCAGCTCTGCTTTACAAAGATTTTGTACACTTAGAAGTGTTTTCACTGAACGGTGAGTACAGGGTAGCCATAATGCTTCATTATATATTATTTCTCATTAATTTGTCAGTTAGGGAAGGATTTATGATCTGCTGTATCCTGTAATAAACTAGTTGAGTGGCTCAACCCTGATACCTCTCCGTCTGTCTCATAAGCCGTGCGTGCTGTTAGCTGATCTGGACTGTTGAATCAGCTGACTTGTGGAGCTCTGAGGTGTGAACATGATTGAAGGCGTCGCTCCCTTTTCTCCTTTTCATCCTCCCCTTAAGCTTGTTCTGCACACGAGAATCAGTGTACCTCATCTGGAGAAATACACACATTTAAATAAATATTAGAAGTTATCAAATCTAACATTGTGGACGAGTGATGTCCCCCCCCCCTCCCGGTACTTTTTCCACAACAGTGTGTGCTGTGTGTTTCACTGCCCTCTGCCTTGTTGCTACAATTAGAGCTGACAGAAGTGTCTTGTGACTCAGGGAAACTCTCTTTCTTTTACCTGCCCTTCAGTGAGCTTGTCCTTCAGTCTCTTCTGTCATCTGAATTTGAATTTGAATTTGGTTCATATAACTTTGGCTAACTTAATCATCATTCTCTGCAGACGTTCTATTCCTTACCACTGTTAATCTTTCTTGATCTGCTCTGAACTGATTGGTTCCTCTTCATTATTGTCTATTCTTTCATAGGGACAAGTATGAAGAGGTGCATGCCACACACACTACAGCACTTAAAGCCTTAGCTTAGTTGCAATGCCCTTCTCTACAAGTTAAAGCCAAATATTGATGCCTTTATATGTGCTTCTTAAGCCAACAAGACCATTGGCATGAAGATCGTTTCGACTGTATGTAGCTATTTTGATTGTCTGAAAGCAGGAGCCATGTTCACAAACATTCTGAGAAAACTCTAAAGCCCTTTCTCATAGAGTAACTCTGCAACAGCCTGAAACAAAGCAACGCCATCATTACGCCTTGAGACATTAATATTGATTCCCCAATCACGTAATATTGGTGTCCCAGCCTCTGGCTCAGCTGATCCCATCTCGCCCCTGTAACGCCTCCCTGACATTCAAATCGAACGCTTGCTGTACTCGCATATTTGTTTGCTCATGTTTATTTACAATAATTATTTTAAAAACTCCTGAGGCAACTGAGATCGGGGACGTGAAAAGAGCAACGCAGAAGTGGCGGTGGAAGCAACAGAGTCTGCTAAATGACGCAACGAACTTGTTACGGTATAAAGACATCTTAACAACCATATAAAGTTTGTTTTTATTTGTGACAGACAGAGATAAACACAAAATCCGTGAAGGCTGTAGTCCTTTCCCTTGCAGTAAATGATATCTGTGTCCGAGTCTCCTGACAGCTCCCAATTGGTTACAGCCTCTATGAGCCTCATTTATTTACAGCACTTTCTTATTTTCTCCTCCCCTGCCTTAACTCTGTCTGTCTCTCGCCCTTCCTCTCTCTCCTTCTCTCCGACAGCTCTCTCACCTCCCTCTATTCTCTCGTCCGCAGCTGACACAAAGCCTTGGGATAGCTCAAATGCCGCACCATAGCGGTTTAACCTCCACACGCCCCCCTGTCCCCGTCCCCATTGGCTCACTTCCATAGTTGTCTTTGAAGAATTTGCACGAGTTAATTGCTGCAGTCGTGTTGTGTGGAGGTTGAATAGAAGCATGGCAATAACCTCTGATAAACAGTCAACAACTTAATGGTTTTGTTTTTGTGAATTCTGATTGCCAGATGTTTTTAAGCACATTGTTAAGCTCTATTAACAATGTTATTGTATTATCAAGTCCTTATTGTCATCTCCCCCCCCCCCCCCTCTATTATTTACTTCTGCACCCATGATTGCACTTCTGGATATAGATGTGAAAATGCAAAATTGCACAACATTTTGAGAAATCTTCTGCCTTTTTAGTTGGCTTTGTTTTTGTACTCTTGTAAAACATCGTGATGTCAGAGTTTGACTCCTGTTTTTCTAATGACGACGTAAACCTTTGACCTTTAATACCCTTTTATCTGTCAGGCCAGAATAACAGAAGTGACCGGAAGTACCTTGAATGACATCTTTTCACTTGTTCAGTGCCTCAGGGGGTTATGGGTGCTTGTGATATATATGCAGTAGAAGAAGAATTATTTTTTTAAGGATTTATTTTTGGGCTTTTTATGCCTTAAATGGAGAGATAGGACAGTGGATAGAGTCGGAAATCAGAGAGAGAGAGTGGGGAATGACATGCGGGAAGGAAGCCAGGGGTGGTATGTGAGCCCGGTCCGCCCGCTTGGGGCTACAGCCTCCATACATGGGGCGCGCGCACTAACCACTGCGCCACCAGCGCCCAGTGATTAAAAGTTGAAATGTCTTGATTTGTTCGCCTGAACATCCCAGCACTATGGTGATGACAAACAGCTACAGCTTACATTCAACCTGCTCTGACATTTGTCCTGGCATTTTGGTGAGGCCTGCTGCTATTTCACGCCGTTTTAATTTAGCCTCGCTCACCTGTCTGTTCTCCAAAGCTGTCAGTCAGATTTGTGATCAGCAGAAAGAAAAGTTCTGGTGAAAACATGCGCCATTAGAGTTTTTTACAGGGTGGTTTGTTTTGGCAGAGAAATTTGGAGTGGTACGTCACACATTTTTCTCAGTTCACTTCTTCCTGTCCAAGGGCAAGACGGAACAAGCTAAAACATTACCCGACAAACAGCATCCTTAAACCAGCACCCAGGGTTGACTGACAGGGCTGTGATTGGTTGCTCTGTAAAGATCATAAACTCAGTGTAGGAGGGTCTCCTGCTGCTTTATCTTTAGAGGAGGTAGAAGGCTTTCTGTTTCTTCGAATGGTTTAACCGCCAAACTCAAGGTCTCTAAGAAATTGTTGGATTTCTCCTTAACTTTGTAACTACAGCTAAAGATGACCTTTTAACTGGTGCATTTAGTAAAAAACTGGTACATATATTACATTTGAACAGCATAAATGTTAAGATGTTCCTGATGGGATTTCAAAGGTCATTCAGTCATCTGTAGTTTTCTTTCCAGCATCCATTAGTCTTTTTTTTTAATACATTTTGCTAAACCTGATAACACCGGAACACATACAAACATTGATTTGCAATAGTTAGATTTTGATAATTCTATGCACTACTAACATCGGTGTATGCCACATTGCTTGCCGACAGGTCGATGTTTGTCAACAGGGCAGATAGCCATGATCATCCTATACGTCGACACATCCCGAATTGAAACAATTTCTAGATTTTTTTTTTTTCTTGCCTGTATTGTCAACTAGCAGGGGTTGCATTTAAAGGCTAGGATTTGGTTTTTTGCAGGAACCACAAATTTCAGCTCAGTGGCATCAGAATTGTAGCCCTGCAGAGAAAGTAATACGCTCCACTTCAAAGCTACCTCTTGTCTACACCGACACTGATGTAACTTTCTCTCTCTTTGTTTCAGAGTGTTGCCATGCTGCAGGGAGGCTGTGGATGAGAAAATATGTCGTCAGACTTCTACTCCAGAGATGATCTGGTGGAGAGGGGGCCCATCCCCCTGGACATCGACAATGTCCACATGCTGCTGCAGGGTCAGTCTCTCTCTCTCTCTCTCTCTCTCTCTCCACTTTGAGCAAAGATTTCAGTGCAGTGTTTCTGACTAAAAGCACACTACTGTTGGCTTTTAACTTGTACTTTTTTGTCTTATAAATTCACATATATAGAAGACCAGAAAGATACTTTTTTGAGCTCTGAATACTGACATTTGGTCTCAGTATTAGATTATTATCGTGACCATTGTGCTGGTATGAAATGGTGATTTACTCCAACAGTTGTTCAAGCTAAACTAAGCCCAGGCTCCTGGTTTCTGGTCTCTTCTCACTCCGAGAGAAGTCTGAGGTCATCCAACTATGACAATGAAAGCCCCGTGTCTTGATTTCAATGTTTTATCTTGGGGTTACCGTGGAAACATAATAACTATTTAACCTCAGTTATGTATCTCACTCAGGGGAGCAGTGTGATGGATCCGTCTCAGTCCGCTGCTGGCGCCGTCCTGCTTCACTTTTGTCACTTTTTTTGCGGGGTCATGTTGAGTTTAATGTGCTGAAACGGAAACCTATGCTTTCAGGGAATTATGAGACGGATCTCAGAGATCTATCTGCAGGGAGAGGGAGGGAGGGAGGGTGGGGGTCGAGGAGACTCTGATTGTTCATGATGCCGCAGTCTCTCAGGGCAGTTTTGAACATTTGAAGCCAAGTTGTGATGTGCAGGGGTTCTCATTGGATCGTGTTTATTTTTTTTACTTTTGTTGCTATACAACATGTTCAAAATATCAATGGGATAATGTTTAAGATGTCTCTGTTTGATTGCATTGCCAAATTGCTTGCAAAGGCAATTTCCTATACAAAACCAACGCAGTTCAGCATTTTCATTTCTCAGCGTCCTAAGCATAAAACGCTCTCAGTGTCAGCAGTTTTTTGTGTGGCTGTGCTCATCGCACTCTCAGTTGTAAATAGTTCAACTTTTGGAACACCGTCGCATTCGTCAATGTCACTTTCCCTCATGACCAATAAAAATCAAGAAGGGGTGGGACTTCCGATATCTAAACTTGTTTTTTCACAGGATCTCCAGCTCTAGAGACGCTTATAATAATTTCAGGACATGATTCCCTTCAAATTTTTACAATGTTTTCCTGTAAACTTTTCTCTTTCCATTATATGCAAGTATACTCAGGCACAAAACGATGTTACTAAGTGAACGCAGACCACTTGGGGAGAAGGGAGGGGGGGGCGCAATCGTGCTCGAGCACGTTACGAAACAACTGTAAAAACACCCTAAGAGCTTTTGATGGTTACACCACACAGTGATGGCAGTACAAGATCTGACAGTGGTTTCATTTTTTCACGTTTATTTTGTCCTGTTTTGGTTTTTTTTTCCTGTTCTGTTGTTGTCCCTTTCTCAGTTTCTTATATTTCAAAATAGCTGTGAAACTCAGTATGAGTACAGAGGGAGCTTTAGGTGAGGAAACATTTTCTTTGTCTGTGTTCCTGCTGACTAGAGCAAAGCATATCGCTGAGGAGAAGCAGTTTTTTGGCTCAGGCTTCTTGTGTGCAATGTATCCTGGGACATGTAGGCCATGGCTCTGCTAGATAGATAGATAGATAGATAGATCGATACTTTATTGATCCTGAGGGAAATTCAAAGCATCCAGTAGCAGGTTACAAAGACAGGAGAACTCAACTTTTTTTTCTCTCTCTTCAGCTGATTAACCTTATCTACCAAAACTGACCGAAAGCTAATAATGAGCACATAAAGAACATTTCTTTGCAGTTATTCATCTTTCATTTACAAAGTTTTGTAGTTGATTATTTTGATCACTCATGTGAAGGGGTTAGGAAAGATTAGGTGCGGTAAGTGAACCATCTTTTCTCCACCGCTGACATTTGAGTTTGACCCACTTTTTCTCTTATATAGCATTAAAATATACCCAAGAGGCTGCAGGCAAGCTCATTACAGGTCTTGTTTGGACAGGCTGTGCAGCCTCTGTGCTTCAGATTTGAAAGAGGCGGAGCCAAGCAGATCTCACCTGCTTCCCTGCAGGCTGAAGATGTAGACTGTTCGCTGTTTAGAGAACAAGAGCTAGTCGCAAAATAATTTCAAATCTGTTTTATTATTCATGTCTCTCGTCTGCAGGCTTAGAGTCAGTGCAGGTGTGTGTGTAGACGGTAGAGAAACTTGATCTCAATTGATATGCAATAGGTTTAGCTGACTTAAGTAAAAAATCCTTGCTGAATCAGCATGAGTGATCCCAACATGGGTAAGTTGTTTCATTTGTTTTGAGAGTACATTTTTTTTAAGGTAACAGAGAAAACTTTCTGTCTAGGATTGAGTGTAAAGGCATTATCCTGTAACAAATATTACACCAGAAAATTATAATGTTTACTGTTGGTGGAATGATGCAGTATAACAGTAGCCAAGGAAGGTTTTGGACAATAGGAGCAAAAAACTTTTTCTACAAGGTCATGAATGTGTCCAACTCTTGATCATCTGTTTAAGAAAAATATTTGCAAGTAAATGTTAAATTATATTTTGCCTTAGACAATTAAAGTAGTTGTTTTGTTTGCTTAAAAACAACCTGTATGTGTTGCATACACATGAAGTGAAATGTAACGCAAACACAATGTGACAGCTTGGCTCCTATCCAAGGACTGAACTGATCATTCCCCTGAAGGCAGAACTCTGCTGTGACATTTACTAAAAGCAAGTGAATGTGTGCTTTTAAAAAAAAATACAATGTCACTGTGGTACAATTAGCACAAGTCAGGACTTTAACTTCTGAATTTGCTATTTTACCAGTCAACATTTGTAACATTTTGTAAAGTTGTACGCTGCTCTTTAATCATTAGATAATGCGCGATGTTTTAATAATATAGGGCTATTATTGTATAATATGTATCCTGGCTATAGATAAAGCCGGAAATATTGTCAGTAGGCTTTGGTTTAAAAAAATCAGTTTAAGGATGCTTAAGGTGGCATATGCCACTCATATGCAGCATATGTGCATAAGAGTGGCATATGCCATATGAGTGGACCAGACCGGCTTATGCCATCAGTCGGTCTGACCGGCACATGCCAGCTTGTGGTATTAGTTGACGTGAAGAAACACAGGTTGTCAGTTGGAAGCTTAACATAAATTAACAACAACATAAGTTGAGTTATCATCTTAACATGGCTCTGAAATAGGAAACTATACAAAACATCAGCTGGAAGCTAGTTGAGCAGTTTAAAAAAAATTAAGAAATTCTGTTAGCTATAGGTCTGGATATGTTCCAGCCTTTAGGCTTCTTTAGCATCGGGTATCTTTCATAAAAGTCCTTAAAGATTTGAATCAAGTGAACTTCAAATGTTGTCCAAAAAAAACATTTAAAAACAACAAAAACAACAACAAAGACAGAAAGAAAAACTCATTAGTCTTGTGTTATAATCCAGGTTTTTGTCCTTGTATAAATGATCACTGTATTCCTAAAGAACCCTGTTATTGAGACGGGTGGGTTTATTCAGTAGTTTCTAAAATGAGAGCATTTTGGAGCTGACTTTAAAGCCATGTGGTTACAGTGACCAAATAGTTTTGTTTTAAATAATTCTTTGGCAATCGCTCAAGTGTGTCAGAGCTCTTGGGTATCCACATCTTGTTGACTTGCCAGGAACTTATGAAAACGTTGTGTTTCTCTTCATCAGTTGTTGGTTTAAGGTGCTTTCCTGCAGGTTTTCTTTTGGTTTAATAACTCTTTGGACCATGTTGTTAAAGATATCTAGCACCCTCCCCCCTCTGTCTTATAATTGTGTGATGATACCAGGTTAATTAAAATAAGACAGCTTAGTTTTCACAGGGGGGTTCCCAATGACTGCAACTGGACTGATACCAGAGGTTGCCTGCTGTAAAACATATTACGACAGAAAATAGCCTGCAAGCTGTCTGTTAATACATCTCAGAGGAGCAGACAGTCTGAAGGAGGGCTGATGCTTAACATGGACAGCATGGACATACAACAGATGTTGAACAGAAGAATCAGTCTTTTGCAATGGATTGATTGATTTATGACACAGCAGTGTTTGATGTTTTCAGTTTTAAGAAGAACAATTATTGTTGAAGGAAGAATATTTTTGAAGATACTCCTGGATCATTGGATAGCGGGAAGTTTAGAAGGCTCTGACAGATATTTGACGAACTATAAGCATTTTTTTGGTGGAAAATGGAGAATGAGGACTGGATTATATGTGAGAGTCTTCATACTGTCAGTGATCTGAATGACTTCATTGAGATTTACGATGGTGAGTGTTTGATTGTTCATCAGATTTGTTGATAACACCAGTGTTAGTCATTTTGAAAATGCAGATTTTGTTTGTGTTTATTAAAGTATGCCCAATATATTTTTTGTGTCCCAAACCATCAGCAGATTGATCGATGATTTCATTTTTAAATCTATTAATAGCTCGATTAAAACATTTAAATTTAAATTCTATTATTTTACTTGTATTTTGAATGTTTGTGCTGCCTTAAGACTGTTCTTCCTGTTGAGAAAAAAACAGCTTTTATTTTGAAATAAATAAGGTACTTCCGGTAGATCTTAGGAAATTACATTAAATTTAAAAAAGTTCAATATTTTGATTAATTTGTCTCGTCAACTGACCGTGAGGTTTTTTAAAGTGAAATGAGACATTCAAAGGTGCAGCGGCTTGTCCGTCAGTGACTACAGGAAGTCATTAAGAAAGCTTAACTTACTGTGTGCCTAAAGGGACAAAATAGAACGTGATTCATTTTATTAATTTTTTTAATTTACAGATTTGTAAATATTTGTGCCAATAAAGAGCGAGCTAAGACTCTAAAGTTTACCATATTCAACACTGTCTGCAGCACATGTAGCAGAGTAGAAGTCGCACAGCTGAGCAGATGTTGGACTGCAGTAGTATTGTTTGACAATGTAGATTAATGTTAACATTCTGAATAAAACACAGAAATAGTTACTGTAGTTATTTGTGTAAGATTGTACCTTCAGAATACATTTGTAGCACCATCCTGGTGCATGCTGGTCAATGAATTCCTCTTCAAATGAAAATAATTGAATGTCTTGTTTACCGTTTATGCATGCTGCACAACCACTGTGAAGCCTTGCATTTTTTTATTTGGTTTTTCTTTTTAATATAATGTTCCTAAAAAATGAAACTAGACCAAATCTAACTTAAAAAAACAACAACAAATAAACGATTCAGTGGAAGAAAAAAAAATCATTTCTGTGGCCGCTTACATGTTTAATGTGAACATGCTGCCTTGTTGGCAGCTCTGAGTGCGCTGATTCATTCTCTGTGGTTTCATTATTGCAGGCTTTCTGCTTGTTCAGGCAACACGCAGACAAAACACTTTGGTCTGAAAGTGTGTGTGTGTGTGTGAGATCATTTCCCCCTAAGGTTTTCCAAAATGATTGGCCAAACAAGTGGGCGTCAGCCACAGGGATAATCTGCCTTTGTGTCGGTTGTATACACTTGGTTAAATCAAAAAATGATGTACAATACTCTTTGATGGCCCACTGTTGAAATACATTACACACTTGCTCGTGGGAGCTGTGTGACCTCTGAGATTTTACTGATCTAATAAAAACTGTGTTCAAATCTTCAGCTGACTCCAGTTAACAAGTACAAATTAGTTAAACACAAACTGTCACAGCAGGACTGTCCTGGAACCTCAGTATGACTATCTCTTGTTGTGTTGCCTTTCAGACATACTATATACTTGAATTGTTGATCTCCTGGCTGTTTGGATTGAATCTAGACATTAGAACTTGTTTGTGTTCATTTTTAATTCTGATCATTTAAGACTTTGTACAAACCCAGTCCCTGCTGTCGAACAGTGGGTTTGTTGAGGGAACCACTTTTTCTGTTGTTTCAGAAAAAGATAGCGCTGTTCATTAAGTCTGATAATGCCTGCAGCTAACGTCTCTCTTATCCAGTGAGATATCAAGCACACACTGTAGCTAATAAAAATAAGATTATCTACTGCAACACACAACAAAAAGGGCTCTGTAGATATGAATTTCAGCTTCAATAATCTGCTTGAATTATTCACAGTTTTTATCTGTTAATGTAATATAATGTGTCTGTGTCTTCCACAGTGGAACAAGAACAGATTCAGAAGAAGACCTTCACCAACTGGGTCAACGCTCAGCTGGCAAAGGTAAGCCGTGTGTCTGACCTCTGACCTCTCTTGTGGTCTGACTGAGAGTACACTTATGAGGGTTTGTCATTGTTAGCTGTGCGGCACAAATACATTAAGAAAACAGATAGATAGGAACCAGATGTGCCAAAGAATCAGTCTACATTGGCGAACTTGGTACAAAAACCTGCTCGACGTCCTATCTTAAATATCCAGCGTAACAGTTAAACTACACAATCTCTGTTGTTTTACTCATGGATAATCGCCCATAAAAAATGACCATAACTTTTAAAAGAACAATCAGTCTTCAGTCTGACAATTCTTCAGTCCTTTTGGCGTCTCAGTAAGATGCAAAAGGTATTGTTAATGTCCTTTACAGTGCAGTGTGCTCGTTAGATCTTAAAAGCAAAGAAGAAGAAATACTTGGCACATTTATTCCACAAGACTGGTGCATAGAAGAAGAATGATTCAAATTTGCATGCAAAACCTCTGCACGCTGTCTAAAGTGCACTGATACCAAAATGTTGCCAATTTATTTGTACAATTACAGTAGGTGCAGAAGTTTGGGTGCCTGTCCGATGTGTCCTCGGGCACACATAAGCCTGAATTTCTCCCGCTGCTTTGTCTGCGGAGTATGCTGGGCCATGAATGGGATTAGTTACTTCTGATGGTCACTTTACATAGCGGCCTCTGCCATCAGTGTGTGAATGGGTGTGAACAGGTCGGTGTGACATGCAGTGGAAAAGCGCTTTGAGTTTTCAGAAGACTAGAAAAGCGCTGTTCAAGGTTCAATAAAGTTGATTTTATCGAATCATAGCGTAGTCGGTTATTCACAGTTATTCCTGTTCTCTAACTGGGTTGATGCAGCCACATGAGAAAAGGTGGTTGTGAGCAGGAACATGTGAGGGCATGAACTGAGTACTCGTGTTGCGCCAATAATCCTTTACTATAAAAATGATTTGTTTAAAAGACAGGGCCTCACTGTGAATATACACAAATTCAACCATTACATGTGTCTACATACAGATTATATCTGATGATATCTGTCATGTTTGCAATGAACAATGATTGTTGTTGTCTATATAGGACAATTTACAACAAGAGATCTATAGCCCCGTTTCCACCGAGCGGTCCAGTATGGATCAGTACAGTTTGGTACGGTTTGTTTCCTGTTTGCGTTTCCACAGCCAACCGTAGTTACCGTACTCTTTTTTTGGTAGGCGGCGTGTAAGCCGGATGCCGCGTCAGCTCAGGATAGGCAAGACAAGATACACATTTGTTGGAAATGTGGTTTCCTGCAGCTCTGAACGAGACGTCACGAGAATTTTGTAAGACTTGGCCAGAACCTGACGTTGGATTCTAACGTCCAATCAGGTAGTTGAAGCAAGCAAGCCCACCCTGAAGCTCACTCAAATTTCCCTGTGACTGCAAGCAGAGCTGGCCAATCAGAGGAAAGTGTGCACATGGGGAGGGAGGCCTTAAAGAGACAGCAGCTGGAACGAACTGTTTCAGGAAGAGGCTGAAATGAGGGATTTTCCTGACACCAGTAAAAGATAAATAAGGATGTTTTTAAGCTACACTTCAAGGTACTCAATCGGTGTCTCATACTGAAATAATGAATGGTGGAAGTGAATATAATAAATCTACTTTAAGGTAAAAGAGGCCATAAAATAATCACAGTGCATACACCGAACATTAAGAACATCTTTACTCGAAGAAAATTGGAACTCATTTTGCAACCAAAATAATTAATTTCTGTCTATTTAAAAATATAGAAGATATTTTTAAATATACACTTTTGTTTCATTTTCTACTTTGAAAAAGGTGAAAAAAAAAGGACTAACAGAAAGTAACTGAAACACAAAATAATTTTCTTTTGAGAAAGTAAGCCTTGAAAAAGTTGAAAGTTTCCTGTTTTTCCTGTACCCTTTGTGTACATCCCCACACAGCACATGATTTCATATTCCATTCCTGTTAAATTCTTTGCACTCATTCTAAGGACACGAGCCACAGTGTCGTGTTTCTTTTTGTATCATCGTGCGAGGCATTAAGTCATCAGCTGACTATGTAAGATTTTTCTGGAGGGCTTCAAGGAGATAAGAAAAACCAAAACAAATCCCAGAGCTTCCTGATAAATGAGCCATAAATATGCATTTAACACGACTTCATCCTTTTTCTTTTATTACCCTCTGAGAGCCTTTTCCACGTCAGCAGCTCGTGTTCAAAGTAAATACAATACACTTTATAATTCTTCTCTAGGCACTTTACTGCAAATGTTGTTGTGTTGTTGTCAAACTACGTCCTAACATGAGTCAGCAGCCGACTGCCCTGCCTCATGTTGGAGGTCAGCTGTGACAGTGGAGGACACCGGGTGGAGGTGGGGATCTGTATGTAAATATAGCATTGAGGAGCAAAGTTCACAGCAGCAACAGACAGACAGCGACAGACGGCCACCAGCCTCCCCCTTCTCCTCCTACATCTCCGCCCACCATCCTCACACCCCCTTGATCCCACCGACAGACACCCAACCAGCTCTGTGGGGACTCAGCCAATAATGTGAACTGTGGAGATTGATTGTTAATCCTTAGGGGTTATTCACATTAAGGCTCGCATTGTAACAGAACCTCCTGTCACATGTGAAAGTTTTCTTTTTATAATGCTCTAGGTCAGTGTTAGGAGAGGCGACATGAAAACAAAGGCTGTATTGTAAAGAGGAAAACCTGATTTAGAAAAGTTATCCTGGAAAAAGAAGTTCATAACTCTGCTGAAAACAGTTTTGCACTCAACACTAATCTGTGTCCCTAGCCTGTCGACAAACCCTTAGACTTATTTAAACTGGTTGAAAAGGAGAATAATATCTGACCTTTAAGATGTATGTAAATGAATAACTTGACATTCATATTCTATTTGTCTTTTATTCCCTCCTACTCTACACCTGTGGAGGATAACTAAAGTCAAGATAAGTCATCAGAAGTGAATGAGGAACCAATCCTGAGCAAAATCATGATAAGAATTTAACATTTGATGGCCTGGGAGATGTTAAAAAAAAGGTTCATCTCATTAGATCTGGTCTTTTGTAGTCTAAATCTCTGTCCAGAAAGTCAAAGCTCATATTTTAAATACAAAGGAGGATATTTCTGCTTGTGTAACTTACATAGTAATGTGTCTTAAAAGCTCAGATAAATCAGTCTTTCCTCCTTTAAGGGGGAGAACATCACAATGAGCGAAAAACATCCGTGCAAAAAAGTTGGTAAATAGCCTGCAGTAAAAACTACATCCTGTTCAAGAGAATTAAAATGGGTCTATGTCAATGTTACACTTGAATCATCATGAAGTGTTGCCGAACCGTTGAAAAAGAGTCGCAGCAGTATAAAAAGTATATTGTTGTCTTCAGGTGGGCCAAGAAGATTCATGATAACATTTGGTGGTTTGCCATTCAGATGAATAACCCTGATGTATGCAATAAATTACTTTTTGCTTCATAAAGCCTGACAACGATGGCATCGATGAGCAATGGCATGTCAGATGAAATTCAAAAACACATCAATATCATCAGTGTGAAAGGCTTCCTCTCTTGAAAATGTCAGATTCTCAGAAACAAACAGCGTAGTTTTTATCTCGACCACCACATGTTTTAAAGTTGAACTCATTGATTATGATTGGATGTTAGACGCAGCATGTCATTCCTTCAGCTTCAATTACAGAAGCAAGGATAAATTCTGCCCTCATTATATAGTACAGCTTGACATCACTGCTAGGCTATCATGTACCATGGTACACAATTTCTAAAATACTCATGTTTCCACGTTCCTATAAAATATAACCTAATTCTTGTAGTGATGGTTTATTTTCTAAAAACTTTGATTCTCAGGGTAAATGCCCCATTTTTAAAAACAAATATAAGACTTTCCAGACCTTTTTAAAGAGCCCATATTATGCCCTTTTTGGGGTTCGTATATTTAATCTATGTACCTACTTTTGTACATTCACAATAGCTTAAAAAAAATTAAAATAGTAAAAAAACAAAAAAAGTGTCTGTTTTCATGTACTGCTCCTCCTTGCTCCCTCTATGCTCTGAGTCCGTCAGCTGCACTCTGTTGAGCCCACACTGTTAGACCCCACGTGGGCTAAGTCTGCTCTGATTGGTCTGCCGATCCGCTCTGTCGTTATTGGTCAGTTGCTCAGCATGCTTCTCGGAAATTTCCTCATGAGCTGCTGGGCTTGCCACAACGTTCCAATGGGCTTAGATCAGTGATCTCATCCTGACAATTACGCCGCACTGACAAATTTTTATCGAGGGGGGCTAGAACCGAGCGTTACATGCAGCTAATGCTACAGCTAACAGGAGGACGTGAGAGAAGCCGCATTTCCGCGGACTTTGAATTTTTGCACATAGATGTGCCTAAATATGCACAGGACACTTGGAAAACACACTAAAGGGCATATAAAACCAGAAAAAGCATAATATGGGACCTTTAAGAACCACATTTTCACCATGTAGTGTTGTTGCTTTCCATGTGAGACTCAACGGCTTTCATTCCTGTTGTCCCCAAGTTTAAGAGCCTTTTCTTTTTCATACACTGCAAGTCGACTCATTCCTGTTTTCTTCATCATGAATCCAAAATTCCTGGAGCTTGCATTTCCCAAATCTTCTTCTCCTTCTGTCTTTGTCCGAGATTCGTGAATGTGTAGGTAACACGCTGCCGTAAATGCTGTGGATTGTCACATGGAACAACCATATCCACAAAGAAAGACTAATAGAAAATCCTCTAATTCTAAGTAGACAGGGTGGGTTTTGAAAAGGTAATCAGACATGTGTCTAAGTGCCATCTTAAATTAACACAAGTAAAAACAAGAGTTTTTAAGACATTTTATCAACCTAAACTTAAAAAAAAAGATTAATTTAAGACTTTTTAAGGATCCATTGGACCCTGTTTATGTATTAACCATTGACCTGAAAGTTTAAAATGTATCTTCATACTATAAATAAAAAAGATTTCTGCCTGGGTAAAGGTATTATCTGTCCGTGTCCTTACAAGTATCAAAGGTATAAAAAGTCTGTGTGTGTGTGTGTGTGTGTTCACAGCGGAGGCCTCCATGCATGGTCCTAGATCTGTTCAGTGATTTCCGTGATGGCTCCAAACTGTTGGACCTGCTGGAGGTGATGAGCGGCCAGCGCATTGTAAGTTTCCCGTTTTTTGTGTAGCGTTAACATGCTTTCAAACCAACGGCCGGCTGGCTTGTTTTTAATGATACAACTCTCTGGATGTGTTTTTACAGAGTCGCGAGAGAGG
Source organism: Labrus bergylta (assembly GCF_963930695.1). Lineage (NCBI taxonomy): Eukaryota > Metazoa > Chordata > Actinopteri > Labriformes > Labridae > Labrus > Labrus bergylta. The sequence continues at coordinate 17,173,032 of NC_089212.1, read as the reverse complement.
CAAGGGGATGTTTCAGCACAGGAGCAACATCGAGAAAGCCCTCTCCTTTCTGAAGCAGAAATCGGTAAATGGAACCTTCAGAACTGTCAGACAAAAGAAATCATCTAATACTTAACAGGTTTGTAAATCAACTTTTTTTCTTCCCAGATAAAACTAGTCAACATTCACATTCCTGACATTATGGATGGCAAACCGTCCATCATCCTTGGTGTCATATGGACAATCATCCTACAGTATCATGTGAGTATAAACTTTTGTAAACTTCTGGTTTCCCTTGTGTGTGTTTTAGCGTCATATTTTCACTTTTATTAATATTCCACTTCCTGTTCTCCTTCTCTACTTGAAAAAATAATAAACCTGAGGCTTAAAGGCTGTTTCTCTGAGATGTAGAACATTCTTTTATTTTCTCTAACTTTCCTTTAAGATCTTTTAATCATGATTGGTTAAAAACAGCTCAACATCACGTTCAGTAGAAGTCCAGGATTTCCAACAGCCTTTTAATATAACATATAACTTTTACATTTGTCATCCTCTGCATTAGAAGTGTTTTATCTTCCCTTATCTTGGCGGTCTTGTAGTGTTTTTTTTTCCCTATTGTTTTGGACTTTTTGGCTTTTGGGTTTTACTCAAAGTCAAACATAAAGGCTGATAAACTACTGAACAGGGACTGTGTGTTGTTTATTTCTTAGATCGAGGAGTTGGCCAGCTGCCTCTCTTTCAGCTCTCGTCAGTCCTCCATGGAGTCTTTGAACACTCTGGACTCGCGCTCCACCCTGTCGAGCCGCTCGGCCAGCAGCAGCCCGGTCCCTCCACGAGGCTCCCCGCTACACAACAAGTTCAGGGTCTCTGCCAAGAAGGCTCTGCTTCTCTGGGTCCGTGAGCAGTGCCACAAGTAAGAGTGGAGTGAACAGAACAATATCAATGAAAAAAATACATGCATACGTGTTATTCAAAGCTACGGCATGAGAAATACTTATAAACCCTTTATTGGCTGAAACTCTTCTTTTGTTGTTGGCCAAGAATGTGATTTAAGAAGTGTCATATCCTCACACAGCCCGGACCTCTTGGTCATTTCCAGGTTCAGGCTACAGACCAAAACATGAGCCCTTAACCTGCCAAAATCTCAGAAATAATTGTTCCCAATATGCATGGGTGATTAATCATAGGTGATTAAGTGTTTGAAATAGTATCAAATTCATGCGCGCACTTCCTGCCATTATTTCTAATTTGCCTTTTGTAAAGAATTCTTTAAAGTCGCTTTGAAAATATCTTTTAAAAGTAATGGAGCTCCATCAGAACTCTGGAGTCATGTTGATATCAAATTCAGACCAATTTCCTGACTTGATCCGCACCAGGACCGGCGACCCTCAAGTTCCCAAACCCAAGTCCCTGCAGACTGAGCCACTGCCGTCCCCGATGCCGCACCAATGATATCAAAACAGACACAATGCATAAGTGGTGTAGCTATTACTGTCTGTGATACTTTTGAATGGCTTGTGTTTTTATAGAAAAAAAATCTTTTGTTATCTTCAGAGCTGGCTGTACATTAAATGTAAAAGACTTCAAAGCCAGCTGGAGAAGCGGCGTTGTCTTCCTGGCCATCTTGTATGCTCTGAGGCCCGATCTGGTGGATCTGTCCAAAGCCAGAACCAGAAGCAACAAGCAGAACCTTGAGGAGGCTTTTTGTATCGCAGAGAGAGAGCTGAGGATCCCCAGGCTGCTCGACCCCGATGGTGAGTAACTTTAGCTTCAGTGATAACCCAGCGGCAGGACTATGTGAACGTATGCAAAGGAAAAGATTTTGACTTTTTTTTCCTGTGGCTGATGTTGGAACATGTTGTAATCTACGGGATGATATGTGAAAAATATGATTGACTGAGACTGAAAACAGTAACAGCTCATCAAGATGCTTAGGTGTATTTTCATTCCGTTCATGTCATTTCACCATTTTTAATCAAACCTACTGTAGGAATATTTGTTGATGTTTAATTTGATGTCATTATTTTTATTTGTACACAGACCATGTACAATATTCAACATACTTGTTGCCATTTGATGCATTGTACCAGAGTTAGCTTCTCTCCTTGGCAGGTCTATTTTATTTCATCATCATTTCACACACTGCTCTTGCAGGAAATCTTTAGATGATGTGACTGCTTCATCTACCAATTGGCCATTCTGATACTGATGCAGGAAACATGTTGACAGCTCTGTTAGTTTCACAACACGGACTCACACAGCTTGGCCACATGTCTCACTTTTTATTACAAGTTATTGGCTTCGTCTCTCACAATCAGTTTGCTCCACTTCCTTCATTAAAAAGCTCAGTTTTGGTATTCTGCTCGCTCCGTCGCACTCCCTTGGTGCCTTCTGGTCTGCTACAAACAAACAATCATTCTTTCTCCAAATAAGATTCATCGGATCGGTCTCACTGACATACTTTGCAGCACAGATTATGTGGTGGCATGTGAAGCTTTTTGAATGTGTGCAGAGTGCAGCAAGCAGAGTGCTGTAACTGGAGCTGTACCCACGGAAGCCTGAGGGCGAGCGAGATGACGATCTGACGGTCTGCTGACTCACTTGCTGCTTGTTTACTTCAGTGCTCGTATAAAAACCCAGTCTTCTCTGTGCTCCGCCTGTTCGAGTGTCATTAGGCGTTATAAGGACACAAAAGTTACACCTCCATTCTTCAGATTCCAGTTTTAAACTCCACCTGCTGCAGGATGTGTTAGTCTAGACTTCCCGACTGTACTGTGACACTGATCATGGAGGATTGTGATGTGGGTGCAGATGTGGACGTTCGAGACCCTGATGAGAAGTCCATCATGACCTATGTGGCTCAGTTCCTGCAGTACTCCAGAGACCTGCCGGTGCCTGAGGAAGAGATGCAGGTCGGTATCGTTTTTACAAAGGCATTGAGTTACACTGCAACTACATGTAAAGGGAAGATTTTATTTCTGTAATTGCTCAGGATAGAATAGCATTTATTGTCCTGATGAATATGTACAATGACAGAGATGCTTTCACCGAAAGTGAATGACAATCAGGCATCCACAGCACAAAGAAGAACATAGCATTTAGGTCGCACCATGAAGTATTTTAACTTGACCCGGTGGAAATAGATCGCACCTGTGAAAATGTGATTGTTCCACAATGAGAAGTAAAGGGGGTGTGTTCCGTTTTAAACATTGCAGTCCATTGACACTGGCAAGGGTGCAGCCGAGCTCCATTTAACCACTCAGTCCTGCTCAGACCGCAGTGATTTGTTGCATTTGCAGGTCTAGACATGGAGGTTTAAACAAGGAATAAGTTGGTTTAAGATTTAAAAGGCCTTGCAACGGCATTTGAATGAATTTATTTCAATATGAACCATCTGAAAACTATATGTTTGAAGGTAGAATGGAATCGAGCATCCCAGGGCAGAATATAGATATGCCACCTAAAAAGTTAACAAACTTCAAACACAACATATACATATAGTCACTGATAAAATGTCGAAACAGCAGCTGTATGCAAATTAGATATCTATAAAACATGATGCATTCTTTCATTTATTAAACAAACATCTGTATTTATCTCACTTGCTGGTCCACAAATCAGCGCTTACTGAGGTTCTTTTTTTGAAAGGCTCCGGCCTGTCTATTTACCAGAATCTGGCTGATGGTTTTGCATTGATGCCAAAATCAATATTTTAGTACAGCAGTACACACCATGTGTACACAACTGTACTAATGTTGCAGGAATCCCTTTAAATCTGCTCATCACACATTTGTTGCAGGGATATCACCCAGAGGCAGTTTTTTTTTTCCACAGTATTATAAATTATTTCTCCGTCTGCTTTTTTAATATAGTCTCCAGACTCCAGTGCACTTTATCTGGAGCATGTAATGTCATTTATTAGCTCTAAGTTGGCTAAATAAATGCCTAAACTTGTACAGTCTATGTGTGTGATTGCTCTACTTTTCTTGTCATTCTTCTCTTTACCTTTTCCTCCTTTTCTTTTTTTCCCTCTCTTTCTTTTCCTTTTTTCCCTCCCAGACACAATACCTGACTCTTCCTAAAAGTTCTTCTCCTGTCAGCCTTCCTGTTCACTACACCCCTGCTATTTCTGCTTCACCTCTGCGACAGGTAGACCTGACAGTCATGAAAACATGTGTTTAATTCCCAACCTTTTATCCACCTAATCAACTTTCAGTGTCAGTAATCTGGAATAGAGTTGGGTGGCAAAATGTAAAAAAAAAAATTAAGATGATAACTTGCTAAACAAACCCAAATCCATACAATGTTTTTCCACACCCCCTGTCACTGTTTGTGCTGTTGAAATAACTGATAATTTTTATATATGCCTACATTGTTTTTCAAATTGTCAGCCACATCGCAATGGTGTCATAAAATCAACTAATCAGCTTTATAGAACCCACAAATTGCTTTAGTATTTAAAAGAATCCTTAAAAACATATCAGGGAAAGTTGTTTATCGGTGAGACGCTGCAGGTACACACTGTAAAAAGTCAGTTGCTAAGAGCCAGGATTACCTTGAGATCATGTGGCGATTAAAAGCAGGACTGATCATGCAAAATCAAACTAGTTTGCCCTGTTTCCTGTGAAGGAATCCAAAGCCACAGCGAGGGTGTGTTTCTCCATAACATGAATAAAGCACTCAGCCCTGCAGTGCAGCTACTCCTTACACCGAGTCTCCTGCTGGTATCGCCTGTATGGACCATCTCAGAACTCGGTCATGCTGGTCAAAACACCTGTTAGCTCGGGTTTCTGACAAGATACCAGCATGTTTTGATGTGGCTTTATGAGTCATTGGAGTGTGTGAATGTTGTTAGTCTAGCCCTTAGAGGTGGTTATTTTAGATACGATACATATGTGCTTTATTATCCCCGTGGAAGAAATTTGTCTTGGACTCCAGTGCTGCACAAATTCAGCCTCCTCTACAATAGAATCAATGAATAAAAATGTATAAAAACAGAAAACAATCCACTTGTAAATAGAGAAGCACAAACCACAAACAACATATTTTTTACATGACCCATTTTGCCTAAGAGACCGGCATTAAAAACATAAATAAGAGAAAGCAATGCAAAGGATAAAGAGATAATGAGAAGTGCATCTAAAAAGCTTAGGGGCCTTTGCTCTGTTTGTTTTGTAAGGTAATCCTGAGAGAACATCCATCTAAATCTTTTATTTTCTAAGCAATTTCCAGTTTCTTTGTCCAGATCTTGAAATATTTACATTTTTTTCGAGATAGCAACCCTGGTTGAGTTATCTTTGGATAACAAGATGACTCATTATCCCAAGACAACAAAGCTTGTGATAACAGGATGATTTTCTGGTGATCTAAATAACTGAACAATAGGCTGTTGACTGTGATAGGCCAGACCATGTCATGCTCTACTGCCATTGCCCACACTAATGGGATAAGTTAAACCTATTTCAATATTTATTGTGTGCTTTTCCAACTCTGGGGATATGAGATAGATAAGTCAAGATCTTAGTCAAGAAAATAACTGAAATGACTCCTAATGACAGGAAATCAGAGTAAATCAAATGTTTGCTTAAGGCTTCTTTAGTTAAGCACAAATCAAGACAGAAAACCTTAAATGATACTCTGTACTAACACAATTGTACGGTATAGACAATTTATACAAAGTGCATTAAAATTATGAGCAACATGAGCCTGAAATTTTAATTTTTCAAGAGAGCAGTAGGTGGATGAATGTGGCTTTTGTAAATGTTAAAAACAACCGTGGAGCCAAACACAGTCCTGTTTGGGCTTGGTTCTCTGCTCTGCTCTGGCTTGCTGCAAGTCAAACTCATTTTGGCACACTTGCAGCCATTCTGCTTTGTGTAAAAGTATCTCATGACTGGTGCTGACTGGTGTTTGCCTTTTGGGGAATTTTTTAGCTTAACTCCAAAAGTGTGTGATCTTTGAGAACATGTTTTTAATCTTTGAAAAATATAGGAATCAGTTCCAATAATTGAAGCATTAAATAGAGTACTTTAGCATAAAGCAGAATAAAACGACTTTAATTTCTGCAGAAACTGTTTTTTAAAAATCCTTTGGTCCATTTGGAATGTAAATAACAAATTCAGTTGTTTTGCACAGGTTATGTGGAACCCATCAGCTACCTTTGGTGTTGAAAAAATTAAGATAATGCAAGAGTGCAAAAAAAACCCTGCAGTTCTCTAAGTGTCCACTTGAGTCTGGTTGCAAAAGCCAAAAAATCCCTATTAGGTTCCATAATAAAATGCAGTTTTTTTTTTTTTTTTTACAGCAGGATTAAACATTTAGATAACCTATAGTACAATAAACAGTTTTGGTCTCAATTGCTCATTTTTATATTTTTGTGAAAACTGTTAAATTTTTCATTTATAAATCATATGTTTTTATACTGGCAAGGCTAAGAGTGAGGCACAAATTTGCATTATTACATGCTCACCTGTAACTACAGAAAACATGTTTGTGTTCTGGTTAACGGCTTACCTCAACCCCGCCTCTTTACCTGTTTCTAGATTGATCACAAGCTAGGTAGAGATAGCATTTCCAATATGGCGACTGCCATCGTTGGGCTTCAAAAGGCCTCTTCAGAAACCAAAGCGTGACATCACTGAGACTACGTCCATGTTTTATACAGTCTGTCGTGGAACCATGGGTGGGTGTAAATTTGCAATTTAGTTTGTCTAAGAAGTCAATAACGATAGAATATGACCGCAGTATGTGAACTGTTTCTGTATTTTGACTTCAGTGTGCACATAGACAACAATGATCCTCAAAGCTAAACAACACTGTATTCAACACTGTGTAAATAAATCAACAACTTGGTTTCACCTGGGCTGGTTTAGTCATTCTCATTCAATATTATTTTCTTTGTCTCACATTACCAGACGACATCTGATCAGAAAGCACAGGAAGTGACCTGCTGGCTGGTTCAGGCGTACGACGAGCTGCTTGAGGGATGGAACTCCACGGAGGGAGAGAGCTACTCCGAGAGATACCATGTAAGTCCATGGTTGGTTTCTTTCACAGTTACCTACTTCATAACATTCAGTTATTGCACTTTTAGCACCTCTGCATGATTTTCTAATCCAATTGAATTATTATGAGAAGAAAGAGACATACTTTATTAATCCCTGAGGGGAAATTCAGATTTTTTTACTCAGTTATTGAAGATCAGAGACACTCACATGTTCAAACAGGATCCTATGAATATGCATTCATGGAGAGACATCAGAGTGAGGTGTCTGCACACGAACAATGCCCTTAGCAGTTGGGGGTCGTCTTGGGCCTTGCTCAAGGTCACCTCAGCAGTGCCCAGAAAGTGATCTGGCACCACTCTAGTCACCAGTCCAAATTTCCACATGTTGGTCCGTATTGGCACTGGCGACCCTCAGGTTAATAATCCAAGTGCCCACTAACTAATCCACTGCCACCATTTTCGAGTCATCATGATTCAACAGCAGCGTATCATATTGCAATATACCACATCACTTTTCGCCACCATATCTGAACTGTATCCTGCTGTATGTTGTTTTTTTTCTTCTGTTTGAGTTGATGATACAACAGTGTCACTGATGATTGATTTTTTTTCCGTCCTTCAGGTCTTTCAGACCTTTCTGGTGTCCTTTAATGAGCAGCGGCGTCCCATCATGCCTCTGTTGACAGCGATGAGACGAACCCCGAAACTTAGCGACGAGCAGCGGGCTCTCAGAGAGGCGTGGGATACCCTCACTGAAAAGGTCAGTGTCACCCAAATCTTTTGACCCACACAATCTTAACTAGCTCCAACGTTGACAGGTTTGTGAACTTTCATACATTCAGGCAATCAATCAATCAACCAATCAACCAATCAATCAATCAATCAATCAATCAACTAGAACATGTTGGGTAGTAGTTTATGTTGTCTCAAAAGTGTTGTTTCTGTGTGCACTAATGTAAAAGTTTTCTTGTATTGACTTGAGCCATCTCTCGCTCTCTGTGTTTTTGTGTAGCTACGTGAATACAAAATGGAGTTGGATATGAGTCTCTCAGCGCCCTTGGACACGGTGGCTCGCTGGCTGCTGAAAGCCGAGGGGGCTCTGGCCGAGGAGGAGGGCGACCCGCAGGACCACGGCCGAGCTGCAGACGAAGCCAGGGAGAAGCAGGAGTTACTCAAAGTGAATATTTACTGCATCACAACTGCACCCTGAAACCAAAACGAAGGGACAAGGGAGTGAAACAGACAAATATACTGGCTCAGGCAGAGTTTTCTACATCTAAGATATAAATAACCTCTGAATAAACATAAACATAATCACTGTTTGGGAAAGTTAGCAAACAGAATCTACATATCATTACAAGCTGGCACATAAGTCCCTCCTTGTAATAGATCTCCCGTCTGAGGCATTTTAATATAAACCTGTGTGAGCAGAAATTAGGATATATCTGTTGGATATATTCAATCATAAATATGCATGTGCATGTACTCACTGCTTCATGTTGCTTTAGGTTTGCCTGGAGGAGATGCCTCAGCAATTGAAGACCTTCCAGTCCTTCCAGAACCTGGATGAGTATGGAAACATGATGGTTCCCACTGACAAGATGGATGAATTAAAGAGGAGGTGAGGGGACTTTCCCACTCAGACTGTGTGTTGGCATACAGGAAGTGTCACATTGTGTGCACGTCACACATGAAGTGTTTGCTCTTCTTAAGATAAATGGCCTTGAAATAGAGCTTCAGTCACGCCCCTTACAAGGATAGATTCAGCACAGGAAATAACTGAGCACTTTACGCTCAGTATTGTCATATCGTTCTGTCATGTGCTAATAAAGGCAAAGCATATATTGTTTCAGATGGAGAGCTTTGATTTCTATAAACTGATACCAGAGAAGCACAATGAGTGTCAGGAATATATATATATTTTTTTAGAAATGTTGGCTTGGAATCATGAAAGTATGCGATGTGTATCATAATAAATGTGATTAGGTTTCAAGTTGTCCTATAGGGACTTTGTTGTTGACATGATTGAAGATACTCTTTCTACCCTGCTTGATTCCTCCTCAATTTTTGGGGGGAATAATTCATAGCTTTAAATCTTCAATGGCTACCGAGTTTGGTCTTTTATTTTGATCACTTTGATAACACTATTTATGGACCCTTTTTTTGTACCAGGTTCACCAGTGTTAGAGTGTCTGCCAAATACCACGGGATCAGGTTGGAGTACCGGGAGCACCGGCACACAGTTTTGGATCTGTTGGGGCAGATCAAGACAAAACTCCGGGTCTGGAAGAGACCCTATATCTCCCCAGAGGCTGTCAGGGTGCTCCTGCAAGAATGGCATGTGAGTAATCAGATCTGGTATCTTTGATAATGAGTTCCATGTATTTGAGAGAGTGGTTTTGAGGAAGTGGTGGGAGGCTGCACATTTTAAGGTAATGCTAAGAATTGTAAAGCTAACATTAGCAACTGTAAATCATGGAGTTATAAGTTATAGCATGTGCTTTAGTCTTGCGCCGCTCTCCGGACCAACATAGAGCAACCTGTGTGTTGATAAGGTACAATAACTTGAAGTTAACGTTGAAGTCTCTCACTTAATTTAGTTTCCTTTTTGTTAGGAGTGTGTCTGATGCTGCTCTGGACTAAAACGTTTTTCTTTAAACATCTTATAGGAGCTGTCGAACACACAGGAGCTCCCTTCTTTGTTGGAAGCCGCTCTTCATAAGCTGAAGCAGATTTCTGAGAAATACTCAAGCAAATCTGCCCTTGGTAAGTGATCCTTCAGTGACAAGTGCTTTTCATTCCTAAGGACCTTTTATAGGATCTAGAATTTTAGGGTTATTTGAACTTTTCTGCTGCTTAAAGTTTGATTAAACCATTTCTCTGGTGATCCGGCCAGTTGTTGAGTCTTTTGTTGGATTGAGTGTTTTTTTGTCTGCTGTGTCGCTTTCCTCCTCAGCTGGAGATTACAACCAGGTCAGTCAGCAGGTGAAGCAGCTGGAGGAGGACACAGCTGTAGTTTTGGAAGAGGTGAAAACAACCAAAAGCACCATGGGACGGGTCCTGTCTGCCTGGGACTCCTACAGCGACTGTCACAGCTCCTTGCAGGCGTGGCTGGAGCAGGGCTCTGTAACACACAGCCATGGACACAGAGCAGAGGTAAAATGAACACATTCAATAATGAAATGTGAAAAAAAAGTGTTTTCTAAGCTGCAGAAAACCATGACCCATTAACTAGTTAGCTTGCCTTATGTCACTGGGTGTCAGTCTCTCATCACTTCTCGCCACAAAAACTTCTTTGAACTTCCAGCTACCCTTAAGATAACCAATGGGAATGTTTCTTTTTTTTTAATGTCTTCTATTTAAAAGACATTTTAAAACAGACTACAGGAAATTAACAATACAGCCTGAACACACAGTCAGACATCTTCATATACAAACTTCAATATTCTAATGTTTTCGTGAAGGTGAGACCTGAGTCTTTGGCTGAGTGGGGCTCCCGACAGGCCCACCTGAATGAGGTGGGTAACTTCCTCATCGAGTCCACAGACCCACAGACCAGCAGGAGCCTGGCAGAGGAGCTGCGCAGACTCAACATGCACTGGGCCGAGTTTGTCAAGAGAAACACGTTTGTAAGTTACACGACAAGCAAAACCTGGTTGGTGGGAAAAACTAAACCTGATGCTGTTTTATTTGAGCCATATTTTATACATGCACCTGAGCAGCCAACGCTTATTTACTGTTGTATTACTGCAGCTAATCAGCAAACCAGTGAAGAATTGTCAATTGTGCATTTTAAACAAACAATTGATTTTCATGTTTTGTCAAATTCCTTTTTGGTGTCTTCGTCTCTAACTTAAAATGAATGCATATACTAATAAGCATGTGCTACATTTGTTATTTATGAAAGTATCTTTCAGGCTATAGCTTTACCAGAGTAAGAAGACTTGTTTTACCTCTAACTGGTGGCCTAGATTCATCTTCCTTTATTTACATACAAGTGACAGCAGGGATTTTGATGACTTATGATTGTCCCATTGTCACCATTGTTCTCACGCAGTGCTATTAGGGAGTGGCTTCAGAAGGAAAGTTGCACTCCACCTAAACGTATTGTGTAAGAGAGTGATTATAAATGCAGGGTTTTAAGGTGTTGGAGTCAAGTGTATTGTAAAACAGCTTCACTGATTCCTCATGTTGACTATTGAAGGCTTAATATGCTACATTCTGAATATTAATAAAGGGGCAAATTTAAAGTATCCTATGTAAATATATTGTGGAGTAATGACTTCCTAGAAAAGAGAGTGAAGTCAAAGTTCCTCTGGGTTTCTTGTTCTCAGTTCTGTGTTCTTGTTCTTGTTCTCAGATGTTTTTCAGCACTTGTCTGCCACTCAAAGACATTAGCTGGTGAGACAGGAAGGGAGTAGTGAGGGATGAAGGAGGTGTGTCCAAATAGAGCATTTGTTTTGTTCTGACCATCTGCTTTGAAAGCCACATAGTCCTAATTTAACAAAAAAAAAGAGGAAGAGGAGCACACCTCGGGACACTGGCAGGCATAACGATGATGAACACTGGTTCGAGGGCCCACCCAATTGATTTTTGCCTAGGGCCCCAACAGACTCTAGAATCACCACTGATCATGTCCATGGTGGTAATGGAATACAGGAAGCAAGTGTTATTTGAAATGATGGTATTACTAGATCTACAAACGGTGTGCTATAGTTCTATCCTCAAATCCGTCCTTTAAGATTATCTGATTTGGTTATCTGAGAGAGCATTATCTGAATTTCAAGATTCTATTGTTTGTTTTATAATTGAACATTTTCTTCGTATTTCACCTGATTTTTCAAAACTTATATTTGTGCTTTTTCCAGGACAGCACAGCTGAGCCCAGTGCTGATGTGCAGTTCAGACCCCAGGACATCCAAACCATGATCAAGGAGGCCACTCTCATTCTAAAAGAGCCTGTGGAGGCCATGGCTGGTCCCCTACGGACCTACAGAAAGAGAATACAGGTACTAATCAATGGATAACTTACACCTATACAGAGGGGAGAACAGTTATAGCTGTTCAACTCCGTTAACTGTCTGAACAACGCTATCACATGAACGATTTCAAAGAACTTTGTGCTTAAAGTATTAATTTAAAATGATTTACGTGCAAAAGTAAGTAAGTAAGTAACAACTTACTCGAAACAACTGATCTAGAGCTTAGTGTTTTAGACACCTGTGAGAATTGGGACCAGATAAGTCTCTCTAGAATTGACTGATTGCTTTCTGCCCTTCAGTTCTTAATGAGGAAAATTAAAGAAGTGGATCTGGGGGCTCTGGCTCCCTCCCAAGAATTCCCATTGGATCAGTTCCAGAAAGTGAAGCTCGCTGTACCTGAAGTATGTATTATTTGTTTTACATCCTTTTTAAATCTGTGTTTAAATGCATGCAAGTCTTTTTGTTTTTATTTGCTTATAACATTTTGTAACAAAATAGACACTGGCAGCTCCTGTTTTTGAATGTACAGTGTACTATACGTTTTTCTGTTCATTACAATCATTTCCCTTGATATCACCAGGTAATGAAGACCTTGTTTGAGGCAGAACAGGTTTGTGCAGAACTGCAACACAGTGTGTCAGGTCTGGACAGTCGCCTGGCTGAACTGTTGCATTGGGAGACTGAGGCCAGGGAGCTTTACCAGCTGTTGAGGGCCTCAGAGCGCGCAAAACAGCGAGGCCAAGACCCACGAGCCAAGGTAAGATTATTATAGAATTGAAAGGTTGTTTTACAATGACTGTGGATCTAAATTTTGCTTACTCTGAAACAGCTTTAGATCGAAAACAACCTATTGTACCTTAATAATTGAATCCTGAAGGTTGTTCAATACAGTACCACTTATTCCCCAAGGTCCTGATTTCCCGTGGTCTTCAGCTGGAAGGTCAGGTGGTCACAGAGGAGCAGGATCTGCAGGTGATGGTGATGACAAATCAGAAGAACTCTCCCGTCCAGTATCTCCATGCCTCCGCCATGCAGGACAGAGTGCGAGCTGCTGTTGCACAGTCACAGGTCAGTCATCTTTTTGCTAATTGAATTGGAAAACATTTGAGTTTTGCATGTTGTGTACTTGAGACCAGAAGGACACAGCTGAAGAATATCAGAGAATACCGTATTTGTAAAATTGCAATTTCAGTTTTCTTATTTGTCTGAATTCAATTCCAGGAAGCTGTAGGTATGCTGAGCAGCCTAGGAGCAAGAAGAGATAGAAGCAGAAGCCCTCCAGATGGTTCTCCTCCATCAAAAAAATTTATCCAAGCTAAAGGAAAACCTCAACATCTGAGACAGTCAGACGACGTGCAGCACACTCAGGAGACAAAATTAGTCACTCATCAGAGTCATGAAACCTTTGTGCCAAAGATAGTGGTGCAGGAATACAATGAAAAAAAGGTTTCTCCTACGATGCCATATACCTACGCACAAGCTCTAATGCAGACAAGGACAAAGTCGCCGCCAGAAGGCACAGTTCAAGCCTGGCAAGAGATAGTTCAGCACGAACAAACGCATTCTCAGGGACTAGGATCTATACCCCAGCAACAGCCACTGCAGCAAGAACACTTAAACAGACAGGTGGATGAAGAGTTACATCACCAGGAAATCAAGCAACAGCAACCACAACAACAGCAAAATGTGCCAACACAAGCACAACAACAGTTGCAAAAGCATGAACAACAAGATAAGGTGCAGCATCAAATGTTGGACATGCATCAAGCTCAAGTTCAGCAGCATGTGGTTACTCATATCCAGGTTGAAACGCAAGTCAGACAGACATCAGAGCCACAGGAGCAGACCTCATCTCAACCTTCATCTGTAAGGAATGCACCTCTCAGTTCTCAGGAGCTTCAAAGCAGGAAGGCTCAGGCCAAGAAAAATCGCCCATGGCTTCAGAAGCCAGCCTCAGCAGAGCCTGAAAGTCCTGCTCCAAGTCCAGAACAGCATTCTACTCAGGAACTAACTCAAATAAGACAGGCACAGCCACAATCAGACAGAGAAACAGTGGCCTCAGTTCAGGTTGTAACAAAGCATACATTAACAGACATATCCCAACCTGAGGCAAATGCAAAGGCTACCAAGCAGCCACAAAAAAAGGAGCAACAAAACCAAACACAGCAGACGCAAAATCTACAGCAACAGCAAGGAAAATTGCAAACTGAGCAGCAACAAAAGCAAGACAAGCAACAACAGCAACAGGAACAATTGCTGCAGCAACAGAAACAGGAACAACAAAAACAACCACAGCCTACTGTAAGACATGCAGAACCAGAGACCATGGCTGTACCATTAACTGTAACTATGGCTCAGCTTCAATCACAAACAAAGGTCCAAAATAAGTCCCATATGCAAACTGAGTCTGTTTCTCAGGCAAGGCAGTCCACAAGTGTGTCCACCACAAATGGTCAGCAACCAACAAAGATCATGTCCCAAACCATAGTGAGCCAAGGTCAATCGCAGGCACAAGTTCCTCCACAACCACATGGTCCCACGAAGACACAGGGACCAAAAACACAACAGCTTCAGGCACAGGTTCATACTCAGCCCTGGACTCAGCCCCAAACATTTATGCCTACTGGACCCCAACCCCCTATGCAACCCCAGGCCCATAACCAAGCTGTTGCTCAAGTTCAGGCATGGGCTCAGGTCAGACCTTCTTCACCTTTGCAAGCACCACAAACAGGCCAAATTCCACCTCCTGTTCCATCACATGTTCAGCTACGTAGTCATCCACAATCCTGGGCTCCAGTCAGGTCTCCCTCCCCTAGGCCACCAACTGATGCTCAAAGTCAAATCCATGCTCAGTCAGTGCCCCAGACTCAAATTCATCCTCAGACCATGCAGTCTCAAATCCAAGTCCATTCAATGGTCCAGGCCCAAACCCATCCCCAGTCCATTGCCCATCCTCAAAGCCATGCTGTTCCTATGGTCCAGACTCAAACCCATACTCCAATTGCCAAGCCAAGTCATGCCCAAACATTAACACAACAAACCCAAGCTCAGACTTTACTCCAGCCTCAGGGTTATCCTCATCCCATGACTCAGTACCCCCTGAATATTCAACCATCAGTTCAGCACCCAGGCCATATTTCTCAAAGCCCAATTCCTGCGTGGACTCAAGTAAGAGCTTCATCCCCAATGTCCATCCAGCATCCTCAGGGTCCTGCTCAAGTCCCACCTTACCCACAAGGCTACCCCCAGGGTCAGTCTCCATCCCAGCAGTGGACAACCCAACAGGAGCCACAACACCAGGCCATTACCCAGCAGAGGCATCCAAGTCCCCAACCACACCCCCAGCAAAAGAGTCAAGCTCAACATTCTCAGGCTTATCCAACAGGTCAGGTTCCACTACAGTGGCCCCAAACTGGACCCCAGCCAGTACCTCAGATTGGGCCTCCTGGCTATTCGCAGATGAGGCCACCATATAGTCAGCCTCAGATACAGCCACAAACCGAATCCTGGACTCAATCACAATCCCAGAGTTCAATGCAGCAACAACCTCAGATGAGAGGTTATGATACATTTCATATCCAGGCACAACAAGGCCAATTTCAGCAACAGACTTGGGGTCAGGCACCACGTCAACTTCTGCCTCAGCCTTACCCCCAGCCCTGTCCTCTGCCTAATTCTCAGCAATATTCACAGGTTCAAACTCAACGTCACCCTCAGCCTCAGATGCAAGCACAAATACCACCACAATTGCAGCAACGACACCAAGTCCCACCTCAGAATCCATCACAGCCTCAGCTCAGGCCTCAAGTACACATTCAGGCACAAGCATCAGTACAGGTAAAGCCGCAGGTCCAGACTCAGCAGTCTCAGTTCAATATACATTTCCAGCAGCCAACTCCACAAACAAAAAATCAGGCCCAGCTCCAACCACAACAGAAGATTCAGTCACCAACCCAACCAAAGGCTGGCTCAGCTCCACAACCCAAACCTCTGGCCCAATTTCCACCTCAACCAGAGGTTCAGTCAACAACTCAGCCTAAAGTTCAGTCAACAACTGAACCCAAAGTTCAGTCAACAACTCAAACCATGGCTGACCGATCCATACCTGACCCCCACTTGCCACCACAACTCAAGACTGAATCACATATCAAGGCAGAATCACAACCAAAATCAAAGTTACCATCTGGAACTGCACTACAGACAGAGGCTCAATCACCAACTCAACCCAAAGTTCAGTCACCAAGCCAAACCAAAGCCCAATCAATGCCACAACCTAAACCACAGGCACAATTGCCACAACAGCCCCAAATTCCTGATCAGTCACCTACACTACCCAAAAACCAAACTACATTACAACCAAAGGCTCAGTCACCCCCACAGGCCAGACCTCAAACTCAAACACAGTCAAAACCTCAAAGTCAGTCTTCTCCACAACCCAATCCTCAACAGGCCAAAACTATTCCCATCTCCCAGGTCGGTGTCCTGCTTCAGTCTCAGGCTGAGTCACCAGATCTGTGCATTAAACCTCCAGCCTTGGCCCAGGCGCCACCACAGGCCTACACAGAGGCGTATGCCAAGGCCCAGGCTTTAGCCAGAAATGGTTTTGAGGAGGCAAAGCACTGTCTGCAGGAGCACATCATGGAAACCATCAATGTTTTTCAAGACAAACGTGTATCGGCTGAACAAGCATCCGTGAAAGAGGTAAACATGATCACTATGAATCACTTCTGTTGTGTAATAGCATACTTAATAAGTACATTTTATTATTAAGTTTGCAAAATAACCATCAATTTAGAGCACCTGGAAGTCAAAGAATTAGTCAGGGATCATGTATTTTGAGTGGTTTGTTATTGCAGAATGGCACCTCAACAGTGTGAGACAGACATTTTTGGTTTCCATTCAGCAGACCTAAAACAACTCCACACCCCATACCACGTCCCCTTTTTACTTAGTTTACCATATTTAGTTTTCTAGATGTCTATGTCATAGTCTGAGTTTTTGTGTTTTAACCTTGACCTCCTTCCTTGGTTGTTATACTCTCCTTTCTACTTTTCCATAATTAAAGACGGATATCAAATGAACCTTCCTTTTTTCCGCAAATTGATAGGATTTCAGTTCGTCCACCAGAGTCTGTGATAAGAGCTGTGGCCCTAGCAACCATCTGCTTTACTAAACAGATTGCTCTTATTGACAACTATTATAGTCTGCTATTGATGTAAATCAGTCGGTTGCTATGTTTAATTAGCCAAACAGAATCTGTTATTTAACACAGCCTTCTTATAAATATAGATTAAACATGGTGATGTTATAACGCTCTGAATTGTATGTGATATGTACATTGATTTTTCAAATTTCTAGCCTGGAATTTAATTCATGCCTTTGCCCTTAGGAGACATTGAGGACCCTGGACCCAGAGTTGCTGGAGGAGTTCCTGAGAGCAGCGGAGGGCATGGAAGCCTTTTGTACCCCCGCAGAGCTCAGAGACATGGAGTTCTACACCCAGTCTGTCAGGACACAGTGGGAGGTAGGACACGAACTGACTTAACTGGGGCAGTTTTTAACGTGTGGGATTGTAGTTGCTGGGGATTGTTTACATTTGTTAAATGTAATGGGACTATGTCTTTTTAGGTTTAAGGTTTAAATGTGTTAGATAATTGCCTATGCTTATGCCATCAATATACTAAAACTGTTTTTCAGCAAATATCAGCAAATTGAAAAAAAGGTTTCACATAAAAACCTATCATTGAATAGCGTGTTTTTACTTTATCTTTGATTGCTATGAATTTATTTTATTTTATCTCCTAGGCCGTGAGAGCTGAGATCTCAGACTTTTTGAAACAATTACGTTTTGAATTAACAAGGAAAGACTTTAACAAATCCGTCCTGCAGTGTGAGATGCTCTTAAGCTCCCCATTAGAAAACCAAGCCCAGGTAGCTGGACCCTCAGAGCTATTCGCCATTAGCTGCTTTGGTGGCTGGGATTTCTGCCAGTTGTCCTCTGCTTATCTAACCTTTGTTCTTCCTTCTTCTTTATGCTTCAAAGGAATGTCTGATGATGGGACTTGGTAACTGCATTACTTATTTTTAGTTGCACTTTAAGAGAATGCTGTTTTACTGTATTTTTTTGAGTGGGAAGAGTCAAACACAGCAAGTATACACAGAAAAGTAACTTAAGAATCGAAATAAAGTTAAAACATGTAATTCTCTTCAGTGGAAACCCAGAAGTTACATTTTCAAACGAAGAGTAAAACAGCATTCTACGGGCCGGTGTGGCTGCAGATTAGCTTTATTAAGTGTCTAAATTTAACTTGTTCCAAATTAGTATTGTTAATCATCTGGTTTTAAACCAGTAAATTACATCCCTGATTACTTACTTTTCCACTCCATCAACATTCTCCAGGCTTGTATCTCAGAGGATGCCAGCTTTGCTCAGGCAGGGCAGCACCTTCAGGCCTTGAAAGATCTGTGTGACACCCTGAGCCCTGAGGATGCTCACCGCTTGGCCCAGACTCAGCTCAGGGAGTGTGAGAACAGGCTGGCAGCCATCCAGCGCCAATTCAGCGGAGACCAAGATGCACCACTCCCTGATTCTAGGTGATTTATTAACTGCTTTTCTAAATTTATTTTTGCGCTATTTAAATACAACTTGTGTCTTGTTCAGTCGTAAAAAAACAAAATATTAAGGAAAACTTATAGAAACGATGCTCATTTGTTTATTTGCAGGATACCTGTTTCCTTCAGTGAGGAACTGAACACACAAAAAGAACCTACAAGACCATCTGACAAACCTCAGGTCTCAACTGAGGTAAAGGTTAATTCAAACACTCTACTCTTCAGTTTAAAGTCTACTACTTAAGCTTTTTGAAAACAAATCTGGAAAATGGTTTAAAAAATGGTACTACTTCATCAGTCACATTTTCTTTGAATTTCAATATTTTCTGCATTTATACGTCCTGTATAAACTGTCTGCTAAGGTTGCATCGGATGCCTCTGAGCAACTGTCAAGGTGTAAAAGAAAGACGACATCTTTTTCAGGTGGCTCCAGTGAAATTGAAGACTGTGAGTGTGGAGAGGAAGGAGGTTGAAAAGCAGACGTCCGTAGAGGAAGAAGTCCCCAAGAAGGAGGCTGTTGAAAGGTATACTGATTAAAGCACATTTCAGGCTTAGATAATCTAATGTTGGTTACATCCTTTTAGCCACTATATTCCAGTCTACTTGCTGACTTTAACTGTCTTCTTTAACTCATAAAATCTCCAGATATGAGAATTCAAAGAAGACTCTTCAAGCCCAACTGGCTAAAAATGAACAGAGCATCAAAGATGTTCCCTCTGACTCTGTGTCACTCAAAGGCCTGCACACAAGGCTCCAAGAAATACAGGTACGACGAAAGCTTCGAAGAATGTGACATCTTTAAACATCTTGTAGAAAAGTGAATCACTCATTTTAACATGCCAGTAATCATGAGGTGATATTCTTGTTTTACAGTTCTTGAGACAGGAGACAGAGTCTCTGTGGTCTGACTATGCAAACCAGTGCTTCCAGTGCGGTAACCCTGGTCTGGAGCAGGAGAAGGCAGAGCTGCAGGAGCAGTGGCGCAGCCAGCAGTCCAACCTGCAGAAGAGAGGCAGCTCGCTGGGCGCAGCCCTTAGGCAGATAGACTCCACTGAAAACCACATGGTGGACTTCACAGACCGTCTCGACCGCTACCTGAGACAGCCCAAAGACATCACCGGCTTCACCCTGGCCAACACCAACATTCTCAAAGATATCAAGGTCCTCTTTCACGCTCAAATACCTTTCTTTAGCGTTAAACTTTTACAATCTGTCATTAAAGTGTAAGCAGATATAGACATAATCAATTGTGAGTCTTCTCTGAACAGTGGTTTGGATAAAAGTCCATGCTGAAAAATAGTGCAACCTATATCATCAAATCTTGAAAGTTGAAAATCAACTTCCGCCAAAGAAAGTTTTCACTTAAAGAAATGATTGACTCTTAACCCACAGCAAAAGAAACCCAAACATTTTCTTAAAAAATAGGGCCAGAACTTGTGGAAAGTAGCAGAAATGTGTGGAAAGAACTGGAGTCCATTGATTCAACTTGCAATTTACATTTCCGGTCGTAGGGGTATTTTGGCTTCACTTTTGAACAACAGAAGGAGACAGACAGAGACGCATTATCCATATTAATATAAATTCAATGGTGTAACCTAATCCCTAAATCCAGAGTCCTTAGATTTCACACAATCCTCTCTTCTCGTCTTCTTTTGTGACAGGAACTGGATGACAACATCCAGAGTGAGCTTGACCAGCTTTCACGTCTGGACGCTGAATCTAGTGATCTGGGCCCCAGAGACTGCCCCCCTCTGTCCCGCGTGGTGGAGACTCACAAAGCGAGCCTTGATCAGCTTCGACAGCAGGTCCGCAAGAGCGAAGCATCCGCCCGCGCCCTCGACCGCTTCCTCATGTCAATGCGTACTGTAGATGAAGACATCTCAGGAGTCCAAGGCGCCCCCTGCAGCGACTCTCAGGTACTGCAGGACTGTCGCACCAAGCTGGCTCTGATCCGGCAGAGCATCGACAGTCTGCAAGAAAAGGCTCCTCAGCTGGATCAGCTCCTTCAAGGGGCCAGGCTGACCGTCACCAGGGATGGAGTCCCGGCCTCCTGCCTGGACATGGTGACTGCTCTGCTGAGGAGGCTGGAGGAGGCTGACAGTGGACTGGCCGGCCAACAGATGGGCCTCCAGAAGGAGACGCAGAGTAGATCCCTGGGCCTGAGGAAGAGGACGCTGCTGGGGGAGCTGAGGAAGCTGCAGGAAACAATAGAATCACAAGGCCTGAAGGAGCCCACCATGCCTGCTGTGCAACAAAGGTGAGTTTGATGTGCCAGTTGCAGTAATGCTAAGAGTTTCTGTTTGATGGTAAAAACTGTGATTTTCATGTCCTTTTTTCATCTTAATTATTTTTGAGATGAAAATCTCTTTTTAAGAAATGTCCTGACCAAGACAGGCAGCAGCTCAATTAACACAAACAATCCACAACCATACACACAAATATAATACAATGCACATGACTATAATACATTTATTTAACAACAAGATTGCTTACAATCATAAATATATATGAGGGCGATCATCTACAGCCAGATGTATCTGCCTCCAAGTCCTCTCCGCCTTAACATCCTCTGAAAAGCATCCAACGAGAACAGCTCATTAAATTCCAGGTGTTTTTGTAATTTGGTCCAAGTAGGCATCCAACTTAAACGCCTTTTCATCCCGTTCATTTCTTTGCCCGTTTGCTTTTGGGTTTTTGATGACAACTTTTTCACTCAAGGGTCTGTTAATCGGAGTGGGCGTACTGCGTACTAACACAACAATGCAGAGTGAAGACACATCTGAAGACTTTTACATGCACTATTCAAAATATAATTTATTTCCTAAAATGATCTAACAGCAATCTTGCATGTTTCAGGCTACGTGCCTTGTCTGATTGTGAGAGTCAGGTGCAGAGCCTGCACAAGGAGCTGCAGACCCTCCGTGAACTTCAAGAGAAAGAAGGAGGAGGGGAAGACCTCTTTCAGGACCTGGAGAGCCAGTGGAAGGAGACTCAAAGAGCTTTTGTTGATGGGTAGGTTCAACAGGAGAAGCATGTTCAGCACAAGTTTCTAAACAAATCGTTTACAAATTAATTAAACTGTTAGGAGTAAGTGACTCTTAGTCACCTCAGTGTAATAAGGTTGCTGAAGTTGAGATACATTTACAGCTTAACTGTAACCTTTAACCTGAACAGATTGTATTTAAAGCTAGCTATCAAGCTTACCTCAATCAGTTATCAATGTGGTTTCATTTAGCTTTCTTTAAATGATGATATCAGTTTGTAGTCTATTTTTGTTTTAGCAGTAAAGTAGCATAGATTAAAACTATTTCTGCTATTTTCTCCCTTTGGCAGCAAGAAGCAGTACAACCTACTGCTGGAAAATCTGAAAAAGTTCCAGAGCTGCCGCAGTCACCTGAGCAACACCATGCAGAGAGCAGAGCAAGCCATCAGCGATCAGGCTTCCTACATGGGGAAGGAAAACCTGCAGAGAAGTATAACCAAGGTTAGTCAAGAAAAATATGATTCTATTGAAAACGGTTTCTTCTGAGTCAAAAATGGTCTTCAGTATACTACGACACGCCGGGAATTAAAGTGATGAAGCCACATGTGAATGTTCACAGGTTGGTGACGTAAAGGAGGAGCTTGCTGGTCTTGGGGCGCCTATGGAGGAGATGAGGGGAGCTTGCAGACAGCTGCAGAACCAAATGAAGAAGTTCCCAGACTGCAGCCAGGCTTCCTTTGAAGCAGAGGCTGACACACTCATGGACAACTGGCTGGATGTAAGCATCTTTGCATGGTTCTTATTTATATAGAAATGAAGAAAAAAACAGTGTACTTTGATTCAACATATTCAATTTAAGTTATAGTAGTTAACCTGTAAGTAAAGGGAGTCCAAATAAAGAAACAGTTTAGAAAATGCTTTATAACTTTTGTTAATGTAGCATTTTAAACATAGGATATTGCTCCATCAACTGAGATCTTTCTGAGTGAAATGTTTAAATACCAACCTCAAAGGTGCAGAGGTCGTTCTGATTTGATTGTAAAGCTTCTGTCTTAAGCTTTACTTGACTTAACATTGTTGACTTTTGGCGCCCTTGCAGGTGACAGAGAAGACAGATGCCTACATCGATAACCTCCGGGTGGGGCTGGAGCTGTGGGAGAAGCAGCTGATGGTGGGGGGAGAGGTAGATGGCTGGGCGGGGGCTAAACTGGCGCTCTTTGCTGAGAGCCATCCCTTCCACAATGAACAGCAAGTACTCGCCATGAGGGTAAGACTCCCGGATAAAATTGTGTTTTTAGTGCTTCAATGTGAGATTAGGCAACCTCAACTTTTTTAAGTACTGTCGTGACACACTTGAACTTGATGTCTTCATAGGACGAGATAAATGCCAACGAGGAGAACGTAGAGCTTTTCCACAAGAAGTCTGCAGAGATCCAGGAGATGCTGCAGGGTCAGGAGGCACCGCTGGAGCTGCAGGTGACAAAAAAAAACAATAATTCATCTATTAGTTATTTTTCTAACGTAGCAGCCCTCAATGCTTTTACCCATGTATGGCTTCGACATTTATTGACTTGTCCGTTTCCTTTTGACAATCTTCCAATAAGGTGATGGAAACCCAGCTGAGGAAGAGGATGCAGCAGGTGAAGGAGCTGTTTACTGACTGCACGGACGTCTTCGAGGAGCTGGTCGCTGTGAAGACGCACCTGGCTGAGAAGATGGAGGAGTGTCAGGCGGCTGTGGAGGGCATCCAGTGTTCTCTGGGTAATCTTGACGCTTCACAACCAAAGGACGAAAAAGAGATACAGGTACACAGCTGTTCAATTTGTTTCTTTTGACTGGGATAGTGTACAGCCTATTAGCTGTACCAGAGTTAGGCAGGAGACAGAGACAACACATCAACTACACAACAATACACAACATCCTATATCTCCAAAGCAACACATCAACAACACCATAGTAACACATCGATACACTACAACATGATCAAACAGAGTTCATGTGTTTATGTGTGTTGGGGACATGATTGAGTTAATTTGAGACATAATTTCATCTTAGAATCAAATTCAGCAGAGCTTCAGCACTCTCTGGTTTTAGTCTGGATGGAGATCTAAAAATGTGTAGCTCTAGTAGAGACGGCTGATTGGCCAAACTTGGAAGATCCGTGATGTATGTACTCAGTTTGATTTAATGCTTTGTTTAGTTGACTTCACGCGTTGAAGAGAAACTAAATTGAATCAATCTCATTTAGATACATAGTTTGAAGGTTTAACAAATCCGGATCACCAGTGTTTTTTATACTTGACACCACATTACATACTCTGTCCACAGGGGGCACCAAAACCACACAAACTGAAATATCCTGCGAGCTGCTTTTAATTAGATAATTTCTGTTAATATTGATGGTCTTTGGTGAACCCTCATGTAAACTTTATATACTTTGTCACAAAAGCAAAACAGCATTCTGGTGCAATAATGATAATGTCTCTTAAAAAGTAAAAAAATATCTACTCTACTGCTTTCCAAATATGTAGTTCAGTTTAACAATTTATATTTATTTTCTCTGTGATCCAGTCAGAATCCAGCCCTAATAGTTTGTTCATACTCCTATTCAAAAGTTTGAACAACACAAACTGGAGGTTTTATATGGGTCAAGACCAGGATTTGATTATCTGATCTTAAACGGTTGCATAATCCTTTGTTTTGTTATTTTAAACCACCTGATTTAAAGATTTAATATTACCTGATGGCTTTCATGCTGTTTGATTCATTTTGAACAACCAGGCCCTGAGGTTTATACAAATAACTGTAAACAAAAAAAAAGAATGTCATTAAGAAATGTAGAAATGGAAATTGAAATATTCTTCAATATTTCAACCCTTTATGGCTTAATGCAAGAACAGAACTTTTGGTTTTGGTCTTATTTCATTCCAGATGTCATGACCTATCAAATACGTTTCTGGTTTGGGAGTTTGAACTTTGAGCACCGTTCTCTGATTCCACCACTGAGTAAATAAAGTTGCCGTCTTGTCCCCACCAGGATCTGAGTCATGAACTGGACTCTCAGGAGGAGCAGTCCGAGGCTGTGATGAAGGAGGTCGTCCTTGTTTCCAGCGTGGCTAGTCCTCAGGTGCTGGAGTCTCTGTCTGTGGACTGCAGCCGGCTCAGGGAGGCCATCTCCAGAACCAAAGACATGATCCACCTGAAGAGAGAAGAGAGGGACAAAGGCATGCTCAAGGTCATCAAAGGTGAATGCTGATTCGCTCCAAATACAAACAGAAACAAACCCCTGATATATCATTCACCGGTTAAGTTTTTCTCACTAATGTGGTCATATTTTTCAAATCTTTTTCTCCAGATGAAAAGCAGTCATTCATTGGATGGTTCCAGGACTTGCAGATGTCTGTCAACGAGTGCTTTGAGAACCCTGAGAGCAAAACAGACATTGAAACATCCTTGCAAAGACTCGCTGTAAGTTGATGGAAAAGTTCCTTGGTAGAAAGCTGCCATAGATTGTTGGCTGATGGTTTGATCCTAGTTTCTCTCTTGTCTGTCAGTGTTTCTTAAAAGCAAAGGATGCAGAGAAACGTCTGGAACAGTTGAAAGATCAGTTGGAGAGAGGCAGTCGGAAGGTTCCTCCCCAGCATCTCTCTGAGTTCAGCGACTGGTTGAAGGAGCAGCAGGAGGAGGTGGGAACGTTCAGAACGCACTGCCTCAACAGGCAGGCACAAATGGAGTCACTCCTCAGTGACCTGAGCAGGTACTTACCTCTTTGGTTTTCTCAACACCTGGTCAAAAAATGTAATTAATGCAATTCTGCTTCGTTGAATGTACCAGATGTTATGTAAAAACATGTTTTATATTTCTAATTCTGACCTCCTTTTTCTTTTCTTTTGTAGTCTGCAGAAGCAACATGATACCTTCCGGGATTGGCTGCAGAAAAAGGAAAAACAGTCTGTGGGATCAGACAAAGCTAAAGTTCTCCTCAAAGAGCTCGAGGATGAGAGGTGATCTTCAATGTGCAAACACGTAGAACTGGAATTAGTCAAGCTCTAACATTCATTTGCATGAGTGTGCAAAAATATAAATGCACTGAAGTGAGCATATCACACATTATCACACAAGTTATTTATACATGGTATCGCGAAAGGCAATCATGTTCCATTGATTTAACAGATAAGACAAAGGCCAATATTCAACAGGTTTGTCTACTGGAAATGTAATTATATAGCTCATAATTCTGAATACAAAAAAACTGCATGCAGTTATATATATATGTATAATTTGAGTCAAGAATTAAATATGCAAAATGCAGAAATCTTTTTATCATTAAAATGAGGCCTTTTTTTGGCTCAACACTGCAATTTGTGGTTTTTAAAGTCTTTTTGATAACTTAGAATGACCGTGATGTTGGTGGGCTTAATATAGAAAACAAGATAAACTTCCAAATCAACAATTGTACAGAACAATCTCACCTATCTCCCATATTGTGTTACACTTTCATCTGTCTGTTTAAAGAGCTTTTTGTGTTACAGCTATTATGTCTTAAGCAAAACACTTTAAATGGCCTGTCGTGAACATATGCATTGTTCTGCTTTCCCCTCTGACAGTGGTAGAGCCGACTCGCTCAGAGATTGTCTAGCTGCATTACGTAAACAATGCGTCAGAGCTGAAAGCCTCCTGAAGGACGGGGACAACTTGTTACAACGCTACAGAAACCTGAAGGCCAGGCTGCAGAACCAGGTGGACAGCCAGAGCGCGCTGGAGGTAGAACATGACAAGTTTAGTACTCAGGCTAAAAGCACAAAGACCTGGATAGCTGACCTGCTGCAGCCCCTCACCTCCCCTAGCAAAGACACCAAGAAGGAGGAGCTGAAGAACAAAGCCCAGGTCGGTGAAAAGGAGTTTGAAAGCTAAGCTTTTTGACACAAATTCAGAGTAATAGAAATGAGAAAAATCGTTCTTAGTTCTTAGTTCTTAGTTCTTAGTTTTTAAGTTCTATTAAAGAACAAAAAAACATGCAAACAAAAATGCAATATAGTTTGGAGCCGTTACATAGGCTTATGTCATTAGATAGCCTGAGCCTCACAAGCCCTTCTTCATCTGGGGATAATGATTATGAATACCAAATTCTATTGAAAACCATTCAAGATCTGTTTAAATACTTCAGTGTGGAAAAAGTGTTGGACCAACATCATAAATTATATTTGTACCGCTTGAAGTCACATCGCCAGTTTCATAATTTTCCCACCTTTGTGACTAGGCCATCCTGAGCTCCAAACCTGAGGGCGACTCTAAAGTGAACGACCTGAGGAAACAAAGCCAAAGTCTGTGTGAGAGTGAGGACCTGGAGGAGGACAGGAAACAAGACATTCAGCAATCCGTCAGAGAAACAGAGGAGCAGTGGAGGAGTGCTCTGCAGACAGCTGAGCAGGCTGTCGACAAGGCAGAAACACAAGCTGTGTTAGAGAAGGACTTTGACACTTTCAAAGCCAAGACTGAAGAAGTTCAGACGTGGATTAGAGACCAAGAGCAGAACCTGAAGTCGATCAGTGGTTGCATGAAAGTTGAAGAAAAGCTTCCGATTGCACAAGTAAGTGTAAAATGATCTGTTTCCTAAGGCTAGTATGGAATGCTTTTTGTTGGCGGTAAAGATGAACTCCTAAAAACACATACTTATTGTCTTCAGGCTGCTCTAAACTCCAAGCCTGATGGAGATGCAAAGCTCCAGGATCTGAAGCAACTATGCCAGATTCTGTGTGACAGCCAGGGATTGGACGAGAGCAGGAGGCCAGAGGTTCAGGACGCCATCAGGAACACAGAGGAGCAGTGGAAGAAAGTCCTGCATGCTGCTCAGGATGCTCTCGACAAGACTGGGACTGAAGTTGCTGCCCAAAGGGACTTTGATGCTTTCAAATCACAATGTGAAAGTGTCCAGTCCTGGATCAAAGAGCCAAAGCAGAAACTGTTGTCCCTTGGTAGTCATATGCCGTTTGAAGAAAGGTTAAAGGTCGCACAGGTGAGTTCAGTCAGAAAAAAGTAATAGATTTACTATATTTTCATTTTACTCCTTTATATACTTCAAAACCTCAAACAAAAACCCATCCCAATTTAAAGCACAGCCCCTTTAACTAGCCTGGTGTTGTTACACATTCTGGCAAATAGGCATTCATGCATTAAGTGTTAAAATAGTTTGCAGAACTAATAAGGGGAAAAATCAGTACAGCTCTTAGTCATAGATGTGCTGTCTTACTGTTTTCATTTCTTTAGTTAAATAATTGAATCCTATTTGTGTCCTCATCTTAAGGCTATTATGACCTCAAAACCTGAAGGAGACTCCAAGGTGCTCGACCTGAAGAAACAAGGGGAAAGTCTGAGTGAGCATCTGGAGGAGAGCAGAAAACCAGAAGTTCATCACTTGGTAAAAGATGCTGAGCAGCAGTGGAGAAATGTTCTTCAGGCCGCCAGACAGGCGGAGCTCCGAGGTCTTTCTGACGACTTTGACTCTCAGAGTAAAAACACTCAGTCGTGGATCAGAGACAAACAACAGAAGCTGCAGTCTGCGGGCAGTCACACACCAGCTGAAGAGAGGACTCGCACAGCTCAGGTCTGTTTGAAGCTAATTTACTCTAGAAGG
This sequence comes from Labrus bergylta, assembly GCF_963930695.1. Classification (NCBI taxonomy): domain Eukaryota; kingdom Metazoa; phylum Chordata; class Actinopteri; order Labriformes; family Labridae; genus Labrus; species Labrus bergylta. The sequence continues at coordinate 17,144,836 of NC_089212.1, read as the reverse complement.
ATTAGCTTTCTGAAATTTGCCAGAGTAGCTTTAAAAATAATGATGCAAGAATCTGTAGAAATACGTGTGAAAGTGTTTTGAATTTAACCGTCTTTAAGTAAAAGCTGAACAGCTCTATAAGTTTTGGAATCCTAAAATTTAGCTAAATATTAAATGCATTAGCATAATTAACCAAACAGTAGCATGCTAAACCTCAACTTTGGCATAATTTACATTAAGAGTACCCTACACATAACTTTAGCATAATTAACAGTAGTACCTTAAACATAAACGTTAGCTTAATTTGCATTATGATTATCACAATATACAAGAACATTAGCATGCTAAACATCAGCATTAGCACAAAAAAAACCAGAGCATTAGTTAGCTAAACATCAACATTGTCAAGCTAATCTAACTGCTCCAAGCCTTACTGAAGAGTAAGCAGGACGCAGCTGGAGTGAAAAAGTTCTTTTTTTAGTCTCATAACAGAAATGCTATTTTTTGAAGACTTTCCTTGACCACCAGCCTGACAGTAAACCTCTCATTTTGCAGTGGTAAAAACATCAGCAAAGCTGAGTTTAATTTAACTTTCATCTACTAATTTGTAGTTTTCTGATACACATCATAGTCCCACACACCCGCCCCTTCATTCCTTGATTCAAACGTATACAGTTCGAATGGATCAGCTCCCAGTTTGCAATTTATGTTGTGTGATGTTTGCAGAGCATCTTGAGCTGCAAACCTGACGGTGACTGTAAGGTGAACAACCTAAGGAGACGAGGCCAGAGTCTTTGTAACCATCAGGATGCAGACCAGGGTAGGAAAAAACACGTTCAGCAAACGGTCAAAGACACAGAGGAGCAATGGAGGACGATCCTGCAGGCCGCGAAACATGTTGAAGATGCTGCAGGAGCTGACATCACCAAGAAGACTGAGAAGGTGAAGTCGGAGGTAAGAGAGGAAACTGTGAAATATCATCCAAATCTTTAGCTACCAATGAAATGTATCCACTGAAAAAGTTTGTCATATTTAATATATTACCTGTGAAACAAAACAGCAACTTACAGTTTTCGTCTTGCCTGTCTTTAGTCTTTTCATAGAAGCTGAGTTTTTTCTTAACCTATGAAATAATGCACAAAGTTCTCAAATCTTGTAAATTATAACTTATAACTGAAACTAGTGAAATGGCTTTTGTGACTAAGAACCCTGTCATGTATTAATCATTCTCAAGCTTTTGAACAGCTTTACTCTTCATCCAATGTGAATGCATAGCATAGAACTTAGAATATATCTTATATAAAATAAATATTATTACACACTGACACAGTGGAAGTGTATAAAAAAAGGTTCAAACATTTGTCCTCGACATTCCTGTTTCAGGGCAGTCTTTGGGTTCATTTTGAGCCGCCTCATTAAGTCATTATCTTTCCTATTCAGCTGAGAGAATTTGATACCAGTCAGCAGGATACTGGCAGATGGCTTACAGACTTCCAACAACAAGTGGACTCACTGAACAGCCAAACCAAAGCTGAGGACAAACTGCACGCAGCTCAGGTGAGCAGTGGTCAAGATACATGGACAGATAAAGTAAAATGCACTCTTTTTATTGTACCTCTTTTTTGGGTCACATTTGGTTCAGTCTCAGTACTCTTATCATTATTGTTTTTCATGAAGTCCTCACATGCCAAAATGACATGACCATGACATCTGCATCTTCTTCTCCAGGCCATCATAAGCTCCAAGCCCGAAGGAGACTCTAAGCTCCAGGAGCTCAAGAGACGAGGTCAGAGTGTGTGTGCTCAAGACCTGGAGGAAAACAAAAAACAAGAGGTGCGACAAAAAGTACAGGGCGCTGAGGAGCAGTGGACCAGAGTCCTGCAAAATGCCAAACAAGCCCTGGATCAGGCTGAGAGGCAGTGTGCTGTGGAGGGCCAGCTAAAGGAATATGAAGCCCTGAAGGAAAAGACCAGAGCTTGGCTGGAAAACAAGAGAAAGAGCCTGGACTCTGTGGACAGTCTGACGGATCCAGAGAAGACGATCATCACTGCACAGGTCCGTTTGAAGAATTAAAAGGCTTTGCAAAATCATATCGAGCCAAAGGTTTTTAATGTGTAACTAGTACACATTCTGCTTTTACAGCTCTAATATTTAACGTTTTTTATGCATGCCTTTTTAACCTCTGCAAAAATGTGTTTTTCTTGCTGTCTTTTTGATTGATATTCTGTCAGTGTTTGCTAAATGATGAGTATTTGCTGTTGATCATCTATTTTTAATCCTCAGACTATTCTGAGCTCCAAGCCTGAGGGAGACTCCAAGCTGAGTGAGTTGAGGAGGCTAAGTCAGAGTTTGTCCGACCAGGAGGACCTGGAGGAGAACACAAGACGAGAGGCTCAGCAGACAGTGAAACAGTCAGAAGAGCAGTGGAAGACGGTCCTGCAGTCTGCTGAGAGCACTCTGAAGAAAGCTGAGGTCCAGTACTCGCTTTCCAGGGAGCTGGAGGCCTTTGGTACCCAGGCAGAAAGCACCAAATCCTGGGTTGAAGAACTGCAGAAACAGGCCAAGTCCCTAGGGAGTGGTACTCAGGGCAACCGAGCCCAGTTAGAGGACAGATTGAATAAAGCACAGGTAAGAATTCACTTTGTATTTTCAAATAGTATTACTTTTTCCTTTGTGAGGAAAATGTTATATCTGGTCAGTGGGTACATTGCAGCTGTTTTATAAAGCTAAATATGTCTGATATAAAACTGCATGATTGTGTCTTTAGGTCATCTTGAGCTCCAAGTCTAATGGTGACTCTCAAGTGACGGAGCTGAAAAGACGTGTGCAGAGTCTGTGTGAGCAAAAAGATCTGGAGGGAGACAAGAAGAAGGAGGTACAGCGGAAAATCAAAGACACTGAGCAGCAATGGAGGACGGTCATGCAGGCTGCTGAGGACACACAAAGGTACGAAGAGCCGGTCTGAGACAGCTATCCAATGTTTTCAGCAGTACCCATTTTAAACGCCCCGTGTCAGAGTTACATATTGCTACTTTAATCAGCAACCAATGACAGAAATAATAATGAGAATTGAGTGCATTGAAATGCAAAAGCACTAAGGGCAGAACAAAGTCCATGTTATAGTCTTACTTTAAGAAGGCCTCAGTTAGTTGCAAAAAAAAAAAATGTAATGTAATGTGAAATGTGTCTCTTTCCAGTCTGAGCATTTAAATTTGATGGACAAATGAAAGCGGAATGGTTTCGGATTTGTTTTCTTACTGTTCTCGATTGTTTTTAATCCCCATCAGACAGTTGAAGGGTGTTGTGGATCGTTTGGTGTCCTGTGAAAACAAGCGCAGTAAGGCTGAGGCTCGCCTGACAGATCTTCAGAGGCAGACGTCCAGCCTGCCTCGTGTGTTCCCGTGGCCTGGCCTGGGAGAGAGGAGGCAGACTATGGAACAGGCCAGAACCCTGCTGGACGAGAGTTCAGCTTTGGTCCCCGTCCTCTCAGGCCTCCGCAAACAGGTAACAACGACACAGGATAAGCATTTTCAACCATTTGTTTTTCAGAGATTTTTAAACTGAGCAAGTGTGATTCAAAACAATTGAGATGATTGTCATCAGTTGAAACCATAAGATGTGATGCATCTTCTCTGTGTTGCCCTGAAGTCTGCAGAGCTGTTTGAGATCACCAAGGACCCTGGTCTGTCAGATCCCTCATTGGCAGCCAAAGAGGACTCCATTCCTGTCATGCTGAAAGAGCTAACTGTGAGTTCAACACTGTAATGAAATAATACAAAGTAATCCTAAAGAAAGACAGGAGTTGATAGGATACAAAGAGTTACACTTTATTGTCCCCTTACTACATCAATATGTATTTGTTTTTTCTTGACCTTAGTTTGTTTGTTGCACTTTGAGAATATTTCTGAATATGACATAACTTTGTTAAATCTGAGGAATAATTAAAACATCAGTCGTTGTTCAATATTCAGTAGAAAATACAAGTGGCATCTTTTACACTTTGTTATAGAGCACATATTTATTGATGACTATAAAACTGTAATTTTATATCATGAAACAAGGTGTGGTTTTCTGCATACACATTTCAAGTTCATAGTGACAGCCAAGTTACTCAGTGAATTTAAAACTGCTGTGTAACCTTCTAGGGTGTAGTAGCTGACCGCGAGCAGGGCATCCAGACGGAGAGGCAGTTCACGCAGCTGGTGGAGCAGCATGAAGCAGCTCAGGACTGGCTGAGGGAGCACGTCAAAGCCCTGGAGGCTCCTCCTGCAGACAGACAGGGCCTGCACAGTGCTGTCAACAATCTGAAGGTTAGAATACATTTTGTTGTAACAAAGAGATTGGACAATACCTTGTTGATTAACCCCAATACATAGATATTTCAGAGCCAACCAATGCCCTGAAATATTTGACTTTTGTAATGTTTTAAGCTTTTGGAACCTCAAATCTTATAGTCAAGGCCTTTTACAAAGTCTTAGAAAACTTCTTTCTCAAGTCATATACTTTGGTTTAACACTTTCTCCCTTCTGATGCAAGGCACTGCTCCAAACAGTGGACAGGGAGAAGAGAGAGATGAAGGACCTGGACTCTGCCAGAGACAGTCTGCTGAACCTCTGCACCCCAGGAGGTAGGGCTGCTCTGACCCTGGAGGTCGGCCATCTACATGACCTCTGCACCACCTCAGAGAAGGAGGTGAGGGAGCGCCTGGTGGCCTGTGAGACTCGTCTCGCTGAGCTGGATGATCAGGCAGCCAAGAGGGCTCTTGGGTTGAAGGAGAGAGCTGCGGCCCTGCAGTGGGAGCTCCGCTCTCTGGACCAGGCCCTCAGTTACAGCGAACCACAGAACAACATCGCTCAGCTGCAACAGCACTGGAACAGCCTCAAGGTTATTACTGATCATTTATTCAAGCTGAATGTTTAGGCTCACTTGACTATGTGCAGTAAGTGAATGTTGAAGTTTATAGCTCACAACATAAATGTGGCAGAAACTAGTGTGATTTTTACTGTAGCAGACTTGTAAATGTTACTTTTGTGATGATTATTTTCCTCTAGAACTGCGAGAAGTCCCTAGAAGATTTGGGTGTGAAGGTTCATGACCTTGATAAGGAAGTGAAAGCTACCCCCACAGCTGATGAGCTGTCAGCAGAGATTACCACTGGGGTGGAGTCCTTATGCCAGCAGCGTGACAGGTGCCACATTTTTACCACTGATTTAGTTTTCTTTGTGTTGTAACGCTACTCCATTTATAGATGGACAGTAAAATACTGTGTTATTCATTAAAGCTCTGAATCTGGTGCCTTAGTCTTAAGACAGTCAAAACTAATGTTTTTCACCACCATATGATGGATTCATGTTTTCAAGAAAGTACACAGTAAAGAGGTTATCTGACGCATACCTAACTCACTCATATGGCATGCAGAAACAACTCACTACTCCACCACTGGGGCTTTTTGAACTGTATATGGCGTTATTGAACTGATTCAAGATGATGAATTATCAGCTGGTATCCCTCAAGGAAAAAAAATAGCTTTCAGTTATTCTTATTAAAAATATAAATGCCCTAGTAGGTCACTCTGTTCTCCATCGATGACATAGAACATCAAAAGATTACATCGTGCAAAACCTCACACAATACGCAGTATGACCAACATCATCTTTATACCCTACTGTGAATATTACTATAATTTTTTTGTGCTTGCAGTTGTTCATTTTGCATACAGTTTTATGCAAAAGTATTTGTATTATTCATCTTTTAAAGTTTAATGCATGCCCTTATTTCGAAAAGTGTTAAATACGAATTAATTATGTCTACAGTCTAAAGTCCAGGCTGATTGAGCACCAGGGTACCTGCTCTACTAACACAGCTCGCTGTCTGATGGACTGCCTACACGACCTGCAGGAATGGAACCAAAGCAAACCATCACAGTCCAGTTCTTCTGCACAGGTGTGTCTTTTGACATTTTAACCATTTTGCCAAGCGTTAAAAAAGGCTTAATTAGTTAAGGGATTTGTGAAGTGTCACATTTAAATGTGGGGGAGCTTTCATCAGTGGTCTATTTGTGCACACTCAAGAAAATCCCAGATTTTTTTTTTTTTTCGACTTCAGACATTAACATTGTTGTCCTTCTTCCTCCGTCTTAGGCAACATTAGAGGAGGGTGCAAAGTTGCATGCCAACCTGCAGGAGGCACTTTCTCACAACAACTTTCTAACAGACTGTCTAATGCCTGAGTTGATTGGGAAACTACAGAGAGACGGTTCAGAGACACTCAAAAAAGCCGACACACATACAACTTCTCTCAGCCAAAAAATTAAGGTATTTAAATCTTGTAAATATTTTAATATGTAAATATTTAATATGTCCTGTATTCACTGAATGTTGCATGTTATATTCAAAAAACATTGAGTACCTTTGTATTAATCAATGCTATTCTTTATACTTCAAGGAACTTGATGAAAAGAGTAAACAAAAGCTGCCTGGTAAAAAAGAGGAGACAAAGACATCTGTAGTGGCACCACCAAGAAAAAACAAGCAGTCACCTGAGAAAAAGCATCAAGATAAAGTACAGAAAAGCAGTTCTTTATCGGAAAAATCTTCATCTGTTGAGGATGATTTGCCATTTTCAGCTGAGCTGCAAATTGAATCTAAAACATCAATACATACTGTGGCAGCTGTCACAGAAGAAACAAAAACTACTCCTGTGGAAAAAAACAGAATTGAACCTACAAAAAAGAAATCTCAGAATCCAACAGATGCTTCAAAAACTTTTAAGGCACCATATGAAAGTCCAAAGCCACAAACCAAAACTGCGCCTGTTAAAGTTGAGAAAATTAAACCCTCCCCTGAAGAACAGTTACAAGTCCAAAAGGCCAAGCAGCAGCCTGCAGCTGTTGTTAGTGAAACTACTACAATTGTACCACTAAGGAAAACGTCCAAGACTTCCATCACTGCTACTGAGACTACACAGACTAAAGTGGAGCCTGAAGTGGTGAAAAGTACTTCTACTCAAGGGTCCCTCAAAGGTTTTCCAGGAACTGCTGCTGAGAAAGAAGCAAAGAATGTGGAAACCATTGTTCTAGATATATCAGAGCAGATAACAACTGCAGAGATCACGGGCAACACTGACTCTGAGAAGCCTTCAACCACAGAGTTAGTTCAAGGGCTGACCAAAACAGCTGTTTTAGAGCAAAGTAAGATTTCCCCCCCCAAGCGAAGGTCCAAGATTAAGAGTACAAAACCATCTCAGTCTGACCAGCAAGCATCACAGATAGAACCAGAAAGTCAAAAGTCTGCTTTGAGTTTGATAGCAGAAACTGAAGATGTTGTTATGAAAGACACAAAGCTCCTACCAACCACAAGAAAATCAAAGAGTGCTGAAATTATTACAAATTTCCAGCAAGTTGAACTTGAAGATAACAAGTCAGAACCTGACGGCTTGAAGTCCTCTTCAACCCCACAGGGAGTCACAGAGCAGACAGAAACTATTGTTGTTAAAGAAACTAAGCTTTCTCCAACAAAAAGAAGGTCAAAGGCTCCAAACCTCTCCCGAGAGCATGCGACCAATCAGGTGGAAGAGACTACGAAGGACCCTGGAAGTCAGAAGCCTTCATTGAGCTCCAGACTGCAAACTGAAGCCGTGGTTGGGGAAGCAACAAGGAATATAGCAACAATTATTTTAGATGTATCAGATACATTCCCTGGTCTCCCTGTTACAACTGAACCTGAAGTTGTACCACCCAGGAGGAAGTCAAAGGGTTTGGAGGTTTCTGCAGTCCCAGAGACTTTAGCTCCCCTTAGTGTGGAGCCTAAGGAAACCAAACACGATCCAGAAAATGACTCTGCCATCCCAGAGGTTTGTCAAGAGCAAGCTGAAAATGCCGAACAGAGTAAGTTAATACCACCCAAGAGAAAGTCTAAGAGTTCTGACCTTCCTCTTAAACCTGCTGACACCGAGGAACCTCAGACAAGTCAAGAGCTAGAAGGTCAGAAACCTTCTATGAGTTCTGTTGACCAAAATAAAGCTGCTGTTATTGAAGAAGCAAAGCTGGTACCAACCAGAAGAAAGTCAAAGAACGGTGACCCCTCCACAACTTCCAAGACGGTTGCTCACCTAAGATCACCTGATGTAGACAGTGAACAAACTAAGAAAGAACTTGACAATCAAAAGTCTTCAACTGCAGATGTGGTCACAGGACTAGGTAAACTTACTGTTGCAGAAAAAGGTCAGCTTTCACCTACCAAAAAGCAGTTAGAGGGTCGAAAACTTTCCCTAGAACTTGCTACTAAGGATGCAACAGAGCCTGACAGGCTGAAGTCATTAGAGCAGCCTGAAGAAGTTGTTCTAAAAGGAACAAAGCTCATACCAACCAGGAGGAAGTCAAAAAGTTTTGACCTTTCCACAACTTCAGACGCTGATATGGAGTCAAAAGAGGATGGAAAAGAACTTGAAGAAAGGCAGCCCCCTTCAGCTAAACAGGAAGTCACAGTAGTTACTGAAAACATTCTGGGAAAAAGTGAGCTCTTGCCACCCAAAAGACATTCAAAGAGTCAAAATTTGAAGGAAATGCATGTAATTGAAAAGCCAGAGAGCGAGATTATTGAGGCTGCTCTGGAGGACACCAGAGTTACACCAATCAGGAGAATTTCAAAGGACATCCATGATAGTCAGAAACTAATTCCAACACAAGTGCTGGTCAAAACACTGACTACATCTGCTGAATCTACTGTTTCAGAAAAGGGTCTGACACTTTCCCCAAAACTTGAAACTGCAGAGTTGAAAATGGCCATGGCAGGGGATGAGAGTCAGAAGCAAACTACTACTCCTGCAGGGGCCAAATCAACATTTGGAATTACTGCAGATGAGAAAGGAAAACTTTCACCAACAAAAAGAAAGGTGAAAGGTGTAAAACCTTCTGAAAAGACCAAAACGTGTGAAATAGATAACTCTGAGAGTCAGAAAACTGAGGCTGCTGTTGTGGAAGAAACCAAAGGTAAACTGGTCAGGAAGAAGTCAAAGGAAGGGCCTAGTAGTCAGAAGCCATCGCTGTCTCAGGGCATGGATATAGGACCAACTGAAATGACTGAAATAACTGTTGCAGAAAAAGCAAAGCTTTCACATACCAAAGAACAGTCAAAGGGTCTTAAACCTTCCCCAGAACTTGCTCTAACTGACCTAGAAAAGACCAAGAAAGAACTTTGTTCAACTCCAGTGGTGGTCACATCACCAACTGAAATAATTGAAACTACTGTTGTTGAACAAGGTGAGCTTTCCCCAACCAAAAGAAAGGCAAAGGGAAATAAACTTTCCCAAGAAGTTGCTAAATCAGAGCAAGCAAAGACCAAGGAACAGCCTGACAGTCAGAAGCCATCTACAACTCCAGGGGTGGTCACAGCACAAACTCAAATTGTGACTGAGGAAAAAAGAAAGGTGTCACCTGCCAATGAAATGTCGAAGGTTGTGAAAGTATCACCAGAACTCGGTACAACTCAGCTGACAAGGACAAAGGAAGGGCCTGGCAGCCAGAAGCCATCGCTGTCTCAGGGCATGGACATAGGACCAACTGAAATGACTGAAATAACTTTTGCAGAAAAAGCAAAGCTTTCACCTACCAAAGAACAGTCACAGAGTCTTAAACCTGCCCCAGAAATTGCTACAACAGAGCTGGGAAAGACCAAGAAAGAGCTATTTTCAACTCCACTGGTGGTCGCAGTACCAACTGAAATAATTGAAACTACTGTTGTTGAACAAGGTGAGCTTTCCCCAACCAAAAGAAAGGCAAAGGGAAATAAACTTTCCCAAGACGTTGCTAAATCAGAGCCAGCAAAGACCAAGGAACAGCCTGACAGTCAGAAGCCATCTACAACTCCAGGGGTGGTAACAGCACAAACTCAAATTGTGACTGAGGAAAAGAGAAAGGTGTCACCTGCCGATGAAACGTCGAAGGTTGTGAAAGTATCACCAGAACTTGGTACAACTCAGCTGACAAGGACAAAGGAAGGGCCTGGCAGCCAGAAGCCATCACTGTCTCAGGGCATGGACATAGGACCAACTGAAATGACTGAAATAACTTTTGCAGAAAAAGCAAAGCTTTCACCTACCAAAGAACAGTCACAGAGTCTTAAACCTGCCCCAGAAATTGCTACAACAGAGCTGGGAAAGACCAAGAAAGAGCTATTTTCAACTCCAGTGGTGGTCGCAGTACCAACTGAAATAATTGAAACTACTGTTGTTGAACAAGGTGAGCTTTCCCCAACCAAAAGAAAGGCAAAGGGAAATAAACTTTCCCAAGACGTTGCTAAATCAGAGCCAGCAAAGACCAAGGAACAGCCTGACAGTCAGAAGCCATCTACAACTCCAGGGGTGGTAACAGCACAAACTCAAATTGTGACTGAGGAAAAGAGAAAGGTGTCACCTGCCGATGAAAAGTCGAAGGTTGTGAAAGTATCACCAGAAATCGGTACAACTCAGCTGACAAGGACAAAGGAAGGGCCTGGCAGCCAGAAGCCATCGCTGTCTCAGGGCATGGACATAGGACCAACTGAAATGATTGAAATAACTTTTGCAGAAAAAGCAAAGCTTTCACCTACCAAAGAACAGTCAAAGGGACTTAAACCTTCCCCAGAAGTTGCTCTAACTGACCTAGAAAAGACCAAGAAAGAACTTTGTTCAACTCCAGTGGTGGTTGCATCACCAACTGAAATAATTGAACCTACTGTTGTTGAACAAGGTGAGCTTTCCCCAACCAAAAGAAAGGCAAAGGGAAATAAACTTTCCCAAGAAGTTGCTAAATCAGAGCCAGCAAAGACCAAGGAACAGCCTGACAGTCAGAAGCCATCTACAACTCCAGGGGTGGTCACAGCACAAACTCAAATTGTGACTGCGGAAAAGAGAAAGGTGTCACCTGCCGATGAAAAGTCGAAGGTTGTGAAAGTATCACCAGAACTCGGTACAACTCAGCTGACAAGGACAAAGGAAGGGCCTGGCAGCCAGAAGCCATCGCTGTCTCAGGGCATGGACATAGGACCAACTGAAATGACTGAAATAACTTTTGCAGAAAAAGCAAAGCTTTCACCTACCAAAGAACAGTCACAGAGTCTTAAACCTGCCCCAGAAGTTGCTACAACAGAGCTGGGAAAGACCAAGAAAGAGCTATTTTCAACTCCAGTGGTGGTCGCAGTACCAACTAAAATAATTGAAACTACTGTTGTTGAACAAGGTGAGCTATCCCCAACCAAAAGAAAGGCAAAGGGAAATCAACCTTACCAAGAAGTTGCTAAAACAGAGCCAGAAAAGACCAAGGAAGAGCCTGACAGTCAGAAGCCACCTAGAACTTCAGGAGTGGTCACAGCACAAACTCAAATTGTGACTGAGGAAAAGAGAAAGGTGTCACCTGCCGATGAAAAGTCGAAGGTTGTGAAAGTATCACCAGAAATCGGTACAACTCAGCTGACAAGGACAAAGGAAGGGCCTGGCAGCCAGAAGTCATCGCTGTCTCAGGGCATGGACATAGGACCAACTGAAATGACTGAAATCACTTTTGCAGAAAAAGCAAAGCTTTCACCTACCAAAGAACAGTCACAGAGTCTTAAACCTTCCCCAGAAATTGCTACATCAGAGCTGGAAAAGACCAAGAAAGAGCTATTTTCAACTCCAGTGGTGGTCACAGTACCAACTAAAATAATTGAAACTACTGTTGTTGAACAAGGTGAGCTATCCCCAACCAAAAGAAAGGCAAAGGGAAATCAACCTTACCAAGAAATTGCTAAAACAGAGCCAGAAAAGACCAAGGAAGAGCCAGACAGTCAGAAGCCAACTAGAACTTCAGGAGTGGTCACAGCACAAACTCAAATTGTGACTGAGGAAAAGAGAAAGGTGTCACCTGCCGATGAAAAGTCGAAGGTTGTGAAAGTATCACCAGAACTCAGTACAACCCAGCTGACAAAGACAACAGAAGGGCCTGGCAGTCAGAAGCCATCACCGACACAAGAAACGGTCAAATCACCAACTGAAATTGCTGTTGTAGAAAAAGAAACACTTTCACCAACCAAGAGAAAGACAAAAGGTCTTAAACTTTCCCCAGAGCTTGCTACAGCAGACTTGACTAAGACCAAGGAAGAGCCGAAGATTCAGAAGCCATTTTCAACTCAAGGGACGACAATCACACCGACTGAAATCACTCAAGCAATTGCTTTGGAAAAAGGAATGCTTCCATCTTCCAAAGAAAAGTCAAAGAGCCTTGAACTTTCTCTGGAGCTTGGTAACACTGAATTGACCAAAAACAAGGATGAGCCAGATAGTCAAAAGCCATTTTCAACCCAAGAGGTTGTCACAACACTAACTGCTGATGACAAAGCAAGGCCTTCCCCTGCCAAGGATCAGTCAAAGAGTTCAAAACCATCCTCAGAACTTGTTACAACAAATCTTCCACCAACCAAAACTGAATCAATGATCCATCCCCCAATTAAGGATACTGATGAATCAAGTATCCCTCAGAAACTTGAACCTGCAGAGGCTCTTAAGGATGTCAGTCCTGTTAGTAAAATGCTTACTCTTGAGGTACGTGGAACCATTCAAGAGCTCCCTGGAAAAAAAGTGGCTACATTGATTCTGGACACGCCTGACAGTTTTGTACAGATGGCTGATACTAAGCCATTGATCAGCAGTGAAAGTAAACCTGTGTTAGAAAAGGCTGATACCATTTCTGTACAGTCCTCAGGAAAAGTTGATACTAAGCCCCAGTTACAGGATTCTAAAGCCAGACCTAAAGAAGCCCCAAAACAAACCATTACCCTGCCTAAGGAAAAAGACACAAGTACTTTACCTCAAACCCGACCACCACTTTTCACCAAGCCTACTGACACACCACCTGAGGCAGATGCCAAGGCAGATGACGGGCTAATGAAAATCACAACTGAGGTTAAGCAAAGGTGTCTGGTTCTTGATCTGCCTGAGACCGGGTCCACCCTGATAAGTGGGCGAGAGTCTAATCAGTTGGAGGCAAAGCCTTTGGTGCAAAGTGGCTCCACTCAACCTACCTCTGCTGTTTCTGCAGCGGGGCAGCCTCATAAGGCAGATATGGAATCTTCTAAAATAAGCTCATCCAAAAAAGACATAAAGTCAAATGAACCTGTGAGTCAGCTGATGCCTTTGGATAGAACCAAAAAGGACAAGCCACATGGTGAAAAAGCAGTCCATGCTGAAGTATCAGCACATGGCACTGAAGATGCACTCAAGAGCTGGGAAGTGAAGCCTGGTAAACTGGAAGAAATACAGATGGAGCCTGAAGTGCGAGTCCTACAGCTAGATTTACCAGCAGGCCAGGAGCAGAAGGAAGACATTCCTGTTCAAGTAGCAAAAGAGCCAATGAGAGATATTGTACAAACACATGTTCTCCGTGATGGATTACAAGAAAACAAAGGTGCTACCACTGCTATTGTTATGCCAGAGAAATCTGCAGTTCATGTTACTAAGATAAAGGTGCAAGAAAGCAACACTGAAAGTAAAGATAATCTAGCTCTAAGGGACTCTGCTCCTCAACCAACTTCTCCCGCTTCAGAATCAACACAATCAAATGAGGCAGGAACAGAATTCATAGAGTTAAGCTTGTATGAGCAAGACTTAGAAAAACCAAACCAAACTGAAACCAAGATAGAGCTCAAGAAAACTTCACAGGACAGATCTAAGGCAGAAAAAGGGGTCCAAGAGGAGCATCCTAAAGTTTCAATGCTTGGTATGCCTGATGAACCTAAGGTCTACGATGAATCTGGCCAAAAGATTAGAATGGAAAAAATCCACATGGGGCCTGATGTGCGAATCCTAGAGCTAGATATCATGACGGGTTTAGAGGAGGAAAACACATCGGTCACAATAGCAAAAGAGCCAAGAACAGATATTGTTCAAACAACTATCAAGAGAGACACAGCACCAGAAAATAAAGATAAGCCTATTCCTGAAGTTAAAACGGAAAAGGCAGCAGTGAAGACAATCGTAGAATTGAAAAAAGTTGTCACTGAAAAGCAAGCGAATGTCCCTCAGAGTGAACCCTCCCAGTCCACCTCTGTTGCTTTTGCAGCTGTGCAGCCAAGTGAAGCAGAGACAAAACTTGCAGGGAAAGGTTTAGTGGAGCAAGAAATTGTAAAACCCGGTGAAACATTAGTTAAGCTGGAACTTGTGAAAACCACACAGGAAGGACCCAAAAAGGTGAAGGATCATGATGTACAGGACAAGCATGCTAAAGTGCCACCAAAAGCCATTCATGATGCGGCCAAGAGTCTGGTCCAAAAGTCTGTAGGTCAAGCAATCATTAAGAGCGAAAAAGTTCCTGGAAATAAAGAGCTGACTTCATCTGACATTCAGCCTGAAAAGACTGCAGTAAATATTTCCATGGTTGAAGTGAAGACCCAGGGACAGCCCTCTCAAGTGGTGACACAGGGCAAGCAGAATGCATCTGACACCATGAAAGAAAAGTCTGTCTTTATGGAGAACATCCAGAAACAGCCTGATTTAAGCTTATCAGAACAAGACAAAGTGAAACCAAGCTCAACTGTGACTCAGCAAGAACGCTTCAAAATCACACAGGGTAGCCTAAAAGATGTCAGGGATTGTGCTGTGGATGAAAAACAGGAAAAGGGGTCCCCAAGTGATGTGCATGTTGTACCGAGAAGCCTTGATGAAAAGTCTGCTGAAAAAGAAGAAATCCCCATTGCTGCTAAAAAAGACAAAAGTCTCACAAGAGGACAGGAGCCAAGGGTGGAATCAAGTAGCCAGTTTGGAGCAGTGGAAGAAGGCAAGGAGGTATCCACCCCTGACCTTCTCTCTGAGAAGTCTGCAGTCAAGACGGTCAGGGTCGAAGTGAAAGAAACCATTACTGAAATCCTACCTCAATCCAGAGTCCAAACAGATGCAGAGGAAAAGAAAAAAGAACTGAAAGGGGGAGAGGAGAGGACGACTCAGGAGAAGGGAATGGAAAAGATGGACAAAGTTGAAACACAAAAGGCTCCAATGGCAACAACCACAACCACTGGTGGGGAAGTGAGGAGTATGCAATCACCGCAGGTATGTCATGTCATGGAGGTGAGGATGATAAAGTAAAATTACCCCAGTAGCACAGTTAATGTTAAGAATGCAGAATAGCTTTGTACCTTCAATTGAAGATAATATTACATTTTCAATGATAAGTTGAATAGTCAGAGAGAGAGGGAAAAACAATAACTTGTAAAAAAGATGATAATTATAGAGTTTCCTGGCTCCAGGGAAGGGTCATATGTACATTTTGTATTATTTACAGTCTCACACTTGTTTGAACATGCCTTTTAACTCTCCTCAAAGGTGCATGGACGTCTGAGCATGATACTTTTAGTGCATCTGTAAAAGTTTGAAAATACCTAGATTTCAAAGTTCTTAAGATTTTTACAGTTGATGCTGTTAAAATGGCAAAAGCAGCTACATTGTGTGACTTATAGCAAATAATTCCAACGCAAGACTTTTAACATCAGCACTGTTGACAGTTTCAGTGCCTCAGGGTAGGAATATGAGCTACAGTAAAGGGATACGTTTTAGCACACTTAAACCAGAGGAATCCAATACTTCAGATGGGATAGACAGGTTACAGCTCTGAGCTCAAATGCAACTTAATACAGCTGTACCTCATGGCTTTTCTTGCATTAATACTTTTGTTTCGTTTTCACAATAGGAGCTGGTGTACAAGACTGACAAAGTGTCTCCAACATCACTGCAGGCAGTCCAGCAGTCTTCAACAGTCACTAACTGGGGTGCGATATCCCTGATGGAAGGATCCCAGCCGCAGGAAAAGAAATCTCAGGCTGAGGCAAGTGCTGCGAAGACTGAGAAACTTGTTCTGGAGGAGCCTGAAGGATCCACCATGAGGAATATCTTCAAAGACATACAGCTACACATGGGAACAGGACCAAGCAGTCCGCTCACTGAGGAATCCAAAATGAAAGTACAGGTGGGATTAGCATTTAAAGTTAGCACTGCTGTATAATGACATAAAACAACAAGAAAATTAAAGCAATTTTAAAACAAAAGGAAATTATATGTTACTCACTTCCTACTTTCAGTGGCAAAGTACATGGAAAGAAACTTCTTCTGTAGGTTCTAAAGGGACTGAGCATATTAGCTTCCGTTTGTGTTCATTATTGGACCTCATCAAAACCAATTTTTTTGTTTCTGTGTCCTTAGGGTAAACCAACTAAGGATGCTCCAGAGGGTCTGATTACATCCACTAGAGATCTGGAAACTCGTCTAAGCAGGCTGGTTTGTAAAGTCCTGAGCTGCAAGAACCAACCAGCTGAGCTCAACCCAACAGCCATGGCGCAGCAGCTTGAGGAGGCTCAGGTGGGAAACAGAATGACAGCATGCATGACTCATTAGATTAGTGATAAAAATAATAATTTATTGCAGCAGCCTGATTTGTAGATACAGGTGGAGTTGGACAACATGTTGAAAAGCATAGGTATCAATGCCAAAGTGCCTCAAGTAATGGACATCTGTTATGAGTACCTGTAGGAGCCTGTTCCATTGAAATGTTAACTATATATTGGCAGAACAAAGTACTTGTGCTGCAGGCCCTTTTCATTTATAATCTGCTGAATTTAAAAAATACCATGATAACTACTGGCTTTTAAAACATTTCTTCTATATTTACTGTCCGTTGCCGAGTACAGAAATGCAGAGAGACCGCTGAAGAACAGGTGTCATTGCTCTCTCAAATGAGACTAGCTGATGCTGAGAACACGGATGCCCTGCAGCAGCTGGAGGACCAGTGGAGTACTGCTATTCAGGATGCTGCGGCCATCATCCAAAGTAAAGAGGCCCAGCTGCAGGACGTGACGGATTACTGCAGGCAGACCAAAGCAGTGGAAACCACCCTGGAGAAATTAACAGCAGAACTGGATGTTGTTAGAACGTGAGTTTTTACCTATGGTTGACTTATAATTTCTTTACTAAAGATCCCAACTGATTGTGCTAAATGATTAGTGGTGTTACCTAATACATATACGTGGCACAGAGTCTTCCACCAATAACTGTTTGGGATTATTGTTAATCAGAATCTGATGTTTTGATTGCAGATACTTATAAAAACTCTTAAACACTACTTCAAAATACATGCAGCAAGCAGCCAGACAAAAAAAATGATTTAAAAAAGCTATAATAGTCATGTCTTTCATGTTGTACCTCTGTGAATGCCAAGAATGTTTTTCTTTCAGGTCAACAGAGGAAAGCAGCCTCAAAGAGGCAGAGCGACTGTCCTCCTCACAGAGAAGTATGGAGGAGAACAGAACAGTGCTTGGGCAAATGCTCTTGGCCCATACCAAGGTATGCCCCCACCTCAGTCGGTCTGAACGAGCTACTGCACAGGCTGATTACAAGAACCTGCAAGTGCAATGGAGGGGCCTAGAAAGAGCTGTGGAGAGATCCTTGTATAACATAAATATCCATTCTCAAGAGACCAGCTGCCTTCTGTCAGAGATATCAAGTCTTCAGGAAGGTTTGGAGGCTATAAGCAAAGACATTGAAGCCAAGCCTTCCTCAGGTGCTCCATGGGATTGCAATAAAGCCCAGAAACTGATGGCGGCAAATGCTGAAGTTAAAGCTGCCCAGCAGAAATACCTTCATTTGCAGAAACAGTTACAGGCTCTGCTCCTCAGCTCCCATTGGGAGACAGAAACGAAAAAGATAGCGCAGGACCTTCAGAGGGTCAAAGACCAACTTTGCCACACAGAGGAACTGGTGTCCTCCCAAACGCAGAACAGCAGCAACCCCACCATGGAGAAAATCATTGTAGTGATGAGGGATGGACTTGCCTGGGCGAAGCAAACAGAGAGTGACATTGAGGGCAGAAGGAAGAGGGTGGCTTTTTTGCCTGAGGAGGTGCACCAACAGCTTAGAGACCTAAAGAAGCTGCAGTCTGAGGTCCTCGCCAAACAGGGCCAGCTGGAGTCGCTGGTGGAGGAGGTGACAGAGCTCCTTCCTCAGCTGGACCAGGCCGAAGAGGTGCCAATGGTGCGCAAATCTTTGGGATCCCTTGAAGAACTCTCAAATTCGACTACTGATAAGCTAGCAAAGGCTGTTAGAGAGACAGAGTCAGGACTTCAAACCAGAGAGAAGCTGTCAGAGCAGATTGCCGACCTGGACTCCTGGGTTGTGACTCATCTTAACAGAGAGGCTACCAGAAGTGTGGACAATGAGCTCAGGAGTCCTTCTGAGTTTGATCGCAGAGTTCGTCAGATCCAAGCTACCCTGGCAGAGGCTGAGAAGCAGTCTGCTGTTTGTGAGGCTCTTCTAATGAAGAGTAAAGACCTTGCCTCAGAACTCAGCATCACAGAGAACTGCAGGCTTTTTGACAAGCTTACCACCCTTCAAGAGGAAATCAGAGCCATTAGCAGCTATGAGAAGGCCAACAAGAAGGAGCTGGACGAACTCACAGAGACTGTAGAGTCAAGCAAGAAAGAGCTGGTAGCCATTGAAAAAAGCCTGCGGCAGATACTCGTAGATCTGAATAGAAACAGGTTTCCCATCACCCGAGAGTCCCTACAAGCATTGGAGCCTTTCAAACAGATGATTTTGGAGCACAAGTCCCGGGTTGACCTTCTGCAACCGTGGATTCCCCAAGAAAAATCTAAGGAACTTTACTCAGTCATTTCTGAGCTGTACAGCAAAACGGTCACCCTGGAATCGAGAGCCAAAGATCATGAGGGATACTTGAACATGAGGCAGTGTGTAGAGGACCTCAGGGAGAAAATCGAGGAGCAGGTCCACGAGACCAAAGATGACAGGAAAGACCCCGTGGAGAAGTACAAAGTCTGTCAGACCCTTCTGGTCCAGTTTCCACTGATGAGGCATTTGTCCAAGGAGGCTCATTCCAAACTCCAGCTGATCTCTGCTGATCTGTACCCCTCCCAGCTTAACGCAGAACGACTGAGGCTCAAACAGAACGAGGATAGCAATGACACCTTGGAGATGATGCTATACAACAACCTCAGCATCATAGAGTGGAAACTGATGAGGGAACTGGACCTGGACACAGAGAGGCAAGCCGCTGTGGCATTTCTCCAGAATACCCAACAAGAGCTGCAGAAACACCACACGTTGGAGGCAAATGATACAGCAATTGACAACGAGTACCGGAGAATCATGTATTTGAAAAAGACTGTCGAGTCAAGAATGAGAGCTTTGGAGGTTCTGGAGCAAAACAAGGGAAACAAACAATCCCAATATTTGATGGTCTTGAAGAAAGTACTCCTCAATGAAAGTGACAAACAGATGGTCAGTTGAGTTGTTTCCCCTCTTGTGGTTTTTCATTGCCTATGTGTTTCCTTTAAATCTATGTTCAGTTTTGCATTCAAACAGCAGAGTTACAAAAGAAACTCCATCCTAAATGGGTTATCAAAGACAAAAAGGAGAACGGAAAATTATACAGGAACACAACAGTGCAAAAGAAAATGCTCTACTTTTGTAGGATCCCAATCAACTGTTAAGACAGTCACAGTGTTAAGACCATGGTGCATGTGCACATATATGCAAAGTAGACATCTGTTTGCACACAGGGTAACAAATCGGTAATTTCTGGCAGCCAGATTTTTAAAATACAGAAATCTTTATTTTGCCATATTGATTTATCCTTTGTTCCAAGTGGGATCCAGTTAGTAAGGGTCAGTTCAGACAAACATGACTACTGTCACACATACTTAAGCACTTGAAAATATCAGAAAATGTTTAGTTTTGGGCAAGGCCAGTATAAGTGGCTTTAAGTGCCCTCTGCTGATGTACACGTTGGATAGATTGAAAAGAAAAAAAAAGTGCTGGAATGTGATCGCCCGATTCTGATAAGAAGTTATGTCCTGTTTGATTTTTTAGCTGGAAATCTCTAAAGCCAGAGAGTCTTTCCGAAACTACACAGACGCTGTCAGACAGGCAGTCCAATTCCTGAGAGACATCGAGGTCTCCCTGCTGCCGCCACACGGCTCTGCTGGCCTCTGCTCTGAGAGGGTGGAGCAGACGCAGCAGGCTTTGGCTTCACTGCAGCAGCAATTCCAGACGCACATTGAGAAGCTCCAGAGCCAGAACGAGCTGCATCCTTACGTGTCCCCCCAGAGGGTAGAGCAGCTACAGGAGAACATTCTGAGCCAGCTCCTGGTGAGGATGTCCACTCTCCAGGCAAAAGGCCACGTGCACTTGGACTGTCTAAGCAGGTAAAACAAAAAATAAACAAAAAAAAAAATCCCAAGATGAAAGTCTGATTTCTGAACTTCTTTTTCTTTGGCATATACAGTAAGTGAAGCAATATTTTCTTGTTAGTGGACATTAATGGATCAGAGTTTTTGTTTTAGATGTGCAGAAAACCACCGAAAATTCACCAAGTGTCAAGAGGAAATCATCAAGACTTTGAACAGTGCAGAGAACAGCCTCTCACAATTCATCTGTCAAAAAGTCACCTGTCTCGCTGGCTGTACTGACCAGCAAGCCAAGCTTGAAGTACGTATAAAAAAATGTCATTCCCAGGTTGCCATATTACTGCAACGTTGAGTTAAAGTAATTGTGCAATAAGACAAAGAGAACTTTGAAACATCTTTGAGATTTTCTCCTTACATCTTAATCTTTCCTTACCTTTATTAATAGAAAATGTATTTGACTAACAGGCTTTGTCTGAGGAGGTGGAGTCACTGCAGAAGCGTCTGGGGGAGCTAAAGGAGTGGTGTCCAGAGCAGAGCTGTTGTGGAGGCAGGGAGGCCAGCGTGACTGCTCTCTGGAAACGGCTAGCAAGAGTACATCGTTGCACACTGTGGCTGAAAACCAGAAGTAAACAGAGGGTCACTGAATGGAGCCAAATCACTGACAGTGTAAGTAAAACACCAGAATGAATCGCTAACGGCTGCTCATATTTTCACATACTATTGTTCCTGTTAGACATTATTGAGACCTTACTTTTTTCCTCTTCTCAGGTGGAGAAAGCCTCAGCCGTCCTGGACCAGGTGGAGGCGGAGCTTCCTGATGGCTCTCGGGTTAAAGCCTCGACTGAGGAGCTCCAGGACCTGCTGCAGTCCTGGGAACAGTACCAGGACAGGCTGGACTGCGAACACCGTGCCTTGTCCGCACTGGAGCTGCGCACTGCCAGGCTGCTGGGTGTCCCCGCCCACCTCGAGCAGGCGCCTTCCACTCCTATCTGTCAGAAACTGCAGGCGATGCAGGGACGATACGGCAGGTAAGATAAATGCAATGTGATGAGACATGATATGATACGATACTATGAGATATGAATCAATCTGATATGGTAAGCTTTTGTATGAAACGATGCAATGCGACGCTTTGGGATGCAATGTGATGTGATTTGAAATTAAATGAAAGATTTGTTTTCTTTTAAATGCACATTTCTGAAGGAAAAAAAAAAGTGTAAAGCAGGTATTTGGCTGTTGACACAAAAGAAAACTCAGTTACCCATAAGCCATCCCATGCCTGGATGAACACTCAGGGAAAGGGGGCCAGATATTCACTGCAGTGCCAGAGTTTGTGCAGCTTCGCCTGCTTTCAGATGAACTGTGGATGCTCTCAGTGCAGACTCTCACTTTATAGATTTAAGCTTAGGTGTTGTTAATTTGTTGAACCGCTGTTTTTTATTGTCGGCTATGTTTGTGTGTCTTCACAGTGTGAAGCAGAGGAGCAGGCAGGGTTTGGAGTCGGCCAGGATGGAACTGGAGGAGAGAGAAAAGCTTCGGGAGGAGCTGCAGGGCGTCAAGGTCTGGCTGGAGGCTGCAGACGGTCTTCTGTCAGAGATGGAGCAGAGCCGCAGCACAAAACAGCTACAGGTCAGAATCCCCAAAAAGAATGTATGTCATTGTTTTTGCACTGAAATAAATGCGCAGCAGTTCTCAAAGTATTTCTAAGAATTCTTTGGGATTCTGTGCTCCCATTATTTGGGGCGAACATTCAATATGTATATGATGTTGAAGAAGTTACAAATAAATATAGTGAAAGAAAGTGGCTGTTAACTGTTTGACGCAAGTGTCTGGTAGTTATGAAAAGTCTGAATCTAACGGTTGGGTTGTCCTGAGTCCTGAAGGCTTTCGTTGTTTAGAGTTCCCTTCTGTGAACCCGTCAACCTGCAGAATCACTCCGCCCTTTGTCCTGAAACCTGAGCAGAGGCCAGCATCTCCTCATCCACTCTAGCTTTCTCTCCTGTAACACACTCATACCTCACCATTGCAGCGGGCCTGAGCCGATGAAAGACCTAAACAGACCCCTTAGTTACCCCACAAGCCACAACTCTCCCCCCCCCCATCAGTCGGCTACCCTCACCCCTCCTCTCGTAGCAGACACCTTTTGTTCTGCACTGTAAGTGGATCTTCCAGGTGGCCTTTGTAGCCAAGTCAGTCCATGGAAACACACAAACACACATTCACATATTTACTCCTATTCTTGAGAGGCCCCTCGATCACATAATACTCTCTCAAAGCCCCCACTTCAATGTTAACCTAATTATAATGTAAACCCTGAAACAAGGTCTTAACCCCGAGGAGACCCTTTCTCGATGCAAGGACCTGACTAACTCTTTCAATTTTCTTTTTTTAAAGGACCAATATGTAAGATAGCTACTGAATTAAATCATAAAATGGCCTTACTATATCATCAGACATTAAGGAAACATGCCACATTGAAGTGCTGGCTTCTCTGTAAACAACCAGTATGTCCTCCTTCTAAGTTTAGATTCCGGTTTGTTTTTGTTTCGACCAGAGAAGACACTCCAACACGGCCGTTTAGCCCCTCGCCCCTCGGTTTGATTAAACTTTATTGAAATTTGTTATTTCCCATAAAACTTTTAAATGTTACAAATCTGTTCTAAAATGCAAATGTATTCCCTGAAGCATAGACCCACAAGAACACACACAAACACTTGAACACTTGTCCCACACTCAACTGCTAAGAAACCGTCTCCCCCCTAATTGTCTCCTCCTCTATTGTATCACACACAGACACACAGACACACACACACACACACACACACACACACACACACACACCCACACACCCACACACACACACACACACACACACCCACACACACACACACACACACACACACACACACCCACACACCCACACACACACACACACACACACACACACACACACACACACACACACACACACACACACACACACACACACACACCCACACACACGCACACACACAAACGTGCCTAGTGTCCTGTAGTGATAAGATGCACCTCCCTCTCTCTTCAGCAGAGCATCGGACGTGTTCAGACGCAGGTAGTCTCCTCTGTATTTTATCTCACCTTTATGTTTGTTAGTCTTTTTATTCTAGAACTGAAATGAGTTGACTTAAAGTACCGTGGAGCTGAAGGGCTTTGGAGAGGTAGGCCGTGTCTGATCAGAGCAGCACAGGAGGGATAAAGCGCTAACGGATAAACATTATCACAGAGAGCTCACAGACAGTTTGTTCAGTGAGAGGTGTTGAGAGATTGTGTCTAAAAGTGCTATGAGATACGAGATTTACAGTGCTGGAGATAAAACACTAATACATGAAGACATGCCCTGCTTACAGACGCTGTGCTGGTGTTGTTGCTTTGAGGAACGTGTGGTCGCAGTGACTGTTTGTCATGAATCTGCTTACAAGTGTTTTTCCGAGGAGCCATGTTTTTTTTTTCTGTTCTGAGAAACTATTATCACACCAGTCATGTTTGTGCTTTTCAATGAAATGTCATTTAAAAAAAAAAAAAAAGAAACAAATCAGTAAATATTGATATTTTTCTTGTATGGCTTCAGAACACACAGTGTCCCGTTCTTATTGTTGGTACTCCATGTCCTCTTTCTGGACCACATATCTTCTCTGTTTTTCAGGAGGTTCACAGCCAGCTGTGTACCCAGAAGGCTTTGCTCCAGCGCATCATGGAGGGCCTGAGGATGAAGTACTCGGACATGTACACCCTGGTCCCGGTCGATATCGACGGCCAGCTGAAGGAGGTCACTCAGTCCCTGCGGAAAGTGGAAGTGAAGGTAAACAAGTGAAGATTTGAATTTGAACAAAAAAAAGACAGAGATTCCAAGTATACAAAGTCAGGAAAAGTAGAGTCGTTGGTTGAAATGACAACTGGGAAGAGTTAGAGGGAGGTGTTTTTGTAATGCAGGATTGGATGTTATAAAAGTTTCAGATTTCTCCTTTGTTTGCTTGGACAAAAAAACTAATATTTATATGACTCAAAAATGACAAAGAAAGTCATCCAATGATTGTCCTGGGATAAGTCTGGCATAGAAAATAACCTTCAATCAGTGTTGGACAGTAACGTCACTACAGATACCTTTGTGGTAGTCTCGTTGTTTTCTGAGCCAAATAGCTTTTCAATTTCTTCAAAATGTTGAAGCGCAGTGAAGCGTTCTTTCGCAATCTGAAATCGAACTTCTAAGGATGCGTAGAAGATGCCAGCCCATACACAGACTTGTATTTTGACCAAAAACAATGGGAAATAGCGTAAATGTTGATTTTTGTTTGTTCTTGATCTATCCCTCAGGTGGGAGAGGCGGTGGAGAGGAGTGGTCCCGTCCACAGGCTGGGTGCTAAGCTGTCTGAAATCCAGGCTGGCCTGAGGTCAGTTCAGAAAAGGCTCGAACAGAGGAGCCCCTCTGTGGCCCAAGCAAAGGTCACACAGAAGGTGAGAAGTGACAAATGCGTCATGTAGCTGAGAATAAATAGAGCAAAACTGCTTCTGTAACATTTGCAGACTCAATGATAGAAGTTTGTTGAAAGTAGTTATACCTTAGTCCCACCTGCCTTACATCACTTGGATAGATAAAGGGAGGAATAAGGAAGATATTTTTATATTTTTATTCAACTATACTAGGAGGTCTTGGTTCGTCTTTCTTCTTATAGCCTCATTAAGCTGTATTTTCATAAAGCTAGATAAATTGGATTTTTGAAGCTTGGTTGAGAAATTTAAGAAGATAGAACCCTATCAGCATTTGAATCTGTAAAAACAGAGTAAAACTCTCTGTTATCCATCCATACTGCCATACATACTTGAACAGCTAAATAGGTAAAGAACAGGTACGATCATTAAATGTGTTTACGTTATAAAGTCTGTCTGGAGTCCAATGGTAGGACTGAAAAAAGAAATCAACGATAAGTCTTCACAAATTCTTCAATTTCATTCCGTGCCTCATCTCAGCGTGTGTGGGACGAGCTGGACGTGTGGCACTCGTGTGTGGCAGCGCTTGAGGTGGACATGCAGGACCTGGAGAAGCCAGAGGAGACGCTGATCCTCACAGAGAGGCTGGTGGAGGTCCAGCAGCTCCACTCCCAGCTCGCCAAGCAGGCGGAGCAAAGGACCACCCAAATCAGCAAGGTCAGAAACACCTTTAGTATTCCTCCAGTCTTCTTTATCACATCTGAATCTTCCAATGTGAAACATCACCGGTCTAAATCTCTGCTTATGATGTCTTGAGTTATAATTACAAGCTATCATGTCTTCAGATTTATCTGGTGTTGAATAAATAGTGTGTAATTACAGGTTACCTCCTCCTCTCTATCAGAACTATGTATCTAAGTCATTTTGAAACTCTTTGTTTGTGGCTGCTGTTTCCACACATATTAGTCAATTCGACTCTCTTGTGTAATTGGCTGTATAAAATTTCCCCAACAGTCTCAGAAGGTGTTATCTCGAAATGTAGCTCATCCTCCTTTTGCCATCAAAAACTTGGTTGCACCCGCTATGCATGAGTTCAAACATAGCCTGGTTTGAATGCAAGTTCTAGCTTACTATGGAGTTAACGCACTACCAACATTCAGGTGATTCACCAGCTGAGATAGTTCCAATGCAGGCATAAGGTATAACTGAAATCTTACACCTAGCTCCTTGAAGGTGTAAATCCTTCATAAAATGCGATGTTCTGGGTTTATAGTTTTGAAAGGTGGGACATACTGTAGTGGAGGCTGAGGCGGAGCAGAGGGTTTTACCAGCTGTTTGGTGTCAGCGGTGCGTTTTCCGTGATAGATTACATCCCTCAGAAATGTATGATAGCTTTGATTTGTAATCCGTGTCTGAGATAATTCCATCCAGTGTCCTTCTGATAACTTTCCTTTTGTTTAATTTAAAGGTTTCACCATTCATTGTCACTGTTGTTATTTTACACTGGCTGCAGTTTAAAGGTTGTAGCTGTTATTATATTGTCATTATAATGCTTTGTCATGCTTTACATACAGCAGGGTTTTATAGGGGTTTGTTTATGAACAGCAGTTAACAGAAGATATTTTCAGCCGTTCAGAGACAGTTAGGGCCTTAGAGGCAGCACTGTAACAGACACTGCATAAAACAAAAAGCTTTTACTGATTGGCTGCAGGAAGTGAAAACGTCACATCAGCAATAATATTTTAGAAAAGTGCTGCTCTCCCCTGCTGACTCCGCCCATCCCATGGTCCCATGCTGTAACACCTCTGATGGCGTTACATTGGAGGGTTGACTCTGTCCACCCATTACTCCTCCATGACATTCATAGTGAAAGGTGTACCTTGAACTGGAAATCTGAGTCCTGCTATGTATGATCCTTTATCACTATTTATTTATTGAAGGCTCACGCACTTAGTTTTCTTGATTGGGGTTGTAAACAGACGTATTGTTTGTGTTTTTGTTTAGATCCACATGTGGCTTCAGGAGCATCAGGAGATGATCAAGAGCTCTAAAAGCTGGATGTCAGAAGCTCAGACGTGGCTTGCTGCTCCCTGCACCTACACCGTCGCTAAAGACCTGAGCAGCCATGTTCAAGCCCTGAAGGTTGCTACTACAAACTGTCTACACTCTCCTTTTTTTATTCTGCAGTATAAAGTGCTATTACAGTCTACAAACACTTAAATGTCATTTTTAACAACACTTCAAAGGAGAATGTTGTGAGTAGAAGTTAAGAAAAATGATCACCGTGTCCTTGTTCTGCAGACGGTGTTGGATGACTCGGCTCAGATCAGAAACACCCTGCAGGGCTTCAGCTCCGTCCTGAACGAGATGTCGCAGGTTTGCGACATCACAACTCTGCAGGAGCAGCTGGTCAAAGCCGATCGTGATGTGGCCAATGTTCAAGACGGCTTCACGGCTCCTCTGTCTCAGCTGGAGCACGCTGCTGCTGTGAGTCGTTTTGTGTCGTGTTATCTCTCTTTACCTGGACATCTGATGCCCGTCCCCCTTTTTGTTCACTTTTAAGAATCATAAATAGTCAAATATGTGGATTTTTTTATTGTCTAGGAGGTGGAAGCCATCGAGAGTGAAGTCAGGCGAATGGAGAACAACGTGGCTGAGATTAAGACTTTATTAACGTCTCCTGAGACCTTCCCCAGCCCCAGAGAAGAAAGCCTCAAGGTGAGGTGTAGAAAATTTAATAAGACGCATGAGTTTTCATCAGCCGTCTTCGTTTGATATCAACACGGTGTGATAGTTTGGAATAGAAATACAAAAAATAGCTATGCCCTCTTTTTGTGTGCAGGCTGTTGAGAAGAGGATCCAGAACATGAGGAGGACCATAGCGGAGATCCAGAAGTGCAAACCCGGCCTTTGTCTTCCAGAGAAGGCCGAGGAGACTCTGGTCGTCTTCACTGTCGTGGACCAGCTGCAGACTCTTCTGCTTGAACTGGAGAAGGTTTGAAAATCAATCAGTCAATTAGTCACGTATATATGCATAAAACTAGGAGTGGCTGTCACTGAACCTCCTGCTTTACTCTTTCCGTAGAAGGTCCCTGCTCTGTTCATTCAGCAGCCTCCGACTCCAGTTCAAGCCAAAGCTCCGTCAACGACCTCTCCGCTTAAATTCCTGAAGTCTACTTCAAATGAGGATGAGGTACATTTGTGTTCACTGTCCAAATTAAGAGAGGTGTTTGATGTTTTTAGGGTTTTGGGATGTTGTCATTTTTTGAGATGAGTTAAAAACATGTGATCTTTAAAAAGCATGGGGAGAAAGCCGATTTTCAGCTTCATCGTCTTCACAGCCAAGATTATTGGCCATTCCAAAGTCAAAGGTATTATAGAAAACAAGTCAGGAATATTTTGACATAAACTCTTCTTTGTGCTGTCGCGCAGAAAGAAGACATGGAGCAGGGACGAATCAGGATAGCTCACGTTGAAGCGGACGTACTGAAGAGATCCGGAGCCGCTCTCCTGACTGTTGAGCATTCCTCCGCTGACCAGAGGAAGTCCAGGACAACCGACAGCACCGAGGTAAGAAGGCAAAGGAAAAGTACTGCAGGTCTGAACTTTCTTTACAATGCAAACAAACCCTGTTTTTGATTACTGTTAAATTACCATGAATGAATTATTATACCTGTGTTATTCAAACTGAATGCTCACCACCTATAGCAGTGGAAGATGACTCTTTTGATTTTTTAGAACATAATGTAGCATTATTGATACTAACAAGCTGGATTTTCTATTTAGTAAAAGTTTAACACAAAATTTTTATTCTAAAAGTAATAATTCTTCCACCATTAAAACTTCTCTTCGATTTATATATACACACATATATGTATATACACACACCCACACACACACTGGTAGAAGTGCAGATGATGGGACATTGATTTAAAGTTTGTAAATAAATGTCAGGTTAGATTTAGCAGGTAGGGAAAAGGTTCAGGGCGACTGAGTTTTTTTTTTTTTTTCTTAGTCCTGATTTTAAACTCAGAATTTGTTTCATCACAGAACTTTAGATTGAAATCAGGCTTCTGAGATTTAAAGTCAGAATTCTGACATGTTTTTAAAAAATTCTGACCTTTATTTTCCTCAGAATCCCAACTTTAATCTCAACATTCTGGAAAAAAAAAGGTCCAAATCCAGATTTTAAATTCTGAGATTAAAGACAGAACTTTAAAAGTATTTTTTAAACCGGCTCTTATCCTCCTCCATTAGACGTCTGCCATTACTGACACTGTGTCAAGTGTCCCTGAATAAAGTAAGTGACTTTAGGAAGTTCATTGGAAACATGCTTTAAGGAAAATGAACTACGGCAGTCAAAAGCTGTGATAGATATTTGCCAGCCTGCAGCTCAGTGTCCCAGATGCACTTTGACCACCCCCACAAATCCCCCCCAAACACCCCCCCCACCCCCCCCCCCACTGTGACTCTACACATGAGCATGTTTCCGTGTCATTAGCAGCGCGAGCATGAAGGCGTGCTCCAGGCTGAAGAAGCCAGAGAGAAAACAGGGAGTGAGGAGCAGAGAGTGGAAGAAGGTGGAGGAGGTGTTTTGTGGTGGCTCTGGGATGCTTTCCTGGGCTCTTCTCCAGAGGTAACAAACACAGAGAGCTGCAGTGAAAACAAACAAAAAAAAAAAAAACCTTTGCTTCCTTTTTCCCACAATCCTTTTGGTCATGTCTTTTTTTTTTTCCTGCTTGGAACTAATCAAAGCGTGGCTCCATATGGGAGGTATTGCCTCGCTGGATTTTCTTTAAAGCTAATAAAGTAAAATAGTATTTGAGATTGAGATAACACCTGAGACCTTTGACTAATCCTAATGCAATACATCTGGAAAAACCTGCTTCCAATTTAACTGACTAAAAGATCTGAACCTCTTTGACCTGGGTCACTCTGCTCTCCCTATCACTGCTGGCCATGTGCTCCTTCACCTTCCTCATCTCTGCTTCTATTTCCCCATACTCATCATAGCAGGTGCTTTAGCTCGTGAAAACCCTTCACTCATGTATGAATAATTCCCTTTAATCACTTCACTTTCCATTTCTGTTCTCCATTCTTTACTCCCTCCCTGCACATCTGTTTTTAGGACTTTGTTCTCCCTCTAGAGGGCAGTATTGAACAGTGTTTTTCGTTTGTGTGACAGCCCTTATGAACGTTGTTAACTCAAACAATTACGAACAATACTCTCTCTTTCAGGCATTTTACATTTTGGTTGTCTTTTCATGAAAAATAATTCACATTTGTCTTTCATGACGTTAGGAACACATGGTCTGGTCCCCTGAAGAGACCGATGAAGCCACTGAACTAAGGACTGAACAGGCTGAGGAAGCGAGACAGGTAACTAAACCATCAGCAGTACCAAACATCATCATCTGCTATATTTCAATTACTCAACTCAACACAACTCAGCTTTATGTATAGAGCACATTTCATTCATAAAAGCATGGAGCCCAAAGTGCTTCACTAAAGAACAAACAGACAGGAGACAAAACTGACAGCAATAGATACAAATATAAAAGACTAGAACAAGGGGGAAAACACAGAGAAAAACAGGATACGTCTGGTGACTTTCTGTTATCATATAATTAACAAATCAATCCATCAGAGCCGAATCTACCACTGACAAGTCTTTCCTGTGTATTCAAATCCTGTAATCTTCTTCAGTAAACCTCTTTGATTTGATAAATGTTATAACCCCACATCCATCACACTCATTACCATAACACATAGATTACTGCATATTAATGCTGATAGCTAAACTTTTAATAGCACACCTAATCCATGTCTTAAAGTTGACACCAGTAATGACCCTATGTGACCCCCTTTTTTGTTTGATGAAAAACGTGCAGCTGTTTTAAAACTGCCTCCGGTTAAGAAATGATCTTTGACCTCTCCTAAAATATTGATGTCTTTAGAAGGAGGAACAGGCTGGGAGCTGTGTGACGCAGTCAGGGTTGAAAAGTCGAAAAAATAATCAGTGGGCCTCATTCACCAATATCTTCTTAAGAAATGTATTAAATGTTCTTTTGAGAAAGTTTAGGAGAAAGTTCCTAAGAAAAGTTCCTAAGAAAAACATTGTTCTTAAACAGCCATACTGTTAGCTTCTGTGTTCTTAAAAGTGTAAATGACGTGTCTTCATGCCCATATAAGGGCATAATACTGCAGGGCACACATACACACATAAATCACTGGATCAGAGAGAGGAGTAGAGAGATGTCAGGAATGCCTGAATTCAGGTATTTAAGTTAGGAATACTGAAAAAGTTCTAAAGTGGATGTGGCGCTGCTCGAAATGAAACCCAAACAGGCTGATTTATCTATCCATCCATTATCTATACCACTTTCACCATTGGGGTCGCTGCAGAGCTGGAGCTGTTCCAAGCTGTCATTGGCCAGAGGTGGGATTGTTCGTCAGCCAATCAAGACAGACAACCAGCCACGCTCACATTCACACAAACAGGCGATGTAGAGTCACCTAACGAGCATGTCTTTGGACTGTTGGAGGACACCGGAGTACCCTGAGAGAATCTAACATGCGCAGAAAGAACATGTAAACTCCACACAGAGAGGCTCCTGTCCGACGCGGTATTGAAACAGGAACCCTCCTCGCTTTGAGGCAACAGGGCTAACCACTGTACCACCATGCAGTGGTTTAATGACGTGATATTTAGAAGCATCAGTAGTGGATAGAAAAGATGCTCTATAAGTAGATACATCTGTTTAATATAAAGACACTGGCATTTCTTTTGTATTTTCTAAATGAATACGATTTGACGGAGGCCGACATTTGTTCTAAAAGCTGACGCTGTAAAATGATGCAACATGTCACAGAGTTGTGATTTCAATACATGTGAGTGAAGGTGTTTTTTTTTTTATTTGTGTGAAAAAGTGTTTAAAAAGAAGAAAAATAAAACATACCCAAGTGCTTTGTTTTTATTCATAATTCAGCATTTGGCAGTTAAGAACAAACACGGCAGGATCAGAAAAAAACACTTGACTATTTAAATCATGTAGTCATACATAAATCAAGTACAAACCCAGTAGCATATCATTTTGCATTGGCACATCAGCACTCAGAGTTTCCTTAAGATTTTTTTTTCTCAGCTAAGAACAAATCACAGAAAATAAAACTTTGGTGAATGTCAGAATCTTCTGAAAAAATGTCTACGTTTGTGAGTTTGAAGATCAGATGTCCCTTTAAGAACGTTTGGTGAATGAGGCCCGGTGAGTTTATCTGCTGTTTATTGGGTTTATTAACCAAGACAAAAATATACAATATCAACACCCTTATCACACTATTCATCGGAATTGTAGGTTCTTGTGGTTATTTCTTATACTAATGATGCCAGTTGTCATAGATTTAGAATCATTGGATTTGAAGAACTAATCCCATTTAAAAAGTACCAATAAGAGACATACTTATAGTTTTACAATAGAACAGTTTAAAAAAGATATTATAACAAAACCTCGTCAATAACATCCCTTAATATTAGTCTGTAACCGAGTGTGTCAGTAACTGTGTGATTTGTCATCCTGTTGTGGACTAAATGATCCGTGTATGTAACTGACTGACCTGACTGATCTTCTAACCCTGCTCATGTTTCTTCAGGATGTTGAGACCCCCTCTGACAGCGCAGAAGCAAGTTCATCTGAAGCTTTATCAAAACCCGTGGGCACAGTCAGAACTCAGTCGCTGCCCGAGAGCATGGTAAACACAACCGCAACCACAACAGTAAAAGTCTCCAAAGCCGAGTCCCAGCAGAAATGTGTAGTCTCCTAGATCTAGAGCTTGTCCGACTAGAACCTTGTTCTTCCTCTTGAACCAAGCTTTGAACTTCTAGCTTCTTCTAGAGCAGTGTGCAAAATCAAGCCTTCCACTTCTTCTAGAATTAGCCATGAACTTGTTTTTTCTAGATCCCTTTGAGCCATAATCGTGGCGCTCCCAACCTCTTCTTAACCCTACTTTAGACCAACCCTAAAACTTCTCCAGAATCAGACCAGATTTTCAAAGCATTATGTATAACCTGATGGCACTCCTCTGCTCTAGAAAGACACAAGTCTAAAGCTCAGTCTTTCTAGAAACATTCATTATTCTCGTACCAAACTCTAGAACACCCGTTTCTTTAACAGCCTATTCTCTGAGCTCTCGAGTATGTCGTGTAAATCCAACTGAGCTTTTGTGTGAGTCTAGAACCAGTGATCTTGTAACGCGACTAGATCTCAGAACAGCTCTAGAATCAAACATAGAACACAAGTTTAATCTGTAATCTGTTCTAGATCTTTGAATTGATTCTAGATCTGACTTTTTATCTTCTAGTCTCCTCCAGAATCCAGTCTTAAAATATGGCTCTCGTAAAAATCTTGTACAACATTATCAGGACTTTTCATATAACCTTTTATTTGGGGGGGAACCAGACTTATGAGACTCGTCTTCTGGAGCGAAAACCTAAAGCTCCCAATATCTCCTACATTCATAATAGAACGAATCCTCTAGAATCCAGTCTTCGTTTGATGTCTTTCTTTAGAATCTTGTAGAACAAGGCCTAGATCGTGCTTTTGACTCTTTTCTAGATGACTTTTCCAACAACCAAACACACTTACAGTATCTTCATTTTAGAATCTAGAAAGCTTTTCCCCCTTAGAACAAATTCTAGACCCCCATGTTTTTTTCATCTTCTAGAAAGCGCCTCATTTTCATCCCTCAGTGCATTTACATGGCAGATAAATTCCAGGTATTGGCTTCTGACATTTAAGAGTTTGGGATATTTTTGTTTACATTTGACGTTTGATTTCTAATCAGTGTTTCGTATTGAGTTACGGAGAATAAAGTCGAGGATGGGACTGAGTCCTTAAATAAGATGTGTGCCATATACATGTCCCTTAAACAAGTATTTGTGTGTTTACATAAAGGACTACTGAGCTCGCCTATCCTCAGAGTAATTCTGCTTATTCTTTGACAAGTCCTAACCACTGAGATGTGTGATTCGAGATGACTCAGAACTTTTTTTTGAGACTATGTGAGAAGTGGTTGGCAGGGTGACGGGAACTCTTTCACCACAAAGTTGCGAGCAGACAGTATAGTATAGATAGTATTTAGCATGTGAGGTGGATGGTTTTTTAACATTCTGCTCTGAAATAAGCTTTTGCATGGACCTTGAATCTGATTGGTTACGATGTTTTTATAAAAGGCAGAAAGAAATGTACTTATAGGCATATTCTGTGAACCAAGTTTTTTTATGTATCGTATATGAAATAGCAATTGAAAATAGTTAATCTCCTTGGATTGTCTCCTTTATGTGTTGTCTGAGCTTTTGCCAACAAAGAGTCTAATTGTTCAAATAAACTCTTGTTTGCTTGCTTATATGCATCTGCAATTTGTATTTCCATGAGCTGAACATTATAATGAACTGTTGGAGATTTTATAATTCAGAAAGTACCTTTATAAAGATGAATGTTGACCATGAAAATGCACTGGTTTGACATGAATACTGATTAACACACTGCTGTGGGCAGGTGAAAACCACTTAACTCCAAATCAGGTATCACTTTAGTGTTAACATATAAGTACTCAAATCATCAAAAATGATGTTACTATGTTTCATTTAC
This sequence comes from Labrus bergylta, assembly GCF_963930695.1. NCBI lineage: Eukaryota > Metazoa > Chordata > Actinopteri > Labriformes > Labridae > Labrus > Labrus bergylta. The sequence goes on along the minus strand of NC_089212.1, from coordinate 17,110,551 downwards.
TCATTTACGGCTTCAGCATTTCATCTAAAAACAGTAACAGCGCCAGACAAGGTGCCAGATTATTTTTTTGAGGTTTAAGGGTTTCACCTGGAAGCAGCAGTACTGAGATGTCTTACATTACATGGCATGTTCTGTATACTTGTACCTTTTTACATTTTTTTCCTTCCATTCTGTCTACATATCCAAACAAGAGCACAAATACAAATAAAGACACATCAGTTATCCACTCCTCCGTCTCTCTTTCTCTGTGTCAGGAGCTCATGAAGGGACAGAGGGGGGGTGGACCCACAGGGGATGAAGACACGCACACACACACAGTTCATAAACAGAACACACACACACACATACATGCATACCTACTGGCTGCATAAAGGTCAATTACTCATTCACTCTTGACCCAGACAAACATTCATTTACAAATGTGGAGGAAGCCTGAGGTTTTATTCTTGTAAGATCAGAAAGCAGTGTGGTAGGCAGCAGTGGAGATTTGTCACGACAAACACTTGAAATAAGTCCCGGTCCCCTTAAAACATAAACAGCTTTAGCCCTCAAACAGAAAATTGCTGTGCTAGTTATCCCGCACATATGAAAGCCTGTGTTGCCCCTTGTAAGTAAAATCCTGCTGCCCTGCTAAAAGCATGATGCACACAAATAAAGAAAGCACCGTCCTCCTCTTAACCCTCTAACCGTGCAGGAGTGGATGCAGAGTCGAGGCCTGGTTGCACAAAAATAACACGCTGATGCACTGAATTGAGAAATCTGATGTCTAATTATATAAGCAATTAAATAAACATCTACAAAATGATTTTGAGATTGATTATAAATTTAATCTATTCCCTCAGAATGCCAAATTTGTTTCCATGCATTTACCATTAGTGCTATTTTTTTTATGTTTGCACTTACAGCTGTACATGTACGCTTATAGAGCCCACGAGGTACGATTTGAATTCAACTCTACACATCACAATATGTTAAAAAAAACACACACGTTATATTTAGACAAGTTTCAAAGTACCAAAAAAGGAACAGCAGTCATTTTCATTCTCTTTCATAGATACCCATTTTCCTGCTTGGTCCAATCCCATCACATACACTTCATTTTTAGACCATTATAGCTCTTGAAGTGACAAATGACAAATGACAATGTAAGTCATCAAAATGTACATCATTCTGTCATTGTGCTTCCTTAGTATGTAGAACTGTATAACAGTTGACTCAAACTATGAACTTATTCAGGACCTTTCATAAAAAAAAGAGGCTTTTGTGCAGTTGACATCAAAGCTGGATGCCATTCAAGGCAGGTTTTGTTGACTCTTGGTGTTCACCTCTTTTTAAGCCTGCTTTAAATCCTCTACAAGAAAAAATTGGAGTTTGAACTTGCCCATTTCAAAATTCTGTTTACTTTAAAGAGTAGGGCGGGGGGGTCAAAATAGTAAAAAAAAGAAAATAACTCCTATAGATTAACTCCTTTTAAGGGTAGAAGACCAGATGATTGACAGCTAACACGCTGTAACAGTTTTAGGAGGAAGTAGGCCAGTGTTTCTGTGTTTACTGCTTACTCAGCTCGTCTGTCCAGGCCCTCTGTCTCAGCTCCACCCCTGCAGCCTGAGGTCTCTTTTCTTTCTCTCTGTCATTCTCTGTCCTGTGATAAAGCGTCGCTGTCACTGGAGCCTTGACGTCACTCCAGGAAGTGGTTTCTGCCACAGGTGGGTGGAGCAGAGAGAGAAAGACAAGAGAGCGAGGAAAAGAGATAGAGAGAGATATGGAACCAGGCAGGGGGAAGAGACTGAAAGTGGTTTTGTTAGAAGAAGAATGAGGGGCCAGTGTTACCTGTTAAGATTAATATTAGAGCTACAACCTGCTCAGGTGGAGTCTAATTAAAGCTACAGAGAGCTCAGATCAGCTTCCTCTCCTCCCTATTTCTTCTCAACCTGCAACCCTGGAGCAGAGAGGTTCAGCTGGGTGTGTTGTGTTTGTGTCCCAGGCCCTGGAGGAGCCCCCAAGACCTGGGCCCCGCCCCGCTGAAGGTGTCCTCAATGCATGCCTGGGGAGGGTCGGTCAGCTGGAGCTGTGGCTGCAGAAAGCCCAGTGGAGCCTGGTAGCTGCAGGACCCGCTGCTTCTGCTTCTGCTTGCGGTGGATCAATGACTATGCAGGATAGCTTGGAGCAGCAACTCCTCATCTGTGAGGTAAGCTCCGCCCCCACCAGGGGGTATACCTGGGTCACTCCCAGGGTTTACAGGGACAAGTTAGTCTAGATATGAACAGTATGCTAGACCTAGAGGAAATAGATTTTTGATTATGAAAATGTTTAGATATCTAGGTTACAGAAAACTTTTCTTTCAACTTTATTTTTTTTTAAACTTGCAAAGCATGCAAAAAGAATCTGTTGTAAAAACGGTTGAGTCTCAGACAAATGTGCCTCCGCTTTCCTAAAATGTTTGAACTTTGTCCACCTATTTTCTTACATTATTATATGCATTGTGTTCATTTTACAGAGCAGAACATTCTTGGGAGGGGGAAGGGGCCTTGTCAAACTGTTGCAACAGTGTCAAAAGACCACAAAAATACTAATAACAGCTCTAGACCAGAAGTTCCTAAAAGTATGTTTACAGTGGTGTCAACATACTCCCAGCTGTTTATTATGTCTCCCATCTCCTATTGGTTTCGAGAGAAAAAAATATATTTTATACTGTGCAGTTTCAGTTTTGCATGGAACACAATAAAACATACACCTATTGTATGGTTAGCAAAAAAAATAAAATAATGAAGCTTCATCAACAGGAGCTACATTAAAGAGGAGAGGATAGTTGAGCTCATGGTTCGCCTGACAGAGAAACTACAAAATCAAAGCTCAAATGCATGTTTTCATTTTGTCATGGAATCAATAACATCAATAAATAAAAGCAAGGATTAAATGGCAGATGCACTGATTCAGAGTTAAGTCATGAACAAAGAACTTAAACTAGTTTAAAAACCAGCATATACACTCTGAGATCATAATAGTTCCTCTTGGGCGGCTGTGGCTCAGTTTGTAGTCGGCCGTCTCTCAACCAGAAGGTTGGGGGTTCGAGCCACATGCCTGCTGTGTCCCTTTGGCAAGACACTTAACCCCAAATTGATCCTCATGGTACTCTTTACATAGCAGCCTCTGCCACCAGGGTGTGAATGGGTAGGTGTGACCTGCAGTGTAAAAGCGTTTTGACTAGTCAGAAGACCAGAAAAGAGCAATACAAGCTCAAGCCTGTTTACCGTTTACCATCGGTCTGGTCAGCTAAAAATGACTACAAATGACTTTACAGGAACTCAAGTTACTCCATGTCACTTCAGGTGCAAACTGTGATCCCGGAATAGTATCAAAATTTTTATTTTTCCTTTGTAAACCTTGTAACATCTTCTTGGATCATGACCGATGTAAAGTTAAAAAGTACATGATGTGGACGATTGGGCATCTTAGTGGTTAAAGTTTCCCCTCATGCTGCTTTGCTGGAGATCTTTCGTAGTATAACATTGTTTTTAAGTGAAAGTTTTAACTATCTAAAGACATTTAATGGCATATATTATAAGTCATCTGTATCAATCTGTATCCTTTACCTGACAAACCTTGTATTTTAGCAGTGAAATAAATACAAACAGCCACTGTTAGCGCGCTTTAAAATACATAAATAACTTCAGGTGCATATTATTTCATTTGAATGATGTCTCAATACGTGCATTAAATATCAGCCCTGAATTAATCCTTTATTACACAGAGCTATGTTAAGAGTCTGACTTGTTGTCAGGTCACAACCCTCTCCGCTGAGTCTCAGTGATCAGAGTTCATCAACTGTCACCTGCTGTGTTTTATCACCTCTGCGGTCGGCTTTATTGTCTGAACATATCGTGACTGTTCGTTCAAACCAGGAGGAGAAAGTGAAGGATTGACTCACTAAACACACTCATGACTTTCAAACTTATCAAGTTTAAATTGCATTACTTTTTTTCATTGGCTGAGTCATCACTCTTCCTGTAATGGTCCACAGTAATGCTTTAGTTACATGGATTGTATCAACTGTATTAACTGTGTAAACTTTCAAGTTGTTGCACCAATGAACCCGACCTGAATGCCAGCTGCAGGTATTTGCTTTGAGGGTGGTGTGCAAACTGGAAAGTCAGAAATCATGTTTTTAAGAGCCGTGGTGTCACTAACACGTGGGAACCCTGAAAACCAAGCATACACATGAAGTAAGGCTACGAAAGAAAGAAGCAGCTACAGTGGACACTCTGCATCATTGACTCTTTATAGATCCGTTTTTTTTTTCACAAATAACACATTTTTGTTTTTACAAGTTTTTAAAATGAGATTTTGGTCAAATACTTACAAATGATTTAAGCATTTGACGGTTGGTGATCTGAATGATTGATTCCGTTATAAAAGCTCTCAGTCATAAGAGTCCAGCCCTTCTTTTTTTGTCATGTCTCAATTCAAAGCTTTAGCCGATATTTTCCTCTCATGATTCACTTTGCTGACACTGAGAGAGTAACCTGAGCCTTCATTAAAGTTTCAGAGGCTACACACATCCCACAGTCAGGTCACATTTGAATGAAGCTTTGAGGACAAACAAACAGCCACTGATAGCATCTATTGTTCCATTCAAATGCATTGAGGAGAAGCCTTAGTCACGGCACAGATGTAAATATAACTTAAATCAGAATATGTGCTGAGTCTGACCTCAGTAAAGAACATAAATCTCTCAAACAAAATGAACATAGATATTCACAAGTTATTTTTAAATATTTAATTGTTTGACAAAAGTGTGTGTTTCTTGATGTTCAGGAGATGTTCCTGGAGATCGAGCAGAAGATCGCCGGTCTCTCAGCGACTGACTCGCCCTCCGACCAGCAGCAGGAGGAACCGGGAGCTGTGGGGTCTCAGCAGGAAGCAGCTGAACTTCTCTCATCCAAACTGGAGCTGCTGAAGGCAAACCTGGTCTGTTTCCAACAGCTGCTGCAAGAACGACAGGGAGAGGAGAGAGTCACCGCTCACAAAGAGCCGCAGGAACAGGTACATGACTGGATCATAGTTTAAAGCTACTGTGAGGAGTTTTTTAAAAACCAAGCGGCCATTTGACAGCAAACATAAACATGTTCACGACCTGCTACAAAAAAAATGTACAGGGGAATTTGTTTTTACAACTTGTCCATATTGATTTCATGAAGGATAAGAGTTGTGCATAATTAAGGCCGTAGCTGATCAGAGTGCAAACGTGTTGTAGCTGTTTGCTAGGAGACTTTAGGGCCCGCCTTTACTCCACCTCTTTCCCTGTTACTAGGCTGACCAAAAGTCAGGTAAAGATAGCATTTTCAATATGGCAACCGTGATGTTGGGCTTCAAAATTCGCCTTCAGTAAACCGATTGGTGACATCACTGAGCTATGTCCATGTTTTATACATTCTATGGAATAAAAATAACATGTTTCTGTAAATACGTTTGACTTATATTTTTGGCCTGTGTAATTTTCAGTCATTGAAGTTTCCTACACATTATCTTAAATCTGGAATTTAATTCATGCTTGGTTGTCAAGATACCAAAAACTTTACATTCCTGCATTTGATTAAAGTGTCTACTATTTCTTGTTATGGTCTGAATACGGGACATCTGGATGGGAGTAACTTTTTTTACACACTTGTCTTTTATATTAATTTTAGATGAACTTACCTATGAAGTGATCTTCCTTTCCAATGTAGCAGTCCAATCCCTAAAGTTATACTGTCTCTCATTTAGTGTCCTTATACAACAGGTGTAAAAGATGAGGGTTTGGAAACTGTTATTTCAAGGACTGAAAATAGAGCAGACTCTGCACATGTTGTAAAGTTGCTCCCTGATAATTATTAACTAGTTTGCAAATAAACCATTACAGACTCACAAGCAGCTGGTTAAAGGGTTCCTCCTGAGAACCAAAACAATAGAATTGTTGACTTCAACTACAAGGCTGCACAATGAATTTGAATTTGATCAATTTACCAATAGAAACATTTGCAATAAATGCATCACAAAAGTTTGGATATAGAATATCACTAAATAGGCATATACCTTAGAAAGAAAACATATTTTTTATCAGTATTTTTCCAATGTTGTTCAGACCTTACTTGAACTTTTTCATCACACCAATGATGATAGCCCTCTTCTGTTTCTTCTTCAACTCTTTCTCCTCAGAAGTCAGAACACCAGTCGGAGCGCCCCCTGGAGTCCAAGTTAAAGCGCAGCAGCAGCAGCAGCGTTCAGGAGATCTTCTCCTCACCGAAAAACAAACTCCTGAGACAGGGCAGCCTGCAGCAGCAGAAGGTACACATTTCCACTAACTGCTCATGATGCAGATCATAAGGGACAGCTTGAAGTGAAAAAAAAAATCCTTTTCTGTGAGGATCATGCATCACTAAAAGATCAATTTGACTACAAAAGTACAGGTTTGCTCTTTATCCTTTTTAACATTAGTGTGGTGCCAGAATAGCACACTGATATGCTTGGCAAACACACCCAGCTGAGCCCCACCCTGTCACACAGCACTGTCAGGTTGAGACCTAGATCCAACACCAGCGACAACACCCTAAACTTGTTCAATGACAATCTTTACTGTTAGGAGACTTATAGTATTCAAGCTTGGGTGAACATGTCTACTTTCATGTATGCCAGTGCCTCAATAATCTTGCATAAACACCAGCCAAGAGGGCTCTTGTCTTCGGGGAAATGAGCAGGAAATGTGTGCATTATGACAACTAAATGTATCCAAAATGTAATTTGGTGCGTTGACACTGTTGCAGAAAAAAAACATGCATGTAACGTTCTTGTGGCTGTTGCTATTTGTTGAGCAGGAGTTGGAGCAGGAGCTGACAGAACAGAGAGGACTTACCCGGGCCATTGCCAGGCAGGGCAGCAGAGGCCGACTCTACAGCCAGGAAACAGAGGAACACAGCCCTCCGTCACCACGGTAACGAGTAAACTTTAATACTTGACAGATATTCGTTTTAGTTTGGATTCTTCTTTCAGATTTATTTTGCTTTTTGGTTTTATTTTTGTTTTCATATCCTACCATTTTTGCTGTTTTTTTCTCTAAATGTAAGCGTCATTTTGGACTGCATCGTTGTGTAAAAATTCAAATGTAAATAAAGTTAGAATTACTTTTTAAGATCTTTTTCTCGTAGGGTTTTTTTTTTTTTGTTGGCCATCTTGTCCTTTTTATTGATAGGACAGGAGAAGATAGACAGAAAATGTTAGGAAGTGAGAGTGGGGGATGACACGCAGCAACGTGCCGAGGTCTGATTTGAACCCACGCATTCAAGGAAGGAAGAAAAAAAGAGACGTTCATTTTCAGCCTCTTTTCTCTCCGTGCAGGCGGCCTCCTGCTGAGCCTGATGTGAACGAGGACCCTGCTCAGAAGAAGTGGGATCGCCTTCACAGCCGACTGCTGGCTGTGGAGGAGAGCTTTCTGCTTCCTCCCTCTGAGGTAAGACCTTCATCGTGATGCCTGAAGTGCTTGATTATCACTCCCCTAACACAAGAAAGAAAAGAAAAATGGTTGTTCTCGCCATGCTTGGTTATCACCTCCTTTGAGCAGAATGCACTTTGTTGTCTCTTTGGTGTTTTGGGGCCTCCTGCAGGGCCTGATTGGACTCATGTTCATTTCAGAGTCTCTCTAGCTTCTTTACTCGCTCTCTCTCTCTCTTCTTCTGAAGGTGTCAGACTCATATGTGAGGCATGGTGATGGAACAGCAGGACGTATGATTGGCACACAAGCACTGAAAGAGCTTCAAACTCACATCAGCCATCTCAGAGACCTGGGACACACAGCCACAGAGCGTCTGAGTCAGGTGTGGGATCTTTATCATGTTTATCAAAAATCATTCACATGATAGGCTGGAGGCGAAAAGCTGCTTTAATGTATACATTTAGGATGGTGATACTCAACCCGAGGCTCTCGGGACAAGTTGTGGCTCTTTTAGGTCCTACTTGGAGAAAAAAATAAAAAAGTAATTATTTAAAATTCATGTCACTGTGTTTCCAACACATATTTTAGGAAAGAAAGAGGTTTTTGTGGCTCTTGCTGAAATATTTTTTGGTCAATGTGGTTCTTAGGTCTAACAAGGCTGAGTACCACTGATTTAGTAGTATTGTTTTCCATCATATCGAACCTTTATATTTACCCAACCTAACACTACATATTAAAGATGCCCCCACGTATCAGTCCCAATACAATAACCATAAAAACACTGATTATAAATCAAATACATATACCAATACTGAAACATGTATTTAAACTACACAGATACAGAAACCCCCAATCATATATATTACAATATTCATTACCACACCATGTATACCATGTATATACTCAACCTGTACATAGAGTGATATCTACACTAATACCAGTATTGACACTGATACCACTTTGGATATATATATTCTGATACTGATTACTAAACCTAACACCAATACAGCTACAGATACAATGGGTGTGAGCAGACACCAGGAATAGATCTAATATCAGTGTTTCATTGATAAATTGTAAACTTGGATAATTATTGTATGTGTGAGGAAACATAATCTGACATAGAAACATTGTTTTCCAAAATGTGTAAACTAAAATGTAAAAACTTAACAGATATTGTACGTAGCTTCAGAACTTGTTGACAGAAGTGTCAGATACCCTCAAAGCTGACATTTCTAGCTCCATGCAGGCTCCCTCCTTCTTCCAGGGATGCATTGCCATATCATAGGAAGCACACAGAGATGTAAGGAGTAATTGAAATTCAATAAATAACCCCCCCCCCCCCCCCGGTTGAGTGAATATCAGACCAACAACGGATAAAAGCAAATAGAGTGTTTTTGCTCTTTGATTAATCTGTTCTCACTGTAATGTAAGAATGACATATTCAGTTTGTCTACTGAAGGATTAAAGAAGTTTTGCTGCTTGCACCTAAGCATCAATAACAAAAAGAAAACAGCTGAGTCAAGTATTCAAATTCCTGTCATTCTGTGATCTGTGATCACAAAAGTGAGGAAGGATTGTCAGTCTGAGTTTTCACTGATGAAGAGGTTTGGTGCCTCTTCAAAATGCATCAGCACTCAAAGAATTTAAACAACAACAAAATGACAACAAACCTAATGACAAGACTCTTGCATAAAACAAGAAATTTGCCTTGTTTTTTTATATGATTTAAATAACCTTTCTGACCACAGGCCTCCCATGAGGACGGTTCCTATCAGACTCTGGATGAGGGTTTGTTTCATGTTCTGCACGGCGGGTCCCTGTCTCTGTCCTCCATCAATAACCTGCTGCTCTCACCTGCTGGGATGACACCGGAGGAAGACACACAGCTGAGGCTTTTGCAGCTGCAGGTGGGACTTTTATTTCAAATTGAGGGTTTTTCACACAATAAACCAGCTAAGAGTTGCATTGCTGCCAACTTTTGATCTGTTATGTGACGAGGAGCAGATTGACTCATTTTAAAATCATTTTTAACCAAAGAGCCTTTCCATACCATCGGTTCATTCATGATTGTAGCATCACTAGGTATTCACATGAACATTTAATGCTTATAGAATGCTTTTTTTTCAGAGTCTGTCTACAGAGATGGAAACCCTTGGAAATGAGCTGGCCTCTCAGGGACCAAAAGTGGCCCGTGCCCTTGGTTCAGAGTGTGTTCAGCAGTGTGTAGATGATGTCTGCAGAGTCCTTCCCGTGGTTCAGGCTGCACTGAGCTGCAGCGAGAAGCAGCTCAGAAAGCTGCAGGAGGAAACTGCAAAGCAACAGGTCAGATATTGCACAAGTAGAAACAAGAACACACTGAACTAAGCTGAATTATAAGTGAAGTAGAATCACAGTCTTATCTCTTTTCTGTATTTGTTTTCATCTGTATGAATTTGTCTTTTGTCATTGTTTCACTACTAAACTATAACTCACATCCTTTACATAATGAATATCTTATATCTATACATACTGTATATCTTATCCCTATCTAATCTAACATATTGCAATAATCATAAATATAAACCTTTAAATCTTTAAATTGCAGTCTTTATAACCTCTCCCTGTGTATTTGAAATAAAAAAACCTTTGTTGTTTTACTGAAGAAGCAGTGTTTTGTTTGACCAACAGATACAACTAAATGAGTTGCATGCAGCCTTCACCTCTAACCAGACAACTGTACACCAAAACATTAATGCATTTAATGGAACCTTGGACCCTAACAATCAACTACAGGTACTGTTTTCTTATAAAGACTTTTAAGTCAGAAATGCAATCAGTAGCTACTCTCCATGCAGCAGCTACTCTATCAGAAAATGCATACATTATGTTGCATGTGATGGTAAACTTAGTATCTTTGGGCGGTTAGTCTGCTGAAATAAGTCACTTAAAGATGTCACCTCACACAGATATGATGGGTTTTGTTCAATGTTTTTATGGATGCCCAGAGCAGTGTTGATAGACTTTACGTTTTCTTGAGTGATATTTCGGAATTTGCGTTTTTATTTGTGACACGTGTTTTTATTTTGCAGACTGTGACTCAGATGCAGGAGTCTCTGCAGCAGCAGGTGGAGCAGGTGAGCTCCCTGCTTGAGGTGACTGACCGACACAACCTGGCTGCACCTCAAATCCAGCAGGCCAAGCGGCTGCAGGTATCCTAGCTGCTTTTTTTTGTCATATCTGTGTCAGGTGTTAATGTTTGTTAATACTTGGCAAAGTGTGCTTTCTCAATCTTAATTAAAGATTAAATGTCTCTCCTTCTATGTGCAGGGTGAGCTGGACAGATCTCTGGGTGGTGTTCGCTCCTGCTGTGATGAGCTGAAGAGCAGCGTGGAGCTGCAGCAGCAGTATGAGCGCCTGGTCCACAGCCTGGAGGAGCTCATCGCTTTGGGCTCTGGACGCCTCTCACAGCAGCCTGACACAGAGCTGCACGATAGAGCTCAGCTCCAGCAGCAGCTCAGCAGTCATACAGTCAGTACAGAGGCAATACTGTTAGGAGTTAATTGTTAACTGAAAATATGAAGCTTAAAATGTTTCAACCCTTTGTACTGTCAGAAATTCTTCCAGTTCCTGGGCCATCATTTTAGGACCCTGCAGTACCTGACCCAGAGAATACCTGAGAGCGGCCTCCAGAGTTGGGAGGCTGTAGTGATGGGTCTGCAGGATGAGGTGACTCGACTTCAGCAGAACGGACTGGAAAGAGGGACCAGGATGCAGGAAACATTACAGGTTGTGCATTTTATTCATATGCAGAATCAATAAGAATGAAATAGAACAATAAAACATGCATATGAAAAAAATACAGTGTCAGAAAAGTTACAATACAGAAGTAACTATAGAGGAATCAAGTACATGAAATAATTGTATTGTGCTTTAAAGTGCTTCAATCTTAATCATGAGACAGGTGGAGTTAAACAGCATTTCTCTGTCTGTCTCAGATGTGGTCTCAGTGGGAGGAGGACAGCGCCTGGTCAGACTCCCTGCTAAGAGGGATTGAGACTTCTCTTCCCAAATTGCTCGCTGGGGCTGATTCTGAGGAGCAGGTATCAGAGAAGCACTCTGTATTCCAGGTATTTTTTTTTATTAATACACATGCTCTCCCTTAACATCAGTACATAATACTTATTTAGAAAGAGCTCTTTTTAAAAAAAATTTTTTTTACAATATTTCATTCTGTTCATTTGGAGACTGTTGGGTGTGCTCTCCATGTTGTGCTCTTTGCACGGCACTCATGACCTAGTTGGCTGAATTAAATACAAGCGAATGGGTTGTTTTCTGTAGGAGCACATGATGTTCCTTGGCTTTGATGTGAGTTATTAGCTGAGCGGAGACCTCCAACTAGAATTCATTTAGGTACATATTCCCTGTTGCTCTTTCGTGGGATTCGAAATGTGTCTCTTATTCATCTGAAATGGACTCTCAAGAAATTGTTTCAAATTACCAGGCTCATCATTCATGAGCTTAACTATCATTTAAATCATGTAAGCTGTAATTGATTACAATGATAATGTGGAGAATTTTTTTTTTCTTTTTTTTAACATTCACACTCTTATTTGGACAAATACATTAGAAAGAAAATGGAGTCTGTGAAGTAAATTGATTGCTGGATGTGATTACTCCCAGCTGTTATCGACCAAAAATAGATACGACCAGAAACTATACTTTCACTTTTAACAATTACTATACGTTTTAGCAATGCTGTATATGTACAGATTATACAATAAAGATTTTTTTTTTTAAATAGCTGATAAGTGTAGGCTATTTACCGTAGTTTACAGTTGCTGTTAAGTGTATTTTTGAACATTTGGCAATGCTATGCTAGCTTTTTTTTCTCCTAGCTACCAATCATCATGCTAGGCTTAACTTTTCTCTTTTCAGGCACCAAATACATAAACATGAGTCATCTATCTCTCATTTAGAAGTTCCATAATTCGATTTTTTGCCCTGTTTATAGTCAAGTAGAAAGAAGTCATACATTTGTTGAATATAAAACTGGTAGTATTAGCAAGCTAACTGGTAAGCGTTTGTAGGCTAGCATGCAGTTACAAACTTCAGAAGCAGGCTTTTCAATAAAAAGCTGTTTAAGTGGCTGATATGTAGCTTTGACATTTTGGAAATGTTTCTGTGCTTGTTGGTTATCTGTAGTGATTGTACAACTGTTATCTGTTTGAGAATTGTTTGTCGTCTTTCTGTCACTGTGTGAAATCATCAATTTCACTCCCGGTGTCTCGTGTGGAAGAGAGGATTATATACGACTTTTGTCTCTCTCACAGGAGCAGCGACTCGTTCTGGATGCAAACAAAGCACGTTTGAGTCAGATGCTGGAGAAGGGGACCTGGCTGCACGAGGTGGGCTGCAGAGGAGTTGAAGCGTCCACCAGGAAGCTGGACTCACGCTGGAAAGTGTTGCAGAAGAGGGTGGAGCATGAACGCATCGACGTAGACAGAAAAAGGAAGCTGAGGAACAGGTAAGAGATGAGAAAGAGAGACAAACAGGGAACTCCAAACAACTAAAGTTGTGTTTATTAAGAATTTTACGTAGCAAACATCTTTATTGAAATGTTTAAATTAAATTATTTTCCATATCATTGACTGGTGGAAAGTTGTTTTCCTTTCCTCTTAGTGTTGTTTTTTAAGTTAATGGGTTAAAAAGCACCCATAAAAATCATATATATTCTATTTACGATGTAATTTGCTTGAAATGATTCAGATGAAACCTGTTTTCTGTTATGTTAATCACAATTTTCCTATTTCCCATCAAAAAACAGGTTTCTTCGAGACTCTGCTGCACTGGCTGAATGGATGGGCGGGGCCAGAGACATGATTGACACAAGTTCAGCCAATGAGGAGATGGATGTTGAACAGAGGCGGGACTATTACCTGCAGTTTATGGTGAGTGATTGTTGATGAGTTGGCGATTCAGGGAAGAGGGTTTTGATTGGGCAGGAGAAGTCGTCTGTTGGATGAACTCAAGGTTTGTTTTCATAGCCAAATGTGAAAGGAAGTGGCAGCAGTGTGGGAGTCTTACACCGCCTCTGCAGTTTGTAGGACATGTTCCAGTGAATACATCAAATCTTGTTGCTTATTTGAAAAACAGACGCAATAAATCACAAAGAACTAATAAAAAAAACATCTGTATCGGATTGGCAAAGGGCTAAAATGTTATTTCAAACATTGGTATTAGTATCAGTATAAATATGGGAATCTTTTTTTTAGGCTTTGACCAAAGAGTTGGAGGCCAAATCTGAACTGAAGGTGGCTGTGATCGGTGCTGGAACACGGCTGGTCAATCTGAGGGAAACAGATGAAGGCTCAGATAGAAATCCAGAGGACAGAGAGACTGCAGACCAAGATCTGTGCTCCATCCAATCCCAGCTCAGACAGGTAGAGCTGGACTGGTCCAGTCTGCTGGCGGATGTTCCTGTCACCCAACAAGCTCTTCATAAGGTGAGGAGAACCCTTTATGTAATTAGTGACGTTTTGGAGGTGATTATACAGTAAACATAAAACATATGATGATTCACAAGTGCCTCTTATAATTTAAGAATCACATTAGACATAATCAAATATGACGGTATGTGGTTTCTTTTGTATGTTCAACGTGACTTTGCCTTCAGGACAGACACAAGTTTTTTGTTTTTTTTAATATCACCCCAGCTTGGTGGTTGGGTTGCCTTAGAAACTGCTCAAGCATTTTGACCACAAGATTCTTAAACCAGTGGCTTTGTCCAATAAGATAAAAACTTCTTTATGCTTTACACTTTGCCTTAGTGCTTATCTTTCAAAATGATAGCTGCTAACATGATCGATTAGGGAGTTTGACAGCGTGAAATTATACCTGGTACAAATTAGCATGCAGGGGATGTCATTGTGTGTAAGATAAGATAAGATAAGATAACACTTGATTATCCATTGGCTCAGAAATGTGTCTTGCTTACAAGTTCAGAAACCCTCACATCACATCACATCACATCACACGTAAAAGACAGAGTGTAAAAACAGTATGAGTTATATTAAAGAAATCACAGTATGAAATCACAGTGCAGGAGTGGGTACATAAATAATGTAGGGAGAGTGAAAATGTGAAAGTTCTCACAGTCCATGTGCAGCCCAGATCAGAGAGTTAGTGGAAATGAGTGGGGTGGGGTGCGGCCTGCTTTTTTCTTTTTTTTTTGCTAATGTTAGCATGTCACTGAAAGCAACAGCTTCTGTAGCATGCTGTAATGCACATACATGTTTAGTTTTCATTGGGTGGCTTTGATTTATGATTATTGAGATGCCACCATGCGTGCATTGAAGTCTTTGTTTCCATATAGTATATGAAAATATTAAAGTAAAAGGAGTTTAAAAAAAAAAATGTGGTTGAAACGTTTTTTGATCCTAAATGTGCTTCCCCGGGGCCAAAAATACAGTACAGAGCAGTTAAAAGATTTCTAAAACCACACAGCACGCTCCCTGTCACCAATTAGTTTTGAACATCCCCACCGTGCAGCACAAAGCCATCCTGAGGACTCTTCTCGTCCTCATTGGTGTGAAGCCATTCTCTCCTCCAGCTGTCAGTCTGTCTGGATCTGTCCTCTACTACACATCTGCTTGCTGTTCCTCCCTCCATGCACTACCCCCACCTTTCAGTCCTCTCTTCCTATCCCTATCTCCCCTTTTTCTTTTTGTGTCCCATCTCTTCTTCCTGCTGTTTTTGTTATTTTCTCTTTCTTAGTTCCCCCCCTCCCTCTACTTCTTTTTGCTTTCTTGTAAGTTTTTTTAATTTTTTAATTTTACTTTTCCAATAAATGCATCTCGTACTATACTTTATGTTTTGCACAAATAAACAAGCCAAGACAAACTACAGCAAAGACTTAATGACAGTCATCCCCTGCTTCTCCTTAGCGATGGATGAAGACGTTGAGCCAGCAGGGGGCGCTGCTGGAGCTGCAGTCCTGGCTGGAAGCTGCTGAGTGCCGGCTGGAGGAGCATCGTAGCAGAATAAACCAAACCTCCTCACTCAACACTGATCTGAGTCAGCTGCTGAAGTACTGCAAGGTAGAAAAAGATGATTGGCTACTTCAAACAGTCATTAAAAAAAACATAATTACTTCAGATTTTTCTTTTTTTTAATGTTTTTAAGGGGAATAATAATCAGGTCTTTGCATAAGTGCAGTCCTGAGGCCTTGGTAGAAGTTTATCTCAATGACTGACTTTCTCTCTCTCTCTTTCTCTCTCCATCAATTACATTTTATTTTGTAGGAATGTCAAGCAGAGATGTCAGCCCATCAGGCCACTCTGGACTTTGTAAACCCGCCTTTACAAACATGCATCACTGAAGCGGGCCAGAGGGGGCGCTATGTACACAACCAGTTTGCGGATGAGCAGGGTCGTCTCAACCATCAGTGGCTCAGTTTGAAGGAAACACTCAACTCTCAGGTCAGAAGACAAAACCACTTAAAACTGTATGACATAGTCATCATCAGTAAATGACTCACCTTCTATGTAACACACCTAGTCCTTGTTAGCTTAAAGTGGAGTGTGAGGTAATTGTTGAATGTATACATTTCTTTTTTTAATGTATAAACTACCAGTTTTCATCTGAAATTTCTGTTCTGGCCATCAAGGCTTGGATTTGAATTCTAGCACACACAATTTGTATTTTCTTCAGTGTAATGTATACAGAGTACTTAATTTTAATTTTCATGTTCATGATTTAATACATTATTACACAAAAAAAGTCAACAAGATACTTCTAATATATTATCATAAGTTTTGTCCAACATGTCATTTTCTTTTCTTCTCTTCATTCATATTTATAAATCATGGCCCTGACCTGCTGTGGTGGTTTGTGGTGTTCAGATTGCAGAGGTGGAGCAGGAGCTGAGGAGCAGAGTGGAGCGGGAGGCTCGGCTGCAGCAGATCAACAGCTGGATCGCGGATCAGAACCTCTGGATCCAGTCAGCTCAGACACCCAGCAGCAGGACGGAGCTGCAGAGGAGCATCAACACCTGCCAGGTCAGACGTCACATCTGCACTGCAACATCTGTATCAAAGAAAAGAACACTTGATAAAAAAAAAAGTATTATATTACAGTCTAGGCAAGTCGTGTACCAGGAGGGCTTCTGCAAAAAAAGCCACACATTTTCATCTCCTTGTTTTTTCTGTATTTTAAGGATCTTGAGGACGAGATCAGACAGAAGTCTGAGGCGCTTCATGAGTTAAGAGACAAACTTGATGGAGGAGTTAAAAGCTGCTGTGATTTTATCTCTCAGATTGAGAAATCCATTCAGCGCTGTGCAGCTCTCATGCAACAGGTAAATAACACTTGTAGAGTTTAGAAGTGAAATCTGTTGTTAGTGTACTCGGCTGTATGAAATATGCAATTTCCTCGACTCAAACTTTGCGAAGCTGTTGTTGATGTTTTTGAATTGAATGCACCTTTATTTTTTTCTCGTATTGGATCATCTTGTCTGTTTTTTTTTTTAACAGAAGGACTCTATGAAACAGAAGTTGACTGATGCTCAGCGGCTGTGGGATTGTGCGGCGAAGCAACTAAATCAGATGACGCTGAAAGCAGTGAGGACGTCTCAGACTCTTGAATATCACAGCAGCCCTCAGCTCTGCCTGCAGGCACACAGAGATGTCCATGAGAAGCTTCAGGTATATTTAATGGACCTTATAACCTTAAACTGTTGGCTTGAATGTGTGAAGAGCATGTGAAAAAATGTTCTGGTTCATATGTGCTGATAATAAAGGTTTTACATGTTGTGTTGGAAGGTTCTTCATGAGGAGACAGAAGCTTCCACAGCACAATGGGACGAACTGAATCAAACTGTTTCCTCCCTCAAAGACGTCATAAATCCTCCTGCCGCCATCTTTCTCACTGAACGGCTAGACACACAGAGAGACAGGTGAGACAGAGTACATGTAGAAAAACAACACCTTTGAGAACCACCTTTTGAATCAATAAACAAATAATCCCCCTCCTGTCCTGCAGTTGGTCTGTGGTGTCTGGAGAGCTGGACCAGAAGCTGCAGAGGAGTGGAAGAGTCCTGCAGGCCTGGGAGCTCTATGCTCGGCTGGCTGCATCTTTCTCCCAGCGGCTGCAGACGCTCCAGAGTGAAGAAAAATCAGCGCTAAGAGGAGCGTCGACAGATGATAACACAGCGGAGAAGGTCACTATGACGATACAAAATGTTCAGGTGAGGGAAAAAAACTAAGAATGATGACATTGGAAGGAGCATAAAGTAGGCTTATTACTGAATCTGTTTTTGTGTATTCAATCAATCAATCAAACAATCTTTATTTAAGACTTTATTTAAAAACAGCAGGATTCATAGAATTCTACATAACACAATGAAAGCCCATACTTCGAATACAGTATGTGAAATATGTATGAAATAACTCTAATCTTCAAAAAAAGGTACCAGTACCAATGGTACAATCAGCACTATATCTGATGTTGGACAGGACCATGATGATTTTATTCTCAGAGGTATTAAGTCTGCATTTAAAATTAAGCCCAAGATTTCTCAAGACAGCTTGGAGATTATTAACTCGTGAGTTACAAACATTAAAGATGGCTCTGCACCATCTAGGTCTCTTATGTAATATCCTCAAAGCATCATTATAAGCAGCATTACGTGTAGTCTGCAAGTATTGGTTTTAAATGATTGGTTAAGAATTTCTCCATAACCAAATAAGTTTATGCAAACATTTTCTGAAGCAGATTTCTTCAGTAGAGTAAAGTTTTTATACTTAATGGTAACTCAACCTTTCTTTCTTAACAGCTTCAACGTTTTTCATTGTGTCAAGTTTGAGCATGAATTTCTTTTAAGCTCTAAATAGTACCTGTGTCCTCCATTCTTAATTTGCCCACAACACATATTTAAATAAGACAATTCCATTATTTTTCAGTTTTAAAAGGATGGAAGTTGTGATAAAAATAGAAATGATAGCTTAACTTTTACCGCACGCTATAACAACTCTCCAATCCTCTTTGATATTCTATTAAACCCGTGTCTGTGTTTGTTCCTCAGAGTCTACAGCAGAGGACAATTAGTCTGCAGTCCGACCTGGAGGGGGTGCTGGAGGCTTCCAAGGACTTGATTGGCCGCCTGGAACCTTCAGCTGCCGCTCTGGTCCAATCAGAGAGCAGGTTGTTGTCACGAGGCGTCCAGCAGCTCGCCCTCAGCCTGACAGGGAAGCTGGGTCAGCTGCAGGTAAGACTGTGTGAATGAATTACTCTCTTTGAGGGATTAAGCAAAGTCACACTGGACTGCATCTACTCAGGGTTAAATAAAGAAATGCATAAAATGATACTTGAAGGAATTGCATATGTAGGCATATTTGTGATATGAGCCGTCAGGTAAACAGACTCAGCTGCTGGAAGAGTCCTTGTAGTAAATTACTTTTTAATGCACACAAATGTGTTTGATTGCTCTTTAACTATTTTAAATTACAAAAGACAGTTAGAAGCTCATTCAACATTATTTTTAGGCCATTGTTGTCGTTGTACATTTGTGATTTGTAAGTGCAAAATCCCATTCCAAGTATTATTTATTGTTCTTTTAAAGCATTCGGTACATATTTTCAGACATATATTTTGGCTTGTTTCGAGTGTACTGCTTTTCCTTTTTCCAACCTGCCACCTAGTTGCACTAATTGTCAAGTGACCTATAAATTAACAACACATATGGCTCTGTATGTGTGCGTGTGTGTGTGTCCTGTTTGCTTGTAGGAGGAGCTTGACAGACTGCAGGAGTTCGGACACGCACTGGAGTCACTGGAGAGAAAACTGGAGCTTTGGCAGGAGCGTCTGCAGGATGTGGCTCAGACAGCAGACCAGGTGAGACCACATGAATGGACTTTATGACTGACTGTGACGTGCTGCTTCCTCCAGAGTAAACCAAAGAACAAGAGACTTTATAAAGAACTAATGATGTTAGAGCTGTTACTTTATTTAATATACCATATCTTTAAGTTTCTTTCTTTTGACAAATTGGCTTTTTTAAGTCTTGTTACGTATGAGAAATGTCATATTCATACTTGAATCGATTCAATGGATTTCTTCAGTTTTCGTATTAGGATAAGTGAGTCATGATTTCCGTCCATATTTTAAGCTTAACTAGAACTTCAAATTTCCATTTTAAATACTTTTTGTCTTGATTGGTGTAATTGTAAAACTTGGAAAGTTCACAAGCTTCAAATTTAAAAAAAAATAACCTTGTTGTAAGAGTTATCAAATGTTTTTATTTTAATCAATTGCAGAATCATACAAGTTCTTGAAATTGATAGAAATGTATCTTCAAGGACTATCAAGGACACTTAAAGCAGTTACAAATACAGACCAATGAGCCATGATAATACAAAGAAGCAGAAAAATACAGTAACATAGGACTAAATAGGGATGTAGCCCTTTGATAGCGATTTCATGTGTACAGTTGTTGTGATCCCCTTTTGATCTGAGATGCCACCATATGTTTCTCAGTCTGGCCTCCTGGAGCTGAGCGGTCTGTCTGCTGACCTGGATGTGCTGAATGAGCTGAGCCGCAGCCTGACGCTCGGCGACGCTGCAGCACGCCGCCTGCAACGCCTCAACCACTGCTGGGCCGACGCCTCCGCCAGAGCTGAGGAGGCGTGCAGGTGAGACACAGAGATCTGTACAGGAATACAGAAGCGACACATATCACAATATACTGCACTTTTATATTCCATGAAATAAATAGGTTAGTACACTCCTACTTTAACTACCTTAGGTTTTTATGAAATGTTCAACAAGATAGTTCAATATTTAAAGGGCTGAAACCAGTTCATATACATTCAATAAATGCACTGCCACATAAAGCAAACATTTCAGAGGTGGTTGATTCTCAAAGAGTGTTTTTTTTTATATTGTTGCACTCCTCAGTGAGCTGCAGAACGAGGCACTGAAGCGTCAGAGCTTCGAGCAGAAGTGTGAGAGCTGGATGTCTTTCCTGCAGAGGATGGAGGACAGTCTGGCTGTAGACGTGGCCGGCTCCTACATGGGCCTCAGACAGCAGCTCTGTACACACAAGGTATCATTGATGATTGACAAACTAGTTGATTATCAAAAAAACAAACAAACATGCAAAACAACATTTAATCCTGATCTGCTCTGGTATATCAGCATTTTCAGACGGAGCTATCGATCGGTCACCAAATCCTTCATTCAGTTATCACTGAAGCTCTTCATCTGCTGCAGAAAGGAGAGGTAGAGGACAGGTAAGAAGACTAAACTGAAAAGAAAAACATTTTAGTTGCGCAGTTTTTCAGTTTCAGTTTTTACAACATACGGCATTCTTTGTATCAAATACATGTTTAGCCATAATCAACTCAAAGTGTTCTGATCTTGTTAGCTTATAGCACAAGTTTCTTTCGTGTAGTAGTGTCATTTGTGCCATTGTGCATAAAAAAAAAAATCTGAGTAACATTTGACTGTGCTGTGAATCTAGGAGTGACTTCATCCTGAAGCTCGCCCAGCTCAGGGAGCACTGGCAGGGCGCCGTGCAGCGGGCCGACCAGCGGCGCTCACTGGTGGAGGGCCTGGTGAAGCACTGGCACCTTTACAGCCGCAGCCTCAAGAAGCTGCAGAAGTTCCTGTCTGACACACAGACCCTCCTGCCCCCCGCCGGACCTGCCCGCTGCAGCCTGCAACAGCTGAGACGCTCCCTCCAGGACCTCCAGGTGAGAAATATTGGAATTCTTTACATACAGTGAGACATTTACATTTGGTTATGTGCAGTACAGGGAATTTGTACCTTACCATCAGCAGGTACAGTGCGTGATGAGATGTTGTTTCGACTGCAGTTAAGATCTCAACATATTCTGAAACAATATAACTTTTTCTGCGTATTTTAAGAGTTGTTCATTATCCAAACAAAGGGTTGATACACTGAAATGGTTGTTGATTCTGACTCATAGCAGAAGAGTAAATACTGCCTGAGGGCTGATAGGAAGTTTAAGGAAGAGATACCACTGCTGCTGATTACATTTACATCAAAAACTTAACAAGGAGATAGCGAGGAAGAGATTGGATTTGAATTGATTGACGATACATTCAACAAACAGCAGCTCCTCAATATAAGGTTCCTGCAAGGCTTTCACTGCACAGATCCCACACGAGCTCATTCTTTAGCTGTATTCCTCATCTCTGACCTTTTCTACCTCCTGCTTCCTCCCTCAGCACACGGAGCTGTTGTTCCAGAGGTATCAGTCCAGTTTCATCCACACCCTGGAGGTCGGCCGGCAGCTCTTCTCCATGGGGAATGAGGAGACCCAGACTCAGCTGCAGTCAGATCTGGGAACCCTGCAGGAGGAGTGGGACAACCTCCACAGCCTGCTGGGTCGGAGGATGGACCTCACCGAGGCTATCATCAAGGTACCTGTCGTATTATTGTAACTCTGAAGTGGTGCTTTCAAGAACATCGTGCATGTGTTTCATTGAGCGTCATGTTTGACGTCTCATCTCCAATGGTCCCAGATGATGACGTTTGTTGATTTATAGTTAATGCATATGACCTTATTTAGATCTGGTATGGACTCACACACAAAGATCCTTGTATTGAACTTGACCTAGAATCAAATGAATGGTCCATTGTACAAGCAAAAATGATTTTGTAAGTTTTCCTGCTTTTCTCTGCTTTATTTCACTGCAAATTTTATATTTTGACTGTTAGTTGGACGAGGCAAGCTAAGTTTAGGCATCTCTCTGGCCTCTAAGCAACTCTGGTTGGCTAATTTTTCCTAGTTTGTGACGTTTCATTGTCAAATCAATCATATTGTCATCTGAAAAATACAAGTTATATAAATACATTTCCGGAAATGAGAAGTGTCTTTATTTACAGCACTAGTTCCATTTACAAACTCACATGTTGGTTATCTTTTGGATCTGAGGGTTTTTTAACCGTCTGTTTTCTATAGTTTGGAACTCATCTGGATTTGAAAACAAAGGTTCAGGTTTTGGGTCGACTGTAGCCTTGAATCTGTTTTATGTATTTGTGAATCTATATGTTTCTTAGAGAGAGATGTTTCTTCAAAACAGTGCAAGATTTCAACCATCTAATTGGAAAGATTGTTCATAATGAATCAGAAATTGAAATAATTGTCGGTCCCTCGATTAGTTCCTTTTCTTTATCACCACCTTCTGTAACCAATCAATAGCTTTAAATTTAGGATTTGTTCCAACAGAAAAGACATCATTAATTATTCAAAGAATGTATATAAATACATATACAGCATCATCTATCCATACGTCGTGTCAGTTTGATGTAGCATTGGTTCCCAACCTGGGGTCCAGGTCCCCCTAAGGGGGGCGCCAAAGATCTCTGGTAGAGCGCAAGTTTTTGTCTGCCCTGAGGCTGTCAAAGTTAGATTTGCACATAAAATCATAATTACACACATACTGGATATTCAACCAGTCAGATTCAGATTCAGTAACCCTTGTAACAAGTCTCAAAGTGAACCTCTTTGGTTGGTTCATGTTTTATTTGATCAGAGTATGAATCCTCTCAGTTGGAGGTTCAGTTTCATGAAACTCGACCAGTTGCGTTCAGTCAATGGACTCTGAGGGTCAGATTCCCCCGAATATACAAAATCAATTCTTTAGCAACATGATCTGATGAGTCACAGTATCCTGCAGACAGAGTGCTGCACTAATGGTCGCCCTGAGACACTAACATCAGCTTCTGTGGATCCTTTTCTTATTAGTACGTGACTCATATCTATCAGATATATATTTCTTTATTTGATCAGATTTCTTTTCTGTGCTGTAATACATAAAATGTTTGACCCCATTTCAGCTTTATCTATCTTATATCTATCAGTCATGTTTAAACTTTTTGCATAACAAAGATTCTTTAAGGCGGGGGTTACTGACCAGGGATCTGGGCCTAATGAGAATGTGATTCTTTTGCATCGAGCATTTTATTTGCACGTCTAAAAACCTATAAAAATGAAAAAGGTTGTCTTGCTCTGATGTAACGGTTTCTTAGTTCGGTTGCATGTTTTACAATCGCATGGGGAACTTGTTGAATATGGGGCAAACCTGATTCAGCTGCGCGTAGATGGGATACACAATTCTGATGCAAGAGTTTAGTTGAGTTTATTCGTCCTGGGCAGTCACCTGTCCTCTCTCACTGTGTTTGGATCCTTCGTCCTCTATCTGTCCCCGGTCTGTCCCTAGAGCCTCTGACAGTTTCTGTTCGCCTGAGAGCGGCCAAGTTAATCCAATCCACTCTGATTAATGACCGAGGACATGTTTGGGAAGTCAGAGACAAAAGAGTGATGATTGTGTTTTTTTTTCTCAAAGACAGGCAGTTTTTACAACACATTGATCTGTATGATAAATTACTTAACACATTTTTTTTTTTTTAAATGTTTCTCAGAACTGGGAGCGCTGTGAGTCCGGACTTGCAGGCAGCATGCTGCAGCTGAAGGACATGAAGACCAGGTTGAACCAGTCGATGCCAGAGTGTGATGACGAGCTGCAGAGTGCAGAGAAGTTCTACAAGGTACATCTGCAAACAGCTGGTCACACAAACACAAATAATAATAATAATAATATAATAATAATATATATTCATGAACTAACTTAACATGTTCTGTACTCTGGCCCTCTGGCAGTGAGTTGTTTGTAACTCTTACATTCTGTGATGAGATAGAGCCACTTGAGAGGCAGCTGTCATCTCATTGGCTGAATTAAATTTCAGTGGGTGGAGCCACTTTCATGCATGTCATTCCCCACTCTCTCTCTCCCCATTTCTCACTCTGAACACTGTCCTGTCTCTAAAATAAGGGCTTAGTAGCCAAAAAATGTTTTTTTAAAAGGTAAAACATCTCCAGTTTCAAGCAGCCAAAGCAAGATTTCAAAAGTAAAAATGTCTACTCTGTCTCATCTTGCTGTCGTGGAGAAAATGAGTTTACACACTTACCCAAAAAAAATCCTTGATGGCTTTCACAATGACTAAGTTATTGACACAATAATTACATTATCCGTAAGTTTTCATAGTATTATACAGAAGCCCTAAGGTGATATACTTCCATTCATTTTATTGAGCTGTTTTTCCCATGATAAGTAAGTTTCAGTTGTTATCTCGGGGTCTTGACGTATTTATCTTATTTACTCGGGATAATGCTGATTGTACTGTGTTAACAAGTTAATTACAGTCACTTTCCTAAGAGCTCAAGACATTCACTCGTTATCAGCGGGAAATTGGTGTTGTTATCTCGAGATAAGGACATAACTTAGTCAAGATCCAAAGAAAGAATAAAATGTCTGGATGAATGTCCTGTTAGGGCTTCCATAGTATTTTAATGCTGTAATAGTTCTACATTTTATCTTAGCTTCCCAAAGGTGGTTTTAAATGGTTAATATACATACAACGACAGAAACATAGCCCTTCTCAAAACATAGAAACTGAAAATGCTGAAGAGTAGCCACATGTTTACTTTGAATGTGAACACAGTGGGGGGGGGGGGGGGGGGGGGGGGGCAACAAACAAACAAGTTGCCTTCAGGCTGTTTCAGAGGAAATGATCACTTAAAGTGCCAAATGAGCAAAACAAAGTTTGAAACAGGTTTGACTGTCCTATCACAGCCTTTATATCCTCCACCTTCCTCCCTCATCCCCTCCCCTCCCCCCACCACTGCCACCCCTCCCCCGGCCCAGCCTGTGGCCCTTAATCCTCTGTATGGGCGGGGAGAAAGAGTGACAGGGAGAGAAAAAGAGAGGAGGCAGAGACAGACATTAGGGAGTAGCTGCCAGGGAGCAGAGCTGAGGAGGGGGTCCCTGACGGTTTGTTGTGTCGCTTTTTGGTGTGTTATGGTATGCAGGAGAACGAGGACTCCCTGGAGGACTGGGCTGAGAGCTTGACGGAGCTGAGCACCATGAAGACGGATCTGTCCCAGTACATCATCGCAGACGACGTCCTCCTGCTGCAGGAGCAGGTGGAGTACCTGCACTGTCAGTGGGAGGAACTCTGCCTCAAGGTGAGCCTGCTGAGTGTGATGAACTACACTCTGCCTAAAGCTAGACACAACTTAAGATTGTCCTTCTTTTTACCTGCTCAAATACAATGCTTCAGTTGTTTAGTCCACTGCATTCCCTAGAAATTTATACCACAATGTTTGTATTTCACTGAGGGGCTCCTTGCCTTTGTATTCCTTGCTGAAGTTTTTCCCTGTCATCAGATGAGTTTAAGTCACGTTCCATTATCGGAAAGGACATCAGCTTAAAGGCAACTATGTGAACATTCTTCAAGATATAGTTCTGTGTGGTCTTGCAGTCTTGGAATAGCTAGAAAGAAAAAATAGTTAAGTGTTTTTGCACAGTTTGAGGCTCCTCACACAATTTCCTTTTCCTTTTTCCTTTACTTCGGGACTCATTTCCAATGCCATAACACACCTGAAAGTCTCTGTAAGCATTTTGAAATTGTAAAAACCATCAATTTATTACTCATATAGATTCTTTTTAAGATTGTTCCAATTCTTCATTGAAACTGTACAATGCAATGTGCAGAAAAACGCACTCCCAAGATATCTGTGGCTGCTCCATTCCATTTAAACGGAGATATCCCAGATGTTTTCTGCATTCATTTTTACACGTGTGCTCATTCTGATCAGCAACATTTAGGACAATGCATTGCTGCACAGCATAGTGCAGCACTTACTCTACTCTACTCTACTGCTGGGAACGTTGAAGTAAATTCATGCTTTTTGACTTGTGAACTGTAGTTAGTGCTTGAATTACAAGATTAAAGTAATCTCAAGGTGTCTTGATACTTTATTGGCAAATTATAACTTCCCTATCATGTCCTGAGAGGAGAAAAAGTTTGAAACTCTGGTCATGTCATCCTCTGTGTTCCTTTGGGTCCGTCATATGTTTGAAAACGAAGCTACAGGAAGTCTTTTTGTGTGAAGGTTAATCATTAACGAGCTGACATATGACATTGAGGGTTCTGTTAGTGAGCGTGTTTGTGTGTGTATTTGTGTTTTGGACCATCAGCAGGTCAGTTGAACGAGGAGACTGAGGGCTTATTGCCGAAACTCAATTTTCATAATTAAATCAGAAGTTTTTTTGAGGAGAGAAGTCATGTGACATGTTTGTGGCTCCTCTCACCGCTTCACTTCATGAAGTGCTCGGCATTTGATGTCTCACTCTGTGATTACTGCAGGGTTTCTTTGTCCATTCAAAGTTCAAGCTGCTAATAAAGAACTAAGTTAGTAAATCTCGTGAGTCTTTTTAGTGCCACTGAAGAGACCAACAGGTCTGGTGGGGTGGGTGGGGGGGTTGTGGGGTAACAGATGGTGACAGGAGAGAAATGTTGTAATGAGCTGAGAGGGTTCAGGAAGAAGAGCTTTTGTATTGAAATGAGTTTGTGAGGGGGAGGGGCAGTTGAAGTGATCTGACTTTCACTTTGACACTCTGTGTTTGAATGTGTATTTAGAACTGTCTCATTCACATTGCTACAAACTGTGCCTGATACCAAAAAGAGGAGAAGTTAACCTGTTTGATTGAGGACATTAATTTGAGCGTTCACCACTTACTGTGGTGTTGATGATGCCAGTAACATTGTCATCATGGAAAAGAGTCTCAAGCACCTCTCCCCATATCTTCCCAATGTCTCTAACTTACTGGAACTGACAGTTCAACACATTGACCATTGTGCTGGAGTGTATGTATGGAGGTGTGAGAGTGAGCAGGGTTTAAACATTCCCCCCTCAAAGCTCTCTTTTTTTTAAGTATGCAATTTCTCAGTCGCTCTTAAACCTTGTTCACACTTGCACAAAACTCCTGAAAAACATCTGAAGTTTTCAGAGCATGTGTGAAAAAACAGATCAGGAGGATGTCAGGGGCAGTCCTCTTAAAATTCCCTTGAAAATGTGTGGGGTTCCTGTTTGTATTGTTGGTGTAATATCTGTCTGTCTCAAGCAGAGTTGACCACATGCAAGGATTAGTTTCGAGAGGGGGCATTTAAGGACGGGTATACGAGTCAATCAGAGCTAAACACAACAATTCTTACACCACAAATATCTTGGTTATCGCTGCACTGCCAACGAACAGCTTCTCTGTGTCCGGTGAGGTCGTGGATCACACAGCCCCATTCTTCAGTGTGTCTTAGTTTTGAAAGCCACCTTAGAGGCATGTCCAGTTCGCAGGACCTCACAGTGTTAGCTTTTAATAGAACCGCAGTGTGGTTCAATTAAATCCCAAATATTTAAGATATTTTGTGGCAAGTTAGCAGAAACAGTTACTCAGTTACTGGTGCCAAAACTAGAGCTTAAATCAAATAGTAATGATGTTCAAATGAATGTGTCCTGGTCTATCTGTATCAGAAAGCTGAAGACATAGATTGGGCATATACAGATATAAAACTAAAAGTCTGTATTTTTCTTCTGTGTGTCAGGTGTCTCTGCGTAAACAGGAGATCGCCGATCGTCTGAACGCCTGGATCATCTTCAACGAGAAGAACAAGGAGCTGTGCGAATGGCTCACGCAGATGGAGAACAAGGTGGCGCACAACTCCGACCTGAACATCGAGGAGATGGTGGAGAAGCTGAAGAAGGTAGGAAGCAGTCTTTTAGTCTCACTGTCACTTGGAAAAGACGAGATATTCAAACAGTCGCTTTGGAGACTTAAAGGTTGGATTAGCGGCACGTGTTAAGAAGGTCTTTGGCTCTATATCCTGTTGATGAAAGTTGGCTGTGCTACACTTCATTGAACGGTCTATACTGTGAACTGAACTGACCCCCAGCCAACCACCAGTCCCAAAAACAAACAAACAAAAAACAACAACTTCAATCCATCTGGAAATGAATCGTTTTTGGATATAAAAGAAAACATCAGATTGAAACACAGAGCATTGACACATAGAGCAGTAACAGACAGGATTTCAATCAGACCAACAAAAAAAAGCAGTTAGGTTTTGCGTAAGAGTTTTCTCCTCCCAGACAGCGCCTTTATTATGCTGCGTCACTCAGCCACCCTGCGCTCTGGACTTGCTCAGTGTTGACTGGGTGGTGGAGGGACAGCCTGGTCTTTTCAAAAAGCTGTGATTTCCCTCCCGATTGTTAAAGAGGCGACAGCTGTTCGAGCCCCAGCAGGGCCACGCGGGTTTGTTTTGTGTCGAGCTCCCGGGCCCTTTCATTTGTCACAGTGTGAGCAGAGCGGCTAGAGGAGGAGATGGGGGGGGGGTTGTAGGGTAGTAAAGGCGATTTCTCTTGTAGAAAACCAAACTTATTGCCCTGGCAGAGAAGATTAAACCTTTTCAGGCTGTGGAGAGTTAAATTTAGTGTCTTGTTCTGACACAGAAGGTCTTGGCAGGAGCTCTGTGTTTCTTTCTGGCGGACTTCCAAAGTCAAAGGCTGTCACGATTTCTTGGATATAATGAAGGTTAAAACACGTTAAAGGTTGCACTATTTTTGTCAAAGGAGGAGAGTGTACCCACTTTGTCTTTAAACCTTAACCCCTTTCATCGTTTTTGATGCATATTAAATCTAGTTTTCCTCCTATTTGAGACATTAAAGATCAAACCCTATTCGTAACTTTTATCATGTGAGACTTATGACAAAGACTTTTACCAAATTCTTTAGAGACCTTTCAGTGTGCAATACAAATGATCAGCATGGTTTTGAAAGTGACTCCGCAGCTGCTTACTCTGTCCTGGATGTTTTGTGTTTGTCCTTTTAGGACTGTATGGAGGAGATCAACCTGTTCAGTGAGAATAAAACCCATTTGAAGCAGCTCGGAGAACAACTCATCACAGCCAGCAACAAGACGAAAGAGACGGAGATCAACGACAAGCTGAAGGACATCAACGACCGCTGGCAGCATCTGTTTGACCACATAGAAGCCAGGTAAGACACAGAAAGTCAGAAGGCTTATTGCAGGCTTAGACCTATAAAATGCCAACATCGCGTTGCAGCTATGGGATATTTTCCTAATTTCCAGCAACAGGAAAAGAGCATTTACATGCCATATCCCATTTTCTTTCGGGGCTCTCCAGGAAGCAAAATCAGCATAAGGGCTTATCCTGGTTTCTGAAATCAGGATATGTTTACATGCACAAACTTAAGAAAAGGATACTTAAAAAACCTGATCAAAAGCAGGATATTCAAGTTTATGTGAACATACACTTTGTATAGTCTAGACTAAAAGTTCTCAAAAGAGCAACTGCATAGTGAATAACTCCTGAACTGTGTCTTTATAGGAGGTCCAGCTTAGTCGTCCCATTAACACCAGTAGATAGTGTATAACAATCACTGTGCTGGCATTTAGACGAGACCACGTCTTTATGATGACAGCATCTCCCCGCCCTCTCATCAAACTGTGGCTCATATGACTCTTTTAATCAATAACGGTGAGAACAGCCTGTCTTTGGAACTGTCTCAGTGATACCTTTAAAGACTTTCCTGCTGGAGGAGGTAACAGCAACCTTGCACTCGTTTTTGTTTCACGGTTATTCTTTGTTATCGAGATCCAAAATGCTTCTCTGTTAAGGTCGGTGTGTAGGTTGTGCAGCATGAGGGTCAAGGTCCAAATGATGGATTTGTATGTGAGCGTTCTCCTCCCCTTTTTGATGTTTGACTTGCTCTAACTGGAGGTTTCTTGCTGAATACAAGTCTTTAAGAAAGTTTTTTTTTTTAAAAAGTCACTCTCCATTTGCTGTTAAACTTGATTTTGTTTATTGTTATGTGGCATTTCAACTTTTCTTTTTATCAAGACCAAACTCTTGTTCTTTGCCTCTGCAATTCAACCTGTGTAGCAGTATCTGTGTCTGTGTTGGTATTCACTTTCAGAATAGGCAGAGCACAGCTGTTATTCCACTGTGGCTGCAGATTAAAGAAGAAAAGCCCAGAGGATGAGCGATAGTATTATTAATCCATAAATGCAAATCTCATTGGTGTTTGTACGCTCGGGCTGCTGACCTGTTCATGCATCGGTTTAATGCCTCTTTACTGCTGCTCTAAATGAAGCGCACTGTGCAGTGGGACTTGCCAGCCCCCCTAGTGAATGTTTTGGTGGCGTTTACATCCTGCGACCGGCAAATGACCCCATAGAGAGTATGCACATGACCGATGCGACCTCTGTTTACATATTGAAACGCTCTTTTTATCACGGATTCTGTTGCTTCTTCCACCACTGTTGCGTTTTTGCGTCATGTCCTTTCTCCTGAGACCCCCCCCCCCCCCTTACTCCTTTCCAGCAGGGAAGGAAGGAGTCTCCTACGGCGAGGTGGAATGGAAAAACCTTCTCTTTCAGGGGCAGCCCAACTGAAATTGTCTTTCAATTCTTAAGAGTGAAATAGTGAAAGCAGCTCTATACCAATCACACCGGTTCATCTCTTAAGAGGCTAGTTTATGAACCAATATGTTATTGTGAGGGTAAATGGTGCAAGAGTTTACGTTTTTGCTACCTAATCATGCCATTGCAAACATCTGTGCATTATGTTGCAATAAAGGCTAGTTTAATTAGAAATGTGGACTTGGTGCCTAGCCAAGTAGCCTACTTTTTTAAACAAAAACTCTGTGGTTTAAAGGGTAAGAGCGTCATTAGCTGGCTGCTGGTTACATCATGATGTGTTTTATTTGAGACGGAGGACAGGATAACAAGCATGACTCAACATTAAAAGGTTGCAGATTTTCACCTTCTGTTCTTCTGTTTCTGTCATCCATAGACGTACTTGAGGCTTTTCCATTTGTCTGATGCCATAATACAAATCTTTTGTACTAAGTCTTTTTTTAACATTCTTTTCCCCAGGATAGTTATTTTTTTCTCATTAGGTTTATCCAAGACAAGGCGAGAGACAAGTTCCATGCATTAGCAGATGCTGTTTTTTGTCCTTCCTTCTCTCCTTTATTGCAAGTTTGCTCTCCTACAGTCAAACTGTGCCGTAATTATCGCTGGCTGTGTCCTCACTGTGCAGCATAAAGCAGTGGTTCTCAAACTTTTTAGACTGCGTACCACCTCCGGAAATATTTGGCTCTCCAAGTACCACCATTATGGTAGATGTTAAAATACACCGTAGGCCTATTTCTACGCACATTTTGCGCAGGAGGTTATTTATTATTGACTGTTGGCAGCCACACTATAGGACTACTACGGGCTAGCGCTAGAACTGGCACTTAAACTCCACACAACACTGACATTTGCCCAAATCCCCCAAAAAGTGCAGCACAATACAAATGACAACTTTATACCAACAATCTGTTTGAGAATATTTAATCTCCAGTGTTTCCCACTAATAGACGATACCTGGGCCCAAGTATATTTCAAACCTCTTCTTATTTAATTTTTCATTTATTCATAAAATTGCTGCGTGCCTGAGAGAGCGAGAGGGAGCAGGGGAGAGAGAGAGCGCGATTGCCCTGGATTGTTTTCGCGTGTCGTTTTAATTTTTATTAGTTATTTTTTCTGTTTATAGACTTCATATAGATAGAAGTCAGACAGATAGATATGATATACAAAGAGATAGATAGAGACCATAGACAGATAGATACATGCTCATTCTTGAGCCGGCAAAGGAACAGAGAGAGGAACACCTGCGTGTCAAGGCCAGTCTGAGGTCGGTGCCCACTGAGCCACAACATCCACAAGAGCTGAGAAGGAGGCAGTGTCAGACAAACACGCACTGCAAGAAAAATATGACCATTGTCTCCTGCGAGGGGTGCAGGCACCCTGTGAGTGGGAAGTGCACCGTAAAGGTTGAACACTTTTGCCGCAGGTCTGTGCATTACGTGGCGCGGCGCTGTCCAAGGTGCCAGTCGTTCATTTTGTTCATCTGTTTGTTTGTTCGCCCGCTGCATCTGTTATGGATTTCTGCAGTTATTTTTCTCGGCTATATAGTTTGTCATCCCCATAGATAGCGTGTGTTGTTGTGTGTGTGTTGTTTTTGGCGTGCGTGCGTGTGTTGGTCAACGATTTCCTCTATGTCGGGGAAACAAACCCAGTTGCAGAGAGGAGGAGGAGCATTAGTGTTTATCTCTAATTTTTTGCAGTGTTTTTATTAAAATGCATAGCCTAATATATCCATAATATATAATATAATATAATAATACCACCCCACCGGTGGTACGCGTACCATAGTTTGAGAACCACTGGCATAAAGGATGCAAAGTAGTGGAGTGCTCAACATTAACTGATATTTTAACAGCAAGTTTAAACTCATCATTGCTCTGTGCTCTTGATAAATGCTTGTTTGTGGCTGTAAAAGGCTTGGTGTTTAGGAGATGGCAAGTGCGTTCAATTTCCACTGAAAATCACAACCAACTGATCTCAATAGAGCTGAGCACCACTGGGCTTTGTGAACTTGGAACCAGATTGGTTAAAGCAGTCCCGTGGGGGAGGAGGGGGTGGGGGAAGTGGAGGTGACTTATCCTCCATGGGAATGACTTACTTAGATGTGCCATATGGTGGCTGTTTAGTGATCGAGGCTATACTCGGTCTCTCCTCAAACTCAAACTGTTTCTCTGTTCTCTTTTAAGCCTGGAGCTTTTGGCATGTCTGCGTTGACCATGTGATGTTCAAACCTATAGCTCTTACTGGACCGTGTTATGCTGTAGGGGTGCATGTTGAACTGACAGGTTGTGAGAACAGAAAGGTGACCTTTGTCTTTTACAATAAAAGGGGGACCTGAGTGGTGAGGGAGCGTGACACACAATAGTGGATTTGGCCCCCTTAGCTGAGCCCCCTCTCAGGGACCGACCGGTATAACAAGGCTAAGCTCGTTAATGAGCCTCTGCTCAGGCACGAGCCTTGTGTTTGTGATGGAATGTGCTGTTGTCACTCTGTTAAGGGCATTCAAAGGTGTTGGATGGGTTTGTGGTCCTGTGGGTTATATGCAGGGCAGTCAAGTTCCTTCTCATCAATGTGTGAAAAACCTGTTTCTTTGTAGGCTGGGCTTTGAGCATAGGGATCTTCTTATATCGCAACAGGAATCAACAATCATAATGAGATATAAAGAACTACAACCAATTCTGGGATTTCAGGTTCTACTGTAACAGACTGTAAAGAGGGGGTGAAACCCATTAAGCTGATAAAGTGGGGAGTGTCTTTCCACACAAGCTGCTTAACATGATCAGTGAACCATTTTGTCAATCCCCATTGTCCTCTCCATGCCCATCACACCTCTAAACCATCAGAGCATTTTGGCTTAAAGTAAAGGAGGAAATAAGATTATTTAGCCTTAAACCCAGCAAACAATAGCAGATTATTACTGATCACCAGCTTTATACTTTTAACAATTCCTGAATGAGCTCTTTCTCTGAAAAAAGCAACAAATGTCTGTGTGTGTGTGTGTGTGTGTGTGTGTGTTTGGTGGATAAGAAAATAGAGACAGAGCTAAAAGTAGATTTGTAGATCACTGGGCTTCAGCCCTCAGTTAACCCTCGGGCGCCTAATACTTCCAGGCCTCTCACTCTGACAGAGGACACACCCCAACTCTCTGAACCAATCAAACATGTGCTGACAGAGGTTTGTCAGAATGCCGTGGCAGATTACAACAGCCATTTGTTTTCTATGCTCTGTGTCATAGAAAATATTAACCTATACCACCAGGCCAACAGCCCTTAGTCAAACTTAAACCAAAAATATAATACTACCACCACCAAAGTAGTTAAAGCTTTAGTGAGCAGATTTGGTTCTTTGGTTTTTCTACGTTATTCTTTTTAGCTAGACAGGCTGATAAAAGTCAGATGTCCACATTTTCTGCCAAACACTAATGCTCTTTGTGGCTGATTCTGTTTAATGAAATGTAATGGTAGCATGATGATTCCCTTTAACAAATGGAAAAGCAGCTTTCATTTCAATGTTGTTCATTTGAGATGTCATGGTTGCAAACTATTGTCAATGGAGCCAGTGTTTCCAAAAGGTTTGGACAAACTGCTCCAACAGTGATTACGTTTTCTTTGTATTTTCTAACAACTACTGAAACTCTATTCTACTTGTATTCTACTGTATTCATAAAAGGGATGACTAACTATAGCCAACGAAGACAAAACCATTGAGATAACCAGGTAACCAAAAGGGAACTAACAGCGGCTTGTTTAACAAATTCTGAAGACCAACATTGGTGGTCGCCATATTGGAAATGCTGCCTCAACATTATTTTAGGTCAACCAGGGAGCGGGCAAAGAGGTGAGCTGAGGCAAGCCTAAAGCCTCTTAGCAAACAGCTACAGTGTGCCCACTTGCAGTCCAATCAGCCACGCCCCTTTTTATGAATACAGCTTATCTTTCATCAAATTAAAACAGAGGACTTGTAGAAAATGTCATCCCTGAGTAGTGTTTGCTGTGAAAATGGGCATTTTACAATAGGTGTGTTTCTAACTTTCGGGGCTTTTGCAGCAAGCCTCCTTAAGGAACTGCAGTTGTTTTGCACTTCTGCATTGGCCAAAATTTGTAATACCTGAGTTTGCTGCTTGTTTAAAAACCGAGCAGTTAAGTAAAAATGGTTGCTTAGCTTTTAAGGTGTGACTACTTGTGGATGGAGCATGGAATCCAGTGAAGAAGTCCAAAGGGCCTCTTTGCCAGACATCCACTCAGCTTGATTATGCTTGGTGGCTGATATTTGAGACAGATATCTCAACAGATTTCATTATGAAAGTGAAAAATATAATTTACTTTTAGTAAGTTTGGCCTCCAGTAAACCCTTATACATTGAACTACTTAAACACTTATCATTCTTAACTCCATCTCCATTTCACTTTTTTCATTTTATTTCAATACATTATTAAAAAAAAGACCATTTGCAGTGTGGTCATTGGTGGGTCCAATGCCAAAGTCCTGCACCCCTGTGTCACCCGTTTTGATAAGGCTGATGGGGCTGAAGAGGAGCTGATTCAGAGTCAGTGATGAAGTCGTCCCTCAGCCTTTGTCCACATCTCGCCTCACTAAGTTGCTGCAGATGACTGCTGAGGTTAGACTTGCAGGGGGATTAGACGCGTTGACACTGGCCTACTGCTCGCCTTTGTCCCCCAAAACAAACCGGGTGCTCCGTCACCCGGCCCAACAGCTGCTGTCTGCTGACACGAGCCTTTGTGCCGACAGGCCCTCAGCCTCAGGGGCCACGCAAGGGCCACCATCCTCTCTCCTCATTGTCTGAATAAGAAGCACATGCCGCAGATGTTTGTCTTGAAATGATACCCTCTCTGCTCCTCCTGTCTCTTCTTCCATCTTAACACCTGCATGTGCAAACTCATTTGTTTTATTGTCTTCCAGTGTGCTTTTATTTCTTAATTGCAGTTTTGGAGTCGTACATTTAAAGTGGAGCTTTTGAATATGTTTTTTTTTTTAAGGCAAGTTAATGCAGACGTAAAAATAAAATAGTGCTTAATTAAAACCATTTGGTTTTGTTTCAAAGATCAGGTCACCATGGTGATAATGGCACTCTTCTGTTGTTGCTGCTGACACAGCGATTGATAAGTTGAAAAAGGGACCATGAGACGAAAGATGGAAGAGCTTAGGAGTAAATGTTCCTGATTGTGCTGCAGTAGATTTGACATTTCTATGAATGTAGATCAAGTAAAGATTTGAACGTTGAGGTTTCAACCTCCTCTGGGATTTTTAGAGTGCATACGAGTACGTGTGGCAGAATTCCTTTGCATTTCAGCTTCAGCGCAGATTTCTTTGATTCAATTCTTTTTCCCAAAACACAAATTTTAAAGGCCTTATCCTAATTTAAAGACTGTAAGTGTTAGTTAGCGAAACACAAAATAAAAAAGAAGCACTTCACACACCAAAGCTGGGTCTAAAATATTCATTGGTGGTCATTGTCAGCCATTTTATTTACGTCTAAATTCTGCGTATGAGGTAGTGTCTATTGTATAATGACCTCCAGATTTCCTCGCCCTGAACAGTAAACACTATTTTAATAAGGACACTACACTTGTCAGTTATTAGAGTGAGTACAACTGAGTAGAGGTCTTCAAAGGTCCAAAATGACAGACTCAAATCCCTTTAATCCAGAAAATTGGTTCAGATATTAGACTAAAACAGCAACAATGAAGTTTTAAATTAAAAACATAAATTAGATGTTTTTAATATGTCCACATTCAGCTACTTACTATCGGACCTTATTGAACAAACGGCAAAGTGGTGGTTGTATGTTGAATGGTGAAAAGATGGACAACTTTGCAGCTCTGTACTCGTACTTACTCTACACTTTGGTTCAGATGTGATGCACGCTATCCCTCTAGCTCGTGTTGATATCCAAAGGCAGACAGCAAAGAGACTTCTGCTATGCAGCTGGACTTCTGGGTCCAAGCTCGGCCTAGGGATGGTGAAGCATGTGCAGAACAACTAGTCCAGTTTTGGTCTGATTGAGGTGTAGCTATACGTGTAAGAGTTAATCAATCTCTATCCGCATTGTCTGTGTGTTAATCCAACTTCCAGAGATTCAATTTCGTACTATTTCAGCCGGACTAACACACATTTTAATAGTCCAGTTGTAGTCGCACTAACACGACGTAAATCGACTTTTCTAACTACATGTAAAAGCACTGACCGAATTGCATTGGTATCCTGGTGCGTGATCAAATATCCACAGATGCAAGCAATGTAAAAGGGGCTTATGAAAGAGAAGAAACACTCTGTGTTTATGTTATGACTTTAAGATTTGCAACTTCTCACACCAGGTGCCAGATCTCACAAGATCACTGTGGATGAATAAACTATAATGGAACACTTTGTGAGTTATGGGCGCACATGTCTGAATAACAAGCAGCCATTACTGTAACTGATCGGTGAAGCTGGCTGTTTTATGTCTTCCATGTCTGAAAAGGACTTTTAGATTTACATTTATGTGTCTCTTGTTTTTCTCTTCTTCTCCTCCACCTGTTGTCGCTGTTACACGTCTCCATCATTCAGGCTTCTAATGTATTACTCACTCTCAGCACACTGAACCCCAGGCTAGCTTATAGAAATAGAAGAAGTTGGCAGATGGAGGTTTTCCAGACGGAGGTACCCCGCTGGCTCTGTCTGTCTTCGGTCTGGTCGTCCGAGGTGGTTTTCCCGTAACAGCCGCCGACAGCTGCACCTGTAATCTCCTCAAGTCGTGGACTAACTTTAACTTTAATGGGCTAACTTTAATGGGCTTCTGCTGCTTTGTTGCTGCTTATTGGCTCTGTTTGTTGTTGTTGTTGGATAGCGCCGGCTGTAAAGTGATATAGTTTCACAGATGGTTCGGGTAATAGATGTACCTTTCTGCTCTTTAATACCTCGGGAAAAGTCTTTGTTACTGAATCTTTGACATCCAATGATTGGACATGAAAAGAGCCACAGGGACACTTTAAAACGAGCAGTTTGCAATTATTTTTTTTTACCAACATTTGGTGGCACGAATGTGTACTTTAGGACAACTGAAGTATGTGCTGTGTAAACGGTGTGATCTCGTGCTTTTCATTGATGTAACCACCGCCTTAAAGTTGACAATTTGCTGCCTTTGTGCATGATAGCTTCTTTCAACCTTCATCATTTTACAGTTTTAGTCTGCTGGTGACACCAAAGAATCAGAAATCAGAATCGGGTTTTGTTGCCAACC
This sequence comes from Labrus bergylta, assembly GCF_963930695.1. NCBI lineage: Eukaryota > Metazoa > Chordata > Actinopteri > Labriformes > Labridae > Labrus > Labrus bergylta. The sequence goes on along the minus strand of NC_089212.1, from coordinate 17,072,507 downwards.
ACATTTACACATACAAGGAATTTGTCTTGGTGTATTGGTGCAAAACAGTTAACAAAGGAAATGAATAAATCAAAAATAGCAAGAATTGAAATAATAAAATACAAGAAGCAAATACAAATATTTAAAATAGAATAAAAAAAATGTGAAGTGTAAAAAAACGTGCAATGGATGAGCTGTGCAGTTGACAATGGACAGTGTTTATAAATCGACTCAGAATGCATGTAAAATAAATGTAAAGTCTGTGTGCGTTAATGTAACACATTAAATCAGTGTCAGCCTCTTTGAATTCATCTGTTTGGCTCTGATGACAGATATACAAAATAATCAACAAATTGTCGATGATGATGATTATGATGATTTCATATGAGCTCTTAAAACCTGTTAATGTATCCAGGTGTTAAATGAGAAAGGAGGAGGAGACAGGCAGAGAGAGGAGAGTGAGGGGAGGGAGGGACAGGATGAGGGAGGGAGGGAGAGAGGGGGGGGGGCAGTGCTTACTAGCGGATGAGCCATCGCCATGGAGTAGTCTCCTCACCAGCCTGTAAGTACCTCTCGCTCTCTGATCCCGAGAACCTCCTCACACCCGAGGCTGAGGAGGAGGGTGAAAGGGGGAGCAGATCGGGTGTTTTGTTGTGATAAAGACGAGGAGGAGAAGGAGACAGGGAGGGAAGCAGGAGAGAAGGGGGAAGGGCTGCGCTTTGTCGGTGCCGGCATGCAGACACGCAGATGCATGCATGCCGAGTCATTCGGAGCAAATTCAATTCAGTCGGCCAGCGCGAGTCATCCTATGTGTGTGTGTGTGTGTGTGTGTGTGTGTGTGTGTTGGTATTTAAACAGGGTGGCAGCTTGGACAGCAGTGTGTGTGTGCGCATGTGTGTGTATCTGTGTGGGAATGTCATGAGCCTTTCTATATTTATATATACGTCTGTCCATGTTGGTAGCATCATGTTTTCTGTCACAGATGTTGTCTCCGCCCAGCAAAATACATATGACCTGGAGCTTACGTCTGCATGCACACACTTATAAACACAAACACAAATTCACATGCGTGCAGCTGCATCAGCAGCTAAATTTAGGACAGGAGCCCCCCTCCCTCCCCCCCCCCCCCAACAATCCCCCACATCCATCCAGTCTCTGTTAAATGCAGCATCAGCATCTCAGATTGCCGGCTTTCTGTCTCATTATGCAAATCATAAAACAGTCTTCAGCGTGTGTTGTTGGCCTGACAGTAAAGAAAATGCAGCTTCAGCTACTGTCAGCGTAAAACTGCTTGTTGCTGTTTTGGTGTTTGTGTTGCATCATTCAGCTTTGCAGGCTAACACGTGCACGGTGGAGACCTTGTCTGGTGTTTGAACGAGCATGAAAAAGACACACATATGCACAGCAGGATATGTTACTGATTATAATAAACTAAAGGCAGGCGTTCTCCAATGAGAGGCTCAGAAAATCCTTTTATTACCTGTTAAAGTCTCTCAACTATCATTTTCAGCGTGATTCAATTAAAGTAATTCTGCCTTTGTGAAAAGTGGACGTCATTCTAACTGAACAGTAAACTAGTTACTAAATTGGGCAACAGTTCATCTGAAATTGTTATTCTTTGGGTAGTTAAAGCTCCTGTGAGGAACTTTCTCTTTGCCTGTTTTTGGCAAGTGCTCAGATCATGAGTCATGATTTGAGCAGAAAAAATTCTTTAAACATTCAAGTGTATCACTCATTGTGGCGCCTAGTGGTTACTTCATGTCCCTCCCATGTACAGAGGCTACAGTCCCTGGGCAGGCTGCCCGGGTTCGAATCCGACCTGTGGCTCGTTTGCTGCATGCCGTTCCCCACTCTCTCGCTGTGATTCCCGACACTATCCACTGTCCTTTCTCTGTAATAAAGGCCAAAAAGCGTCAAAGTCGGCAAGAATCTTTGCTCTTCTTTGCTTTTGTGAGTCATATAGAGACATCGCTTTTTATTGCGGTCTCTTTCGTAATTAGCTCAAAACTCTTCACAGGAGGTTTAAGAGAACGATTGAGAGAGAACTTTCTAAATGCTGCCTGGTGAGACCTTGTTTTAGCCTCTGTCAGGTCAGTGCGTACTCAGACGTGACCAATAAACAAATTTAAAAACTGACAAGGTAGAAGACGGGATATAATGTTGGGATGAATATGATTTGATCTTTGAAATGTGGGCGTCATAAAACAAACATGGTGAGCTACAGTGATGAATTGGGCGTGGACGTTAGCCTCGTTTCTGTTGGAGAGGACTAACTCTCCTCAATAAGGCTCTTGGTATATGCCTCTAAAAACTTAGGTGTTCATTTTCAAACTGTTAAAGTTTAGTTTAGTCTTCTTCACAATTTTTTTAGAACTAAAATTAATATTTTGGCCGATATCAGTTCATGTTTTTCCAAAAAAATCTTAGGCAGCAGGCATAACATCACTATACCAGCATCAAAAAGACAATATCTGGTGTGCTGTTGAAGAGAAAGATTGTCTTGTGTTACCTTTAACCTAGCATGTATTTATAGAACACACAGAACCAACCTGTTGGTAATGACAGACCTCCAGACAACACAGACACACTGAACTCAACTTCAGACTGAAACACACACCTCTCCACACACACACACACATATTCTCAGAGGTGGATTTTGGTGAGTTACTCTCTCTCCCTGCTTTGTGTCAGTGTGTGTGTGTGTGTGTGTGTGTGTGTGTGTGTGTGCTTGTGAGTGTGCACAGGAGAATGAACTGATGTAGGTCACTGACCTGAGAGCTGTACTGGAATGTGGTCTCTTTCCCAGACTGCACACCAGCTCTCCGTCAGATGTAGGTCATCCTGCAGCTCGCCAATATAACGGCTGCTGTTGTGTCAGACGTGAGAATGATCGCAGCGCTTCTCAGACGCTCTGACAGGCTGCTGCAGCACTGATCTGTGGTGTAGAGAGCTGACAACAAAGGCAGGGTGATGGGTGTGATTCTCACTGTGCTTGGCCACGCTCAACACGCATGCACGGTGTTACATCGTGTTTACGCTGCATCTCAATGTGTCCCTTAAAGTTCTGATGAGTTTACTTTCATGGAGATGAACAACAGATGAAGTTTTAGAAGAGTTAAAAGCTGCACAGAGTTTTCTTCTTTTTGATATTAGTCTGTGCTAACCCTGCTTCAAACTCACTGCCTTAAATTAGTAAGTAACTAATCCCATTCATAAACGTGCACACGGCGCCGACGAAGCAGCAGGAGCAACTTGGGGTAAAGTGTCTTCTTGCTCGAGGACACATTGCACATGTTGCTGCAGGAGCTGGGGATCGAACCCCCAACCTTCAACTGACTCTGCCAACTGAGCCCAAGCCGCCCCACTGAGAACAGATCAGTCAGCCATGATAAAAACAAAAATCATTCACAAAGACATTTGCTATTATTTCGTTGTGTACAAAGTTTTGCATGTAGAGAAAACAATATAGAGGGGCAAACGTCTCTGTTTACTTGATGCAGTTTCCTAAATCAAAGTCCTCCCAGATTATTCTTTATAAATAAGAATGTTTTATTTAAGAATGGCTCAGAAACTTCTTAAACAGGTGGTCACTGAATTTTATAGCAATCAAAAAGGAAGGAAAGTTTCATCTGTTTAAACTATTTTTAGCAGCAGATTAGTCCACTTTTGGTGCTCCATGTGTATTTCTGGAAGCAGGATTTTGTGTGTGTGTGTGTGTGTGTGTGTGTGTGTGTGTGTGTGTGTGTGTGTGTGTTAGTCTGTGTGTGGGATTAAACTAAAACAACCTCTAATATGTGTGTGTTTTCATTGTAACGAGGGAACATGCTGCACAGTGTGTTGCTGCTGTGTGTCTTTTTATATTTTCTGGAAAACGACGGATATTACCATTAATCGAGGATCACAGAACCGGGACTTTTGCATGATTTCGTAGTATTTTTATGACGCAGTTTACTGAAGATAAAGTGCCATTAAAAACTGGAACATTTCTGCAGTAAAAAAACAAGAAAACTGCTGGTTAACTCTCCCTGCTGCAAAGAGAAACACGTTCACTATAGAGAGAAATGACAGTTACTAAACAGTTTAATGCTCTCAGCCTTCCGGGAAAGAGTCTTCTGACCGGTGAAACTCCAGCAGCAGCAGCTTCTCTAATTTGTCCTTTTTTCTTTTTTCCGTGCAGGGTGAGGAAGCTGAAGGAGACGCTGGTGACGGTGCAGCAGCTCGATAAGAACATGAGCAACCTGCGGACATGGCTGTCTCGTATCGAGGCCGAGCTGGCCAAGCCGCTCGTCTACAACGTGTGCCACAGCGACGAGATCCAGAAAAAGCTGGCCGAGCAGCAGGTGAGCAAAAACACTGTGTTTTTTTTTTTTCTTCCTTTGTTTTTAGTTCAAGCTCTGCAAGTTAAGTACCAACAGAAAAAAGGGGATCTAATATAGTTAAAGAAAACTTTCTCTCCGCACTGCACCCTCAGCCTAATTGTCTCTTGCACCTCTACACTATTGAGCTCAGAGTGCTCCATGTAAGAACCGGGGCTTAAAAAGCTGTTTTGTGATGGCACAAAGTCAGAAAATCTACTTTGAGGGAAGCTGTACTGCAGAGTCATTTGTGGGCATTTGAGGTCCGGGCAGTACTTTACACACACACACACACACACACACACACACACACACACACACACACACACACACACACACACACACACACACACACACACACACACACACACACACACACACACACACACACACACACACACACACACACACACACACACACACACACAGGTAACTCACGCCTGCTTTTAAATCCTTTTTTTAATATATCACTGTCGCTCTGTAGAGGTCCACAGCGTAATAACAGAAGAGTTGAGTCAGGTGTGCCGCAAAGTAAAATCCCAGCACGTTGCAGGATGAAGGAGGAAGCCGCACACTGAGCTGAATTTACCTAAAAGCACCGAAAGTCAGACTTCAGACGGGGCGACGAAAGAGAGAGAAATGGACTATAGCCTGTTTGTCCATTTGTCGTCTGTCGTTTTGCTACTTTACTTATAGGAGAAGGTCTGCTAGCGTGGGAGGAGGTGGAGGAAGAGAAGGGTAGGGTAGAGATTTGTTCAGACAAAAGATGAGTGAGTTTTGATCTTTGAGGTACAGTATGCAGATATTGCAACTGCTTTTTTTGTGTGTGGATATCTGACATTATAAGTTAGACAAGTAATAACAACTTTGATCCGCTCTGCTCTGCAAAAACAAATCAGTGCTTTGTGAAGCCAAAAAGAAATACTGAGACAGAGAGAGAGAGAGAGAGAGAGAGAGAGAGAGAGAGAGAGAGAGAGAGAGAGAGAGAGAGAGAGAGAGAGAGAGAGAGAGAGAGAGAGAGAGAAGACAGACAGAAAAAAAGGAGAAAAATGGGTGATTTGGTCAAAAGTGAGTAAGAAACAGAAAACCACGCTGACTGAATGACACACTTCCATAGAAAAAAAGTCTGCAGCTCCCTCCATTAGTAGATGAGGGACGGCTCAAAATGACTCCAGTGTGGATGGGCTTTTTACGCTCTAGGCTGTCACCATGGCAACCCAGAGAGTGGTAAACTTTGAACAAACAAGAGCCGACAAAAGTGCTGTCAGGCTCCAGAGAGAGCCGCGCACACAGAAAAAAAGTCCGATGGGTGATAGCTCGGCTTTGCACTGAAAGAAGTGTGAGGTTTTAGCTTTCATTGTGTTTCTGCAATAAGAATACAACAAATCAACACATCGTATAGGTTTACTAAAGAAAGCATGCACAGTTGTCGCTTTTGGAGAGCGTTCAAACGGGCACTTTACATATTTTGAGTCATGAAGCGTTCTGCCTCTTATGTGCACAGTGGGGAAGACGGTGTGAATTGAAAAATACTTGAATAAAGAAAATATAGAAACTTTAAAAGAAGCAGAGTAGGTTTTTCTGACACAACTTCACCGACTACCAAGGTGCGTGCAGAGGGAAAGGATTGAAGAGGTCAAAAGTCTCCAGAAACACTTGGAGTATGACGATCTAAGTTTATTAGACCGACGCGTTTGGGCTTTGTGGCCTCCATCAGGGCTTTCATCTGATGACCCTGGTGAAGACCACATGCCCAAAAGGCTGTCGTTAAAAGAAAAGAAATACAAAGAAAGAAATAAGTTCATGTTCTTCCTAAAAGCATTTTGCTTTTATTTCAGCTTGAGAGCTCCGCTTGAAATATTACAAGAGGAAAATCGGGATGATTATCTCCTCACAGGTTGTTTCCAGAGCTTCTACTCTCATGGTCTTCAACGAATAAAGATGGTTGATTAGTTTTTTATGTTATTAGATGTTATTAGATCTTAAATTTGCAGGGATGATGGTCTCCTGTCTCTGCTCTGAGATCTCTGGCTTCAGAGAGGATAACCTCCCAAGATTTTTCTTCAAGCTTCAAACCTTCTTGTATTGATTGGGAACACACACTGCTCTTTCACCCTGATTTGTTCACAAAGTGCAGATATATAACCCAGGTGTTAATTTGCTCTCTGACCTGCAGGATCTGCAGCGGGACATCGAGCAGCACACGGAGAGCGTGGCGTCTGTTCTGACCCTGTGTGACGTCCTGCTTCATGATGCAGACGCCTGCGGCGGCGACTCGGAGAACGACTCGATCCAGCAGACCACTCGAAGTCTGGACCGGCGCTGGAGGAACATCTGTGCCATGTCCATGGAGAGGAGGATGAGGTGAGCGCCCCCACATAGTCACAGATTGTGTTTTAATACTTCATTTTGACATAAAGTAAAAAAAAAAAAAATGTCCTAAAGTATTTGTTTTGTGAGGTCATCAGAGTGTTCTAGCACTCTAATAAGTATTATAACTGTGTATCTTTCTTTTTGTTTCATGCTCCCATGGACTTTTCACAGTTTACCTTTCTTATCACTCATCGATATTGAAACTAAATCCTCTTGTCTGTTGTGTTTAGGATTGAGGAGACGTGGCGTCTCTGGTGTAAGTTCCTGGACGATTTCTCTCGCTTCGAGGACTGGCTGAAATCAGCTGAGCTCACCGCAGCGAGCCCGGACTCTGCTGACGTCCTCTACACCAGCGCCAAGGAGGAGCTCAAGAAGTTTGAGGTCAGCAGACGAATCTTTCTCCCTTTTTTGCACCCTTCACGAAACGTTGCGAGACCAGACGTTAACAGAAAGATGACGTCGTCTTGTTTCATCCACTCATTAGAAAGTCTGCAACCAACTCAACCTGAACATAGGGCCAGTTCAGAAATGATGCTGTAAGGAAAGGGTCATGGGAATTCAACAACAAACCTCACATGAAATGTAGATTTTTTTTTTTGTGTGTACACAGTGATGCTAAAACAAGATACAGGGACTCACGGTAAGGTTTAGGGCATTACAGAATGTTAGGACTGATCTTTTAGGAACAATGATCAGGACTTCCTCTGGACTAAAGTCTTCTCTTAATTTTGAAGACCCTTCTTCCCCTTTATAAAGCCTTCTAAATTCAGGTGTAAAATGTTTGATTTCAGGCCAATTTGGTCCCAATTTTGGGAATTGTTTGGGAAAAAAAGACACACAAGGGGAATATTTTCGGTCTTTACACATTAAGTTGTGGACATGTGTGTCTCATAATTGACCAGTGGTCTGACATCATCAAATTCAAAGTTGACTGACGGCGCTCTACTTTTCAATTGTGATTGCGAAGACCTGTTTTAACCAATCAAAACACTCGTCTGAAATGTGTCTTGTCCCAGTCAGTCCAGTGTCAGTTCTCAGGTGTCCTGCTCTGTTCAAATACAGAGGTAACCTTTGATGTGTCGGCATGGATTAGAAACACAGATTAGCTTCTGGTAATCTGAACTCTGCCCATGTGCGCTCATCTCCACGGCAACGGGGATCCAGTGAAGATGTAGTGGGTTGGTTACTAATTTGACTTAAACACTCTCCATGCTGCTGAGGATCCACTGACCTAAATACTGACGGTGAATGATGGAAGCTTTGAGAGCGTAGACTTTATGTAGACCTTTTTAAAAGACCGTTTTTATTTGATCCATCCTACGTTTTCCAGGAAAGACTTGATGGTCATTTTTTTTTCACCACAGAATTTAACTGCCACTGGATGAAAAAACGTTTTTCAAATTTTTAGAACTTTTCCGATCGCCCTCTCCTAAATTTAAATTCCACTGAAAGATGTTTACAGAAAAATAAAACCCTTTATTTTATATGAAATCACTCATCCCGCTTGGATTGTTTCCAGGGATGCCTGTGCACTTTTTTTAGACTGATAACTCATTGTCAGTACAACCAAACATCTGTACTTACATTTCCTAATATATGCTCTCCTTTTAGGCCTTCCAGCGGCAGGTTCATGAGCGCCTGACTCAACTGGAGCTGGTCAACAAACAGTATCGCCGCCTTGCACGCGAGAACCGCACAGACGCCGCCAGCAAGCTCAAAGTCATGGTTCACGAGGGGAACCAGAGGTGGGACAGCCTGCAGAGGAGGGTGGCCGCTGTTCTCCGCAGAATCAAGGTGAGAATGGGGAGGCATGTAGCTAAGAGGTAAATCTACCTTTCTTCCAAAGTCAGCTTTTTAGAGCTTGAAACACACAACAATCAAATAAGAGCTACAGTAGGAAACTTCCTCAAATCGCAGGAAGAGAGACAACATATGAGTGAACATGAAAACCAAGGAATGAAACTTCTCATTTATGACAATCAAAGATGTGAATCAGGAAGCAAAAACCTCAGCGTGTATCAAGCTCATCCGTGCGGTGTCTCTGCGCTCTCGCCTCTAAGCCGGCAGGATTTAGGTCACCTCTCAGACGGTGACGAGGCACGAGGCGTCACGTTGGCAGGAAGCTGATTTCATCGCGCTGAGCAGATGGAGGCTCTTTGTGTTGCTTTAGAAATACCGCATGTATTCAAAGAGTGGAGCAGATTGGTGCTTTTTGACCTCTGACATCCCAGACATGATGAAGCAGACCGGGGTCAACAGTGCATCCTGGAGGAGTAAAAATAGTAACACACAGGAGATGAGGAGAGAAGGGCAAGGAGGTCAAAGTTCATGTTGCAAAGACTTCATATTTTTTATTTCATATTTTGCACAATACACGTCTTATAAGAAAGGAGATGTTTAAAAAAAAAAAAAAAAAAGGCCCATTATTTCAATAATTTTAATTTATATTTTTTCAGGGAAATTATCTTTTTGTTTTTTGTATTCACGTTAAATTGGTACATTTATTTCAGAGGACGGGTTTGGAAACACGTCATGTGGTCCAATTATAAATCAAACAGTGACTTCCTATTTTGCGTATTTGACCAGTGTTTTTTTATGACTTCTGTTTGTGTTTCCATCTCACAATGAATCTAAATTGTAGTACTTCAGATACATTTTTTAAAGATTTTTTTCAAATTCAGCCATAACACCCTAAAGTCAGGATTTGCTGTCTGCAGTATCAGTCATAAACCCCGCCTCCTTTATGTTGACAGGGTCAAATTATAAAATCAAAATGCAAGTCAGATGGAAAAAATGTTGTTAAAAAGATGTTATCTTTCCATTTAGTGTTCAAGTCAAGTTTTTCTCAGCAGTTTCTTTTCAATAAGTCATGTGATGCTATAAAACGGTATCAAAGGCCATGATTGACTGCTCTGTTGTTTTATGCGGCTCCTGCGGCGGCGCTGTGTGCACCGGGTTAGAAGATGATTCAAGGAGACGGAGTGACATGTTTCAAATGAACCAGGAACAACATTCTGAAAAATTATCATTAATAATGTTTTTTTTAAAAGGTCATAAAGTGAGGATGGTGTACTTTGGATTAACCATACACTTTGATTTTTCTTCCGTGACTCCCAAAGTTGTGGAAATACTGAAACCCACATTTGAAAGCTGCTTGAACCAGTTTGGACCAGTCTATGTCCCTCACATAACGAGGGTTATGCAATGGAGACAATATTATTATAATTGCAGCTATTTCAAACAGTTATACTCTTTAGTTGGTATTACTCAGGGTTTGTGATGTCCCCTGTTCTCCTGCAGCACTTTACCTCTCAGAGAGAAGACTTTGAGGGGACCCGTGAGGGGATCCTGGTCTGGCTGACAGAGATGGACCTGCAGCTCACCAACGTGGAGCACTTCTCAGAGAGTGACATCGAAGACAAGATGAGACAGCTCAACGTAAGTCTGCTCCTATTTGACACTTAACCTCCCCTTTAATAAATCTTTTACGATGACAATCCTTCCTGTTATCCTGAAAATCACCGGAAACCAAAGCTGAAGCTCAGAAGCTTCAATAAAGATAGATATCTGGAAAAAGAAAGTTCCCGATTACAGATTTTGGACAAATAGATTATATAAATGTACAGATGGGAAAAATACAATATATACCTGAGTCAGAGGTCATCCCTCCTTTAAAACCATATTCAGAGTTTAGTTTCCTTTATTTCAGCATCTGTTTTAACAGGAGTCTTTCCCACATAAAAATCAGTGTTTCCCCTCCTCGTGTCTCCCTCCCTGCAGGGCTTCCAGCAGGAAATCACCCTGAACACCAACAAAATCGACGCCCTGATTGTGTTCGGGGAGAATCTGATCCAGAAAAGCGCTCCTCTGGACGCCGTGCTGATCGAGGACGAGCTGGAGGAGCTGCACTCTTACTGCCAGGAGGTGTTTGGACGGGTCGCCCGATTCCATAACCGACTTGTCAACAGACGCCCGGTCAGTACTACGTTTACGACAGGCACTTGCTTATTTCATAAGGTTATCTATAGAACTAATTTTCCTGAATAAAGTACTCAATCCTTGTTTTTCCTTTAAATGTTTTTAAGATTTTGGAGGAGGAGAGGGAGCTTTCAGACCGGGACACAGACCACGACGACTCGCCTGATTTGACCAACGGGACCTCCTGGAGCGAGTCAGGCAGGAAAAAGGAGGGCGAAGAAGAAGTTCCAGCAGGAGGTGGAGTCTCAGCTGGACGGCAAGCTATGTGTCACCTCCTGGCGCCCCCTCTGGAGCGATCTGGGAGAGAGACCCCCGTCAGCGTGGACTCCATCCCTTTGGAGTGGGATCACACGGTCGATGTGGGAGGGTCATCGTCACACGAGGAAGATGAGGACGCCACCTTCTTCAGCGCTCTTTCAGGTATTAATGACATTAATGTTTACTCCCCTCATCAGCTTATGATATACTTTTGGAAGTGTTCTGTTTTTGTATGATACATTCACATGTTTCCAAAGCGTAGGTCTTTCAAAAGTGATGTCCTCATTAGATTCTTATTTTAAGATATTTCAAGGGAAACAGAAGGCCTGGGCTCATTGTTACGAGAAAATCTGCCAATGGGGCAAGAAAATTTGACTTGTTAAGTTTGTTAAGGCATGTACTTTGATAATCCCTTTAGTGAAATTTAGGGTAACAAACTGTTAATGAGAGTCGGGCTTCTCACACACATGGGCCAGAAATACACACAAACATGATCTATGAACATGCATTAATGGAGAGATGTCAGAGTGAGGCCGCTACACACAGCGAGCACACCAGAGCTGCTGGGGCGTTCGATGTCTTGCTCAAAGGCCCCTCAGCAGTACTCGGGAAGTGGCTTGTCACCTCTCCAGCAACCAGAACAAGTTCCATGCTTTGGTCCTCACCGGGACTTGAACCGGCGACCCTCTAGTTCCCAACCTATACAGATGCCTCAAAATGTCTTATTTCAAGAAACAAGTGACATTTTTTTTTACTATTGGCAGATTTAAAAAAAAAAAAGCTGATTAAAAGCACATCAGGCCTCATTTTTTGCATGTCGTATCTCAAAATAATTTCAGGTATTTCAGGACTTGTCAGGGAAATGTGGCTTACAATAAATGAAATTAAATATTTTTGACGAGAAAAAGAAAATACTTCAAGTTTTTGCAGTGTATCTTTCTAACTTCTACATTTCTTTAATGGTTTCAAAATAAAGTTGTTGTTTTTTTTAAACCTTTTTTTTCAGGTATACTCTGAAATAACTCATTCTGGGTTTTGGTCTTCATCGGATTTGTTTACAGTCAAATATTAAACATGGCTGCCAAAACACTCTTTTCTTGTCACTTAAAGGACAAATTAGGCTTCAGTTAACCCTTGCAGATCTCCTTTGTCTTCCTCTCTTTTTGGAAGAAGAAGTGTGAAAGATCTCATCCTTTAATATTCCTGAAACAGCATCATAACTTGTGCAGAGCTGCATCCTCTCCAGAGCAGCTGATGGACACTGTTGACCTCCACACTCTCTCTTACAGATGTGAAGGTCACAGAGAGCTCAGAGTCCTTTGTTAAAGCGACTGTCAGAGCAGTGAGAGCAGCCTCCGGTAGGCACTCTGCCTGCTGCATGTTCTTGCCTCACTGTGTTCTTATGCACCTGCATCTCTTCTCCTAGCAACCCCGAACTCATCCAGCTGTACCCCACATCCCAATCCATCATCTAATTCACATTTTCCGCCCCCTTTTTACTTTTAGTTCAAATAAAAGAAAGGGATTGCCCGAGATGAAAGCACATCAAACTTGCATGAAGTGGATGGAACTTCATCGTGCAATCCATTAGTGTTTTGTTGATGTGTTTCTATATGGAAGTCTTATTGGCGACAGAAAAAATAAACATGTGGTGATCATTTTTCTGAGTCACATCACAAAATGTTCCCTTCTTTGTTTATGGCGATTAAAGAAAGTGAGCATTGACATTTTTTATAACATTTATAAGTTTATTTATTCTGGTTATTACATCATAAATACTGCTCAGAAAATAACACTGATTTATAATATTGACGAGAGAAAAGACTCTACAATTGATTTTTTCCTCTTGCCTCTCAGGGCTTCCCTACTTGTTGCATGTTTGTGACAGGTGTGTTAGTCTCATGCATGAACAAAACGATCTGTGAGGATTACTGTGTTACCTCAGCATGAATCTTATAACCTTGTTGTGAAATATTATTTCTGTTCTCTGTGTTTTATTTATTTATCGTCTTTATTTACTCTCTTTTTCTTCTTCTTTTTTTTTTTTTTTTTTTTTTTTCCTTATCTGTATTCTCAGTGAAGTCAGTGACCGACCCGCCCAGCTGGCATCAGCCTGCCTCTCCAGAGAGGAAACGAGTTCCCCGAGAAATTCTCCGAGGCCTCAACTCGTCTCCCACACACACCACCAGTACTCCCTTTCACCAGCAGGGCTACGTAAGGACTTCTTATTAAGTTTCCTTGTCTTCTAAAGAAATAAAAACCCAGCCCATATATCAGCACATGAGTGTTTGGTGGTGAAGTTGTATGCTGCTCTGTGTGTGTTCAGGCTAAGCTCATGTCGGAGTGCAGCGGCAGCATTAACACAGTAAAAAGAGTCAAGCTGATCCTGAATGACGAGGTAGAGCTGGATGATCCGGGGTTGACCAGCAGCACGGCCGACAAACAGACCAGCACAGGTACGTTAGATAAAAACGGCTCAATATAAAAAAATATCCTCCAACATCTGGAGAGTCTTTCGTAACACCTCTTGTTTCTCTGCAGGCGTGATCGAGCGCTGGGAGCTGCTACAAGCACCAAAGTTCAACAAGGAGACGGACATCAAACAGGACCTGGAGCAGTGGCAGAAGCTGAACTCCGACCTCTCTGATGTCACTTCCTGGTTGGGCAGGGTGCTGCCGGAGCTGGAGAGGCTACAACGGATCGCGCCGTCCACGAGCATACGAGACATCGAGGTCAACATCAGGAAACTGAAGGTAAAAAAAAAACAGCAACAGGAGCATAAATCTGTACTTCTAACAACACAACACAACTCAAATGAAGTGTGCTGAAACGTTTATTCCACCTCTGTTCTCCAGGAGATGCAGAAGACTTTCAACAGCTACAAGTGTCTGATGATCTCTGTGAACCTGAGCAATCGCCACTTCCTACGTGGCGACAGCGCCGAGTTGCGGGAGCTGCAGGACGCTCTCAGCTCAGCCAATCACAGCTGGACGCAGGCCTGTGGGGGCCTTGAAAGCTGGGAGAGGAGGTTACACTCAGCGCTAATGCAGTGCCAGGTTAGATGTGGAGACCCTCGTGTATTAACTGTGAATGAAACAACAGAAGCAGTATAATCAGCTGTTTATCACTGTGGTTCAGAAAATGTGACCAAAATGTTTTAATCTTTCTTTTTTTCTTCTTCTTCTCCTCTAGGAGTTTCATGAGACGCTGCACTCTCTGCTCCTGTGGCTCGCTCAGGCTGAGAACAAACTCAGTGCTGTGAATGTCAACGACCTGTCCATATCACACCTGGTCCTGCTGGTGCACCAGAAATCGCTGAAGGTGAGCAGATGACCGATCCCTTCACCCACAACATTCAGTACTTTTTATTGCGTTTTATAGCACCCAAGAGCTTTTTTCAAACCACCGAGTGTCAGAGTTTTTTTTTTAACATTTAAGGACAGGATGAAATTCATGAAAATATCTGGCTTCATACTAAAGATCATTTGGTTTATGGAAAATGTCCTCACATAAGCACTTTTAGTTAAACAACTTTACTGTCTCAATAAAAAGAAAAAAATCACAAATATGATTTCATGAAATCACAAGTGGTGTCAACAACCCTACAGGATGCACACACACATCCAACCAGTAAGCAAAAGAATGACGGCTGAAAACCAAGACAGACGTTACATGTTTTTACCATCATTGTCTGCCTTTCTACAAACAAAAACTTTTTTTTTTTTTTTACAAACATTTAAACCCCAAACAAATGAGGAAAACTTTTTAGCAATGTATCCATTGTCTTTAAGTGTTTAGATACCATTGATTTCTCTTGGTGTGCTCTAAATGGGAAGAAAAATAAATCTGCACACGCTCACTTTGTATTCAGTATTGACTTCTTTTGATCAGAAGAGTTTCAAGTCCTGTCCAGTGTACTGACTCCTGTGCTCTCTGTCGCCCCCTGCTGCCAGGCTCTGCAGGAGGAGCTGCGTGGCCGACAGCGGCAGGTCTCCTCCCTGCAGGAGATCTCCTCTCAGCTCCTCCTGGAGGCCACAGAGGAGGACAGCATCGAGGCCAAAGAGAAGGTCCACGTCATCTACAACAAACTGTGTCTCCTGCTGCGACAGGTGGCCGCTGACCTGCACACGCTGCAGGGAAGACTGGTAGGTCCAGTTTGTCTTTAACCTGCATGAGGGCTCTGCTGTGTAGTTTTCACACACTTGATGAGTGGCTGTTTTTTTTCCTAACTACAAAAGTCTGTAAATAGGCAAGCAATCACATTTTAATGAGCTTAAACACTGCACGTCACAGCTGTTTCATTTAAAGACACCAAATGATACTTGGTCGTTGATAAAACCACAATGTCAAGAGCTTAATTTAAATCCTTTTTAATTGTACAATCTTCCAAATACACCTTTTTTTAAGTTTAGACAGTCATATCATGAAACACATCAGTGAATAATTAAAATTATGAAGTCATTCTACGCTCTGATTTTTGCATTTTAGCCCCAAATAATACCAAAAACCTAACAATTCCGGGGAAGGATTTTATTGGGCGCATGTAAGAGGAAAAATAAGACAATCTCCAACACAAATTGCATTGTGACGAGAAGGAGAGATTCATGCTTTCACTACAATTATTGCATCGGTTCCTTTCAGTAAACGTCCTCAAAATATTGGTACTTGGTACAGATTTAAGGTATTTACTCACAATCTGCCCTCGCACAATAACTACTGATCAAAAGTTGTAATGAATGTTAGTTTATAAAGCTAATTATTACAGAAAACTCAAGACATCTAATTTACAAACTTTGATTTCAGTCTAACTTGAAAATGACATTACTCATTGCTGTGTATAAACATGGTGGCTTTCTGACTCCTCTGTTCAAAGAGGAAAACAAAACATGACTGAAGTTTACCAGTTTAGTGTCTGATGTTCATCTGAATGAAAAATAAAGCATAAATGAAATACTATCAAACATGCTGTTTAAAGCCTGTTGACTCTGAACCTGCTCGGTCTGTATTTTTTACGCTCCGTTTGCTGTGTGTGTGTCTCAGGAAACCTGCTCGACCAGCTCTGAGATGGACAGCATCGGTCTGGGAACTCTCAGCTCTCCTCTGCTGCTGCACAAGGTACACCTGAACATTCACCTTTACCTTGACTCCCCACGAGCGTAGACATGAAGCTTGATTTGGAGAGGGTTCGTGTGTTAGTTTGAACAAGTTCATGTAAATCAGGTTTTTAGCAACACTATCCTTGAAATATTTAAACCACTGGAGAAAGAGTTGTGGACATTCCTGCATGACAAAGATCAAAAATAGTACAAGCTCTCATCATGCAGATAATGTTTCCTGTAACTGTTTCATTATGACTCATTTATCAGCTTAAGTAGCAGTTTACTGATATATTGTGGTGTTGAGGTTCTTTATTAAATCTGTAACAATGAATCATATTTAACAGGCTTTTTTTAAATGTAAAGTTCCAATTCATATTTCTTCAAAATATGGAAGAGAGTAAAACATTTTCTACACTCATACAAATGAAAGATAAGCCTACTAGACTTAAACATACATTTCAGCTCCAAAAAATATCGTTTGGGGCACCGATAGCTAAGTGGTTAGTGAACCTACCCTTTACCACATGTCATTCCCCACTAGGGTCAAACTTAAACAAGAAGCTAAATAAGATGCTAATACCAGCAAGGAGCTTACTATGCTATTAGCATGTTAACTATGTAAGCTAACCTCAAAGGTTAGTTTAGGCTCTATTGAAACTTTTTAAAACATTGTGACATTTATTGACGCAGATGTGAGAAAATGTTTAGAAGGTAGAAAAACTTAACATCACCGTCTTGTTTGTTGCCGTAGGAGGAGGCGGGTCTACAGGCTGCTACAGTTGGACTACCAGCAACTAGAAGGTAAACTTGTACACAACAGAACTTGGCAACCTTCTTTGTGTATTGTTTTATACTTTATTAAGGCTCAAGTTTCAATTAAATGGTTACCGAGGAACTCTCAAAGACTTCAATAGAGGTGCTGCAAGCAAAAAACAAAAACAAAAAAACAAGCTAACATGTTTTTTTATGTATTTTTTGGTGAATAAAAGCAATAATGAAACTGGTTCTTTTAGGTTCGAAAACCATGGAAAGGTCACGTTGCGTCAGAGTTTATTATTTTTATTCCAGAGCTTTCAACTTTGTCCCACAATTGTCCACTATTTGTAGAATGTGATGAGCAGTTGAAGAATCTGATGAAGTTATTAGGTGGACCTGAATGCTAAGATTAAACTGAAAAGGGATTTGCAAGTTAAAATGAAATTGACCATGTAGCATCTGTCCCCATCCAGGGAGGAGAGGAGGGATTCTTCACCACACCGACCTCTCTTCTATCGAGTTCTTCGAGCTGCCTTCCCTCTCCACCTGCTCTTCCTCGTGCTGCTGGTTCTGGCCTGCCTGGTGCCTCTGTCTGAGGAGGACTACAGCTGTACACTGTCCAACAACTTCGCCCGCTCCTTCTACCCCATGCTGCGGTACACCAACGGTCCTCCGCCCACATGAAAACTGCCGTGACGCCGGTGGAGTGGAGAACTCTGTCTCCAAACTGCTGGACTTAAAACTTAACCTTAACATGGATCCCCTCACAGATTAGGGTGCAAGTTCCATACAGCTTCTACCTTCCATGTAAGAAAAAGATGCACTGCCTTTTATGTCAGAAGGCCTCATCATGCGTGTTTTCTTCACTAAGTTTATGGATGTATTTAAAATTAATTTATTGTTTATGGAATTCAAAAATTCTAAAACAAGAAGCCATATCACTGGTTAGTTAAAGTTTTGCCATTTTTCTATGTAGATTTTCCATCTAACGTCCTCGTCTTCGACACAAAAAAGTCTGAAGATTTATTTTAAAATTCACAAATATTTCAATGCTTCTAATTTCACTTTAGTCCATGGAATCCAGTTTGAAGGACAACAGACAGTTATTACCAAAGCACCAAGTAACAAAGAGTACACTCGCCATTTTTTAACCACTGCAGCAATTTTTCATAAAGGCAGCCACTTGTTGATAGCACATTTTGTACAGGAAAGTTGTTTGTTGTTTGATTGAGAAGTATTTAAAATATAAAGATTTGTAAAATATGACTTTTTAAAAAAAAAAGGATGGCAGTGAAATATCTGAAGACATGCCTTTCTGTAGCCAACAGAACCAGCAGAACTTTATGAATAATGTACTTTTAATGGTTTTGCTGTTGAATTTTGTATATAAAAAGGGCAAACAAGGAAAGAAAAAGTTAAATTATTGTATCTGCATATGACTTTTTGAGTGTGGCACTGAAACCTAAAGAAGTAATTTATAAAGGGCAATAGTTTGAAATGCTTTTATTTCGTAAGTTGTTTGTGGCTTTCAAAGCCATACAGGTTAGTTGCAGTGTATTTTGGCACTCCCTTTTCTGAGAGCCCACATGTTTAAATGAGATATTTTCAAATGTCAAATTTATGGCCAGTGTTTTTGAAAAGGTCACTTATATTTTGGTAATTCACTGAATCGAAAAGTTCAGGCATTAAAGCCCTTACATTAAAGCTGCATTAGGAGATTCTTGACCACCAGGGGGTGAAAATATTATAAACACACTAAGAAGCATACATTTTAAACCAATAGCTAATCAGCTGGTTTAAATAATGTAGCATTACAATGACCTGTGTTCTTCTGTTAAGCTAGTATCTAACTTCTTCCTTTGCTATTAAGCGTACACATGTAGCAACGCCTATTTGTGTCCAATGTCAGTTTTTCTCGCTCCGAGCAAATATGATGTGAATCAAATGCAGCTGTAAAAGCAAACTCGCTGGCTAAAGCTACAGGGCTTAGGAGTCTATTCTCAGTGACTCTGGTAACATTCAGTTTAACTCAATGCATCAATGAATAAATGTCGCCTAATACAGTTTTAAAGGCTGCTATTTTGTACAGTTTAATGTAGCAATATAAGAAGGGAGCAAAAGAGATTTACAGCAGCAAACAAATATCAAACTGCCATTTTAGTACAACATCTTTTCTTGTAATAAAAAATATTTATAGGACTTTAACTATCCCCTCTAGGATTAATTGTATGTTGTTAATGACTTACCCAATGCTGTCCAAGCTGTGGTATAACACACAGGTTGGATGAAAAATAATTTAAAAAAAAACAGTTTATACTAACCTGAACGCTGATTTCAAACTCTTCAGTCATACAGTTGAAGGACTTGTGTCAAAATGTAACAGGTCAGACTTGGAGTGGAATGTGAATGTAAGTTATCTTTTGGGCTCTGAATGTAGCTGTGTACATGCACAATCAAAGATCATTAACTGTACGTTATTTGCTTTGTTGATAGTATTGATCCTCAACGCTAACCGACTGTATGATTTGATTTGAAAGTGTTTTATCCTTTGTACATAATCTCAGCCTCACACTCAAGAAGGCCAGAAGAACAGGAACAAACAAGAAAAAGTGTGTAAAGTTTGATTTATTTTGTGAACTATTTATGGGATGTATAGTTTGTCATTTTTGATTGACAATAAACAGTGTTTGCCATGATTTATGACTCAATGTTTACTGTATCTGGCAGGCAAACATTTAGAGATTGGTAACTACTACATCCATCCATCCATCCCATCCATTTAATGTAGTGCTTGGGCATCTATCCATCTCTACATAAATCTATCCATGCATCCATACATACATTACATACATGCATCCATCTATCCATCCACACATACATGATGGATATCTTTCCATACATACATGCATCCAATAATCCATACATCCATACAAAATTTGAGTTTGGGAGCTACATACATATACAAGTTTGAACTTGGGAACTGCACAAGCTCTTCATCCAAGCTCCTGAGCACACAGCAAGCACTTTTCTGCTGGGACAAAATTCCAGGGGGAACAAGCCCTAAAGCTAGTCTGTAGTGGTTTTGTTAACAATTTCATTTGATGCATCAATGAATAAAAGTCGCTTAATGTAGTTTTAAACCGACTGTATGATTTGATTTGAAGCTCAAGTGTTTTATCCTTATTTGTACATCATCTCAGCCTCACACTTAAGAGGGCCAGAAGAACACAAAGAAACAAGAAAAAGTGTGTAGAGTTTGATTTATTTTGTGAACTTTTTTAATGGCATGTAAAGTTTGTCATTTTTGATTGACAATAAACCGTGTTTGCAATGATTTGTGACTCAATGTTTACTGTATCTTTGGGTAAGGGATAGAGCTGACAGGCAAAAACTTTAACAAGTGCAGACGTGTGTTTGGTACAAAACAGACAAGAGAAATATTTTCAGCATCAGATTTAGATGTGTTTGTGTGTTTGTTTATGTGTGTGTGTGTGCATGCATATACCAGCTACAGACATCAAGAAAGAAAGGACAGTGAACATGTATTTGTATATTAGCAGTGGTAGGATTATCCGGGACTAAAGTTGGATTTACACTGGTAGAAAAGTGGCACAGCTCGGAGGTGGACATAAACAGAGGACCTAAATGATGCATTAGGGGCTTTGTATCCAATTTTCCAAAACTTTTTCTGTTGCAGCTTGTTAGACCACTTTTTAAAATGTATTTACCTGGATTCTAGAACAAAAGAAATCACCATATCAGCTGTTGTTAAATAATGTTTTTAAGGATTTAGCCAGCTATTCTTCATGTCTGTTAAGCCAAGGATAAGAAAAGGCGAGTTCTCCACAGTTAATTTTCCGCCCTCTTTATGAGTTATCTATATCAGGGAAGTGCATTAAAATCGATCAATTTACTTATGATATTTTCATTTGCTGTCACTTGGCTGAAATATGCTAATAAACTTCAAGTGCAAGCTGAACCAAAACAAGCTAAAAAGGTATTTTTTTACCTTATAGAAGCTGGCTCTACTGTATAGCCCTAAACTTCATGAAATTCCATTGAAGAATGTGCTCAGTATCTTTAAAAATGGCCTTTGAAGCCTTTAAGCATTAGCTGAACGTGTCCTAATCAGTTATTATAAAATAAAATAAAAATAAAGCTTTTTTGAAGCAGTTTGAAGAAGTTCAAAAGCTAGGCTAATCATGCATTTTGCAAGTTAGCTTGTTGTACTACATAGAAATGCTGGCAAGTCAAAACAAATTGGCATGCTAACATTTAGCATATCAGTTTTACTTGCAAACTCAAAAGTACATCTTTATCTGACATAATTCAGTCATTAGTGTTACAAACATCATGTCACAGACTTAGCTGTAAATGTATATTATTTCCCCTCGCGGGATTAATAAAGGATAAATTATTTTTAACTTTAGCATATGTCATTACTGTCAGATTGTTAATTTTTTTTAAGGTGCCTTGCACTTAAAGTAGATACCTCAAGATTGTACACAATTTCTGTTTTGCTAGTGCCAAGTAGTGTAAATTTGCAAAACATGCTAACATTCAGTAGCCAATGTCAAATTTGGCATAGGCTATTAGCTTTCAAGCCCTTGCTGTTAAAATATGGCTTGCATAGCAAAGTAAGCCAGTTAAAATGTAGCAAATAACTTTTGTTTAGATTTTACAGTAGTAAAATTTTACATTTCTATTTGTTATGAGCCTTAGACGTTCAATTTTATAGCCTCCAACTATAATATTTGGAGTCATTTTTGTTATTTTGTTCTTTACAATTTGCTGGGGTAAAGTGTAAACTAAGAACAGATGTGTGCCACTTATGTATCATGTAAATCCAGTTTATGTTTAACCAGATGAACAGAAAGATTACAGCTTATATTAACAGTCAATTGTTAAAAGGCCACAAACTGCTGCATCTGACTCCACTGACACAAGACAGTAGAAAAAAATCCTTGACTAACAGGCACTGATAGAACACTAAGGTATACAGTAGAAGTGAAGGAAATAAACACCATTATATGACATAAGCTACATGACTATTAACCATTTAGGGTAATGGATTTTCACTGTGTTGACTACATGCACATTCCTGTAAGTCATTGCAGATGGCTTGAAGATTGTTCTGGATGTTACATCAAGGTGAAAAACGAGATACAAATACTGTTTATCAAAAGAGAGCTCCAACTGACTGGCAGAGGTTCAGCGATGTCCTTAAGAACACCAACTGTAGTGCACATTCACAAGAAATATTAACGCACGCAAAATATACAATCGATCCAAAACATTTTTTCAAGACTAAAAACATCTCAACAAGAAAAAGAAAACTTTACCTCACAATGGCACTTTGTTTCATGTTTTTATCCTTTTTTTCATTTTATTTTCTCAATCTTTGGGGAGGATGGAAAAACCATTAAGGTTCAGTTTCAGTTTGTCTCTTAAATTCCTGCCACTTCCAGAGCAGTTTCCATGACAACTCGGTCAGGGATGATGTAGTGCATTGATTCCACTGATGGAGCTGCATCTTCTGTATCCATTGACCAGTGCTGTGGATGGATGTAACTGTGAGGAAAGATAAAACAACTATTTACTCAAACAAGTACACGTGAACATTACACAAGCACTGTTATAAATGATCATTTTCAGGTCCAGGTGATGTTTAAAAGTTTATGTTCTATACAACTTTTTAACATCAGGCATTGGACTCATTATTCCCTAAATATATTTTTGTTAAAAGTTGCATATTGTACTCCTTTTTAACCAGTGTAAATAAGTCTCAGCGCTCCCCAAAACATCTCTGTGAAGTTTTTATCTTAAAATCCACTCAGATTCTGTATTTTGCCATTCATATAAACCCCTCTATTTCAACCCTGATCAGAACAGGCTGTTTTGGTGTCTGTAGCTTTAAATGTAAATGAGCTGTGTCTGACCACGTCCCTCTGGATACATGCCATGGGCTTTTTACTGTTTACAGTGAGAAGGCAGACCCAGAGGGCAGAACTGGTGGTATCTGAAAAACATGGTTAAGCGTATTTTGCAGAATATGTGACCTTTAATTGGACTTTTCTTCATCCTGTGCTTTTTTCTTCCATACCCTTTTCCTCTTATTCTTAACACCTGCCTTTCTCTTTCTCTTTGTCCTTCTTACAATTTGTATTTCCTTATTCATTACCTAGGTACTTTCTTTCTTTCATTGTTTTTTTAATTTTTCCTTTTTCCCTTGCTTCCTAAAGCCTCCTTTGTTCTATATTTTCACACTTTGCTACAACGTTCACTTCTACAATCTTGCATTCATTCCTCTCTAATTTCTTCACTTACTCATTTCTGTCCATGGCCATGTGACTCTGGAACAGAGGCGGGGACTGGAGGGGCAGAGCCTGGAGCTGTTCATCCAGGATCTGGCCTTCAGCGGCTCCATGTGCAGATACATTGCTGTGGTCAGCGGTGGTCTGGTCAGATCCCGGCTGCAGATTTGACAGATGTTGTGGGTATTGGTGCTGGTCAGAGTACATGTCAGAACTCGGTGAGGATGATGATTGGTTGCTGCTGCTGGATGTGTTGGCATCAAGCATCTCCAAGAGGAGGTCGTACACCAGCACCACGTTCTTCCTCTTCATGGTGGACAGATGGTCCATGCCTTTGTTACTGAACAGAGAGGGAAGATTTCAAAGAGTGATTCATATGTCATGTAATTTGGTTAGAAAAAAACGGTTTAAAAAAATTCTTACAGTTTTGGCCATTGTTTTAGGCTTTATTCTTAGATTCAAAGCAGCTAGCCACGTGGTTATGTCAAACACCGAATGAAGATAGTCCTTGTTGCAAGGGTTCGAATCCGACATTGACCACTTTGCTCCATGTCATCCCCCACTCTGTCCACCCAATATTCCCTGTCTCTCTTCAGCTTTCCTCTCTAATAAAGGCTAAAAGGCCACCAAGTATCTTGATGATTTGATGATTGAATGTCCCACATTATTATCCAATATTAGAGTCATTTGTTGTTTGATCTCAATAAATTACCATATCCTATATTTTTTGTAATGTATGATGAAACATTAATGAACGTCAAAAAAAAGAAGTAATTTTTCATAACTTTTGCAGGTGAACTTAATTTGACAACGATGGAAATATTAAAATGTAAGCTTACGAGTAAGGTTTTTATCCAAATTAACGTCCTTATTAATAACCATGTTATTCATGCTCCCTTTACTTAATTGATTGACTATTTTTGCTAATTAAATTCCTGGTTTTTGAGCTGTTGTAACAAGAAAATTTCCCCCAATGAGTTATCAATAAAGTTTATCTTTCGATAGAAATTACTATAATAAATAGTAAATATTTAATAGTCATATTTGAGCATGGCTTTTTATTTATAGACTGAACCTGACCCAGTTAGGATCACCAAAGATTTAGACATTTAGTGGAAACACAATCTGCATGACTTAAAAAAGTAAAAATACATTTAGATCTAAGTCTTTTAAAATGTTTCTTTTAAAAAGAAAATCTGTTTAGTTGCTTGGAGCTTGATAATTTGTGTTATTACTTTTAAAAAGCATTCTGTTTTTGTGTATCTCCATGTGAAACACTTTTATGTTCTTTTGGTTCTTTTGAAAGTAATGATAAAGTTTAAAATATTATATTATAAATACATAGTTTGTATTGATTCTCTTTAAAGTGAATGAAACACATTTCCTTGATGTGTCCATCATTCAAAAAGTTATCTTTTTATTATTATGATTAATAATAATCATAATAATAATAATAATAATAAATTAGATTTATGTAGCACTTTTCTAAATACTCAAAGGAACTTTTAACTGTCCTAATTTTTAGTGCTTATTCATATGTAAGTACACAAACACCTATTAAGAAAGAGCATTGATTCATGTTCAGTACGTTTGTTAAAGTGAACTGATAAATAACGTAGATTTAGAAGAAATAAAGTTGGACGTTTTATAAATGTCTAGGAGTATGTGTTGATTTTTCATTCTCTTCTCTGTAATCTCTGAAGAAGTTTACGTTTTATTGCCGTCTCTACCTGACGTGGCGGATGTGGGAGAGCAGCATGGTGAGGTGTCCGAGGCGCAGAGTCTGCTGCTGGGTCGACAAGCCCAGTTTGGAAATGGCCCAGACGAGAGCATCAATCACAGAGTCCAGCAGACGCAACAGCTTGTTCCTGCTCTCCTGCTCCTCTGGTGTCTGCGGGGAGTTCGTACACAGATCTGAAACACACAACACAAAAAGATTTTCATCTTCATCATACGCAGTCTGAGAATCAGCAAACATAATGACATACTTCAACCAAGACTACTAACAATGCTTCATATGAACACAGCAGACTGAAGCTTGAATGTGATAACAATCCTGTAAAAACAGAAGCTTTTTCTTTGTAGTTTAAAACTTCTGAATCGGACAGTAGGGATGTTATTATACACTCATCTTACAATACAATACAGTAACAATATTGGGTTCAAAATACAATATCAGGATTTCTAATGTTTTTAAAGACATGACATTGAAGTCAAGTTTTGAATTCATATTTTTATTGCATTTCCCTGACAACATAAATGCAAAATATCAATTTTCCTTTGATTTCCCTTAATGTTCATTTTTTTAATTACTGATAAAACAATGTTTATTTTCTCTTTTCAAAATGTGACACAAATTATAATATAGTATTAAAAATATGATTGATTAAAATAACTGAATAACCTTTTTAATAAAAAGGGTTGCACGCATTGAAGAACCTTTTTAAAGTTTTTAAAAGTCACTGAATTTTTCTAAACTTTTTGTCACCCTACACAAGTTTTTAATCTCGTTTCACGTGTTAATCGTCGGCCCAAACCCTTCAAATGCAGATGCAACTCGCAAACTATCTATTACACTTTTTTAGGCAAACTGGTTTTCCAGACTGCTTCCCATCAGTTACTCAAAGTTTTGTGTCTTAGGCTACACAGTGTGGCACCGTTTTACAGTTTGCATCTTGTTGGTTGGGCTATTCGTGCAATTTATCCGTCTCTTGCCATAAAAGCCGACTGCTCATAGCCCAGTTAGACATCTTCAAAACAATGTTACATGCTTTAATGCAGTTACCTTTTCGCCAAATATCAAATATTTAACAGGAAGTTTTGGTCCAAAGTTGTTTAAATTTCTGCTACCTTGTGTAACAAGGTGAACACTGATTTTTATTTATTTATTTATTGGCCCTCAGTCAGTAACATGTATTCAATGCTTGTTGGCATTTCCTGTCCTCTTAATATAACTGCGACTATCTATGTTTCCATCCAACTCCTGACATTAAGTCAGTTTAAATCCATTTGCAATGTTTCTTGAATAAACTGTTAAAATCACTTCAACATCTGGTTTTAGAGCTGAATAAGCCGTAATGACATCTTGATGGACTTTCCAGATTTAACCTTAGGGGGCAGTAGAGAGGGGAAGCAGTACATCAAACTGTACGCCCAGACAGACTGAACCCTGATGTTCCCTCCTTCCAATTTTTTAATCCTTAAATTCCCTCCACGTTCGCTTTGACTTCTCTGACTCGATTTCACTTCTTTCACAATTTGTCCTTTTTTTTCGCTCCAGCTGCAGCCGAGGCGAGTCAACAGAGAGAACAGAGTCTGGAAAAGATTCAGTGTGTGTGTATGAGCGTGTGCGTGTGTGTGTGACGGTGTAAGGGAGGAACTTTTTTAAACTTTGCAAGGACACGCAGAGAGGTCAATCACCTCGATGAAACCTGTACAATGTCTGCCGCTGGTGATTGGTTGGGGGTTGGTGAGTCGGGGGTTTGAAGGGTGCTGGGAGAGGACACAGTGACCGCTGGGAACACATGAAAGGCCAAAAACAATAAAGTCCATCTTCACAGGTCATTTCATCCAAAATCTTATTCAAACAAGCTGAAAGTTCAGCTGATCCAACCTTGTGGGAGGATCACTTTTAATTAAATCACATGGAAGACAGTGTAACCCTGGAGTACAGTACTTTAAAAGGTCATTGATATAGTTGTAAAATGGATTTTATTGTGAGGTTGACTCAGACAGAACTTTAAATCAATGAAATACTAGAAAACTTAAAAGCAACCAGACAGCGTACTGGGCACTGAGGCTGCCTAACCGCCAAGGGAGGGGGGGGCTCTAAATGTTTTTGCTTCACGTCCATGTTGCTGTTGTTCCGTCCATGTTAATATACAGTCTTTTTTACCAACAAATGATAAAGATCATTTGTGAGAGTAAAACATCATGATGTGTCTTTTCTTCCCAATAAGACCAACAGCTTATATGTTACAAGTTCGGAAGAATTTCCTGAAGTATAATATGTATATTAAATATGTTGAGTCTCTCTACATCAGTACCTTCAGTTTTTGGAGAACCATTCTCTAAAGCATGGTTTTCAGTGACACAGCACTAAATCGGCGTCCATTTTTGTACTCTAAATCTGAGTTTAAGAGCTGTGAGCAAAAAAAATTGCTTTTCATATTCTTTGCATGTTATGGTTGAACTTTGCACAAAATTTAAAAGGAGATATGATAACCCAGATATCCCGGAACTGCAGCTAACGGACTAACAAAAAGGGTAGAAAATTGTACATATACAGAGATAAATATTTGGATACAGTGATTTAAAGAATGATTTTAATTAAATGTCTTTGCTTTAAGTGAAAAGGCACATTAACCTACATCATGACACTCGTAAAATAATTAGGATGGTTCAGTTACAAAAGAGCAAAGAGACAAACTTATCTGGGTTATGTAAGAGTAAAAAACACACACTGATGCCCTAATAGGACCTAAAAAGGTCAGTAAAAACTCATCTATCTCAGAGGGAATCAAGTTCAAACTTAGTTTTGTCTGTGTCATAGAGACTCACTGGAGTTGAGGAGGATCATGGCCTTTAGACAGACATACTCCTCCCGCTGAAGCTTCAGCTCACGAAACCGAGAGGTGGCAGCGAGCAGCATGTCAAAGATCTCCATGATGCCCTCCACACACTGTCCCTCCTCCCTACAGAGAGACAAACAGAGGGGGGTTGAAACGGAGAACATGGGAAAGAACAGTGAGAGTGAGAAAAACAAAGAAGAGAAACCAAAGAACAGAGAAGATGGAACCAAAGGTTCAAACAAGAACCATAATCGAAAGGCAAAAAGAATATGAGCTTTGACCTCAGTATTGTTGTAATGTCAAAATCCGTATGGTCAAAGGTTATTAGAATTCAAGAGAAAAATGTATAAAGTGAAAAGAATTATGAGAGAATGAAAAGGACAGTAAAGGAAAAAAAATCAGAAGCCAAAAGACAGAAAATGTGAAAATCTAAAAAGTAAAAGGGCAAATATAACAGAGGAGAAACAAGTACAGTGGTTGGAGGTAAAGCATAAAAAGAGAGTTGAATAAAGAGACAAAATTACTTGAGTGAATTGATGGATTTGCATCCAGGATGTTTCCCTGTCCTTTCCAAGGAGAAAGAGCTACTGCTGCCTCACAGGGATCATTCAGCAGAGAAAAATAACACTATGTTATGAAAACAAATCAAGGTTAACCTAAGCCTATAGTGATAGTTTCCGTGGTAGTGGAGGAAGAACGATCAAACGCTTAACAGAAACCCCCACTATAGGAAAGACACTGCGGCCGTTCCTGGTTCTAAGGTCTTCATTTGTTTGATGTTCTATAATTTTTTCTATATTTTCCATCTTATCAATGAATCCAAGGACTGATAAGTTTTATTTCCTGTTCCCTTGGAGCTCTGTTGCTGTAAAAATAAAAGATACTGCTGCATTGTGTGCAATGTTCCTTCATGACTCAGTACACATTAGGCACCAAACAATTGAACCCCTAAAAAAAGCAACAAAGCTACAAGCTTGCTGATTGACAGTTAGCTAATTGTTAGCTATGGTTTAAGACCATACACAAAAAAACAACTGATTTATTTGATTTATTCTGGCATGCTCCTCACTCACAAGATAGCAAATAGGTTTCCATAGGCATACATTTATCTTTGTGAAGGACGGCAGTTTAGCAACTAAGCTTGCTGAATGACAGTTAGCTAATCATTAGCATGTTAAATACCATATACAAAAAAAGAGCCTCAAAAAACCTGTTAGAACGGATTTATGCTGGAGTGTTCCTCGATAACAAGTGTGAGTGTGAGTGTGAGTGTAAGTTGTTAGCATCAATGCTACAGTAGTAGCCACTTGGTAGCAGTGTTGAAGACTATGCTTAGTCTTTAGAGAACTTATTTAAAGAATGTTACAGAACAGTAGTGGATAGCAAATCAGTTTGGACACAGTAATCTGTGTGGAGGTAGGCTCTTTAGCACCTAAGCTAAAGGCTTGCTGACTGACTGTTGCCAATTGTTAGATTTAAATCATAATGAGCGCTCTGGCTGTTCTCTACAGGAAAGTAGAGATAAAGGATGTGAAATCTGTAACCGTTATCATACCTGGAGCTATGACGTTACCGCACAGTGTAGTGCTACAGGCTACAGGCTACGAGCTAAAATCGTCCACAAATCACAAACCAAACTCAATTTCTGCCGTCAATGAAATGCTTTATCGGTTTACTAAAGTGCATGACATTTTGACCGATTTTGACACACTATGCTAGCAACATTAAAACGAGTGCACAGGCTCAGCTGCTCTGCACATGTATTTTTGCATACAGTGCTGCTCTCTGCCAATGAAGGTTCACTGTGTAAGAAGAGTGAGTACACAGACTGTGATAACAATTAAGACAGTTTGTGTTTTTATTCTTTTTTTTTTTTTTTAAACAAAGTTGGGAAAGCCTGATGCTGCCTTACACATTAATGGTTCCCAGTCTCATCTGCACATTGAGAAATATATGTTTGTTATCGGTATAAGCAGATACCCAAAGTTCAGGTATCACACCTGTGTCGGAACATAAAAAGTTCCCTAATTGAAATGCAATGGAACAATGCATTTAGATAAAATGCTCATTCAAAATATGTATCAATCTGTGTTTGTGTAAATTTGACATGGCTGTGCACTCTGTTGCATGCTTTTTACACAAGCTCAGATCATAACAATTACTGGCAACAACCTGGACTAGACTTTCTGTCATCAAATGTCTTCACATTAAACACTAAAAGGAAACCTGGCCCTTTAAAGCTTCATTACTTTCTGACAAATCACGGGGAAAATGGTACACTGGTTCATCAGGTAACGCAAAGTGCTGGTGGAAGTGGTAGCTTGATTACAGTGTATTTACCATGAATACAAAAGGTGAAATAAGATTGCCGGCTGTCTGGCCAAAGTTGAAGGTCAGTGTGGAAGGGAACATCAAGTGATAAAAGATTTTTGGCAAGAAAAGCAACCAGCAGGAGAATCAGAGATAAATCAGCAGCAAATGTTGGTGATATCTTTACTGCTCCAAGGTCTGATTGAACTCCCCCGTTTATTGTGTGATGTCAGCTCGTCAGCAGAGTGTAACAATGTGGGAAGATAACACTGTAACCAACAACACTGTTATGGCAAACATGTG
The DNA here is from genome assembly GCF_963930695.1 of Labrus bergylta. Lineage (NCBI taxonomy): Eukaryota > Metazoa > Chordata > Actinopteri > Labriformes > Labridae > Labrus > Labrus bergylta. The sequence goes on along the minus strand of NC_089212.1, from coordinate 17,042,211 downwards.
GTAGCTGCACACAAGACCCCCTTTCACAAAGAGCAGTTCATCAAGAACCATAGAATTTCAAAATAGAGGCTGCAGCTTCTCTTCACCTTGAGTTCAGAGAAAACCAGGCCTTTATTTAAAACACTAATATCACAGCAGTTTATTTCTGACTTCCAACACTGTCATGTAACGCCCTAGGTCGTAGAAGAAATATTATGATGCAAAAGACTTTCTGCTTGCAAAAGCTTACAAGCCTTAGCATGTGGGAGTGGAAGACAAAATATTTTGCCAAAAGCCTGTCGAACAAAAACTTTCTTTTTTACAGTGACGTAAAAGCTGCTTAAACCCTGAACTGAAAAGCTGATGACTTTATGTATAAAAGGAGCCAAAGCTTGCTCACCTGTTGAGTTTGAAGTCTGGAGAAAAGATTAGTTTTCCAGGATGATCCACAGACCTCCACATCAGGCCCAGCATCAGAATCTCCAACCAGCAGCACTTCAGGAGGTGGATCTGATCAGCTAGACTCAGCTCAACAAAACCTGTGTACATAAATATTACACACAGAAAAAAAAAAGGTTAGCCTGAAGAGCTAAAACAAGAAGCAACATATAACACTCTATTTTCCCTGGATTTAGAGGTTATTTTAGTATCTGTAACATATTTAGGCAGGGTATTAAATGCAACATCAGCATCAAATAACTTAGGACACAAACTCCTCAGGTAACCCTTAAAAAACACAAGAAAAGTTACTTTTTTTTGTGGGAGATTCTTTCGGCAGTATACATTTAAAAAAAGGATTATGAGAGTAAGCCAAAGAACTGTGTATCAACACAATGAACAATTGGGCTTTAAATGTCCACATTTAGTATGCATCTGAGGCATTGAATTTATAGAACACGACAACGGATTGGAGTTGTAATTTGACTTGACACATGACGGATGATAAATCCAACAGTTCACATGAAACGGGCAGAGAAGTATTCACATGCGTGATACGCAATAGAGTTTCCACACTATTTTAAATACCTTCTATTTGTTAGGACACGTCTTAGCCCAAAACATGGAGACAATTATACAGCTGTGCTGGGTTAGGCTACTGTATGTTCATGTGGATAGATGCTCAATCATTTTAATGACAGACATTTAAAAGCAAGGATGAAATTCAGCCTTACTGATAACAACACTCCGACATATACCTTCCTAAACCCTCTTGAGTTTATCTACATCTCGAATTCAGATGATGAATTGGAACTTGTTTAATGGAATACTCCAACACTTACATCTGTGATATGTATTTCCTTTATGGGAATAATGATGATAAATACAGGCCGCAGGCAAGGTTAGTTAATCCTTGCTCGATTAAAGGTGTCTTTCAATAATAGAGCAAATAGACACAAGGCTGCCTGCTTTATGTGCGGCAAGCCTACATTAGAGGTATTTACAGACCAACTTCACTGGTTCAGAGGCAGAACTCACTATCTTAAAGGTCCTGTATTACAGTGGTTCGCATTAATAAATGCTTTGGTGTTCGCGAGTCAAGTCAAGTCAAGTCAAGTCAACTTTATTTATATAGCACATTTATAACAGCCGAGGCGGACCAAAGTGCTGTACAGTAAATCAGGCAAAATACATTGCATCCAAAACATCATAAAAACACGTAATTAAAACACAAAACAATAGTAAAAGTTCTAGTAGACACTGCTGCTGGGATAAAACACTCAACTAAAGGTAAAAGTCTGACAGCAAGGGCTGACAGCTGTCACTCACGCATCAAATATGCAATCAGTGGGAATACAATGAGCAGCCCGTATCAATACCATGATGTGCGTGCAGGTGCTGTCACGCAGCCAGCACACTGCTAAGGCTAAAAGCTAGGCTAAACATGTTTGATGATTTTTTTACTCAAGGCACAGAGGAGCAAGATAAAATGTATACAAATCTTTTAATTTGATTGTTTGCAACAAACAGCACCGCTGATGAATCTAAACCCAGTAAAGAAGGGTTTAAAAAGGGGCCAATTAACTTTTACAAGTCATAGACAGATACACAAGAGCCCTAATCTCTAAAAGCACTACTAGAGCAGTTAACAAAGACATAAATCGAACAGCAACTAGGCCTTTTGCCTGACAGCGCTTTGCACACCTGTCTTTGCCGTCTCAGATCTTTTATAAAGCTGTGAATGCACACTAATTTTCACTTCTGTCAGAGAAAATCATCTTTATTCCGAAAAAACTGGGAGTCTTTGTGATCCCCTCACATTTACACCTCTTCTGGGGAGTGACCTGCTGAGCAGCACACTGGCTGAGAGGGGAGGGGAGGGGAGAGGAGGGGAGAGGGTGGAATCAGTGACAAAAGCAATAGAAGATGAGTCAGCCAGAAGAAGAATATTAATTTAGATTAGACCTTTAAATTTAGATATAAAAGGTTAATGATCAAGTTTTACAACTGTTTTCCGTCAATCATTGTAGCCATTAGCTCATGTAATTGTGTATTTTAACAACATGCCCAACGTATGACAAATAGTTCATATGGACACGGCCTGTTTACTGTAGCTTCAGGTTTGTTTTTACCTGTAAAACCTTCAGTGTGGTTTCGCTGTTTTCAGAAGCCCAACTTCCACACATTGTTGATGTTGACAAAGCCAAACGGCTTCCATTGACCTGGTCTCATTTCACAGAGAACACATGGCTTTAATGATTACCCTGACCTCGACCTTGAAATGGCTCTTTACCTCTGCAAGGATTTAGTAAGTTAGACAGTGAATTCAGTATCTTGATTAGGTAACCGTCTGCACTGAGAAGGGAGCACTTCAAAGTGCTATATATCTAAATATAATTTTCCAAATGAAACACTAATGAACAGGAAATGCATTATTCTTTATTTTTTTTCCCATATTCCATTTATTTTCCAGGTTCTTATTTCATGGTGGATTGAGTATTCTTCGATATAATCAATAGGACATGATACAATAGAAAAAAATACAATACGATACTAAACGATATGATACGTTAAGATATGTTACAATACCTCAAAATCCCATATGATCCCATATGATACAAAGCAATACAATACTGTACAATTCCTCTAAGGGAAATTTGTTGTCTTGCTATAAGCTCAGCAGTTTTTCTAAATGGAGTGTGGAGGCAAGGAGTGCCATCTGTAATGTCAAGTGGAAAAAACTAAAACACTAGTAAATATGCTTTTATTTATGGTTGAATAAAAACTGGATGTAAAATCAGCTTTGTTTTTTAAGCACATGTTGAATATAGTTAGATTATTTTATATTGTTTGTTTTATGTATTTCAATACCAAATCTGATCTTAAAAATCAATTATTAAAATGAAATTTTAATTCTAAGATTTTTAAATCGAAAATATACAGTATCTTACAGATAATTTGCTTGAGCTGAATACTGTTCACATCACAGTCATGCCTCCTATGTTAACAAATTCAACTTGACAGTTTTGATCTTACCAGGGATCTTTTTAGCCCAGCTGATCATGAGGACCAGTTCTTTGTCAGCCAGGTTTGTGAGGGACATCATCATGCTGGCCTCGGTGAAGGGCTTCTTTAAGTCCTCCATGAGGTAGATCTCCGGAGGCTCTGCCTCCATGATGCGAGAGATGAATTCCTCTGGGCTCATGGCTGCATGGTGTACATAGTTCACCTGAGGGATGGGGCCGACTTGGGCTAGGGGACCCTCTAGGTGGAGATGCCGCTGGGCCCGTGAACCCGGCCCCACCCTGACTAAACCTCTGCCTGCGGTATCCCGAATCTGGAGGCCACCACGGCGGTGTCGGGTTCCTCGATAACTGCAGCGTTCGCGCCTTACACCTTTTTAGAAAAAGACAGGGAAAGTAATGGACAATCAAATGACCCATGATGTCCCTTTGTACCTCATGTGAGATGACATGATGAAATGTTAGTCAAGTAGACATTGCTTTACCTAACAGTCATCCCAAGGAAAGTATCCTATTTTTACAAATAGGGGATACATATTTTTCTGGAAATCTCTGTTGACAAAATTGCTGCATGATTTCAAGGGCAGAGTGCCACTACCTGGAATCATCTACAGAAATCTACAATGAAGAAAATCAAAGATTTTGACTGCTGTCCAGACTCAAATCTGGACATTAAGACTCTTTACAGGAAAAGAGATATATTTAATTTGAATTGCATTATTGATCTGTGCGATGCTTGTCTTTAAAATAAAGCATAAAACCAAACTTTCAATGAATATAAAGATGAAGAAAGATATAATATAATCTCTCTTCTATTCTGCAAAGTTTTGAAAGACTTGGTGACTGCATTGAATACCCTGAAATTGGTTTACTCTTAACCATTAAAAGAACAGTTTGACATTTTGGGAAATAAAGCAATTCACTTTCTTTCTGAGAGTTTGACAAGAAGATTGATACCTCACATGCAGTATATGCCCTTTAATATGAAAATACACCAAAGGGGGGGGGGGGGGGTAAGCTTTGCTTAGCATGAAGACTGGAGGCTGAAAAGAACAAAATTGCCTCCCCCTGCTTAACTTCATGCTGAGATCATGCCACTGAAATAGATCTTAAATTTGAGTGTTTTTCCGAAAGAAAAGGTTAGCCGAAATATCCTGATCAATTGTTTTAAATTGGCATTATGGTGAGTCAGATTCTGTGTGTTTTCAGAGGTCTCACAATCATAGTTATAATGGGCTCACAGGTAGAACTCTTTGGGCTTTTCTCTTTAACTGCTTGAACTTTGGTGGTGCTGTAGCATGACAAAATATCAAGCACTTACCACATTTCATCATGCCCACTTCGTAGCATTTACGTAGGCGGCAGGCCTGGCAGCTTTTACGCCGGTTCTTGTCAATAGTGCATTGATTTGTTGCGGGGCAGATGTAGTCATTGTGCCCTAAAAAGTAAAGTTCAGACATAAAGTGGAATTATTTCCTTATTGAAAAAGGAGGAGTAAAGGTTGATTTAAAATGAATAGAAAGACAGAGTTGACACCTTGGATACTCCTCTTGAAAAAAGCCTTGCAGCCCTCACAGGACCACACGCCGTAGTGATACCCCGAGGCGTAGTCGTGACACACAGCACAGAAGTGCATGTCGGTTTTCCCTACTGCAGATGAACACGAGGAGGAGTTCACACCATCCACTCTCTCCTCTGATCTCTTCCCCAGCGGCTTGTTACAGCCGAGGATGGAGCTGCAGGAAGAACCAAAGACTCTGTGAAAGAGGAACAACTTGACATTTGGAATTTTTTCCCATCATTTGGCTATTATTACTCTGAAAGTAGCTGCATTTCTGTCAACAGGAAAATAGCATCCGAAAACCTCATCATTGAGATGTAATGGGTATATATCTCCAGCATTCATCGCAAGTGCCATTATGAAAACCATCTGATACCACACAGTACATTTATATGATACACTTCAACAAAAAATGAAGAGCAGCTGTAGATTTTCTGTGTTAAGATCAAATCTATCTACTAAAATCACATGCATGAGTGAATTAATAATCCTCCATTTTTAAGTTTAAGAAGGACTTCATTATTTAGTGCCACCATGCTGTCTTTCCTAATATGCAATGAACATTTTAGATGTATCCCTTTGACTACATAGAATAAATAGGTTCAACACCAAAGCTTTTACTTTGAGGATCTCACAGTGATGTAGGAGACTACTCGAACTGTTGCCAGTACACATCACAAATAGGAGTCGTTCTAAGTGTAACAGACTTTAGACTTTTGTGTTAATAAGTATAATAGGACACATTTTCCTGTCCCATAAATGACAATATAAAGAATAGTCCACTAATCTCTATGCAAGAAAACACTAAACAGTTAAAATTGAGCCATTTATTCAAAAATGCTAAACACTGTGCAAAACCATATTGACTGTAGCCTATTTAATTGCTTTTTTTTAACCGTTCATCACATTCTTCAATGACAGAATGAATGGCTATTCTAAATGCAGCTGAAATGTGTGGCCCTTTGTGACTTGTACTAGTAACAATGTCAAATTGGTTAGAGTTGTTATAGGCCATTTTAACCTGACATAGACCAAATATGAGATGCTGTCAACTGTGCTGGTTAACAGCCAAGTGGTGGATTGGGGAGAGAAGGCCCATTAACCAGAGCTACAGCCCGAGTGGCTGCGTTACAGATATCAAAGATCATCAAGATTAAGCGATTCAGATTTTTCACTTAAGATGCTATCAATCAATGCTAATTACTTAAAGTAGATAACACATTTATAAGGTCTCTTGTACAAATATTTAACCACGTTTGCCAAAAATGTTATAACAGCTAGGGGTCAAAGATTCAAGAGGTTCATTTAAAAAGGAAGGCTTGTCATTGCTGAGCATTTATCTTAAAACTATCAGAACCTCAGAGTGTCTCTGTTTTTTTGCATTTATGGTATTCACCAAACATCAGTTTTTTACTTTACAATTTCTATCCATGCATCAGTGTCTGTAAACCTACCTGCTGCCGTTGAAGCTGTGCGATTTGGGCTCCAGCCAGGGGGCCTGTAAGCCGGGTTCATTGTAGACGATAGGCTGTGGGCAGCGCAGAGTCAGTGAAGGCATGTTGGGGTGGCTGTGGGGAGGCCAGAAGGCTGATGGACTAAGGGGGGTGCACAGAGATGATGGACTTTCAGTGACGGGCGGCCTGGCATAGGTCAGCACAGATGGGCTGTAGAAGGTCAGTGGTCCATGTCCGTGGTTGTACTCGTGGCTATTGTCCGTGTATGGAGAGGGGATGTAGACCGTGTGGCTGTCCATGCCCCGAGGAGAGGTGTACACTGCGGGCAAGAGACCTGGGGAGCCAGCCCTCTCTGAGGCTTTGCCGGAGTCGACCTCCTGGAGCTGAAGCAGAGGTAACGTGTCAGTGTCTAGCCCTGGGGAGGAGGCCATGTCAGACGAAATCTACTGCGTAAGGTGACAAGGATGAAGAATACGATGATGCAGCTGGTTCCTTTAATGCATATTCTGATGTAGAACAGTCCTGTGAAGGAGAAATACTGGAATGTTTAAATCATCAAAGTCAAATAAAAAGTACCGTAGTCACAAAATCAGATCCATCTAAGGCAAATTTGATTTCAAAGTTATTATTCAACAGATAAATCAAAATTGAATTTGGTTGAAAAGTCAAAGTTTTGGCGTTGTCTAAAGGAATGTTCAAATTGATTGCCATAAGTCTAATGAATAACAAAGAACCACAATCAATCAATCAATCTGTATTTGAAAAGCGCCAATTCATAACAAATTGTATCTCAGGACACCTCACAAAAGAGCAGGTAAAAGACCTTACTCATTGCTATATTACAAAAACACAGCGTTAATCCACCAGTGTTGTTTTTTTTAACCCCAAAGGACATTCAGGATAACTGCATAGAAAAACCAAAGATAATGGTATGCTATGTTCAGAGAGCAAATCAAGAGCCTGCTGCTGCACGTGCAGACAAAACGGCACCTGTCAATGATTGAATGGAACTTCAGGAAACACACCTCACTGCAGGAACTATTCCAGAAAAGTTCCTAGAAGGTGAAGAGTTTTACCTGCTCTTAGGCCAGGTGAACTGGAAGTAAAGCTCTAGTTTTGTAACTCCTGCCCCTAAAGGAGCTGGGGAAAAGCTTTGGTTGGTATTATTGCCATGTACAGTGTTCAATCAAATATCAGCCACGGGATTGCTAAAACTCAATTACACTGCAGAAGCACAGCAATACATTCCATTCATTATACTTGTATTTGTCATATCATTAATTTTTTGTCTTTTTGAGTCTTTGCTAAAACCACTATCAATACTTTTCTATTATTTGGTGGAAAGAGGAGATGCCAATATGCTTTTAACAGAACAGAGAGACAATATGTGCAAATTTCTAAGTAGTTCCGGTGAAGCCAGCGGTTAGGTTTAAACAACTTTTAGGTAAGATCTCCTTTTCTTTGCAGTGTTTTATGGCTACAAAATATTGGTCAATAGCCACAGATCATCTGTTGAGTCTCAGATCAATAGTTCGAGTTTTACAGGTTTAGTTCAGCAGTGTGAGCCCGGAAGAGAAACCAATTTTCTTGTTATTTAATCTGAATTAACAGGAAATAATTAAGACACAAAAACAACAATTAAAATATGAGCGATAGTCTCTTTTTCAAACACTTATTAAAACGTTTCAATTTGAAGTATGTTCGTGTAACTCAAGTTGCTACTATACTTTCCATCCACAGAGCATTTTGTTGGATGCAATGGTGGGATTTGTAGTTTTTAGCAAAGGAGCTGGTTTCACCATAAGCTATCAGGAAAAGCTTTTAAAAAATATCTGAAATATGAAATTGCTTACTGAAGTTAAGATAGCCAACGACACTAGGCAGAACATTGATGGTGAGTAAGCGTAAAGTCATGAGGGTGTCACCTTCCCAATCCAGAAATGGAAGGCATGTAACACAGATATCAGAAATCAAAACCAGCAAGAAAACACTAAAAAAACACATGGGTTAAATTAAGATTGAAGAAGTAAAAACCATATCACATAACTAGAAGATAGATGACCAGACAAACAACGGCTTTTAAAAACTTGTGATTTTAGTAGATTCTGAAAGTCAATCAACACAGGAAAAAAAAACTGCTCTCGGACGTAACGATGGCAGTTTGGAACCAAACACTTTGTTGGTTTTTCTACAGTTTTTATTTGCTGTAATGTGAATCTAGAATGGACAGGTGACACTTTGCCAAACAGTCTTATGGTCAGTGGCTTTAACTGTCAATATGTTTCCCACACATGTCAGGTCAGAGTGGCCTTCAGGACAACAATGCATTCTTATCTGTTCAACCCAAACACAGGGTGCAAATACAGCCACTGTACACTGTATTTTAGGGACTTGATTTTACGTCATCACTTCTTGGCTGAAAACATTAACAGGTCAACATGATCTCACCACATTAGCTGAACAATCTTCTTTAACTGAACTACAGCCGAGTTGTTGAAGTTGCTATTTAAGTCAAATAATTTAACCTGACAATGTTCAGTAACTTATCACATTTTGCCTGTTGTCCATTGTGTTGATGCTAAACACCAAAGCTTGTACTGTAAACTCAGGTTACACGGAACCGCCCGCCCTACTGGGAGCTTGTATAATCTAGATGACCAACTACTGGTTTTGATAAATGTGATGGAGCTTTCCCACTTGTATTAACTTCTGAAAATGCCCTGATATTTTTAGGGGTAAGCTGCATATGTAAAGACAAAGAGGCAAAATGTTCCAGTCTTTACTCTATTCTAAATTTCACGTTATTACACATTTTCCTGCCAGCCTCTTGGTAACTTTTCCACATGAAGCTGGGGTGAGCGAATGTGACAACGAGGTAGAAAATATTCAGGAAAATTCATCGCAAGCAAGAGGGAGGGGGTGTTGATTTTTATATCCTGCAACCAACAAGTTATCATAGAATGTTTGCACGACAACCATGTGATCTCCATATATGTAATGAAACTGCTTCATTATGCTTTCTGCTCACCAGTAAGTTCTTCTCCGCTAGTTTGCTTTGGATTCCATCGCTTTGTCTGACACTTTTACGGTTCTAGTCAATAACCATGCAACCATCCAAGTAGCTGTAGAACAACCACAATGGCTGATGTTGGAGTATTTTGACTGGCATGTCTCCCAGTCAGCATTGCTTTGCAATAACAGTAAGAGCCAATTGGAGCAGCAACCCCACCATATCTTCTGTCCACAAAAACATTAATTGTTAGCATTTTTTTTATTTTTATGTTTGCACCTCACTGTCAGTATAAGAAAGAGTATGTGTGCATGCATGTGTTGTTTCAATTCATAGTTACACCGCCAACTTCTGGCATGGCATGTATACTACAGCGTTTTTTTTAGTCCTCTTACGGTCCTTACGGTGATTGCTGCCCATAAACAGAAGTTGTTGTTTTTTTTAAACTAGCAAAAAATAATTTAGTTTCTGTGTACATATGGCCTAAAAACATCTGAAATGTGTGAAAGCATGACCATTATAGCCAGGGTGGTTTAAGTAACCTGAGGTGGTGGTGTGGATAACCAAACAAATAAAAAACATTTTGTACGCAGAAATTAGCCTGATTTAAATTTTTTTTTTTTTTTTTTACAGACTTGGTCCAACTCTAGATCCATTCCTCCAATAACTCAATGCTGGTCCTTTTTTGAAGATTGTTAAAGAAGGAAAATTACAGGCATTAAAATTAATACCAAACAACATCTATCAAAGCAATTTAATGAAGACAGTATGCTTTGTTCACTAGTTCAATAACAATAAGCCTCCTTTTCTTTTGGTTAGGCTTATTTTCCAGTTTGAATTTGCTCCATTACACATATTACATCAATCAGCCTTTGACTTGCAGAGAACATTTTCAGTGATGCAGAAGTATTTAAAAAAAACACTCAAAATTGACTGGAGAGAAACTTTGAGTTATTACACCAGCTTGATATCATTACAAATAAAGTATTTGAAAATCAAAATGGGGAACTTCCCTGCAAGATGTTTGAACCCAATTGACCCGGCAGGCTACCTAGTGCAGTTTGTTTGAGCTACAAATTGTACTTCTTAGTATTTTGTAAGCCCAAGTTCAAGGTCAAGATCAAGAGAGGGACAACCCTGGACCCTTTACTTAGTTAACCAGTAATCCTGTGAGACAGAAGTTAACTTTGATAGCAGTTGATCATTTAATTGAGTTATTACTTAACGTAAGTTAACGTGTAAGGTAAAAAAACAACAAAAACATCCATGTCTTTTGCCACGTCAATTGATTTGACTTCTTGGAAGGGCATGATGACTCGGAAAACTCAAAATTACACAGTTGCCTCAATGAAATACAACAAATATTAAAAACCTTTTGATCGCTCACCACCAAATTAATTTGAGAGGCGCTCTGGAAGTACTGTTGCACAAGTCGCAATTCACAACAAAAGCACGGGATGCAGAGACGGGCTTTTTGGCTTGCTATTCAATAAGCTCTGTTAAGTAGACGAGGCGGTTTGCTCTTGCTCAGGTTGTCCACAATCCTTACAATTTGAGAGCAAGGTCTGTATATTTATGGAAACCAAATTTACCAGAAGTTAAATGTTTCGATCAATCATTTCAAATTAACACCCACATTAAAGTTAATAAAAAAAAAATGAATGCAAATAAATATTGCATGAACTGCTCCATCTGTGCTTGCTCCAATTGTGTGCGACATGTTGTATGTCTCTTTTCCTTTTGCTTAGGCCTGCTGTAATTATAAATGTAATGTAATTTATTGTATTTTAATTTTTAACTAATGCATTTTAGGTTGCCTACTGACAACTTGCCAGGGACTACAGCTGGAAATCAGCCGCAAAGGCTAAAGCTGCTCCTTTTACTGTACAGTTAATTAAAGGGGACTGTCCACCAAACAATAAACAAATAAACTAAAATAAACTAATAAGCAATGCAAACGTGTGCCCAGCTCTGAAAACAATCCACCAAGATATGAGAAAAAAAATGTTAGTCAAATGCTGGAATCAATAAATCAGGGCTACTTATAGGCGCCTACAGAGTGGAGGAATTATATTGCAATAGCTCAGAATGATTTCACACGTGCATTAAATTCCCCTCAAAATTCCCAAAATTTTCAGAATAAGCTGCATGTGTGAACACAAACTGCAGAATTTTTCCTGCCAACCCCTCAGTAAAAATTCCCGCATTTATTGGGTTTGGGACGATGTGTGAACACAGCAGGTAAAAGTCGCCCCTCTTCGGCGAGTGAGCGTAAGGGCGTGATGAAGTAGTTTGCGAAAAGTGTTTGCCGGGGAGAATGCTGTTCACGCAATCAACCAGCTTCATACTCTGTTCTACACTCCAGTATGTTCTTCGTTGCTCATTTCTTGATGCATCCAATACCATATTCACATAAAGGATATCTTAAAAACATTAAGACAGCAGCACTCTTTTTATCAGTGTCCTGCCTCCTAAGACCCCTCCCCCCATCCCGTACTACACTAACCTTTCCTCTGGCCCAGTGCATTCTGGTCATCGTAGGTTTCTCTACTGTATTGAGCGGAAGGTTACACCAAAGCCCTTTCTTCTCTGATCATTTGGCACAAATCTCAATGTTATTTATGTCGTTCAACTCTAAAAACAACCTGTGAAATATCCCTTTAACAACACAGCAAAAGCTCTTCACACCACAATGATGCAGGAACTCACACACTGTGTTATTCTGCTGTTGGTAAATGCACTGATACGCTGAATAAAAATATTATTGTGTCCATGAAAATGGAACTGTAAGAGCTAAACAAAACTAGATCAAGGTTCATAAACAAGTGACACAGCAGCAGAGATGGATCTTTTCATACAGCTGGGCTGTGAGTCAGGATATTAGACGCGTATGAAAGAACACGATGCACATTCTTGGAAATAAAATATATTGCCTTCATTCTGGATGACATTTCACACCCGAATATCTTCTCAGACTTGCTCTAATTTAACACTGAAGACACAATAAACTCAATCTGTCACAGTTTTAAAATGCTGCTGGAGACATTTTACAAACCGAAGCCCATTCATGAGGCAAAAAACCAAACAAACAGCCCAACGAATCGAAACATGTCAAACAGTTAAAACGACTCACTTAGTTCTTCGGTCCGTGTGCCTACACTGTAAGGCTGTCACCCATCGACTATGTAAATATCTGTTTTGTCAGAACGTCTGTACTGAAGTTTGAGCTTTGGACAGACTGGTGTTTATGGCAACCTTCCATGTCAAAGCACCAGGCTGGCATCAAAGGGCCAAAGGTGCCTCAATGCCACTCGTTTAGTCCTCTGATTCATTCACCATACCAAACACCTGGTCTTTAAACTAACAGGACAACAGAGTTTAAACTTTCATGCTTTCTTTTTTAAATTCTCAATCCACTATCTCTATCTCAAAATCAGATAAAAAAATTGCTGTCCTGTGTTCAATTGCCTTGAACAAATAAAAAACAAAATCAGTCATCTATTGCCATTGAAACTAAAACTACTTGTTTCCTCTATAGTCAGTGGTGGACAGCAACACAGTAAATACTTAATACTGTTCTTCAGTACATTTTTGATACTCTCTACTTTACTCGAATATTATGTTTTGGAGAAACTTTTTACTTTTCCTCCACCACATTCGAAAGACAAATATCAAACATTTGACTCCACTACATTTCTATGGACTTTCTCGTTACTCGCTACTTTTGCTCTGAAGTCATCTGATTCAATTTTTTCTTTTCTAAAGTCCGATCCCAAAGACAATAAACCGGGGTCTTGTAGTTGTGTGTGTGGTTTGTCCAAGTGGTGTTGCCGTACATGTTTTGTCTTCATTGTTGAAAGTAGAGCAAACATCACTCAGGTCATTGAGGTTGTCACAGAGGCCATAAAAAAAACAAAAAACTTTTTAGTTCATGTTGGGTGCCAAGGGATCTTTAGCATCACCAGGAATATGAATATGCTGCCAAATTGCATAGTTGAAGAGGCCTTGCGTCTCCTGAAATGGCTGTAAAAAAAATAAAAATAAATGTTTTATCACTCTTTAAATCCTGGCTGACAATTTCCCTGGTCATCAGGTATTTTTGGTTGTTCTCATTATTGTTCCTTGGAGATGCAAATCTGTTAATCTGTAGCACGTGAGTTTAAAAAAATGTAAATACATTTCTTTAGATAAACCTAACGTAGCAGAATGTTAAACAGCAGCAGAAATAATGCACCACTGGACTTCAACATCAAAAAGGAAGACCTAGATTGTATGCACTTTTTTTGTATTTGTGAGAAAAAATAACAGGTAGGCAGTTAATTACCTGGTTAAATAAAGGTTAAGAAAAAAACATTTAAAAAAACCTTGTTCATTATTTGCCATGTTTCCAATTACAGTGTCACAGAGTAAGATGTTTCTGTTCATCAACTGGTTTTATTTACACAAGAGAAACATCGACCAAGTTTCCATGTGTTTTCATTTATAGTTAAAAGAAGAAAAAAATAACAAACACAGCAAAAAGACCAGTGTTGAATTAACTCCCACAGAGTTGATTTCAACCCTTTTTCAGGGTTTATATCGCTCCACACTTTCCAGAGTCAAATCAACACTTTTGAAATAGTTAAACATTTAACTCTGTGAGAGAGTTCACTTTTCAACTCGCTAAACAGTTAAAATCAAATTTAGGGATTAGACAAGTAACTCTGCTAAGACACTTTTTTTTTTACTACCTGGCTAGTGTTAGTTTAACTCCATTAAGTGTCAGACTATCTACACTACAAAGTGTTACAATTAAAGAAAGAATGATTTTCAATAAAAAAAAAAGTCATTGTTATTTTCAAACAGTGACATTTTATTTTCTCTGTAAATCAATACATTGTGAATGAAGGTACAATATACAACTTCCACATTTTTCAAAAATGTGTAAAAATTCACTAACGCTGCATCATAAGACATGTTAAACACAAAATGTGCTTTGAAAAGTTCATCAAATGCCCAGAGGAAGCAGTTTGCCCAACATGGGATGAGATGCTCATCCATGGTGATGTAGAAGCTGTCACTCTTGTTCTTCTGACGTCCAACAGGGAGGAGGTATGGATACCGACTCTGCGGGCTGCGGAGACTGGGGAAAAATAAATTATACACAAGGATAATTTAATTATTAATAAATGCATTAATTTACTCACCTTTTTCATGAAATTGCATGTAGTCAACCTCCTCCAACTTCACATACTTTTGTAGTTGTTTGTATTTTACTGGAACCAGCATATTCTCTGAAATAAAAGTTTGACCAAGTTAATCAAGACAAAAGGAGGAAACAAAAATGGTAATGCTGGTGATGCTCACAGGGCAACTATATACATGTTAAACACGTGCCTGCATGCTGGGACAGTGTGGTTAAAAAAAAAAAAAAAAACAGAGAAATATTAGCTTCAACCTCAAAATGTAAACCTAAAAAAACATATTTTCATTGCTACCAGCTTTAAAAGTGCCTTATTTATTTACATTCATAACGTTTAAATGATTTTAAGGGTTAGCTAACTGCACGAGGCAGCTTGCTAACATTAGCTTATCACTGTGTTTGCCATTTAGTTCATGGCAACACACAAGTCCTTTTAAAGTAGATAATCTCCACAGATATAGTATTTTACAGCTGTTCAGAGAATCACATTACTTTTTTACATTATAGCATTTATTTTACTTACCGAGTAGAACTGCAGAGGAGGAACATTTCTCCGTGTCTCCAACTGACAAAGTGAACTGAGCGGGAAACCCGGGGGGCGGGGCTTAGATTAATTAACTCTCTGCAGAGTTGGACGACAGTTGACCAACACTAATGGATCAACACTGTAAAACAACTCCAACACTAAACACCATTTCAATCAGAATGAGTTAAAATCACACATTGGGAGTTGAAATCAACTCCCAATGTGTTTAACCCTGAAATTTCAACTCTCCAATTTTTGCTGTGAAGATTCATCTAAAAATAGGATTTTTTTTTTTTTTTTTGCTAGTCAGGCAACATTTCTTTGATCTCTATTTGTATTATATAATCCATGTGGCATTTTGTTTTGTACAGGTGACTGACAATTTATAATCTAACAAATGATTCCTTTATTGATATTTAATACTCTGGTGAAGCCTTTGACTCCACATTAAGTTTGCTACAAAGTCCGAGTGTCGCTTATGTACACTACAGGGGCTTTAGAACATCCATGTCACCATCCAATACCAATCTGTTGTGATACATTGAAGCCCTAATGTGATTCAAGAATGAAGAATAATAAACAAAAAAAAAACTCTGGAACACCCTGAAGAGTCCAGTCACAGAGATGAAGTCCATACAGGATCCTGTTCACCCTAGAAAAAAAAAAAAGGCATGCTTTTCCGTTCTTAATAAAGAAATCTCTTATGAAGAAAAAGCTTGTTTGGAAAAGAAAATAAAGCACACATGTAGCTCAGATCTGTCACCTTTGGAAGATGGAAGACACAGTTCCAGAGGGCACACGATGCTTTAACAAAGCATGTGTGAGCAACAAGAAATATCTCGTTTATTGCATGAAACAAAAGCAGAACCTGGGTGAATGAAAGTACAACATGTCTCTCCCATTGAGGAGTGCAGGCCAATGTATCAAAAACCTGTTTATTTCTGGTGTATAAAAGAAGCATGGAGCCCTCCTCCCCTCAGAACAAGGCTCCCAGCCAGCAGCACATACCGAAACACAAAGACCCCCAGCGAAACCATTAGCCGGACTCTTTCCCTCCATTCTCTCAGCTCCACAAAGACGACAAGGAGCTGCTGGAGGAGAGGAACTCGGCTGAATTGAAGAGGTGGAC
Source organism: Labrus bergylta (assembly GCF_963930695.1). NCBI lineage: Eukaryota > Metazoa > Chordata > Actinopteri > Labriformes > Labridae > Labrus > Labrus bergylta. The sequence continues at coordinate 17,025,909 of NC_089212.1, read as the reverse complement.
AGATTACATGGGAGCGGGAGGAGCGGGAGGGAGCTGCTTCTGGCTCACAGAGAAGCAGAAAAAAAAGAAGAAGTGAGAAGCGAGAATGGACGCGCCAATTACAATGTCTGGATTTAAAGTCATTTTAGCTGTCAGAGCTGCTGAATGGTCTACATGCCTGACAGGTCTGCTGTAGTACTGTCCCTCAAAAATGTAAGACATGCTCAGAGAGTAATTCTATTCTACTTTGGAATCTCTTTTATTCAGATAAAGTGATATTGCACGGTCCAGTATCAGATATTTAATAACTTTATTAAGAATTTCACTCAATTTTTTCCAACTTCAACAGTCTATTTAAGAAAAACTCATTCTCAAAACGTACTAATGTCGCCCATGACGTCTTGCCTTCAATAGTCACAGAGGCACAATGATGGGACGACTTTGTCCCACCTCTGTGCCGGCATCGACGGTAGTAACAGAAGCATTTTAGGGGTGAGAAAGGATCACAGTGAGTCAGAGGAGCCAGCAGGGGGAGCCAGCAGGGGGAGACCAGCGATGTGTGTGTGTGTGTGTGTGTGTGTGCATGTCTGAATGTGCGTGCATGTGGAGCCCACAGTTTCTTCACGCTTCCGCAACGCCACAGCTCAAGGTGTGAATACCACACGCCCGGGACACCGATCTTACGGCGTTGCAGACTCAAAACGAAAGGACAAAGGTATAATGACAACTGAGAATTGTTTCGGAGCTGTCGCCATTTAGCAATCAAAATATGGATTTTTTTTTTTTTTTAATTGCATTGGAAATACTGGACAATAGAGCTGAACTATAATTTGGAATTTAATGTAACTTCAAAGCAAAGATGCCTTTCCTTTTGATATGTTTTGTCAAATTTATTTTGGCTCATTTTTTCTTTTCTTGGAATGGCTTTGCATCTCCTTTACAACGGGTCTACCTGTTGCATGCGTTTCAACTGACGACTTGCTTGTCTTAAGTCCAATTCAATTAAAAGAAGTGCTTTCATGGCTCTGACTCGTGGTGAAAGGACCACTTTTAAATACTGTAACCCCCTTCAGTGTTATTGAAAACCTCCACTAACAGCTTCCAAAAAGCACTGTTAACGTTTGTACAACTCGTCAATATTTTTTTTTCTCCACTTGTCTTGTCTCTGTGTGTAAAGAGGACAAAGGAGGACGTGATCCTCAAAGTCTTATGATGGAAGAATGAATGTTACAAGTGGCCCAATTGAGAAGGTTGACAAATTAGTCCTGCTCGGAGATCATTTTTCATCATGAAGAGTTCTGTTTATTTACAGCCATGTCCAACCTCTGCATTACTAAAAATAAAAGCTCCAACGCTCTGCCTTCATTTAGAGGAATCAAAAAGCACTGACAAGAGCAGTCCTCCAAAGCCCAAGAGACCACATCCCTGAATCAAAATAAACTAAATCAAGTGACCATGGAAACCTACTCATTAATCAGCAGCGGACTGTCACACTAGCTAACAGTAACAGGGACCTTCAGAGGGAATCCATTCAATATTTGGGGTCCAACTACAAGACTTAAAACAGCCGTGTCTTCTACATTTAGTTTGGTCTCTTTTAAAAAGGTGTACACATCCTTCAACTTCTGTTGAATTGGACACCTTGTATCAGCTTCACCAACATCTGTTTTCAGACATGACTGTGCCCTGCAATCTTAAGAAATGTGCCACATCTGTTTTCATGGCGTGCTTTAAGTTTGACTTCAAACATGTGACTGAAGCAGTCCTCGTTTGAGCCAGTCAATATCTTTATTTACACGTCAAATGTCCGAAACCCAATCAGTCCGACCTGTGGCTCCTTTCCCGCATGTCATCCCCCCACACTCTCTCTCTCTCTCTCTCTCTCTCTCTCTCCAGTTGTAAAAAAAAAAGTGAAGCCATAAAACCCCTGACGTATTGCTCATGAGCAAGAGTCTGTGCAGTATAGGGATTGTTGGTTTAACAGCATGCCGCTTCCACGAAACATATCAGACATTTAACTTAGCGATGAAGCCAAAACAATCCCACAGGTTGTTACAATCGGCAGAAGTTTAACCTCTACTCTGCCAAATAGAGCTGTCAGTCATAGCATTTAACAACTTTTTAGGCTTTAGCATAAAGTAACTAATCAGCATCATAACAACAAGCTCTAATGTAAAAATGGATTCGATGTGGTATTTAAGTTTAGAGTATAACCTTGCCCCATTTGTTAACATGGAAGTGGGGGGATTTATGACCTATTCTACATGGAATAGGAACATGGAAGTCAGCAGAGGGGGCACTAAATCCGTTGGCTTCACTTTGAGGTTGGTGTTTTGTTGTCCATCATCCTATAAATCTGGTACCAACAAGTAAACGTAACTTTAAAAAAAAAGTGAAGAAAATGTTGATCAATGCAGCTCTACTCGGGGAACATCATCAATCATTCCGCAGGTGATACTCTGACACCGTTTCAACACTAGAAAAGGAGTAGATTGAGAAGTCAAAGACTTGTTGGACTTTCTGTACAACTTCAGGCTTTTTCTGTGAAAACAAAAGTGGTTTAATTGAAATCGTTTTCTTCTCACAGGTCTGAAATCTCTGTAGGAGTTTTTCAGTGCACTGCTGCAAGTTAAGATAATTGGTACACACCTGAGATTGAACAAACATCTTTACATTGAGTTTAGTGTCGTGCTGTCAAGCGAATCATGATTAATCACAATCTTAAAATACTCATATTATCCGCTTACTTTCTAAATAATTAGTAGATTTAGGAATTATGGGTGGCACATCAGATTTCAAGTGGGGCCCAGGCCACCCTGGCGCACCCTGGATCTGCCCCTGCCCAAAAATGACCCAAGCCCATCAAGCTCAACACTACTCAAGTCATATTTATTTATAAAGCACATTTAAAAACAGCTACAGCTGACCAAAGTGCTGTACAATACATTAAAAAAAAAGAAAAAACAACTTGAGATCACAACGTCCACAAGAGAGAAATATATACGTATATGTATACATATATAAAGAAAGAATATATAAAGAAAGCAACAAAAGGAACCTGAAAGAAACGGTCTATTCAGGACCAGAGGACTCAAATGCTAAAATATAAAAGTATGTCTTGAGATGGAACTTAAAAGACACATACAGAGCAGAGTACTACCTGGCATTATGAGTGCAAACACATAGCCACTCAGAAAACTACGTTTGCACTTCACACAAAATCCATAAATATAAATAAAGCCAGATATTTCTGTATTTCTGATATTTCTCTTTTTCTCTCCACTTGTCTTGTCTCTGTGTGTAGAGAGGAAAAAGGAAGACGTGATCCTCAAAGTCTTATGATCGAAGAATGAATGTTAAAAGAGGCTCAATTTAGAAGGTTGAGAAAACAGGTTCCTGTTGTAATGCATGGCTTACCTGGTGCAAGGTGCCTGTAGTATATAGGTTCACCATTATAGTTCTGAAGTCAGATAGCCCCATTATAATGCATTAACTAACTTCTCAACGTGCTGTGAACGACTCAATCGGAAGATGTGACTTGGGGCACGTTGAGGAGACAGACATTTTATGACGGGGGTCTTTGTGTTTCTGTATCTGTTTGACATGGTAACAGACTCAAGTCTACAGTGCTGTTCTTAAATGTCACTGACGATCCTGAGAACCTTAGAGGCCGTGAGTCTTCATGACAAACATCTATCTCGTTTCATCACTTCAAGTCGTAATCATGTGCTTTTTTTCGCTAGCTTGGTGTTAGCGCATGACGCAGGTCTCCCTTTTTCTGATGAGTCTGCATCATGGTTTGTTGCCATTTAGTGTTTTTAAAAAGGATAAATAAGGTGAATGAGACTCTGTGTTGATTTGTATATAAAGCAGGAAAGTTGTATGTTTAAGTTAGGATAGGATAGGATAATACTTTATTGATCCCCAGAGGGGAAATTCGGGCGTTGCAGCAGCACAGACAAGAAAGCTCAAAAATACACATTAAACAGAATAGGTAAGATAAATAAAAATAAAGTGCTAAGTTAAGTGAGTCTTTAGTGATGGACGTCCTGAGGATGGAGTGGAGGATGGGGGGTTTCTTGGCTCGTCAAGCAGGGCAACCTTGACGAGCTTTTCGGCGCCAGCCCTTGAAATTCTTTTCAGTGTGGGCGAAACCCGGAGACCAGAAAAGGATGTTCCTAAATTCCGACTTTTTTTATTATTTCTGGTAACAACAGGACTTCCCTCCATCCTCCCCTCACCCACACACACACACACACACACACACACACACACACACACACACACACACACACACACACACACACACACACACACACACACACACACACACACACACACACACACACACACACACACACACACACACACACACACACACACACACACACACACACAACTCCCACACAGCTCAGTTATTCACAAGTGGAAAAGGAATCTGGTATTTACAATTAAAGCAAGATTATTATTACACCATGAGCAGTCTCAAGGCCGTGAAGAGGAGGCTGACTGTACATCCACACTGGTTTCCACTCTGGAGCCTTAAGAACAGCAACAGATAGGGCAGGGTTTGTTGGTTTGATAAAATAATCGCCAACGGTGTCAATGATTAGAGTGTAAACCAAATGTCCCGCACAAAATTAAACACACAATAATGTTTTTGTAAACTGTAGAGGAATAGAATCTGAAAAGCAAGGAAGTTAATAAAGAGGTGTTAAATAAAAAATACATTTAAGTCACTTTTATATCTCTGCAGACAATTTACTGCACAAATGATGGAAATATTTACTTGATATTATGACGAAAATCTGAACCAATTGATCTCTAAAGATTGATTTTGTAGTTCGCAAACTCTTGGATGCAAATGAGCTGCAGAGAGAGAGAGATGTCATTTAGTGCACAATTTGTCTGCAGAGCATCTGTGCAGAGGCAGTGAACCATGGACGAAACAGTCGTCCTTATTAAGGCTGCACTGAGTGACCTTTTAGAGCAAACTAGACATTAAACACGACTCAGGATTTAGATGTTTTCGACACTGATTTGAAACAGCTCGCTGTTACTTGCATGAAAGTCATCAAGTTCAAAAATGTGTCAATCTTTTACATGATTAACTCTTAATTTCCTGATTTCATTTCCGTCATTAAAAAGGAAAATTCTAACACAGCATATTGACATTTTGGCTCACGAGTATTTTAAATTTGGCAAAGAAATGTATCTGCATTCACTTCTGCTGACCTACATTCTTCCAATCTTTAGTTTTTCATTGGTCTTTCTTCCCACTAGTGCAACTCAAAAAAAATTTAATTATAACATTTTACCATCGTGCACCAAGTCTTGCCTTTTTGCCTCGCTGAGAAACTGAAGAAGATGTGAACACAGTCAAGAAGAAGGTGCAGCAAGTTAAACAACATTTTACGTCTTTTAAATCAAAAGTGTGTTTGGTGAGGATGATTGTGTGGTACTAAAAAGCTGAAAGACAGATCATTATTGACCTTGTTTGCAAGATAGTTCTGTCAGCTGTATGTTTTGGCTTTCTTATGTGACTCTACGGTGTTTGGTGTTTTTTTTTTAAATTATTATTAAGAAATATGGATCAGAGAGGCGCATAAACTAAACTACTGTATGCATACAAAAAAGGGATATGTTAGAAGCAGCAAAGCATTACAGACAGACTTCAAGAGAAGCTGAGAAAATCACCTTAACATTAGTTTTTTTTCGCTTAGATAAAGAAAACAGGATTATACTCTGTTATTGAAGGAGTTAAATAAAAGTCATGTGTCATGTCACAAACCTGTCACTCGCGGTCCAGGCAAAAATCAGCAGCTGCGTTCGGAGTTCAGTCGCTTTTACGCCGAAAAGTCAATGAATGCAGAACAAACAAAAGCTGAGTCGTGTCAAAGTGAAACTACCAAGGGGACAACACATGTACCCGGACCCGGTGCTTATTCCTCCGCGTTTTATTCCTCCAGGCACTTCTTCACTCCAAGCACGTCATTAATACTTCCCTTCATCCCCCCCTCTCTACAGTTCTCAAAGTGGCAGGTTTAAGGTTTGGCCCATTTGGAGACGTCACTGGAGACCACGCCCTCATTGCCCGGCAAGAGGAGGGTAAAAAAAAAAAAAAAAAACACCGAAAAGTGGTGGATACTCACAGAAAACAAAATGCTGTGTCTATTCTCGCCATCAAGCGATTTTAAAAAATAGAATAAAAGATATTAATATTTTCCAGAGAAAAACCCCAAGCTCTGTCTTAGTGATTTCCCTGCACCCTCCATCCACTCAAAGTTAATGATTAAGAGACTGAACACAATAAAAAAAAAAAAAGGCAAGAGAGGCCAAATTTAAAGCACAATCTGTATTCAACAAGAAAACAACCGTCATGTATTAAAAAATGACATGACAGCTGAATGAAATCCTTCATGTTTATCCTCCGTCTGCGATTTGGTTTGAATGTGATTAATTTCAGACACCTTATGATTCATTTTAACATCTGAGTCATTGCGATAAATTTTGATGAGGTTCATTTGCTTAAAGGAGTCACCGATGTTATGATTAAAAAAAAAAAAAAAAAACTATAAAAAATCTTATCTTGATCTGCTGCCTTCTTCAGTTTACTGTTGTTCCCTTAATAGCCAGGGGTGGGCTAACTCTCTGGGGGCAAGCAGGGGCAAAAAAATGAGTTGTGGTTGATAGTGTGTTTGTGTTTAAATAAGAACACTTATTATTAATTGCCTACACTGTAAGTGAATGTGAACGTGCTCTTTTGTTATCTGGAGAGTGGCTGGATTTCCCGGGTTTTCTTGGTGAGTGAAGTTGCCGTGCTCATGATGCCGAGGGAGTTGCAAATGATTGATATGGATGAAAATAAATTTTGAAAAAATGATGGTTCATCGGAGGTTGGGCCGTAGAGATTACCTCTTGTTAATGAACTGTTGTTGATTGATATATTTCTGATAATAAAACGTCCTTCTGGGTCTGTGATTGTGGTGTTGTGAACAAAATCCACTGAGTTTTTTAAATTAAAATACATACTCCCCTATGTGTCTGGAGTGCATGGCTGTGTTTGTGAGTGAAGGTGGGCGTGGTCATCTTTACAGGCGGCCCAGGGGTAGACAGTCAACCCCTCATCATCAAGCAATATATCTACTCCGGTCTTTCACCACTCATCGCCTGAGTCTCCTTTATCTGTCTGTGTGATCCTGTATTACGTGCTTGTGCCTGCCTGCTTGTTCGCCGGTCTGCCGGTGCACTCATCGTCTCTCCGAGAGGATTTGGACACTCCTTCCCCTTGCCCCACTTGCACTATTAGTTTTGTTTCACTATTAAATAACTGTTTAATTGTGCTTCTGTGTTCGGAGTCTTGCTTTTGGGTCCTTACTTTTGTGCGGAGTTGTAACATGACTTCAAAGCAGTCTTAGACCCATCAATAGACAGATCAAATATCTCAAACGCATCTGGCAATCCACTGAAACAATAAATCAGTTCATGAGTGAATTTGGTCTTGGCGATAGTTGGCGTCTGCAATCATTACAAACATTTCAGACAATAAGATCAACCCCATCATCATTAGTGACCATGCTCCAGTCTCCACCAAATGGACTTCACCCAGTTTTCTTAAACCAATCACTATATGGCGCAGAAAAAGCTTTCCATAGAGTAAACTTGTCCTTTCTAAGAAACACACTACAGAGATTTGGCTTATGGGAATCATTTATTAACTGGGTCAGTACACTACACACCTCACCAACAGCCACTGTTATCACCAATGGACAATCATCACACTGGACAGGGGGACTCCCCCTCTCTGTTCACACTCTTCATCTAACCATTAGCAGCAGCCATCCGTCAGAACACCAACATAAAAGGAATTCAGACCCCAAACACTGTCATAAGATAACTCTGTATGACCCTCAGTCCTCACTTCAAGAAACAATTCAATTCTTATTGAATCATTCTCCATCATCTCAGATTACTCAAGTTAACTGGAACAAATCCTCCATTCTCCCATTAAATTGTAACAGCTTGGATCCCTTTATGCACCAGAGAAATCTAATAGTTAGGTATAAAGGCAGTCACTTGATCAGTCTTTTTTTCAGTCCAGTAAATGACGATCTCCACCGCTGGATGACCCTCCCACTTACCATCATAGGCAGAACAGCAACCATTAAAACGCCAATTCTAAAAGAAATTGACTACCTATTCACAATGATTCCGACTCCCCATCTCGGATCTCGCGCAAGACCTCCCGAAGCCCCCTGTCTCTCACCAGCCTCCCTCTTTCCCCCTTCTCTACCGTCAAAAGCCATAAAAGAGCAGAAAAGAAGGAAGGAAAAACAACAAAATACAAAAGCAAATACTGATGATTTTATTGCAGATTGTGTTTGTACATTTTGGCCAAGAAGGTTTCCAGAGGGTACATAAAAAAGACTAATGCAATCAAATCAACTTTGTTGCTAGACTTTCACATATTCAAAACTCTAATCACTATTCAACTAATAACCTTGACTTTAAAGGAATGTTTGGTAGTTTTGAGCAACTCAGAGGTTGTTTAACTTCACAGCAGAAAATATAAATACATTTGAGGAGGGCACAAGGGTTAATGTGACTCTAATCCTTCGTCGTACACTTGTATATCGTAAAAATGGGTTTTTCTTGAAAGACTCACCTTCTCAAAGACTGACCTCTTTGGAATCATAATTATCTTCCTTATAAAAAACAAAATTAAAACAAAATTAAAACATAGGTCAGGGTAGGCTATAGGGCTGCGCAAGTAAGTACAGTTACAGAGTTATCCCAATGAAAGGATTTGCAACAATCACGTCGCTATAGTCAGAATTTATCGCAAGAAAGTTTTATTCATGCAGACAAGCAATGCTTTCTCACTCAGCATGTGTACATTTTACTGTTATTGGTTCGGATCAGCCCGTAGACTATGTGGTTATATGTCAGTTGCATGCAAAGGCTGTGCATTTAATCATCCAGAGCTCGACCGATAAATCAGCCAGCCGATAATATCTGCGGATATTAGCATACCCAGTGATTATCTGCTCAGAACAGGCTGTTTCTGTGTCTGTAGCTTTAAATGTAAACGAGATGTGTCTGACCCCACCCCTCTCTGAAAGAGGATGTGACTCTTTGTGTGGACTTTCTCGCTTCATGCCCATTTTTTTTTTAGAAGGCAGACTCGGAGGGCAGAACAAACACCTAGCTGCAGTAACCCCTGTGAAGCAGGCAAAAGAAGAGGATTTACTTTTCTAATAACTGGGGGTTTGTAGACAGACAAGGGAGACACATTAGAGTAAGAAAATCATGGTAAAGTGTATTTTGCCTGATATTTCACCTTCAAGTTATAGACACAGAACCTTATGTTGCAGACACTTTGACCACCAAAGACAATATTCATAGACTTAAAGAAAACTGGCATACATCTTTATATTTAACAGAATTTCTTTATTTAAAAAATAAAATGTTCTTCTAAACAAACGTGAATAAAATGGTAATAACTCCAATATTTCGTATAAATAAATTAAAAAGAACTAGTGTAACAGAACTAACAATATCAAACAGTGCAGGGAGCAGAAGTCACAGACGGGCCAGGGATGGCTTTAAATGTTTATGATTGCATCTGGAGAGAGAAGATGAGCATTTGTGAAACAATGGGCATTTTATAATATAATGTGAACACAAAATATTATTCTCTCTTCAGAGCAGTAGAGAAACCTCATACAGCATAGTTTTTCATGTGAGCCCAAACATTTTCCTTACAACCAGACCTACAGCATGCAGCATCTATTCAGTGAGGACTTCTTGCACAAAATGCATTCACGCAGACAAATACTCTAAAGGCAAGAGCTTAAAACTATTCATTGCAACAGGAGGTGGAAAATAAACATTTTCATCGACTAGGGTGAACGCTAACTAAGTACACAAAGATGTCAATAAATATAAAATTAGGTTTTGTGTCCCAAACAACATGGCCTACTTCACAAAAGAAAGTGTATTTCTTAACACTGGCTATTTTATTAACCTGAATAATCTTTACCTAATGAAAGTACAGTGAAAATAACTGAGGTTAACTCGAGCTATTGATTAGGAATTAGGAAACACGGACGTTACTATCATCCATCCACAACAAGCTTAACTACAACAGATAAATCATTGATCCGTGCAGCACGTTTCCTCTGTGTCTTTTTAATATTTTTCGTCCTCTTCTTTTTTTGTCCCTGGGCTCCAAAGAGCTTTGTTTTTTTCTTTACATTACGGTCGTTTATAAACGTGATATTAATCGGTGTGGTCAGTGTCACTCACTTCTCCTCCCCCACAACAAGCAGGTAATGAGCAGCTGTGTTGTGATGCACCGGGTCAAGCAGGAGGCAAGAAAATAGAGCCTTTTTAAACATGGAGTGCGTGTGTGCAAACGGCTATAGAGAGTAAAATATGAACAAAAGCAAGTGCTGACGAAAGGAGACAATAAACAAATAAAATAAAACATCACCATAAAAACAACAAGAGGGCCTTTAAGGAAATACTAATGTTGCAACAGCAAATGCTAAGCCTCCTTTGCTTTTATTTTTAATTTTTTTACAAGGTTTGTTTTTGGGCATTTTGTGACTTAATTGGAGCGAGATAGGACAGTGGATAGAGTTGGAAATCAGGGAGAGAGAGAGAGTGGGGAATGACATGCGGGAGAGGAGCCACAGGTCGGATTTGAACCTGGGCCGCCTGCTTGGAGGACTACAGCCTCCATACATAGGGCACACGCTCTAACCACTGCGCCACCAGTGCCCATTAGTATAAAGGCAAAATGGCTTGTTAAAGCATCATATAGCAGACACTGTTCTTTCATCTGCCACCTCAGCATCATTCTTTTTATCTCACACCTCGCCTCCTGATTCCCCCTCCCCCCCAAACCATCCCTTCTGACTGGGATATTCTCCCGCTGTGAGGTGCATGTGTGAACAAGCAACTCAGGAGGATTTCAGAGGCAGTTCGAATTCTTTGTTTTCCCATCGGAGTGCCTTTGTGAAAACATCTTACTTGACTTTTTATATGCAGGAAATTTACCACACATGTTTATGTCCAACAGTAACAGTCTGTTGCCAATTAGAGTTGATTCACAACAAATGAAAGTATGCTGGAATAAAAACAAAAAGGCCAGTCTCAAATACTATGACCTCCATGTGTAGGTTATTCCGCCTCACACAAACTTTACAGAGAACTGTAAACCTTTTAATAACGCTATCAGCATAGAGACACTTTTAAACTAATCATAGGTAAAGAGTTTATGTTCAAAACAGACACCATGGTCACCCTGTGAAAGTGGTCAGTTACCATTCAAGTGTCATATTTACCAAAAAAACTCCTCAAATTTAAAGCACCATAATTATTTCCATTTGAGGCCATTATTATTTGTGTTTCATTTTACAGAGAGATTTATGCAGTGTTATTTTACTGTGTTGTAGCTCTGTTGGCTCAGTCTGGGCAGGATTTAAAGCTCCCACATTGCCCCTTTTTGATCTGATTTCTGACTGTGATTTATATTCTCACATCTCTTCTCAGCATTATTAGGTCATCCTGCTTTATTTCATCCCTCGCATACAGTGACCTTGTCTCCATATTCAGATTTCTTGGACTTTTTTGTTCTACTCGCTGCATAATTTAAAGGTGAGGTGGTCGGTAGGTTTCAGGTTGTACAGTGAAATATCTTACATCTAAAATGAGATCAGCATACTGAGCTGAATTGCAAAGGTTGAGGAACTGTTTTAAATCTTTTCAGGCTACTTCAAAAGGTCAAAAGGTTAAGTCAGACTGTTTTAGGGCATACCTCCCTTTTTGTCTGCTAGAACATGGCTCAGTGACATTTCTACACATTTTCTTGCAACACTTTTTGTAAAGTGGATATTAATGTGCCCTTGTTTGCTTAACAGTCTAATTTTCTTTTCTTAATGTAGGTGCATTTACATCTTCACTGCTTTCTTATGCCTGATCGTAATCATTTCTCTTTCTGTTTAGTGGACATGTTTCCATTGTGTGTCACCTGGAATTAAATGTACATATTGTATCTTTAACTGGCTTCTGCCTCATTATGCATATTTCTTAGTATTTCCTCAATAAAGCCTAACCTGATGAATTATAAAATAAATTCAAACCCCTTTCACTGTGCACAAATAAAAAAATAAGCTAACCAGTCCAATATGTTGTAACCAGGTTGTAAACATGTCTAAAATGTTAACGTGAGCAAACTTGTTTATAAACATCACTAACATAGTGATATATTAAATCAATTGCAGAATCCTAAGTGTGTGACATATTGCAAATTGGTCTTCACCACTTCACACAACAATTTATTTTAATGAATGCTGATGTGACAAAGTCTTCCAAATGATATATCAAGCAAATTTTAGCCTTGATTAAAACTCAGATGACTGTCAGTTTTAACACTTGTGTAATGGGGATAAAGTAAACGCATTCTACTGCTTCATGCTAAGAACCCACAATTTATTCTTGCTGCCCAAAACTCGTCCAGAAGAACCGCATCAGAGCTCAGGGAAGACAAAACCAGCCGAAAAAATTAGACATTTTTCCAGCAAAGACAATTTAAAGCAGTTCTTCTACTTTGTGCTTGTCAAACTGTTTTTGTAAAAAGTACCAACAAAAAGTGCTGATCTTAAACATGTTCATACCATACAGTCTATATGGTTCATACACACCATTTTAGCTACAGCACATTATCTGCTTGAAACCAGTAGTTAAAAGTACAATATGAAGATAAGATACTATATTATTGTCAATGAATGCATACAACATTTCGTTGCTGACAATCAGCCCAGGAGCAATAGATGAGATAACAAGATAAAATCATTAAGAATATACAAATATGCAAACGGCAGATTAAAAACAAGAGATGCTTGAGCGTCAAGTGCTCAAAAGGAGTTACAAAAGTATGCACAGAAACTGGACAAAAGGAATCTATTTGAAACATACACAGCCTAATCAAATCAAATATTGTTGCTACAAGTTTGTTTCAAAGAGTGTTTGGATACTTAAATGCTGACATATTGAACATAATCAACAGAAGAAATATAAAGTAGAGTAAGCCTGCAGGAACACAAACAGTGCTTTGACTGAATCCAGCTTTATTTCCTTTTGTTTGTTTGCCTCAGATGATACATTCAACCTGTTTTTTAGTCTTTGTATTAAAACAGAATTCTTCTTCGGATGCGTGGATTCTTTCTCTGCCCACTTCAATCATCTTCTCGATATTCTATTTGCCACTTATTAGCCGCTGACACAGCAGCCATGATATTTTATGACAAAAGGCAGAAGCAGGGGACTATTTCCTTTCCAAAAACTCCTGAGTGAAGTGAGGAACTGTGTGTTCCCTCTTATGTCCTCTCTTCTCCTTTAGCCTTTGCTCCAGTAGCACAGAGACCAGCGAGAGCGAGAACGATAAATGGGCCCTCCCCCTCAGCCTGGAAAATATGTGTGAGGGATGGCTTTGAGTTTCAGAGTTTCAGTTTTAAATTTTAAGAATTCGGCCGGGGTTTCGGCACAAATGTGGAGTCGCTCTGATTCTGTCGAGTCCAAATTCGTTGCAAATGAAATTTGATTCATTCTTTGCCCACATTTCTTCCCTTAATCATGTCTGAATGAGTTTCATTTCGGCTCTGTGCTATGCATGCTCTGGCAGTAATAAAAGTTGGGGAGATGCGAATGGATTCCCATCGCATCCCATCCCATTGCCTATTACTCAAGCAATAGTCTGAATATACAGCTGCATGTACTCAGAGGAAAAGCATAAGTTAAGCTAAGAGGGGGCCAATAGTTCGTTGGCATTAATATTGTTGTATCGTCTGAACGAGTGGATCTGAGCAGAGGTAGGAAAACCAAAGTATCATGTCACCAAAGCCAAAGGGTAAAATCAGGATTAAAAGAGCTGACATGTATAATGTCTCCGAACTCTAAATAAAATCTCCTCGTGAGCTACATTTTTAAGAGGGAAACTCCAGAAAGCATGTTCCTTTGACAAAAAGCTCTGGAGTAATGATGTCCATTACTAAATTAGCCATGCCGCCTGCCTTCTTTTTTTAAGTCCTTTTTTAGTCTGCATATGAATGTAAAAATCTGGAAGGAACCCAATGCTGCTTTGGTATTTATGGCACATTTAATACATGCAGTGTGTTTCACATAATCCTACTTGAGAAAGCACTTTTTCAGCTGGGCAAGGAAAAAAAAAAACTTCCTTTCAACAGGCAGAAACCTTTAGCAGAACAAGACTTGTTGATGAACAGCCATCTTCCAAGACAAGATGGAGAAAAAAGGAGAAAAGTATTCTGGATAGTATTGTCCAGTGGCATTTCTAGGCATTGCTTGTATGCAGAAAAACAGTTTATGCTCAGAGCAATAGAGTTGAACAGCATAAAAGTATAACGCAATCTCAGAACCCATCATCTATCATTGTGTGACAAGGACAAAGGCCTCTGAGAACAGATGCCAATGTCTTGGTAATTCTTGTGTAACTAGGGTTTAGCAGAAGAGTAGAAGTAGAAGAGCACCGCTAATGTGACAAACATTCTGGATTTCCTTTCTAACAGCAGCAGCAAATAATATTAAGTTCACAGTCACTAAACAGCACATAAATGCAACCTGGAAAGCAGCTAAAAAACATTAAAAGGCCGTCATCTGGCTGTACAAAATAAATGTGCAGATTTAAAGGTTGCATATTAAACTTTAAATAAGTCTCAGGTCTCCCAAAAACATGTGTGTGAAGCTTCTTTCTAAAAATCCATTCAGCATGCCTATAAACCCCTCTATTTCAGCCTTGCTCAGAACAGTCTGTTTCTGTGTCTGTAGCTTTAAATGCAAGTGAGCTGTGTTCAACCACGCCCCTCTCTGCAAGGGCTTGGGCTTTCTCGCTCCATGCACTGTTGTTACAGTTAAAAGGCAGACTCAGAGGACAGAACAAACACCTAGCTGTAGGAGTGTCACCCACCTGGGGGAGGGGTTACTGCCCTTTGTGATGTCACAAAGGGAAAACCTCCGAAACAGCCTGTTTGAGCCACATTTCCTGAAAAGTAGAGCAGGCAAAAGGCAGAAAGGATGGACTTTTGTCAAAATAAGGGGGTTTGTAGACAAGGTAGGGACAAACATTAGTGTTAGAAAAACATCGTTATGTGTATATTGCATAATATGTGTCATTTAATGCCTCCAGAATCTATTATATTTTTTCATACATTAGAAAGCCACCGGCAGATGTAAAAACAAAATTGAGCGTTACTTTATTTCCACCAGAGAAGCAAGACTTCAGGACGAGAAAAAATGTGATCACGATATTTTGTAATTATACAAAACTCATGTGCATGCATTCGGTATATTTGGAACTTCCTGAAAAAGAAAATGAGGGTAAGAGTCAGTATGGCTTTCTTATCAAATCAGATGATGCAGATTACTCAAAACTACATCAATAGCATTAGTCATACCAAACAAAACAAGAATTACAATACATTGTACATTACTTTTTAGCCCTACTAAAAAACACAGCAGCTTAACCTTACTCAGGAGCTATCCTTAATGAAAAGCTATGTCTAGTTTCAAATCATTCATCACTCACAGTAGAAGTAAATTTACACTGTAAAACATTCCCCAGTGACATCACCTCCTTCCCTTACAACTGTTTTCCGACAAACTGTCTTTGAGCTTTTGCCCGCTTCGAATTGTGATCTGGATTCACAGACTGGAGGAGCGTGGGAGTGAGGAGGAGCTGCAGGAGAGGTTACCTTGAACTCTTGCACCTCCAGTCCTGTGGAAATCCTTCCCTTGTCTGGACAATTTAGGGCTTTTTCTAAATTCCCTGGCAGGACACTGGCTGCTTTCAGCCCTTGACCACGAGACACAGAACCCCTGCAGCAGGTTTTTGAAACACTCCGCGATATGGGATCCATGGCAGGATTATGTTCTACTCTTCAGGAAGTTCGTGGGATACTTTATTTCAGGGGAAAAAAACTCACCAGAATGTGTTCAAATGTTTGAACGATAGATTAATAATGCAGGCTTAAAGCTTAATAGCGCTCATTTAATGATGAGGTTTAAAAACATCTTGACCCACAATATTAAACTGTCATGTTGCTTGGGTAACACACTCGGTAGTTTATTTTACTCACTTCTGTCCATCCAATCCAGCCTAAATACTTACTGGGTGACACAAAGACTCACGGTATCAAGCAAACACAGACTCAGAGGGAGAGTTATAAATCAGTCCTTTAATCCAGGCAGAGTTCGGTACACAAGAAGGCAATAATAAACAAATCCAGAGGTCTAGGCAAGGCAGGGTCAAAACAGCAGCGAGGGCCATACACGGAGATCATAATCAATAATAAAGCTGGAACGAGGGAACACAGAGAATGCAACGAACTGGCAACAGGAGGGAGAACACACAGGGATTAAATACACAGACAATCAGGGACCAATGAGACACAGGTGAGGGTAATCAGGGCGGAGCTGACACACAAGACAGAGACAAGGGTGAAAACCAAAACACAACAAAACCCAGAAACATAATATAAAATTTGCAAAACACAAAACAAAACCTAATGCAGACTGAAACCCTTGTCACTGGTGGCGTGATTCTCAAACTTGTTTTTCCTTGGTCATGTGGTTAAGCATTGAACTATTCTTTCTGTGATATATTTAGTTCACGCAACATATCTTACACTGCACGTTATTATCTTCCTTTTTTCAAAGTACATCCAGACATAACTTTTTCAGGCCCATTCAGTATTTGGCACATGTAAGTAATGCGTCTCCACTCATCTGAGTGATGGTGCGGTAAATCTACGCTTATCTGGAGAAGCTGTGAAGGATTGTTCAATTCAGTGTTGAGCAGCACAAACAGAGCTTGGGAGTCGGCCATTGTTGTTGTAGTCCACCTATTCGCGCATGGCTGTTGACTGGAACCAAATTACGCATGCGAGAACGACTTCGTTTTTCAGAGAAACTGCATTTTGCCAGGAGACGGTGCCTTTTTCAAAAAGTTTGCACACTGGAACCAGTTTTCAAAACGTTGAGTTTTCAGTCACCCAAAACATTGTTCTCGTGTGAACGAGCAGCCTAACGCAACAAACAAAGTTCAGCTTCACACGACTTCAAGTTTAGTGCTTTCAGTTTGCATTTTATCTCTGAAGGAATTGTGTAAGGCAGAGGCGCTCCTTGTCAACAGGCAAGGCAGGCAACTGCTTGGGGCCCCAGACCACTAGGGGGGCCCTGATGGCTCACAAACTTTTAACCTGAATTACACACATACTCCACAGTTCAAAAGGAATATTATTGCTTCATTCCCAAAATAAAGCTGGTTTTTGTAGATTTGTCCTCTTTAAGGCCAAAAACCTCAAAACTGTGGACACGCAAAAGCAGAACATAGTTTATACAAAAGTTAACAAAATAAAAGAACCAATGACAGCAGATGTATTTGGCTGATTTTTTTTCTGAAAGTATGGATTCTAACATAGCATACACACAGAAACACCCACACACTTTCATCCAAACACACAAACACAGCAACAGATAAACACAGACTGGTCGATCCGGTCTCCCTTCCATTTGTGTTGTTTGCTGGTATCTGTGGATCTTCTGCTCGTTGCTATGGGATTTGTTTTACCACTCGCCCCTCACTCGCCCACGCTGTTCCTCCATAACCAACAACAAGCACAAATAAACACACAGACACACAAATATGGTTAAGGCAGAAATGACAGCAGAGTTAAACTTGCCATCACAGGCCCATATGTGTGTGTGTATGAGTGTGTGCGTCTGTGTGTGTCTGTGTGTCTGTCTGTGTGTGTGCTGTCAGAAAGTGGAATCCGTATTTAATTAGCCACTTTATCCTGGTACATATTAAGTAGAGCTTTCTACTTTTTTTGGAGCACTGACAGTGTTTTTTTAAGGAAATAGATTTGAATATGAAAGTTAAAGCGCCAAAAGAATATCTGATTATTATTTTTTTTATTTAAACAAAGGCAGTGGATTTTACTTTTGGCTCTTCAAATGAGATGTCTATGGGCCAGATTTACTAAGCTCCCAATTAAAGAGTACTAAATTGCGTGTTCACTCCGAAAGTTTGCACGTTTGGTTGGTGGGCGTTTTGCGGGTGATCTACTAAGAAAATGTGCGTGAATGACAACAGGTGCAAACCTTGTGGAGGCGGTACTATTTAAGTTAGGCTTTTGCGTGTTCTACTGGTTTACATCACGGAGAGTTTGGACAGAAAGCAGGATGACTGCAAGCGCAAAATAGGTATTAGTGGGAGAGGCAAATAAACGCACAATACTTTCGAGTTATAGGAGATAAATCTGAATATTACAAAGAAAATGTTGGTTATAAGAAAACCTCGGCATTAAACAGGGCCTCTCTTTTCTTCCCTTAATCTTAAGAATGAAGTGTCATACATTGCGCAGGAGGTGCGAGCTGTGTCCTCTGTGGCACGGGCGCTCTACACTCAGGCCGTTGTTGCGCACCAGACAGCTGGCCAGCGCTGTGTCTGATCGGACATAAATGCCCTGGAAAAAGGTATCGAAGACGGGGGTACAAGCAGTGGTGAGGTCCCCCAATCCAAGCGTCCTACAGCGTAGCAGCAGCAGCGGGCTTTAGAGGGAGGTGACGTGCGCATTATGGAGAGGAGCGCACCGGAGGGGACGAGATGGGGGAGAGACGCGCGACCCGAGAAAAAGGAAATCCCCAGTTTAAAATGTTGGCGAAAAGAGGGAAATAGGACGACATCAATGTCAATGTTGAAATTCTATAGAATGCAGAGGCTGTGAATGTTCCGTTTTGTTTGGATATATGGCAACAATAGCCTGTAGTTGAATCAAGGTGTTTCTCTTCTTTAACGATTAGAATATTGAATCAAATTAAAATTTCTGTCATTTGAAACATGTAAACACTTGTGGGGAAAAACGCGATCTTTATGCCTTCTTTTGTTGTGCCTATGTCTCCTCCTAACTACAATAACAGCAGCCTGTTGTGCGTAACACTGGCCTCCTGGATTAGCACGTTCCTTTCAAAATACAGACACCGTCACAATCACCGCAATTTTTTGTCAGGTTTGATAAATCGCAATGCGTGTACTACCTTAACTTGTTTGCATTTTCTCCTCCCAGAATTTTGCACGTTAGGGCAGAAACGCCCCATACTGCATATTCATTAAGGCAAACGTACTAAATGGTCAATGCGTGTTGTTTTGCTCATTTGAAAGACGCAATCCTCACTGCGCGCCTTTAGTAGATCAGATAGCACTTTTTTTTTTGCTGGTGGTATCAAGTTTGCACACGTTTTAAGACACGCAAACTTTTAGTAAATCTGACCCTATAAGGTTTTTTTTTTTTTTTTTTTTTTTTTAAGTAAAATGAGCCATTCAAAGGTGGGGAGGGTTTTTTTCTGTTCACTGTGACTATAGAGAGAAGCTGCTGTGAGTGCTGTAAGTGTTGTGGCTACAGTGAGCCTCAAGGGACAAATAGCACACGATCAATGCCATTACAAAAATTAAAGCATCCAATTCTGGCCTTCATGGCGTTGCTATTAGCGTGTAAAAATACAAAACATTAAACATGTCTGAATATTTTGTCTTGATCTCATTGCATGACACACAGAAAATGTGTTAGAAATGGATAATGATTTTTCTCCAGAGGATTCGAGCCCAGGCTGCACGATGTTGAAGTGGTTAGCGCTGTTGCCTCACAGCAAGGAGGTTCCTGGTTCGAATCCCCGTCAGACATGGCCTCTCTGTGTGGAGTTTGCATGTTCTCCCTGTGCATACATGGGCTCTCTCTGGTTGCTTCCTCCCACAGTCCAAAGACATGCTCGTTAGGTTAACTAGTGACTCTAAATTGCCCGTAGGTGTGGCGGTGTCAAACTGATATGTTGATACTGTTTATGCAGTTTATTATTTTTTAGTGCTCAATTACTCCATTTGATCAAAGTTTGCAGCTACACAGACTTCAGATGAAAAGGTTTTAGATCATAGCTGTTGCAAACTTCTTTGGTCTTAAAGCTGTAAACAGATGAAGAACATTTCTCCTGAGGCTGAAACACAAAGTTCTGCTCTGATGTTCAAGAGGTCATCATGCATCATTATCATCCTGGTTGCTGAGCGACACAAATGTTAACATGGAAGCCACATATAAGAATGTGCTACCTAATACGTGGTAACAAGAGGATAATGATATCGAAAATAACAGACGAGAGAAAGCGGCAGCTGGTTTCTCTGCATACTGCTGAAGAAAACGACGAGACAGCCTTTCTGAAACAGAGGACGAGGGAACATGACGTCCCGTCAGAGAGAACAGAGTGCATGTTGTGCAAAAATTCTGCATTAAAGGGGAAAATTTGCCAATTTTCAACCAGCTGCTTATCACTATAATATATTATAATGAACAACGTTTCACTCCCCTCAGTGTTGACTGCAAGAAAAGCCCCCTACTCATCATGTGCTTGCAAAACAGTTTCTCCAGGATATTAAGTTTCAGAGTTTTATTCTCAGGTCATTAATCTTGGAATTCTGACTTTAATCCTTGAATTCTGCTTGGTAAAAAACTAGTTGAGATTAAAAATCTCTTTTCCTAGAGCGTCCTGGCCAAGACGGGCATCAGCACAATCAACAGAGTTTCTGAATAACTACGAGCAGCCATACAAACAAATGTAATGAAGATACATAATTGTGAATCATTAAAAGACACAAAATAACAAATGTAAACTGCAAACATTTGTCAAGATCACCCACAATCACGGAGAACATCTACAGCCAGATGTGTCCGCCTCCAAGTCCTCCAATGAAAGCAGCGTTACATTTCAGATCTTGTGGGGAACAGCAAATTAAAACGCCTTCTTCTCAGTTCAGTTCTGACTTTTGGAACAGGGCGTAGGAAAAGGTCCTGAGGTCAAGATCTCCTTTACTGTTCTGACTGATAAAGGGTAAGAAGTTAGACATTTCGATAAGAATAGGCCAGTGTTTAAGTCTACGTGTGGACAAAGACCATCCAACACTTGCATGCAACAAACAGTGGTGAGTGAGGGCTTCAAAATGAGTGATGAATGTCAGAGCTCCATGATACACAGAGTCCAGAGTAAGAGGTGTGCATGTACAAAACATCCCCATCGACCACCATTGATTTAATACCACGCCATGTAAAGCGACCTTGGGTCTATTGAAAGGTGCTATGTAAATTCAATTTGTTATTATTGTTATTAGCACAGACAAAAAAGTGGCAGCAACCAGTCTATTCTTGGATTCAAAAGAGAGGCAGGATTTGATTAAATCCCAGTTTCAGCTTTAAGCTTATAAACTCGGATTTCTGAGTAAAAAGTCAGAACTAAAAAAAAACTTTTTTTTCACTGGCCCTTATCCTCTTCCTATTTTTCACATCGAAGAAAAACTGTTGCAATAATCTGATGTCATGTCCATCTTGAACTTGTTTCCACATGATCATCAACAGCAAAACACATATGTGCATCACGTGCATCTCTACAGAAACCAAGCTCAGGAAATCTGTTTTTTTAATGCGCCTGACACCGATGAGACAGCTTTTGTTTCAAGAAAAACTGAACAATAATTTCAGCAGCTTTAGCTGGAATTTCACTCTCAATTTAAGTCATCCCTATTCAGACGTGGGAGCAATACAGCAACGGGATGCCTCAAAGGCTTGCAGAGAGAATGTAACTGAAGGCTGTGCCACTCATACTGTTTTCCTTTTTTTGTGCAGGGTAGGAGTTTTATAACATATGACAGCACAGAAACACAAGTTCATGATGTTTGATGTAATTTATTGTAAGGCTATCTCATATGGAGGGTCAATGTTGCTTCATGTGACTTGCCAGCTTTGTGGAGATTGTTCCACTGCTATGAAGACCTTGAGTAATAATTTATGGTCAAATGTTGTCAGCATCTCAGAACATGGAATGTCACACAGTTATTGTCAGAAGGTTCAGTTTTATCACTAAAGCCTTGGGCGGGCTTCAAGTCATGCCTACGTCCAGTAGAAGGCTTTACAGTATATCTGAATGACACTGAAATATGTGAAGGATTAAAGACATCAGAGAGCCAAAGAAACACAGATGTTTTTAATAGGGATGTTCCAGACATGAATACATTCTTTAGTTGAGCATAATACATGTATTTTCATCAAATATTGCTTTTTTTTCAGAATCTGAATCTGTAAGCAGAGGAAATTAAAATGAACCATTTTTTTTTGAACTTCTGAAACTATTTTATTTGAAGGAACAGTTTAGATAGATAGATAGATACTTTATTTATCCCGAGGGAAATTCATTTTGAAAAAGAGTTCACCTTAAGTATTTGTATATGATCCTGCATATTCACATCAAGCTTTGTTCACAAAGGAGTTGTTCTGTAGATTGTTATTATAACAGCTAAATGTTATGGTCAAATCTTTAAAGGTCACATATTATGCGAAAACACTTTACCATGGTTCTCTAACACAAATATGTGCCCCTAGTCTGTTTACAAACCCCCCCAATTATGAGAAAAGTCCGTCCACTCAGTCTTTTACCTGCTCCACGTTTCAGAAAATGTGTTTTCAAACAGGCCATTTGGAGATTTTCCCTTTTGTGACATCACCGAGGGCAGTTATGCCTCCCCCAGGTGGGTGACACTCCCAAAGCTAGGTGTTTGTTCTACCCTCTGAAAATGCCTTCTCACCGTAAACAATACGGAATGGTGCAAGAAAGTACAAGCCTCCGCCCTTTTCCAGAGGGGCGTGGTCAGACAAAGCTCACTTGCATTTAAAGCTACAGACACAGAAACAGTCTGTTCTGAGCAGGGCTGAAATAGAGGGGTTTATAAGCATGATAAAATACAGGATCAGAGAGGACTCTTAGAAAGAAACTTCACAGACATGTTTTTTGGGACCTCTGAGACATATTTAAACTTGTTGAAAAGGAGTATAATATATGACCTTTAAAAAATAGCACAAACACTTTTCAGGCCACAGTTTGAGAGACATCCACTGAAACTTTCTGTGCCACATTCAAAACACAGAAATTAATAAAATAGAAACTGTAAAAGAATTGACATAAAGCATGAAATCTTGGGAAAAAGTACAACACCAGCTGTGGAAGGTGAAAATTAGGCTGTTGCTTTAGAGATTGATCATATCTGAGCTGCTTTGTGTTTCTTCAATGTAACAGGTGCAGGGCATGTAGAGTACGGGGAGGAGATTCATAGTAGTGAAGACAGTCGATCAATCTGCTCAAACCAAACCATGCACAACATCTCTCTTTTTTTCCTCCTCCAACACAGGCAGCTCACTTGTACTTCAGATATTGGCTTTCAAAAAGCACTTTGTGCTCTAACTTTAACTTAAACATGCCCTGAACACTATTCCTGTATTGACCATTTCATCCATGTCTCCATATTAACTTTGCATGTGAAAGTTTTAGCATACTTACTAATTCACATTTCCTAACTGACAGCTACTCATCTTCTGTTGGTGTTTAAAAAATGTTAACTGAACTCCATTCAGGACGTATACACGAAGCAAAGGCTATCACTAAATACATCTTTGACCAAACTTCAGCTGCGTTCAGTGCTCTATCTGCAACTGCGACATCTCACATGCTAACACATACAGTTTGAAGCATACAGCTTAGCCCTACTACCTCGATGTAGATAAGCACAGAGCCCGGATAGCCTCTCACAGGAGCAGCACATTTTTTTTGTGGTATTTCAATCAAGAAGATGGTGATAAAGTTTTTGTGAAGGCTACGTTAAGGCATATTGATTTGAGGACTGAAAGTTGGTGGTGAGTTAGGTACACTCACAAACCAAATTACTTTGTTTTTACCCACTGACAATTTTGAATAAATTTGAATAAACAAGTGTTTTCTTGTCTTCACATCTGTCAGTGAAACAGAATTTAAATTTCTAGTTGCCCATCAGGAAATTAGTCCGCTTGGAACATCCCTAGAACAGAGGGCCAAGACGAAGCAACACCATACAAAAACAAGCTCTGCTCTAAGATGGCTCGCTCCGGTGTGCATTCTAATACACGCTGGAACACAGGCAGAAGCACAATGCTCTCATGCAACACAGAGTTGGATTTGTAATAAATGTTATACATAACTATGAGTGCCAACCGCAGTCGTACCAATATATACTGATACAGACTGTCCAGTGTCCATTACCAACCTGAGGAATATGCTCAGGACTTCAGCAGAGAAAATAAGTTAATATGTGTTAAGAGGACACTCCTCGTATCACTTTGCGCCGTGGCGCTTTTGACAGTGCGCTTTATGTCCTCTAAAAACTTTTTCAAGGGAGTTTTTGCCTGAAAAATCTTCATTGAAGTTGGTAACAGGTGTCAGTTGTTCTAGTTCAGATGCTTCAACTTTTCTTCGCTGATCTACAGTAGGTAAGTGATGAAACTTGGGAGATTTTCAGAACAGCTTATCTGCTTCGTCTCTGCAGATAAACTCAGCCAACCATTTAGTCTCATTAATTCTGGGACTGATACAGTAAACACCGTTTTATTACAGTGCAGTGCTGTAACCGGAGAGGAATGTTTGCTCTCTTTTAATAAACGCTCACTTTAAAATCCTTTGAGCTTTACGGGAGAATTGGGGAGAGGTGACGGCTGAATACTCATGCAAGCAGATCAGAGGTCTCCTGCGAGGAGATCTAATACCCTCATTTGACTACGGCTTTACTGGTGGAACTTCTGTCAAGGTAGAGTTTCCTTTTTTTATCAGCCCTTTTATTACACCGTTTTTTTTCCCTCTTTCTTATTCCTTCCCAAATAAGTGTCTTCACTCTGAACCGACAGACACGTTAATGCACCGAGCAGGCTTCTCCTTGCAATGACACTATTCAGCTCTGACCTTTTTTCTCTCTGTTGGCACTGCACTATCTCACACAAAGGAACAGGAGGAGGTTAATACAAGTTTGGCGGTAGAAAAAGTATATTCGGGAAGGTTTTGGACGCCTCTGCCTTGCTCACTATCTTTTTCTCTCCCTTCATTGTTCTCTCTTTGCACAAAAGGGGCCTTTCAGAGTCTGGATGTGAAGGAAATTGAAATCCAGAGTAAAATCAGGGAATAGTGTGTGACACAAAGGATGAGGCCGTTCAATCAGGGAGACGTCCCGTTCTCTCTGCATTTAGACGGGACTGAGACAACACCAGGTGTAATGATATGTCCGTTACCTGTTTTACATTAGCATCAGGAGTAAAGTGGACAGCCTAGCACCTTTTATAGTAAAGAACTGTACTTTGGTGCATAAACAGGTGTTACATTAAGGCAATTTTATTAAAGGGAAAAAGGAGCCGTGATTTCAGAAGAAAAAGTTTTTATTTTTGAGAAGTCAAAAAATGGAAGAGAAACAAAAGTCAGATATTCTCTGACAGGGGTGTTCTGGGTGGGCTAAGTCAGGGTCAAGAGGTCTTTCTCGTAAAAAGAAATGGGAAGAATGATGCTATTTTTTGCATTTTGAAACATTTATAATCAATGGCAAAATGGGTATTATTTCTCGATCAGTCTGAAAGTCTGAGGAAACCTCAGTTAAATCATGCAAAATTCCTCAAATTCTTCGTAGCTTTTTTATTAGATCTCTTCCATACTTCCAATATTATTTATCATTACTAATATTACATAAAAATAACTGTTTTTTTATACGAAGATACAACAAAAATCCTGTCAGGCCTGAAAGAAATGTATCGTTGTTTAGATTTGTCTCTCTCAGTCGTAACTGGTAATAATTAGTTAAGGTTAATTTGGCTGAATAAATTAACATGATTCTTCACCTTTTCCTCTTAAAAAAATAAACAAATGTGAAAACCTTCTAGATGCTGAAAATGATTCAAATACAAAAAAAGATGCATGTATTACCGTACATAGGTTAAATAAGTGTGTTTAACTTAAAGGTACACTATGGAGTTTTTGTAGAGAAATGTGAAAGTTGGAGAAGTGTACAGATTCTGTGGTATATGTTCATAACAATATACACAATATACACAAACTGTCCTCAGAGGAGTATGTAACAATGTTTGAAGATAAAATGCTACGCGAGAAGTTATGGTGGTGGGCCCGCAACAGTGAAACTGTAACTCTCATGGTAGCTATTTAGCTCCAATCAGTGTTCCAGGAACCCATTTTTCCTTTGAACAAAGTTGTAAGTATGTATTTAGTTCAGAAAATATAGCATAGAATTGTTTCACTTCTCTAACTTTCAACTTTCAATACCAACTCTACATAGTGCACCTTTAAACTGCAATGGAGTTTTTTTAAGGCTGTAACACAAACTTCTGGCAAACACTTGCACACTCTCTCAACTGCACAAATACATTGGCAATGTTGTGAAACGTGTGCGTGTGTGTGTGTGTGTGTGTGTGTGTGTGTGTGTCTATGGCTTTGAAGAAATAACAAGCATGATAATCAAACAGAAGCTCATCCCTGGTGTCACAGCTGCAGTCTCTGTTTGGATGCAGTTTGGTGAAGAGTGAAAAGTGGATGTGAGGAGGCTGACTGGCGCCACCTGTTGAAGCGGAACATGTCAGCTTCTCTGATTCTTTCTTCTTCCATTTTTCAAATCATCTGCTTTTGTCTTGACCTCAGTTCAGGCCCCAGATGTTCAAAAGTAGACCATCAGGAATAAAGCTATGGCAGAGGATGACATATTTTTAAACGAATGCTTCAAAAGAAAAAAAAAGATGATTTACTCAGGACAAAACCTAAAGTATTCAAAACTTTTGAGTAGTAAAAAAAATTAGGATGATCCCGATCCAAGCAGAGGGCTTGATTCATTCTGGATTACAGGGAAGAAATGTAAGACAGATTTGAAAGTGGTCAAACAATGAAGATTTTTTTTCTAGGATATTTGGTGTTTTAAGACATTAAAACTGCTTTGCTTGAGTGAAAAAGTCCAAGTGAAAATATCCATATAGCATCAACACCAAAGAGAAAACATCTAATTTAAAGCAGCTGTGAGGATCTCTCAGCTTGAGTGGACTTTGGCGCCCCCTGTGGACAAAGTATGTAATGTGAGGTCCACTTTAAAAATATAACACGCGATATTCAGAGTAGTCCAGTAGATTTCACACTTGTGCACCAGTCTCTCATAAACCAAAATCTTTTCCTTACTTTGAAAAGTCTGTTGATTCCCTTTCAGCCATCGTGCCACTTCATACAGCATCTCTGAGTGGGTGTGGCTGTCACTCACCACCCCACCCCCCCCTTTTTTTCGCAGAATAAAAAGATGTAAAATGCAGTCTGCTGTCCAGTTCCAGTCAGTTAAAATGACAACCACACCAAATTCTTCTTCTGAAGGCGAATTTTCTGAAAGAATTCAGGGTAACTCAACTCGTAGCTAGACATCATGATGGCATGTCAAGATTTGACTCTTTGTTTTTTAAAGACAGTAAGTGGTGAAAAGACTACATGAACAAAAAAAAAGTGAAATCTCTCTTCCTCTTTAAAATAACATGCAACATTTAAAAAAAAAAAATCTTTTTTCAAGCTTCTTGCGGTTTAAAAATCACATATGATATTTGAGCCCTGTATAAATACCTGCATCATCCTCCCTAACCTGATACACTTTTCTTTCCCTCCTCTCTCAGAGAGTGCAGAGGACTAGATGTACCCTGGTCGCACAAAACGTCAACCTGCTTTCAAGGAATCTGCTCTAATTGCTTCCCAGAATCCCACTGCAGCGTTAATGCTTTCCATAAATATTCACCTGACTGAGCCTATAGCTGCTTTCCTCTGAATTATTAACACACACAGGCAGGTCGTCACTGATGAACAGCTGTAAAGCACAATCCTGCACAACATTAACCTTCTTTTAATGTTAATTATAGTTTCCTCCAAATAGATTATTAATATTGTCCTATAACAAATATAATATGTATAATGTCTTTCCTCTGTGCCATAGAAGCCCAAGTTTGTCTCAAATCTATTTAAACACACCAATGAACCCTCATTGTGTCTAAGTTAGTTAGCTATCATAAACACTCTCTGCTGTTTATCTTGATTCAAACCCTCATATACTTTCTTTCTCATTTAAATACTCATTAGAGCAACAAATGTGGATTAATCCACCGGGATAAATAGACCCCAACCGATGATGGTAACGTCCAGCTGAAGCAGGACACTACCAAGCTTTTTCATTTATCTATTTTTTAATGAAATGTAGCCATATTGAAAATGACCATCTCTAATATACACCAAAGTAGGGTTTGAGTTGAAAGGCACAGGAAACTGTGTGTACTGAGTACTGAGGAATCATCTTTCCTGTTGGGATTTTATCAATGAAAACAATTCAAATTGATGTTTTTTGACAGCAATATATAATTTACTGTACAGTTCCTATGGGGACACAGCTTTTTCGATGCGTTCTGGGTGAACTGCATTTGTGAACGCAAACAGCCAAGATTTCACTCTGACTTTATCTGCGGTTTCTCCTTCCAGCCCCCTGGTATTTATGCCACAGAAAAGCCGTTTTGAGCTGATAATCAGGAGAAATTCACCTTGATCGAGTAGGAGTGGATGGTGACGTTTAAACCCTGAGATCAGGTGCACAAATGTAGACTCTCTATACATGTAATTAAACTGCTGCATAACCTCTTCTGTTTGCCATTACGTCCTTCTCCGCTCTTTTTGTTGATTTTTGTTGATATTATGAGTCCTTTCAACAAAACATAGCATATGTGGAGGTGCAAAAAGTGTCCACTCGAGGCTGACTTTAAAAGACCGAGAAGTCCCATACACACCCCATATTACAGTGTCCATTGTGACAGCAGAAATAAAAATGTTTACAGCCTGGTACAAAACAAGTTTGTTATGATTGGGGGGAATTTTTCACCCGTTTTGATTTTATGAAGGATAAGAGTTATGCATAATTATGCGGCCTGACTGATCTAACTGCAAGCGGTCGTAGCGTAGCGCAGGTCGGGAGCCTTGAGGCCCGCCTCAGCTCCACCTCTTTGCGAGTATAATAAAATGTTTGATTGATCAGATTTTCCAATATGGCGACCACCATGGATGGGCGTCCAAACAGCCCTTTGGAAACCAATGAGTGCTTTGATATGCTATGAGCCCAGTCTGGGATTTGTAACTAGAACAATTATTTTTTGTTCCCCTCATTCCGCAGTAGGATTATCTCTGTAAGGTTTTATAGAAGTACAGCTGATGTGATTTTTGTTTGCTGTATGTTGGATCTTTGCTTGCGAGCTGCAGGTGTATAAGAAGCTATATAACAGAAAGTGTATTATTCAGCTAAAGAACATCAGTTTAAGAATGACCACCTGGTGAAAACTTATCTTGTGTTACTTTAACACGAATCTAAACATTTTCACCCCCCCCCAAAAAAAAAATTCTGAGAAAATGCCAAAGAGACTGTTTATCAAAAGTTTTGCATCATTTGTCAGAAAAGTCATTTTGTTTAGTTTGATGAATGAAATTTAATAAAAATGCATTCAATTTGAATAAACAAAGTCAACTAAAGTCACCAAAGTCAAAACTTATTTCACATCAGAATACTGTAACCTATCACAGCCAGGATTTAACCAAACTGCAGCTTGGTTTATTAAATTCCAAGTGATCAAATAAAACCAACAGGAATAGTTTCTCAAAACTAGCTAGATTATTAACTTTTTAATAACCTTGCAGGAAATTAAAACTTGACTTAAGCCATGAGATTTTTTAAATGTCTGGAGAAAAACTCATTACACCTCCATCAAACTCATGATTTCCAAATGTTCCCCTTCAAATCATAGATTCATTTGTGTCATTTTTGTATCCTCCAAAAGGGTCAGACATAGTTGCAGAACCCCTGGTAAGAAAAATAAAAAAAACAATAATCAAAACTGATACAGTGAAGACCAACACCAACGGGAATTTAAGTCAAAAACACTCTGTCCTACATTTCCCATAATGCACCACAGTTGAATCTGTCGATAAAACCTTACGTCAAGTAAATTACCAGGTCCTTCAGATTCTGCTTTATGCTTTCTGATTAACATACATTTTGTAGTTTAAATCCGATTAACTCTGATGACATCACTGTGACATCATCATGGTTTACAATCATGGAACAATAAAGACCTCCCTCCCTCCCTCACAGACAGAGGAGTGTTCCTAGTGATAAGGAAAATGACCTGGGGCGTTGGTGGCCTAGTGGTTAGGCCTGGCTCCATGTGGGGAGGCTATATAGTCCTTTCAAGTGGGTGGCCTAAAGGTTCAAGTCAGACCTGTCGCTCCTGTCCCGCATGTCATTCCCCTCTCTGCCTGATTTCCTACTTAGCCCACTGTCATCCACAGTAAAGGCACAAAGCGCCTCAAAAAAAAAAGAAACAAAAAAAGTAAATTGACCTTCATTTGATACATTTTCAAAAAGTAGTCTCTGGGATTAGAGAAGGATTAGAGTTCAATTATTGAGGTGCAATGTAATAACCCAAACACAACACTAGAGGGCAGTGTTGCCTCGCAAATGTTGTTTGTTCTGAAGGCCAGTGGCTCTCAGAAATATTTCGCACAGTGGTGAGACTTTTAAATACCTGTGATTCTCTGTGGGTCAGTGTTCATGAACACAGTCAGACGCATGTTAACGGTCTGTCAGTGTGAGCAAAGACAAAAAGACGGGTCACTTATTTCATATGTTTGGCATGTGCAGTATTTCTTTATGATTTCTATCACTACAAATGCAAATTGAACAATTTTAGCGTTTATTTATCGTAGGTGTTTCATTTAGATGGGTGTGCAATGCTTTATTTTTTAATTTGTAAAAGCTTTACAGGAATAAAGTTGTTTTATTTGATTTAATTGAATTGATTTTGGTCCTGCAAATACAATCGTGTGGCAACGGTAGTCCTTTGAGTATCTTTTCAAGCTATTCAACACTTTCAATGAAAAGAGCCGGCTCAGGTGGCACGTTTAATGAAGCTGCGCGGCTGCAGAGGAAAGCAACACTTAAACTTCAGACAACACTTAACAAGCTCCTCGAGGACTTTCACCACAGAGAAGCAGGCACCACATCATAGCGAGCGTTTGCTACAGATCACCAGGGGAATGGACGTGTTGTATTGGTGCAACACACCGAAGTGACACTTTTACAATCATGTTTATCTCTGACATCATGCTGTCAATCAGCTAAATCCTCTTCTACCTTTTTGTCTTTCTCCTCCTCCTCCCCCTGTGAAAAGAAGTGATGATTCAGATTCTTTTTAGTGATTGGATCCTTTGGCTGGGCTCAGAGATAAGAGCTCTTTTGGCTCTCTTCTGATGAGCTCAAAAGGACTAAATGTGCAGGTTGGATTTAAGCTCAATACTCATTTTTACTTCACATTCCTCTAGAATAGCTTCAACGTTACGTGATATAACAGTGCTCACAATGTTTAGCCGCCGGTTGTTTTTAAGACCAGGTGTCTGGCTGCTTGTGGTTAATCCGAATGTTGGTGTTGTATTAGTTTGCTGGCTTTGTCTCTCTGATTCACATAAAAATGTAATCCTGCGGGCGCCACTGCACTGTAATTATACTAAACTATATAATTCCTTGAATAACACTAATTTACATTATGCTTGTTTTAAATCATTAATGTTATACCAGCTAGCAATTTGTGTCCCTGTGGCCAAGGGGTTGTGGTTAATCCGAATTTTTGCAATCACACAGTGTGCCTTTCTTCATTTATTGAGGTTCATGTTTGGGGTTTTTTATGTCTTTATTAGAAGGACAGGACAGTGGATTGAGTCTCAGAAATCAGAGAATGAGAGAGAGTATGGGAATAATGTGCGGCGAAGGAGCCACAGGTTGGAGTCATACCCAGGCCGCCTGCTTTGAGGACTGTAGCCTCTGTACATGGGCGTGCAAACTAACCACTAGGTCACTGGCAACTCAAACAGGCTGTGCCTTTCAAAGTGATTGTCATGAGGCAATGAAAATGAGTTAGTTTTAACATTTCTGTGATGAAAACCCCCTTTTATAAGAGGAACAGTTCCTTCTGAATTCCAGTTGATCACAACGTTTTGACCAGAGGTCTTCTTTCAGGTGATAATTAGTCATTGAGCAAGTGTGCGGGCCTTCCTAAGTCTGCTGATTTTGCACTGACACTGCACCTACATGATGTGCGTATAACTACCTCCTTTTTTTTTTTTCCAATTGCCATTCACAAATTTAATTTAATGCACACAGCAGACATTTTAAATGAAAAGATAAACTCAAGAGATAGGAGAAAAAAAACAGCGTTGATAATGTGGGATGTGACACCCTCTCCTCACCCAAAGCAGAAATGTGCAGCCGTCTGAGAGCACCATTAAGTTAATTGCCTTAACAAATAAAAGCTATTGGTACTTTACCCACTGAACACCAGACCCAGGACCAGATCCTGGACTAGCGTTATCAATAGTTCCCTCAAGTGGCCCCCACTGACAATCCAGCCCCTCTCAAATCCAGCAAGTGGCCCCTCCGTAGTTGAAACATAATTGCTCGTCTTATTGTGGCTGAAACTGCTAACGCTCACATTGTTTTCACAAATCCATGTTTGGTTGCCATGGCAGGGGGGAGGCATGGAAACGTTGGGGTGAAGCCGGGGCACATGTATCTTCAACAGGAGCGTGGCACCAGCCGGGCTGAAATGTAACCATGCGTCTCATTCTTATTTGCCCTCCTCTCTCTTTTCTACTACTTGAGTTACACAGAGAGCTATACATGTGACAGTGGTAGGATTACACAACAGCGGGGCAGGAGTGGGAGTGGGGGGCGGGAGGGTGCAAACGTAGCCAAAGGCAGGAAAAACAGTCCCTCTCCTCTGCTGTGTTATTTGTTGGTGTCATAGGCTCTCCCAAATGCCTACATGCAGCCATAATAACATATTTCAAAAGTACCATGCTGTGTGCCAGTGTATACTGCTAACTGACCTGAATAGAAAAAGACAAACAGTAGTGTGTTTTACCGTCAGTCAGAAGTGTTTGGAAACCAGGGTTGGGTACTTTAGAAAGTAACTTGTTAAGATTTCTGTTATTAAAGATTAACTTATTATGTCACTGCTTTACATACTGAGGAAAGTAACACTTTAAAGCAGGGGTGCCTAAATGTTCGGCTACACGGACCAGTCAGCAGCTGTCATATTTCTGGGGGGGGGGGGGTGACAGGCACAGTGTATTTTCCAACATCCAGTCTGCTGAGGAGCCTTGTTCAGTGGCAGTCAGAGCTGACTCAGTGATCAGTGGAGAGTGTCTCCACTGATCACTGTCCGTGAGCCTCATTTCAGCAGCCCCAGTAAAAGAATGTGTTAATGTCGTCTGTTTCTTCATGTTCTCTCTTACGTACTGAAACAAGTGACCGCTCAACCTGCAGTGCTGCATACTCAGCTTTGACCCACACGCGACCTAATCAGTAAAATGTTTACATTTTTATATTTAAACCTTTACTGAAATAAAATTGAGAAAAGCATAATTGTTTTTTTAAAGATATTTGCCTTGTGATATGTAATACAAAACGGAGACCATTTCCAGTAAAAAAAAAAAAAAAAAAAAAGAAGAAAAGTAACAAAACATATGGCAGTACATCATTGGCAATTACATCCACTCACTTAAATTCCAACTGGGTGCTCCCGGCCCGAATTGCCCTTTATTACTCCATTGAGGGATGGAGTTTGTTTTACATAAAACTCATTACATTTTGAACAGGTAATAAAACAACAACAAAAGTTAGAAAGTCTCCCATCCCCTCGAGCTTACCACGTTTATGTGGACAAAACAGCAGCGAACGGCGCCGAGCAGGACAACTTTGTGGGTGCGTTTGCACGTATCATTAACGCTAAATGCTTTGTAAATTACACCTTGAGACGGAGCAGATAGCGGGAGCAGACAATGCAAAATGTTTTAAGTTGTCGCCATTCATTCTGAGTGAATCAGGCCTTGAGTGTTTGTTTGTGCTTGGATTGATCAGCATTTATAACTCTGGGTTTGACTAACTGCTCCTTCCACCTGACAGAGAAGGGAACACTATTCTTTGTATGAATACTATTTGCATGTAACCTTATCCCCAACTGCAACAAAACTTGATCAACTGTTATGCTATTTTTGTATTTAGTTCACATTACTTCACTAACTTAGCCCTGTCAGCATGTAACAAACAGATATCATCTCCTCATTCTGCTCAAATTTAGTAGTGATTGTCTGCTCAGCCTCGGAGACAGAAAAAATGGATAAACCAGCATGTTTGTTTTACAGTGATTAGCCTATTATGGGGTCTGTCGCTGCCAAGCCCCACTGAGCGCTACACGCATGCCTCTGTGACCTCGCTGAGCTGAGTGGGCGAGTCGCAGGCGTCATTATGGTGGCTGCGCTGTTCGCTGTCGTGGAAACCCGGCAGACGGAGGACAGAGAGGTCTATGAGTTCAACATGTAGGAAAGTCACATGAGGTCAAACAGAGCTCACGCTGTTTCTTTGGCGAATTGCATCAACACTTTTAGAGGAAAATGCCGACAAAGTTGTGTGTGCTTGTGTGCTTCAGCATGTGTGCTTTTTTTCTTTTAAAGATTACTAGTTTTCCTCTGATGTTGCGAGAGAAGCAGTTGATTATAGCCATCAATGACAGCTATCCAATCTATGGTCATTTTGGCTTCACCGACCAATGGAAACACAGTAGGGGTGGGGGGAGGCGGGGGGGTTTGTGTGCTTTTTGCTTCCCTGACTTGTGAGTGAGTTTGTGTGAATGTGTGTGTTGCATATCCATAAAAATTGTGAAAGCTGCATGAGGCTGTTGGTCACACTTGGCCTCGAGTCATTGGCCTTGTGGATTTCCTAAAACAAACTGAAGCTCTGACAACTCTGTGGTTTTTCTGGAAGCAGAGAGACTACAACTGCATTTACATAAGAAAAATGAAAACAAAACAGACACAGTGCCGAAAAGAGTACAAAGATGAACTACTTTTACTCTTTCTAAAATAAACCAATTTAAGGGGCCAATACAAAGTGTTTGTAATGCTCTAGTTTGAAGTGAATGTTGATTGTTTGTAAAGGTTTTTTCTACATTTGCATTTAAACTGATTGAAGCAGGTTATTGCGCCTCTTCCTCTACTGCTTATATTTCGTCACACGGATTAGACACACTGGTGGGAAATATCATTGATTTTGAAAGTCCAGCTAAACATACATGGCTGCAAAAACCTTGGGAGTCAGAAGCACTTTTTATAGTACAATTGTGCAACAGTGCCATTACAAAGCTCTGCTGTCATCACACATTAATACAATCATATCAGTTCTACAACGGAGTGATATTGGTGTCCCTGTCTATAAATTCACATTGTGTTACGGCTGTGCAAGTGCAAAATACTTTTGATCGTTAAACTCTTCCCATGTCTAAGCAGTAAGATTGGAGTTTGTAGATTGAATGGGGGTAATGTGGCAAATCTAATGTTTGATGATGTAGTTGCTTAAGACAAAAACTGACAAAAATTGACAGTTGTCATTCTCACTCAAATGTGAAAAAAGCCATGAAAGCTATCTGTTCTTTTTTACTTTCGACAGTAAAGCAGAAGAGTTCAATTTAGCTTCATCTTTATGACTATTTAAAAAAAAAAAAAGAAATTACCTATTTAAAAATTAAAATAATTGTTTTTAGAATATGTATAACAAACATCCATGTTCCATTATGTATTTGTCCAAAGGTTATTTGAAGTTTGAAGTCCATTGTTGACTTGGAAATAGCAGTTGACCGAAATGTTACCACAAGGTCCTCTCAACTTTCTTGATTTTTTCCAGAGCCTCTGATCATATCACATCCTTCTGAGCTTCAGTTTTCCATAGTTTCAGAGACATTTAAGATTTAAGGTTCAGACCCCAGAAATGTAACTTTTTGGGATGAAAACTGCAGTGTAAACAGGTCATGTTTAGGTTCTCTTTGTTAAATTGGGGTGAATCCCCAAACTCTGTATTATTATTATTATTTTTTGTTTATTTTCTCTTTATTAAATCCGTCATAAGTTGTGGTTGCTAAGATCAATATTTGGTGCTTTGTGGAAACAGGCCCTTGTTCCTCTGGCACAAGAGAGCGAGGGAGGATCATCTGCCCCCACAAGCCTGAAGAGGTGAGTTTGGTTACGCCTTTGAGTAGGTGATGATGAAAAGATTAGGTGCAGATTGTTTTCACACTTTAGCGCTACAGTCGCGTGTCTCTGCCTAGCTTATTCAGTGTGGCAAGTTGATCCAAAAGTGAGTCAGCCCATCACTGTCACGCTTCTCTAAGCCTAAAGAGCACTGACCACGCCCTTTACTACAGCGGGAAAATGGGGCCCCGGGGCCATTGGTACGAGCCATCCGGTCCCTGTATGACCAAAGTGGAAGATGTGTCCGCATCCTCTGCACAAAGTCAGACACGTTCCCAGTGCGTGTTGGCCTCTGCCAGGGTTGCCCCTTGTTACCGGTCCTGTTTGTGATCTTCATGGACAGGATCTCAAGGAGCAGCCGGGGGGAGGAGGGTTTCCAGTTTGTGGACCTCAAAATCTCGTCTCTGCTATTTGCAGATGATGTGGTTTTGTTGGCTTCCTCAAGTTGGGACCTCCAGCAGGCATTGGGGTGGTTTGCAGCCGAGTGCAAAGCGGCTGGGATGAGGGGTTAGCACCTCCAAGTCCGAGGCCATGATTCTCTGCCGGAAAAAAGGTGGATTGCTCTCTCCGGGTGGGGAGTGAGTCCTTGCCCCCATGTGGAGGAGTTCAAGTATCTCGGGGTCTTGTTCACGAGTGAGGATAGGATGGAGCGTGAGATCGACAGACGGATTGGCGCAGCGTCAGCGGTAATGCAGGCGTTGTGCCGGACTGTTGTGGCGAAGAGGGAGCTGAGCCTGAAGGCAAAGCTCTCGATTTACCGGTCAATCTACGTTCCAACCCTCACCTATGGTCATGAGCTATGGGTAGTGACCGAAAGAATAAGATGGCGGATACAAGCGGCCGAAATGAGCTTCCTCCAAAGGGTGGCTGGGCTCAGCCTTAGAGATAGTGTGAGGAGCTCGGACATTCGGGGGGAATTCTCAAGTCATCAATTACTAATACAATGAGAAGCTTAAAGTTAAATTTGCTTTTGCAGAATATGTATTTAAAGAGGACATATTGTACCCCTTTCCACTTTTTAAAACAGTCCCCTGTGGTCTAAATGAAACATCTGTGCTGTGCTTTGGTCAAAATATAACATGAATCAAGCACCAGAGGAGGTTTGTGACCCTGTATAAACCAGCTCTCTGAGCGCTCCATTTTGGTGTGTATGTCTCTTTAAATACAATGAGCCCACCCTGAGTTTTCCCAGTAGGTATCACTCCTTCGCCAGCGAGGATACAAATAGAGGACCTGCGCAAAAGTTTTGCTCTCGGCTGGGTTTATTTCATGTTTTGTCTGTCGGTAGACACTCAGGTTACCCAAATATATGTTCAAAAACACTGTAAAAGTCGATTATTCATAATATGAAAAATAAACCTAAGTTTTAATACAAGTTGTTTTGAAACTGTTAACTCTGAGGAGGAAATTCAGAGACTCCTTTATCAAACCATTGTGGCTCTTAACAAAACAATGACCTTATAAGCTATTTGGGTCACTAGGTCCATACATGTATGGTAGTAAGAGCTCTCTGGTTATTCAATTTCAAAAGCATCACACTGTCACGCCCTTAAAGAAACATCTCTGCCAAGTAGTGAAAGCTGACTGATGCAGGAGAGTTCTGATTTACACCAAAGTCAATAAAAAAAATCCCCAGCATTTGAGGTTTATTAACAGTAGTGGTCGATGGAAAAAGCAGATTTGACAGGCCTGGTGCCGCTTGGAGAGTTTGAGTGTCTCCACATTGTGTCTCCTCTCTCATCTCACATTCCCGACTCACTCTCTCTCTCTGACTGACTACATCATGTCTTGGCACGCAGATAAAAAACTCTGTGGAGGTTCCTTGGACGTGGAATGATAACCACATGAGGGCAATTACTGCATTACAGAAAAAATTACAGCCGTTTCTAAAAAGACTGCCTGGATCAATAAATCAAGCTGGAATGAGTGTCAGCTCTTAAAAGCACAATAGATGTGGTGAAGTTATTTGTGAATATGCATTTTAAAAGGCAATTTGAAGCAGTTAAATGAAGTGGTTGTAGAGAGTGTGGTGTGCTGCATTTCAATTACATTCAGTCATCATGTCAGTGACAGTGACACCCGTCTGGTGTCGGTATCAAAGCAGGGAGATTTATCAGCATCTAATTTTAACTTTCATTAACGAGATGGGGGGAAAAACGACATTTGGAGGTTCTTAAAATCAGAGTTGAAGCACCAGTCTGTTTGGATTTAAGGCGCATATGTTTAACATGAGGTTTAGTTGTATTTTATTATTTTTTTTATTTTTTTTACGTTGTTCAGTGTTATAAGGACACTAGAGCTGTGGGATTCCTCTACCGGATATTGGTTGAATTCAGGAAACAGTTTTTGAGAAAGAGTCGAAACAAAAGCAACATAGATTGAGATACAACATAGACAATGTAAAAATAAAACTTCCTACACTACCCATAATGCCATTTACCTTTTTAGATCCTTCTATTTTGGGAAGCATTAGAATCTTTATTTTTTATGTCTTTTTGGGCTTTTTTGCCTCTATTTGATAGGACAGAGCAGGAAATCAGGAGAGAGAGTGGGGAATGACATGAGGGGGA
Source organism: Labrus bergylta (assembly GCF_963930695.1). Taxonomy (NCBI): domain Eukaryota; kingdom Metazoa; phylum Chordata; class Actinopteri; order Labriformes; family Labridae; genus Labrus; species Labrus bergylta. The sequence goes on along the minus strand of NC_089212.1, from coordinate 16,987,258 downwards.
AAAGAGCAGCAAGTCAGACTTGAACCCTGGCCCACCTGCTTGGAGGACTACAGCCATATATGGGGCGGGACCTAATCACTATAGGCCATCAGCAGAGACCCTAGCATCTCAATCTTTTACCGGTATCCAAATTCTCTCTTAGTTAGAGAGAATTTGGTCCCTTAACATAGCAAAGGGAAAATTCATGGCACGATCTATTTTACATCACACCTACATCTCCCAGAATAAATGGGTACTAATCAAGACCAAACGATTCTATATATTTGGAGGGTTGTTTTATTATTATTTTTTTATATTTCTAAAATATAACGATGTATATTCAACTCATGGTAAATAGTAAAAAATATGTTTATCTTTTTTTTTCAAATGTGAAGGGTCTTAGGCTATGAAATAACATATACATCTTAACAATTTCCTCCTTTTTTAATTAGTCACAAAGAAAAAAGACTATTCACTGTTATAAATTGAACACATTGCCAAAGACATTACTGTCGACTTGATGTCTATCAAAGGATTTATTTGGCAAGACAGCTATTGACCCTGAGATCACAAATTTGCTGGCTTTTGACGGGTAAATCATAGAAAAAGACACTCTTGCACAGCTTCTTCAGTAATTAAAAATGTAATCTTCAAAGGTAGAGGAATCTTAAACTGTGATATTTGTGATATTTTAACTGATCATTTGAACATCAGCCCTGTCTTCATTATGCCTTGACCTGCAGTCCGGGGATGACGGCGAGGTCTGTGTTATCAAGAACTCTCCAGGAGAAGACGAGCAACTGTGAAAACAGTCATGTTAAACTGTGCACCCCCTTCCCTCTCTCCCCTCTCTGAACAACTGAAAATGCCGTAGAGACGACGGAGGATGAGACAATGGGATCAACTTTCAGAGGCATCTGCCCCTCCAAACTCTCCCTGTAGTCTGTGCTGCTGTCTTTCACACGGCTGTCAAGTCATCAGTCAAACCAGACACACAGCCACACACGGATACACACTAGAAATACCTTTCCTGAAATGAGCATTCTGACATTTAAAGAGAGCGAATATACACACGTACAGCAAAAATATGATCACAAACACATGCAGGCCTCACATGCAGGCCTCACATAAACACCCACTTTAACACTCCAACCACAGACAACAACATGGAAACACACACACATTGTCAGGGTCGCAGTTTGTCTTGTTGGTTGAGTGTCACCTGTTGAGCTCCCTCACACACACCTCTCAGCCTCAGACAGACAAACACAGAGTGTGTGTCAGGTCGAAATGTCACTGAAAGCAAGACGCGTCTGCCGCCCAAGGCAACCAGACACTTAAAAAAGACAAAAAGCTTGTTCTGGAAAAAATACTATTGGTATTAGAGCGACATGTTGTCAAGTAAAAAAAACTTCAACAAAGTGAAGTTAATCCTGTTTGACTGGAAATTCTAAAGGAAATTTCATCAATTATTATCTCCTAATTTATTCAAACTGTAGCACTCTTTTTCACTATAAATTAGTGCAGTAAAGGCATAGAACATTTTCGCACAAAGACCTCATGAAAAATTTGAAATGATGTTTTTTTTTTGAAAGCAGAAAAGTGCTACTTAAGAGTTTCTTTAATCTTTTCACAACATACATATGTATATCCTTAAAATGATCAGTATTGAGGACACAAATGCTTTCAGGAAGCAACCAAATGTTCCCCTCAATTGTTAAACAGAAGCCACTGCGCTGTGACACAGAATTTATGTCACCTTACATTCTCGTTTCTAATTATTTGAATCTCCCTATTGTTGCAGTAGGATGTGAAGACTGTCAGGGTGACACATTTGTTGACACACTTTAAAATGATTAGAGATTATGTTTGAATAAACACACACTTATCTTCTCCACTGTCACACCAAACACTACATAAGCCATTTCCTTCCACAGATCTCCTTGATTCTGAGGACATAATTACATATCACGTCAGATAAGACAAGCCAGGAGTCAAAATAAACACCCTCTCTCTTATTCCCACCATCAATCAACTAAGCCAAAGCAAAGCACATTATGCAACAACAGGAACATAGATGATACAGCATAGAAGTGATGCTGTAATGGATAGTCAGGAAGTGGAGGAGGCTGAGAGGAAAGAGGGATGAGACACGAGGGATGAGAAAGGGAGATAAGAAGGTATAAGAAATGGGAGTTGACATGTGAGTAAGAGAGGTGATATAAAAGAAAGGAAACGGCGTAGGAGAAGAAAATGGGGGCAGGTAGATGCAATGGGTTGAGGGAAAGAAAGGAAAGAGAAATAAGAGGAGCAAAAAAGAAACTAGAGGAAGGGAAGAATGTAATGGGGACAATGGTTAAAGAAAGTAAATCGATATAGCAGACATGGAGCGAGTTTTGCGCTGCTCAGGTGACAGTACAGATAATGAAGAAAATAAAAAAATGTCTGTGTATCCAAAGTGGCAACCTCTGGTGCTGAAAAATGAAGCCAATGCGGAAGTGCAAAAGCCTGCAGTCCATTGAGTATCCACTTGAGGCCGGTTGCAGAAGCCACAGAAGTCCAACACACACTCGTTTAAAAATGGCATTTTATACAGCAGAAATAAACATGTTTACAAGCTGGATCAAACACACACAATTGGTCTGACCAGCTCATTTCTTCATTGGCACACACTGCAGGGGGGTGAAATTGTTTTACAACTCATCCCTTTTTATTATTTTATGACATTTTCTTAACATGTGCCTTCATAGCAAGGCACATGGCTGACCTGACTGATGGTCTGGCGTGGTGTAGCTGTTTATCAGGAGGTTTAAGACCCGCCTCAGCTCCACCTCTTTGCCTGTCGTTATGCTGACAGAAAGTTAGGTTCAGACAGATATTCCAGTACGGCTTCCAAAGTCACCATCAGCCAATGGGTGACGTCACTCAGGCTTCGACCACTATTAATTACGGTTTATGGTACATCCCAACTACAGAACTAAAGAGACAGTGAAGTCTAAACTTAAGAAATATGCTTAAACTGGCAAGGTGTTTTGCAAACAGGTTGTAAAGCATTAATTGCATCCTTTTATCACCAAATGATACGATAAGATGCAATGAAATAAGATATAGAAAGATACAAAAAAAGCATGCAAATGCAAAAACCTTGTAGAGCCACCTTTGGAAAATACCAATGTAAAGCCTTTTTTCACATATGCACTCCGGATAATATCTAGATATTTACAAGAGGACTTCTCCGGAGATTCTCCCGACCTAGCCGTTCACATATGCTCCTCACAGCGGGGGACTTTCCCTGTCAGAGGGGAGGGATAAGACGCATGCTTTCCCGACGTGACGTAAATAAACAACGCGGAAGTAGCGGCTGAAGCAACAGAGTCCGCTACACAACGTTATAATGAGAATATTTGCCTTTATATCAATGCTATGTGTAATCCAATGGAATGACAACGTTCTCTTCCCATTGGCTCGAGATGAGCTCGAGTTGAAATCTCCGGAGTATAGCGGCCGCGTTCAGACATCAGCTCACTCGGATTTTCTGCGGATTTCGGGTAAAGTCCGCGCGGAAAATGCGTCTGTTTGCGTTCACACATAGCCTAAAGAACCTCCGGGTAGCCAAATCTCCGGAGTTTTTCAGGAGATTTCTGTATGTATGGGTTTAAGTGTTTTGTGTGAAATTTTCTTGCACACAAATATCTCTTTAACATCATATAAACACTGGTACATTTATTTCCATTTTACCACTAAGTTTCAACAAATGTGATCCAATTGTAAAAAGAGTTGCTGAACAAGATACTTATGATCAGAAACTACTGATAGTGGAAAAACAATTGTCTTAATTTGCATCAGTCATTGCAAATCTTTGGAGTTTTAAAAAAAGAAAAAAGGAACAAAGAAGGTAGAGAATGGGAGAAAGCTCATACATGGACCAAAAATAAATGAGGGAAGAGCGTGATTGAAGAGGGATATGGGTTGAACGAGGAGTGAAAAGAAAGTGATGGATGAGGTACAGACAGAGAGAGAGAGGAAGGGACAGAGGTAGAGAGGGAGGACAGCCATTGTCACCCCACCTGTCTGAGATGGCAGGATTTCCGGCACTGCTGCCTTTATTTTCTCTCCTTTATGTGGTTTACAGCCCCCAGGATACAAGGAAGCTTCAGGATATCGTTACACACTTCCTGCACAGCACAAAGCCGCCAAGCGCTGCTCAGCAGATCACAAGATAATCCCAAAACTCTCTGAGTGTGTGTTGAAGACAGACCCCTGTAACATGAGACCCGAGAGACGCTTCATGTCACACCTGATGCCACTTTGAACATGCAAAATCCCTTAAATTAAAGCTCATTCACAGAGCATGGGTGTTTACAATTTCAGGATTGCTACAGTGATTTGCCTTAGACCTGTTTGTCTCAATGACTGCGCGTACTTGTTGGATGGAAAATGGATACGCAAAGAGAACTGGATACAGTAAAGAAGGTCAGGCTTACTGCCAAGGCCACTAAGCAGGAATACTTTTTTGTTGTAGTGCTGCTTCATTTCAGGTGTGTCGAGGCTAAGACTGAACTAGAGGTCAACATTTTCTTAACTTGCCAATACCACATGTTTAATAATGATAAAATAGCAGTTAGTTTAATGATCGTAGTATTGATAAGTACCGAAGCTGTTTTTAAAAAAAAAAAGGAAAAAATGTAACCAAAAGTCGCGCAAGCATAAGTGAGGGAGCACTGTCTTAATTGCATAAATTGCTTTATTTCTGCTGTAGAATTGGGGTATACAGTGATTGACTTGCCTTTAAAGCCAGCCTCAGTATCAGAGAGAGATTCGGAATAAACAGAGTCAAATTTAATCAAACCTTTGGATTCTCCACAAGACAAATGACCAAAGGACAGAACAGATAGGATGGAAAGCACCAACACTCCCCATTCTTTTGAATCGAAAGTGTATGACAACACCCAAGTACACTGGAGGGAAACTTGCCTCGCAGGCCTCTTCAGCTACAGGAGAACATCATTACACTCAACCCAAGGAGACTTCTCAACACACAGCGGTCCAAGCTGACTGATGTGTTTGTGGGGCTGAATAAAGACACTTGTTGGCAACACAAAGGCAGCTGCTAGCTTTTGTTGCCAAAGATGACAAGCAGAATCGCCTTACTCTAGTCTGGACAATGGAGGGCTGCGATGATATGGTATTGTGTGTCAGCATTATCCTTGGTAATGCACTGTTTTTTTTTAGGTCTTTGTAAAGAGCTGCTCTGCCATCACACAAGATACTATTTCTTGTGAAGCTCTAGAACAAAAACGACGCCGAAAAAGCTGCTCCATTTTTCTTCTGGAAGTGAGGGCTAAGACCAAAAAAAAAAAAGCCAGGTGAATCACACGGTTACAGCTGTTTCTCAAGTGCAGGCCTGAGGAAGCTTAAGGGAAAATCCGACTTGAAACATGCGTCACCTACTTCACTCCTGTGATCTACAGAATAATGGTGATCTTCCTGCCTGTGATCTGGGAATTTTCGATATAAACACTCCTTCAAGAAGCTGTTTTACAACAGGAGCAGGGCTGTCTGTGGTGGTGTCAGACAAATCCTGCAGCTGCACCACCGAAAACAAGCACTTAAGTCATAGTTATGTGCAGTGGGGTTTCTCGTTTCATCACTATTGTGCGCAATGACGTTAGCAAAAATGTCAAACTAACCCCTAAATAATGTGAAAAAATAGTATCCATCTGACAGTTTCACCTTGATACCGTCTACATGCTAAACATACAGTACTTAAAGGCCTAATACTGCATGTCAGGTTTCAGGATATCTGAAAAGGAATGTAATTATCTCTAGTATTTTTATTGGTGTATAATTTAAATAAGAACTTTTGAACTTTCAGGTAATTTCAGCTTGTTATGGATACCAGACCAAACCACAAGGTCTCTATGGTAGCCCCAAACAGACAAATCAAACCCTGACTCTAGAGAGCCTTCTCATTGAAACTTTTGCAACCACTTTTCATTGGTTCAGTTGGTTGAAATCTGGAAATTCACCTCCAGATGCTTCTAAATCCATACTGGTCCTTTAAGTTTAAGGTTTTAGGACATACAATATGTATGTATGGAAGCCCTAAGTGGACATACATCCATAAATTTCATATAACTCTGTTTTCCCATGATAGCAAGTAAGATGCAGTTGTTTCCTTAAGATCATTACATTGTTATCGTGTTTTCTTGGGATAACAGACAGAATTAACCTGTTATCACATGGAAAGCAGTGTTGATAACGGGATAAATAAGTTTGAAATCTTAAGAAAACTCAGAATCAGTAAAAGGAAATGAACTTGTCATCACTAGAAAACAGAGTTCAATAAAATTGGATTCATGTCTGCTTAGGGCTTCCATTGGGATGAACATATCAGTAATATTTTTTCTGCAATTCTTACATGTTATACTTTCCTTCCTCCCATGTTAAGTTTGGTTAAGGTGTTTATCAACCAAGATACAAACACTTTGAATCACTGTATATATAAAAATAAAAATAAAAATACAGTTTACAGTATTTTAAGTTGTTCCTGAATGACTTAAAAACCTGCAGTCATTTTTTCTTTAGCATCGAGGGAGCAATGCAATACTGCGGAAAACTTGCACAGAACATCCCCTGGTGAAAATGTAAGCCAGTTTTCCTGTTTACACATGAATGCACAGTAAGTCTGGAATTAAATCGTTTTTTTGACTCCGTCTGATGACTTCATGGGTTTGTTACAAAACAACAACATTCTTTATACATGGACATCCTATTGTTTATAGAAAAGAACTATTAATCCAGCTTTTAAGATTGTTGTTTTCTTTTAAAGTGAATCAAAATACATCAGTTACTGTTTTCACATGCCATTTGTTGTAGCTCAGTAACCCTCACACACTCTAATTGATTCCAGTGAGCACAGTTGTCATTCCTGCAACCAGAAAAAAATGCCAGCAGGCAAGAATGTGTAGTCACTTAAACACGCACACACAAACACGGGAAAAGACCCAATGGCTAACCCTGGTATAGGGAGGAGGGTCGGCAGACGTGTGTTGACCCTTACAGATAAAGTCTCAGCATAGATTTGACTGTATCCCTTTCTATGTGTCAGCTTTTCATATGTACACTACCTACATGAGGTTCCATGTTACATTAGGGCGTTATAACAGATTCTTGAGTCTGTAACCCAAGGACACATCTTTAAGTTTTTTTTAACCTTAAATCCAGGACTAACTGAAGCCTCAAACCAAGTCGTAACCCTCAGAAAAAAGGAGCCACCACAACTTCCTTAGGTCTAAATCTCAAATTGATTCTCGCAAAACTAGAAGAACACACACACACAGACCAACTGCAGAGCTGGCTACAACAAACACTCCAGGGGGAAATCAATAACATCTTCTGTGCCTAAACACACACATGCACACACACATGCACACACACACACACACACACACACACACACACACACACACACACACACACACACACACACACACACACACACACACACACACACCCCTCCAATCCCACAGACCCCCCTCCCTGTGACCAGAGAACAGGTGATCAGCTGCAAATGGGTGAAGTAAGGGAGGGAAGAGGGGGGAGGGGGAGGAGACAAGCCATTCATCACCCATCATCTCCCCCCACCACACACACACACACACACACACACACACAAACACGAACATGCAACGCAGCAGACATCTCCATTTAAGAGCACTTGAGCGGCAGCTAAACAAACCCAGGCCCTCAGGTCGGACACTCGGGGGCCACACAACTGGGTTTGAAGCTGGCTCGACGTGCAGCCTGGCCTCCTATTAGGGCGAAGTTCAAAGGAGACATGCACACACATCTTCAATCACAGGCGACACTGCAGGGAGGGGTGAGGTGGGGTCCACACATCAAACAGGAGCAGTGTGCTGCCGAGCAAACAGGTGAGCACGTCATGATACAGACACGAAGGGTGGGGAAGTGTTGTTTTTGTGTGAGTGTTATTTGATTTATTTGTTATATCACTGAGGGATCATTCTAGACTCACACCTACGATTCGAAAAACACGTCGATTACACCTGCAAAAAAGCGCGATCTAATCTAAACTGCTTCAGAATCATTAAAAAATACCTCTGATTTAGTACAGCTCAGCTATAGATGCATGCTATGATATTATCACATCTATCATACTGCATCAGTTCTTGGTCTCAAGCCTCACAAACAACTTTAAAGCCAATCATATCCCTATATAACCAATCATGGACAAAAAACCGATACGATGGCACCATTGTCGCGTATTAGAGGTACACAATATGTTTAGCTTTGAAAGCTTCATTAGCTACTGCAACCTCAAATTAATGTTTAAATGTCTGCATGGCCTGGCACCTTCTCTGTTTGATGAATTTGCAACAAGACGTCAGGATTCAAGTCGAATCAACACACGGCACTTCAGTAAGCGGTAACTGTTGCATTCCAATGCGAAAAAACCTCTTTTGGACTATCAGCCTTCTCTGTTGTTGGAGCTAATCTATGGAATGGTCTACCCACTGAACTGAAAATGCTACACAGTTTGAATGTTTTTAACAAAGGTAGTAAATCATGGCTGAAGGAGAAACAACATTGTTCTGTGTCAAAAGAATTGTAACTTGAGCAAACACGAGCTCCATTTTTTCATTAGGTCCAAGCTTTTATAATGAAAGGTTCCTGTCTCACCCTGACTTTCAGCCAACCTAACGACAGGCTACGAGCTGGAGCTGAGGCGGGTTTCAAGCGCCTCACAAAGCGCTACACCGCGCCCATTTGTCAATCAGGTCAGTTACGTGTCATATTGTGAATAACACTTTTCTAATAAAAACGGGCAAATTATCGAAATATACAGCCCACGTACAGTGTGTGTTGATCGAGATGTGAGCTTATCAGTCCTATTGCGTTTTGGCTGTAAACATGTTAATTTCTGCTGTAAAAAACAGACTTTTTTGAATGGGGTGTATACAGTATGTGACTTCCTGTGCTTCTACAGCCAGCTCAAGCACAGGCTTGTTCCACATCTGCGTCATTTTTCATCACTCACTGGAGGTTGCCACTTGGAGTGACCACATCCACACAGTCTACAAAAAGATGGGCAACTGCTTGAGCACCTTAAGACCCTCAGTGGTCCAGATCTGCACTGCAGTGTGTATCAATCAGTTTGTGTCCTTATGTGATGATTATATATATGCAACACTAGGAGCTGATTACAAACGGGAATGACAGAGGATTTCCAAAGTTAATCTTGTGCTTATATGTTTCATTGTCTAATAGATTCAGTGTGTTCACATGAAGTTGATTAATGTGTTATAGTGCATGACCAATAGGATCTCCGTGCATGACATGCAACAGGTTCATTACATTTTTATGGTCGCCAGTATGTTCTCCGCTCTTTTGTTGGTATCCTTAATTTGTAGATATACATATTGCATTGATATAAAAGCAAAATGTGTCATCATAGCGTCTCTATCGCTTCATCTACCACTTCCATGCCATTCTTTTTACACCATGTACTGCCTCCCATGACCCCCCACACTCTCCCGTCTAACAAGGAAAGTCTCCCGCCGTGAGGGGGATATGTGAACATCCAGCAACCGAGCGATTCAGAGACAGTGCATGATCAAAAAAAAAAAAAAAAAAACAGCACACACCGAGCAGAAATTCACCAACAGAACATACAGTAGGAAACAAGAGGATAATGTGGCAACAGTAAATGTAAACAGTGGTGTAAAATTGGGAAATGCAGATTTCTTATTGGTCTTTCCTGTGTTTTATTGTTCTCCCTATGCTCTTCAGACTCTGCAGTTCTCTCCCCATTTCACACTTTATAAATCAGCAGAGAGCCACAAGAGGTGAACTCAGAGGTGAGACCGGCTGTCTGCCGCTTGACGTCTCAGTCAAAAGGCCACCGACCCCCTGAACTCTCTGTGAGACCACACTCACAGCTGCCCCCTCAGCCTCCTACCAACGCTTTTCAAACACAACCCCAGCAGCAATTAACTCAAAAACACAAACTGACTTTTTTTTTAATCAGGGCTTAAATATGATTTTATTAAAATGCTTTTCCACCTGGGGGTGCTACAGACAGCAAATTCACGGGGCTTACAGCAACTTCCACTGTGGTGAGCTGATCTTTTTAATTACTGTACAGTCAGGGGGAAACCTGTACAGGAGCAAAATGTTCGTCCAGACTCAATCTTTTAAGTGCAGGCTGGAGTCGCACCGGGCTTAATGTCTGTTTATGCTTGTTCTCCAGAGGTTATGATTACCGGTGACAGCGGCGTCACACAGTCAGCAGGTGCAGACGGAGAGAGGATGACCAAAAACACAAGTCTGGTGACAAGCATCCAAGTGTCCGGCTCTGTCATAAGAGCTAAGCTACCTGGCTGCTAATAACTGTATTTGTTAAGGATTTTATCAGCAACAAATTGTTCAGTAGGACGCACTTTTTTGTCAACACTTGCTGTGGAGGCAGCTTATTAAAGCATTTAATCATAGAAGAAGCACTCAAATTGATGGTATACACCTTTAAATGACTGTTATTGGTATTAACACTGTTGTGTCCACCTTAGAATCAGCCTCGCAGAAATTGCAGCGTGCAGCTTGAAATAGTTTGGTCCTGGCATGTGACATTTACTCAAGGGGATTAACAACATTAAGTATCTTGATAACCCTTACTTTTTTGTTTGCAACACTTGTAACCTGAGAGAGTGAAAGCAGCCTGATAGACGGCTTCGACGTTGAATGCTGGCAGTGCAGGCAGACAGGCAGGCACAGGCAGTGCGACACACCTTTTCGATCCAAGAGTGCATTAAGCCTGGGCCTATAAACCCTGGATTTACCAAACATCACAGGAGCAGCATGAAGTGTCCATGGACAGGAAAGGTCCAAATCGGAGTGTCGAACACATGACACTTGGCCACAAGGAGTTGAAAATGCTTACAGGTTTCAAAAATGCAGTAAAGGAGAAAGTTTGCAGATGCTTTCCTCTCTAATCTCAAACATGCACACAATAAAGGATATGACAATACCTTCTCACCTGATCTTGAATGAACTCACAGGAGAGCATCTACTAACAAAATAGAGACTGACTTTAACCTGCTGTATTACGTAATGCTTTGCATGAGAATTATTTGAGAAAGCTTAATTATAAGTTTGGATGAGGACATTTTTGGGGAGATGGACAACTCAGGCTGTCTTTACTTCAGCAAGAAAAGGGGGTTACGATTATAACTGTTGTTCTAAAAGGGCTAGTGATGCAGATGCCTCCCCCTGACCTACAGTTGAAGGTCTCAGTGTCGACAGTTACTCCCCCTACTATGTTGTGTTGCACTCTATCACATCAGATGGTGTATATGTGTGTGTATGTGTGTTTGTAAAGACAGATGAAAAATGAAGACTTGATGTCACAGAAGCATCCATAAAAACACCAAACATGCTAACATGATTTAAAGTGGTGTAACCTAACCCCGCCTCTTCCTCTTCCTTCCTTCGGTCAGCCCTCCGTAAATCGACATGTGCCCCATGGACAGTTACACAGATGACCCTCTGCACCGTCTATCTACACAGCGGCCGTCACCCTACCCATCAACACGTGCATACAGCTCACATTCCTCTGGATCTTTAGACCTGCAGGAGGGTCAGCGCACATGCCCGGACATGTCCATCCATGGCTACTTTCTGCACCGAGGTGACTGCTGCACGGCTGCTGTTACTATGATGCTCTTCATAAACACTGAACCGTATCCTCATGTGACACAGGCCTCTTCTTTCACAACTTAAGTTAGGGTAGGATATTTATTTCAGAAGTGTTTCAGGCATGTTTGTTGAAATTCTCCTTTTATCAGGACTGTTACCAATGAAATAAATGCCCATCTGAAAAAAATAAATATATATATATATATATTGGTGTCAGTGGCTGATGAAGGCATGTGATCATTTGAACAAGTCAGAATGATTTGATGGCGAACTTGCCAGTCTACCTGCTAACATGCACTCTGCCTATGCACCGAGCGGAGTCTTCTTCAAGTTAAAGCCAACCCCAGTGGGAATATGAACCTCCCCTTTCAGATTCAAACAATATCAAGAAGTGATCCAAACTTCCCAGCTATTACAGAAGAACAATGAGCGCATTTACATGGACATGAGTAACCCGGTTTTGAATTTCATATGTAAACATCATATCCCGATTCTAGAAACCAGGATAAGGCTTTATTCAGATCTTGAGAAACCTTATTTTGCTACCTGGAGAACTCTGAAAGAAAACAGGCCAACCCTGGATTCCCACAGCTGCAGACTACCTGCGCAGACGCTGCCTCATCATCAGAACAAACATGGCCGCGGCAACGAGACCGTCTTACTACTGGATCGACAAATAGACTCAATTATGTATTTCAGTAATGGAAGAATTTCATATAATTGGAAGTTTAGATATAGAAAGCATCAAAATGCTGACCTATACAAGTCTGTGGTGAACAGGCTACAGGAAGACGGTTTCCTAACATGTTCAAAACAGTTTCCCCTTGCTGGAAATGAGGTGGATACCCAATATCTGCAACACGTTTTTAGCATTTAATTGTGCTAAGATTGCAATGAGCCACCATGGTCTAATTTTTCTCTGATTTCAAAATTAAGTTAAAAAAAGTGTTCTTAATCACACAGACTTTAAGAGAGCAGCTATACAGTAAGGCCTTTATGTGGGTGGGATGGAACTAGATTTTTCTCCTCCAATAATTATCTTATCAGACCATTTACACGGCTAAGAGTGATTAGCACCAGTTTAATGAGATGGCTAAAAATAGAGGAAGCACATAAAAGATCAGAGGAACCTGCTGGAGCCAGAACTTCACACTCTTGAGTGTGTGTGAGCATAAATTCACAACATCGCTGCTCATGTGTGGCGGTGTATTCCTGCACCTGTGTATTTCTCAGTTTGCGTGTGTGTTTGTACAGATGTGTGTGTTCTCCCCTGTGGGTCATGTTCTTGTTTGTTCATAACAAGTGTGTTTGTCCGTACTGTACTTCCTGTACCTCCTAAATCCTTTTTGAGTGTGCACTGAAAAGTTAAACTATTAAGATAAGTTTCAACATCTTGCCACTTGTGCAACAGAGTCATGTTTTTCTGATTTTATTGTTGAGTGCATTCTTATACTGTATAGTCTGGCTTTAATCTGTATCTGTTATCATCAATAAACCACATTCAATTATCAAAATGACATACCTTTAAAAAAAGGCCAGGATTTTATATCTGGATTGGTTTTAAAAAGTTTTAGTGACTTTATTAAATAGTTTGGCAAATGAAATCTAACTCAAATAGTAAAACAATCACAGATTTTTTTTTGACTTTTTAGAGGCAAAATACTTCATATTTAGATACAAAACTACAATAAAATAAAACAAGAAACAATACTATAGTACAAGAAAGGATATAATATATGATGAAACGATAGATGCAATATGATACAATGCGATACAACAGGTTAAAAAATAGAATATGATACGATACAATGCATTACAATACGAAACAATACAACACCACACAATACAATACGATACGATACGATACGATACAATACAACACAACACAACACAATACAATACAATACAATACAATACAACACAACACAATACAATACAATACAATACAATACAATACAATACGATACGATAAAGTAAAATATGATACACGTTATTATCCCCTGTTTTCACATCAGGCAGGCTGCCCCTGAAACCTTCCTGAGTTGCTTGTTCACACATGCATTTATATGTGAATTTGCGACTGCAGTTGTTCACACATTTTTGTTTTCATACCAGTGGTGTCACATGTGTAGTCTTTACACATTCATGATATCAACAAACTGGCGAACATAATTAAGCATTTTTATTACAAGCACAGCGATCACGGTCACGCGCTATACAAGTAAAATGGTTGTGTGTCGGTTGAAGGATAAAATGTCGGCCCACCCTCCCACTTGCTTGGGTGAATTTAACTGAATATTTCCTGCTCTGTTCTCGCATCAGTTCACCATTATCTCACATGTAAAAATCGACAATGGGGCTGGAGGGAAAAAGTCCGGGAAAAGTCGTCATGAAAAATTCTTCTGTTTGTATTCACACGTTCAGAAAAAAAAAGGAAGTTTTTAGAAGTTTTGTGCAAGTTGTGAAATTACAGAGGGGCTCACTGATGGGATAATTAGTGGTTTTGGACATTCATGGGACTCTATGGCTCAGAGGAAAAGATATGTCAAGCTTTGGATACACATGCAATACTTGCTCGCAGATACATTCTTTGAAAAGTTATTTTTTCCCCCCTGTTAGCTGATCATTGCTGGTCTATTTTTGCACTGTACATCCAAAACAATATACAAATGGAAGTACATATTTGCAACAACAGGATGCATTCAGATAAACACATAAAGAGGACCCTTTCAACAATTTCCTGAATGGGTTGCAGACTGAATCGCTGCCGTGTCACGTAAACCAGATGAAACCAAAGATAGTTTGCATTTGTTTTCAACACCAAATGAAGAGAGAACAGATGAAACCTAAAGTTGTACTTCAGTTTGGCTGTTCATATCAGTTTGAAAGACATGTATTCAGACCAAGCAGCAACACTTTCGTTGTTGAAAAATTAAGCCGATGCGGTGCAAAAAACTGCAGTTTCCTGAGTGTCCACAGGAGGGTGCACTACGCATGAGCCATCCGTCGGAGCTTATCGGGGCTGTTCGAGAGAGGTGGTGGCTCTGAACGGTGTGGTGTGAACAGCAGCATCGGAACTGCTCGGGGATTGTCGGAGGCTTTTTACCTGATTCAGAATCTGCGGCAACCAGTCAGGGATAGAAATCACTCTGACTGGCTATCTGTCAGGAACTCAGGGCCCAAGGAGAGGAAATGAAAGTGACGCAAGAAAACAAACGACAAGTCAAGAGGGCACATTATTACGAACCCGTTAAACAGAAAAAATGATTAAGCGTGTGCGCACCCTGTTATTTGTACAAGTTATTGCCTCTCGCGCGTGTGTAGTATGCACAAACTAATTTGCAGTAAGCTGCTATCACTTTGGTGTTAACAGTGCGACTTTTTGGTCCGACAGCTGCGGACAAAACGCGATGCAGCAGTCAGTTTTTGTTGCAGCTTGTGTACCAGCCTTTAGAGCTCATTTAAAATGTATTACATCGTTCAATGAATTATTAAAAATGATGCATATAAGGCATAATTAGGGGCGTGGCTGATTTGGCTGACATGTGAGGGCCCACATGTGACGTCACTGAGACTACGTCCATGATTTATACAGTTGAAAACCACCCACATTATTCTCTTTCCGACACAATAATGCAGCCTATAAAGACCTCTGGAATTAGAGGGTTTAGATCTATTACCTGACAAAAAAACATTATATATACTTGTTGATAGTGACAAAATCATGGGGAAAATTCATCCAGGGGTTTAAAGTTTGCCTACATGCACACACACACGGTAAAAGGAGGTCATGATCTCAAAAACCGTGCAAAGTGAGACGTGCAGACACCTGAAACCAGGAATTTATCTGCTAATATCATTTGATCATTTGAGCAGAGCGTTTACAGTCTGGCTGCTCTCGCCTCCACCGAAGTGACGTGAGCAACTGTTTGGGCTGAGAGGGTCAAGTAGGGTGTGTGTGTGTGTGTGTGTGTGTGTGTGTGTGTGTGTGTGTGTGTGTGTGTGTGGACACAGACTTTGGCTGGAGTAAGTTACAGTCTGGAGCAGCTGGAGCAACACACAACACCAAGCACCAACAGACGTACAGTATACAAACACACAGAGAAGGAAGAATCTATGGAGGTTAAATAATGGCAAAACTTCAAAATGAGCAGGAGGCAAATTCACATTTTTATCAACTGGAGGGATGATCTAGACACAGTTCCAGGGACCAGGTTAACGTTTGCAAAAATATGAATTATAAGTCTTGTTTTCTCTGTTCAATCCAATTTAATATGCGAGTTTGCAGCTCCCTTAAAGTAGAGCTGTTGTGCTGATCTGATCCCTATTTTATAACTCACATACGTACAGTGTTACAATGCAGGATGCCTAAACTAAACGTGGGAAAAGTTTCAGATCATGAGGTAAAGATATGTTGGAGGATAAGTCCGCAGAGTGCGCCAAACGGCTTTTTCTTGCAAATCACGGGGATAGTTCCCGGATATCAAACTGAGAATTTTACGAGACGATTTCAATCCTCAGTGTAGTTTGCTGAAACCTCTTCACATCGGCTCTCACAACTGGAGAGCAGCCGTCCCCTTGTGCAGCCTTGCAGCGTTCTGCCCCCTGAGTGTACACTAATTGTGTGGGGAGAGGGGCCTTAAAGAGACAGCAGAAGAAACAAACCATTTCAGGAAGACACTAAAATGGAAAGGAGTTTTTTGAGCTGCAAATCATTCAAAGCAAGTTTCACAGACCGACAATATAAAAGGTGAAAATGAGTATAAAATGGAATCTTTAAAGTGACTCATATTGCATCCTCAAAACACAAATCTCCCTTGCACTTAAATCTGCTCCTGTTGGCTTTCAAATGCTGAATTACAGACTGAATTCCCCAATGCATTTCTAAACATAATCGATCTCTACAGGACTGGATAAAATACTCTTTTTTGAAAAACTAAAGTTGAAGTATTAATTCCGGATTTCAAGTCTGAACATCAATACAGGAGAATAACAAAACTGCATAAACATAAATACCCCTCTAGAGTGACAACTGCTGATTATTTTCATTTCAGACCAATCTGCTGAATATAGTTACCTGCTTAAAGATGGAAAAAAGTAAAACATGTCTATCACAGTTGTCCAATGCGAAAGTTTTAAAATGTATGATTTATCTGAACAACCCACGAAACCCCCAAAACGCTTAAGTAACATCATAGAATAAAATGAAACGGACACACACCCCATGATGAGCTTGAAGTTTTGCCAAAAAAAGAGTGACTCAAATAATACTTTATGTCATTCTGCTGTTCAAACTTGTATCATGTATGCCCTGTGCTCAAATACAAGTGCCTCAAAATGTTACCAGAGGTTAAATGAAATAAAGATGTTCTCTCCTTTTCCCAACTGGTTTTGTAATAATTGAGCTTCCATAAACATACAGACTGTAGACACATGCAGACAAGCTGTGATCAGACTGTGGGGAGGTGTTTGGGGTTGGGGGGGGGTTGGATTACTTCTGCCAGCCTCTTGGCCGTACCCCCTTTCCAGTCTGTGGCTGTTGCTAAAGCTCAAACTGAATGAAGCAACTGACGGACAGCAGGCCCTCTTGTTTCTTTGAATGACAGCCTTAGCCTTCAAAACAACAGAAATAAAACCACAACAAATGGGACATTGTACACCAGAAGTTATACATGTGAAGGTGGCATTGTCATCTTGGACTAATCAACACATTCTTCCAAGAAAATGTAAATATTTGACACCATAGACTACAGCCAATCCAGAAACCAGACACCAGAAACCCACAGCAACGTGTTGAGAAAACAAACCGTCTAATTTAATTACAATCTGCAGTAGAAAGAGTGTGTAAACTGTCCTTTCTCATTTGCTCAATAGTAAAAACGCAATAACTGGAAACAGTTTTCTCCTCTGGACTTTGATATCTCTAATTATGCCCTGTTAAATGACTAAAATAAAACAGCTTTATTTATGTTTGGTGTCAAAACCACCCAATGGGTTTTTCACATTTTGAAACACACCATATGATTGTGGGGCAATTATACTCCTATCAGCCATAACATTATGTTGACTGTTCATTCTAATGCAATCAAATACAACAGCTCTTCAATGAATTCTACTTTTATGGAGCTTCTACAGTTTTTGTTGACTTTGTCAGAAAGGTGATACATCTACTTTCTGTTGAAGTTATCCTGGGTGGTGTTGTATGGGGGGGAGGGGGGGTTATGATATTTTAAAGAGGAGCAAAATATCAGAAAGACCATGTATTAAATAGCAAAGGTGGTCATTATGCTATGGATGATCGTTGTTGTGTTCCCCCATACACGTCAATCACACTGAAAACCCATTTTGATCTGACCTGCAGAGTTGCAGACCACTGAGCTGTTGTTTCTAAGCTAACTCCAACACTGGAACACTGTTGTTTTAAGGCCACTTTTACAACGATTTTAGCCGAAGACGATATCCTTTTGTTATTTGCATGACAACAGTGTTTTGGGTGCCTGACAACTGAAAATTAAAAAAAAAGAAAAAAGGGTTCTAGAGTGCAAACTTCTGAAAACAGCACTATTTCCGTCCTCACGTAAACTGGTATTAAGGTTTAAGGTTCAAGGTTTCTTTTGTTAGTACCAAAAGATAAATTTGATATGCAGACAGGAAATCAGCGTTCACAGAGATAAATAAATACAACACGTTACGTTGTTTCTCTGACAACACAGGCTTCAGGCACATTCAGGCTCAGGTGCATTACTGTTCCAGTTATAGGCATGCGTAAGTAGGTGGACTACAACAACAATGGCAGACACTCAAGTTCTGTTTATTCTGATTAATCCCTTTTGAGACATTTTCTTGAAACATGTAGTTTAGGGTCACTTAGGATAACAGTCCCTCATTATTGTCCACTCAAACTTTTGTGTGTTAGCCATTTTTGTATGTTTACACCTCACCATTATTTGGAAGGAAGAGCATGTACCCATACGTGATGTTACATTACAACGGTCTAGGCCAACTATTGGTCTGTAATGTATACAACAGGGGTTAAAGAATTTGCAGAACTGTGTGCCCTGTGTACAGTGTTTTCTGAACACCAAAATGTTTTTGAAAACACAAACGAAAAACAATTCCGTTATCATATGGATCATTCTTGTATGGATATGGCTTAAAACAGCTATGGCTCTGTGGGAAGAGGCGGTTGTCTCTCAACCGAAGAAAAGAGCTACACAAGCTTGAGTCCATTTACCATTCTAAAACAGTGTTCAAAACTATAAAAAAAAAGTACGCTGAATGTGCATGCTTATGTTAACAGGGAGAAAACTTTCAACTTTGCTGTCCGTTTCTCAGTTGCAGAAGATACTATGGAACAAGCAGCCTTGAAAAAATGTAGAACTGAAGAGTTGTAAGTTTAGACCAATGAGGAGGTAAAACTTTTCACTAAATATTTGACATCAGTATACTGTAAGGAGGTAAACAGGAATGATGATGTGTGATGTAATCTGGAGTAGTGGTAATAGGACAGTCTGAAGGACATCAAGAAGGACAAACAGGAAGCAAACATTTTCTCAGAGTCTCCTTTACCACAATTACAAATGAAAACCCTTAACAAAATGCCATAGAAGGATTTATGTTCGTAAAGAGAGATTGTGTGATGTTTTGTGAACTAAATGGAAATTTGTGATACAATGCAATACAGTGTATAATCAATGATCTAGAAAAGAGGAAACAACATCATTAAGTGCCAACAAACAGCTCTAAGTCAGATAAGATTAGCTTTATTATCCCCTCAGGGACATTTTTCTTGGACTCCAGTGCACATATAGCTCGCCTCAGCTAGTATGGACCAAGATTGCAATTTTGTTTATTTTTTTAGTCTATTTAAAACATCCCAAGGTTTTCAATCTGACGTAGACTCTCAGACCCTGTTTGGCTGGTTTTCTATAAAAACAAATTAACTTGAACCTTTTCATTTTTTTATTCAAGTGCACTATACTTAACATGTTATTGTTATTGTTTTGCAGTGGACATGACCAAACTTGCCATTTTTTTCTTAGAAAAATCATTGTGGTTGTCATGTGCTTGAATACAAGTGTGTGTTCCTGGTGGAAGAGAAGGTGCTGATATTGTGTGTGACTTGTTGGTGTGGGTGAGCTGTTAGCTGGGAGAGGCCAGGATGGGAAGTCTGGGAAAGTCTTAATGACAGACTAGTGGCGAGACGAGACACAGAGCCATAACCATGAATCACACGGTAATTAATGACCAGGTTCCCATGGTCGGGGCTTGTTTGATGGTAAAACAAAAGCTATCTGGACCACGCAAGCGTTATTTACACACACATTAGATAGATTAAGATTGGGGGAGGCAGGGGGAGGGGGCGAGGTTAAAGAGAGCCACTTACACTGTGTTTGCGATAAGAGGAGGGTTACTAACATGACCAGCAGGTAAAGTGGAGACGAGGTGGACTGGAGCTAATGAGGGAGTGTGAGACCAGCTGGCTGCCTGTCTGCAGAGTGAAGGGGAGGGCCAAAGGTCCCGCTAATGATAGCCCCGGACCCTCCAAACTACAGCGGGGTCACTCGGAGGGGCAATAAAGCAAAGTCAGCATGCATAAAGACGTTAAACACACTGAAGATCATGTGGGAGCTGCAGGCCTGTTTGTGAACTTACAGTCACGTATCCTTTTTTTTCTCACCTAAGAACAATGAGTCATGTAGGCAGTTTCTCACAGGAAAGAAAAAAAAGAGAAGGAGGTGATACAAAGGGTGAGAACAGAGGCTAAAAATTGAAGAAGTCTCGTATAATGTGATACTGTTTGTGCTGCAATAAATCAATTGTTGTAACACACACCTAATGACATTCTGCTAAAACCCTATGGAGCCCTATGACCTTAAGACGGACTGAAGTTACATTTTTGTGACCTGAAGACCTTTCTTAATTTCTGAAATATGTTGCTCTCACACTAACTGGCATATGCAAAATATCTTAAACGTCAGGGTTTGATTACAATTTCCAAAGCGAGGTGTGAATCAAATGGCCACTGAATGCATCAACCAATCAGAGCAATGAAACTTGTAGTTAACAGGATATTAAGCTGAGTAAGTAGCTAGTGCCAAAATCCCACATATATTGCTTTAATATCAAAAAGGTTGATATTTTTTAGCATAACATGTTTCAAATAGGTTCAAGTTAAACCGGTATCTGTGTGACATTAGACTATTGTTGCCAGAGCACATTGATGATTACAATCATGTTAAAAAAAAAAAGAAGTGGGGCAACAAATGTGAATAACAATATGAGGTGACATAATTAAGAAGTCATTTTATAAAATGGGTAATACTGTCGAGTTTTGGAATGTACCACATAATGGCGGCTGGTTAATAGCGGCTGCTAGGGCTGCTGCCCCACCACTTCACACAGGGAGAACAAGGAGAATGACAGATTTTTACTGGATGACGCAGGAAGAAATATGCCTATGAACACATTACACACCACCGTCCCAAAATGAGGCATCAGAGGGATGATTCCCATGAACCAAGGCATAAAGAATGAGTCATTCCCTGAAGCTGACCAAAACTAGCATGAGAAATCAGCTTTTTTTTTTTTAAGTTTGCCTCCACAGAGTTTAAGAAATGTATGCATGTAAGAATGAGTTCATATGGTGTTGTTTGTTAAGGATATTAAGATAAATTGATTGTTTCCCTCGATGAAATTACCACGATGAGATTCTAAATCTGTTAGCCAGCTAATTGCATTTTCCATGTTACATGTTAGCATCAAGCTAATGAAGCAAGACATAAATCACTGTCCATCTGAGAGAAACTTTGCCCCCAAGAACAATGCACCAGCCCCCACTGCATCTTGGTTGTTTTTAACAGTTATTCCTCCCGTACAGTCGGCCTGCCCTGAAAATGTGGGTCAATATTTTTCCTGAACTGAAGGAGAACCAACAATTCTCAAAGAGCAGATATCGTCTTTAAAAAAAAAAAAACTCTAGAAATTACAGAAATTACAACCACTGTACCAAACGCACTATTATGGTAAGAATGTGTGCAAATGACAGCAAAAAGTCAAAACTGTCTATTTATTTTATTTCAATATGTATGACTTGGCTCTAGGGGTAGGGATGATTATTATGGCTGATTGAAGTGTGTTGGCAACTATTGTTCAGAATTGCTGTAAAATGAAGTGTAGCTTTTTGATTTTTAGAAACCATTGTAAACATTGACAACTAAATAAACTCATGTTAGCATTTCCAAAATGCTAACATACTAGTACCTCAGAGCACCCACACAGAAAAGCCAAAGAGACTCTTTACTCAGCATTGAAAATATTTTGGTGTCCAGTCAGTTTGGTTTGATCGTTTTTGCGGTTTTAATTAAGATTTTGCATGTACACTAACACTTAAAGAAACTAAACTAATCAAAATGAACACTTGGGAAAATGCCAAGTAGTGCACGTTGATGAGTATTTGAAGAAAGTAAGTCATGTTTTCTGTTACTCATTGCATTATAGTGCAAAATAAACGAGATGAAATGAGATTAAGTCCAGATGAAGGATTATGAGAGTTGTTATAAACCTAAAAGTTTATTAAACACAACTTCACAAGTTTCTTCGCTCTGAATTAATCCCTGGACAAGAAGCATGTTTGTAGTTAAATATACCCACTATGTGTACTTACAGTGTGTTGGTTACCCACAGATGTCAAACTCTCCTTTGTTTTACCTCCCACACTGTGTACAAACATGCATAGCCTTTCACAATAAAGACACCACACAGAGACCATAAAACCAGTTTCAGAGTGCATAATGTGAGACAACATCCTTAAACACACGGGCCAATTAAAGGGGCCGGGACAATTAAAGGGAAGGACGTGCACCCTGCAGAGACAGCGAGCAGGCGGGCTGTCAGCCACGCAGAGGGCGGGGCCGGCTGGGTGTGAGCAGGAAGTCCTGACAGGCGTGAGAACAGGAAGATAAAAAGGCA
The DNA here is from genome assembly GCF_963930695.1 of Labrus bergylta. Taxonomy (NCBI): domain Eukaryota; kingdom Metazoa; phylum Chordata; class Actinopteri; order Labriformes; family Labridae; genus Labrus; species Labrus bergylta. The sequence continues at coordinate 16,964,593 of NC_089212.1, read as the reverse complement.
GACAAGTTTGGATTATGGTGGACAGCATGCACACAAACACACCGAGCGGAAGTTCTCACAATTTAGCCACAATGCTAATCATACAGTTTCTCACTGTATAGCTGTAAAACAAAGTGACAATTCTGCTTTGTGGTGATTTTAGATGTGTTTGCAGGCTTTACACCCACACATGGTTTCATAATAGATGCATGCTGTGTTATCATTGTTCACATGCTGAGAATAAAACCAAAAAAGCAAAACCCTATGAATCAAATGCACATACAAGGTTGATACACAAACCAAAAACACCCCCCGGTATGCAGAAACTTTTTTGTATGCACATACAACGGGAGCAAAGAACGCACATAAGATTTGTGTTTATGCTCCTAATCCTTCATTATAGACTTTATAAAACATGGACACATTCTAAGTTGCGTCACCCATTTGTAACTGAAGCAGACTTTTAAAGCTGTTCTCTTTATAACTCTTTCAACATGTTGCTATGTGTGAATACTTTCAGCAGCGTGCCTTGGAGCCTGTAGCAGTACATTTCAAATCAAGCTACTTAAATGTCATCATCAACACTTTTGGATTCTAATTCTGATTAAGAAATCAACAAACTCCATGAATTTGTGATGAGGTCACCCTTGTGAAAGAGAAAAAAGTGCCACTTGTTGGATCATTTTTGTTCCTTTAACATAATTTTTTAAAGCAAATATACACTCATGGATAACTATTTTAAAGCTGCAGCACTGCTTTCAATTCCTAGTTCTGCAGTGCAGCTAAAAGTCATCACAAACTGAACCCGAACCACGTGCAGCCCACAGCTGAGAGTGAACTCCAACACTTGATGATATCTAAGAGGATTAGTGGGAGGAATTTTCCTTTAAGCGAAGTTTCCACCCACGGCGGCGCTCTTGTCACATCCCACAGCCTCACACCGTTTTCTCTCCGAGCCACACAATCAGCTGTGAGAGCCCGGACACTTCACACAGCGTCGAGAGGGAGCTATTTTCAGCCGGCGTCAGAGGGGAGCTCTCTCGAAAATGTGTACAGTGTTTTAGACCTGTGTGTGTGTGTGTGTGTGTGTGTGTGTGTGTGTGTGTGTGTGTGCGCGTGTGTTAGGGGGAGCACATGTGTTTGTGTGCTTTTATGCTTGCTTGCACGTTTGTAAATGTGTACACTTTTGTGAATGCATGCATGAGTAGCGATTGTGCATGAGCCTGCAAGCATGCAGCTTGCTTTGATGCAAATAAATGTGTGAAGGTTTAAACAATAAAAACATTTGAAAAAAAAATAAAAAGATTTACAAAACAGAATTTGTTTTGCAACTTGTTGGGGCTGTAGCTGGTTAGTGGCTTCTTCCATCTGGCCTAACGCTGCACTATGACCAGGAAGTAAACAACAGGACAGTGGACGAATAGCATCTCGTAACATGGCCCAGTTTGGTAGTATTTAGCATTTCAGTGGAATGAAGATAAAGTTATATGTGGGCTGTGTCAGGTTGAACTGGCATATCGACCAGAGCAAGGCATGTGGACGTAGGACTAAATGCCTGCAAGGAGGACTAAAGGCAACACAATTAGCAACCCTCTGCAAACCCATTTGCCTGCCACGGCAAACAACTTCCACAAACCACATCTGTCCACTAGCCTTTCTTTTATGTCTTCTATGTTAGTTTGTTTGCTGTTTATTCTGAAATTTCCGGCCAAATTTGGCCCACAATGCACTGCTGCACTGCACAAACTCAACTCTGGTGCACTTGGAAGTGAACCAAGTCTCTTTGGTTTTCAAGCGGCACGGAGTTCGGTTCTTTGGTCTACACGAGAGGTTATTTTAGCGTTCACACCGCCCCAAACCAAAGAAACTTTTAGACCAGCCACACCACAGTTGGTTTCAAACGGACCAAACAGCTCAGGTGTGAATGCACCCTTATACATGTATATCCTGCTTGTGAGTGTGATTTTTCAACAATTTGTTGTCTGAATTTGGTTTTTGCCTTGAGAGTTCAACACATTTTTGGTGTTTCTTTTTTCCTTGGTGTGAAGCCTAAGCCAAAGCGGTACCTAAATTTTAAGGTAATTTTCTTAGGGCCCACAAATCAAGTTATTGTGTGTTTGGGATAAGACTTTAAGGCCAAAGAACTTCCAAAAAAAGTTTATACCACCAACAGGTTCATGGTTTGTGACTTTTCCTGCTTTATTGTTGTTCCATATCTCTGTTGTCATGAAGTAACATAGAAGGGGTGATTTGTATGGTCATTTATATCCCAACAAAGTTTTATGAACCTTGAGCACCAGTGAGAAAACTTTTTCAGGAAGGGAGGGAAGAAAGGAAAGTTATTGTGTCATGGAGTTTCTGCTTGAAATATGGAGTCGGCATAATCAGGATGAAAAGCTGACCTGTGAAGTCAGCTCAGCAAGTGGGAACATGCTCAGTGGAGGAACTACTCAGCAGAAAGGCCTGCAGAGTGCATTACTGATGTTAGTGCATCTAACTTACAAACAGCCCTGCTGTCATTAACAGCAACCTGGAGGCCTTACAACAGACAGGACTGCAACGGGACCCATGAATTGCAACCTGGAAAAACATGACGTTGCCAAAAGATTGTTTACACGCATTGATCTTCCAGTAAAGTTGTGTTTCCACATGTCTACATGGTGGTGCTGTTTGTCTATTCGAAGGACAATGCGTGCATGCATTTGTGTACCCCCTGAGTGTTGCATCCAAACAAGTGTTTAATTGTTCACTTCCTGCATTCAGTGAGCTGAAGAAACAAACATACACAAACAGCTGGTCCCACATGTCCTAATAAGAGAGTGGCTGACTGGCAGAACATCCTTTCCACCCCACCGCAGATTAGATTACACTCCTTCAAGGCTCCTTACTATGCCAGGCAAAGGCCTCCTCGTCTGATGACTCCATCTACTACAGCAACTGCTTCTAAGAACTGTCTGGTGGTTAAAGGGGAACTCTACTGAAAGTCTTTCTTTTGATATTTAACATTCATCACCTGTAGCTGGGAGGAGGATGTCTTATAGCCTGGGAGCCAGTCAATCCTGACGATTTATGTTTTCTTGCCCGTGGAAGATATATCTGGTCCACATTCCATTCGGACAGATTTCCATCCAACCTGGATCATGGCAGGGCAATACTCAATATATAATATGAGGTGGGATTAGAGCACCTTTGAGGTGTTAATGTAAAGAATGGCTTGCACTGATGCAAAAGCTATTGAAACTGCTGTGCTACTCGATATTAAAACACTAGTCAGTAGTTCGTGTAACATATATGATAAATGTTTGCTCCTAAATCAAAAAACGCCAAACATCTGTTGAACTAGAAGTCATATGTTACAGGTCTCAAACTGAGATCTCATGCAGACAAGATTTGCTGTATAAACAGAAGAAAAGAATGAGACGGGCAACTGTGCTTCTTTACAGTTTGATCTTGGAACTATCTAAGATTGGCTGTATTGTACAGAGGCATTTTGTATCCATTGCTAAGCCCCTTGAAGAACCAAGAGGTTTCAGACTCATTTGCATTTAATAAATTGGTGTGGCCATCGATGCCAGGCTAAATAACGTGTTTTAAAGTAAGAAAGATTCCACATAAAGATGACGAAACCAACAAGGGTGGTAAGAAACTGCAAAGAACTCTTCTCAAGGAACGTTTGCTTAGTTTATTTTACAAATCAAGTAAAATCCTTCTGAAAGAAATCCAAAAAGTCAATTTGAAAACATAATCAATATAGCAGAATTTTGGACCAAAAGAGGAAGATGGTAACAGTTATATTTCCATAGCCAAACTTCTAAGCAGCTTAAACGTAAAGTCAACCTTGGTATCCAGGTTTAGTGTCAATCTTGTAACGGTTTTACTCTCAATGGGCCTCATTCACTAATATATGCGTAGAAATGTTCTTTCTCTGTGCATAAAATAAGCGCATACGCAAAATCAGCGTCGGATTCAGGACACGTGCGTTCCCGCCAATTTTGTTCTCACCACCTGGTAGTGAATCAGAATCATTCTAAATCGACGTGAATCTGCAATCAGAGGCGCTGCTTGTCAATAGGCAAGGCAGGCAACTGCTTTTAATCAGCATAGTACCACGACCTCAATATAAGGACATCCGATTGGTGTATCAGAACAAGAGCGGTGAGGTGGAGACACAAGAGAGGGCCCCAAAAGACAAAAAAAGCGGTGTGTCTGAGGGCTTAGATGCCGTTACGGGGAATTACAAAAACATATATCATGGGATTGGTCATTTATCAATAAATTTAGATATTTTAATTTAAACATTGTCATAAAATTGTACATATTGCACGTTTAAATGGCCATCTCTAAGTCGAAGAAGACAACATTCTTGATTCGGTTTCTAATTAAACCTCAAACCACCACTCAGAACTCAGAACTCTACTTATATTGGGTTTCCTGTTCCACATGGATGGAAATATCTTGCTATAGCTGTTACAATCCCTGTTTACTTTTGATTGTATCGGATCTACTGATACACTTAACTTTCGATATGGCCACTTTGGCCATCTTGTGGTTGTGATGTTCTCGTCTGCTAATGTGTTTTATCCAAGTGTGCTGCTTTTTCTTGACTGTGTATTGATAACGATTTCTTCTTTTTTCTGCTGTTGTCTGTTTTGATGTCATGTTGTAAATGTGTCATTTAATAACAAGATGACACATCTCAAGGGGTTTATCAAAATGAAATGCTATGTCCAGGCTATTTGCTGCTCCTTAAATTTGGTCCTCATGACTTATTGAACCTGATAAATCACAGTTACAATAAACCCTTAATTTAACCCCCATGTGTAATTATTACCCACATCAAGTATTGTGACGAACACAAACCAAACAAATCCTTACGCAGTTCAAAAAGAAAAAAAAAAAAGATTATCTAAGCCAAGGTTTGACATGCTCACAGCTTTTTTATAATGATGACAAGTACAAGTAAAGCATGAACAGAAAGGACAGGGAAGCATGACGGGTATAAACAGATACAACTGATTCCCAAAGAAAGAAGAACAGGGTAATGTCTAAATAAAAGACTCCAGTGTTTGATGGTGTTAACTGATCAACAGAAACACAAGCATGAAATGGTGGGAATTGTTGTCTTAATGCTGGCAAAGAGATTGAAAAATCTCAAAGGCAAGTTTATCATGGCTCAGAAAAACGTAATTTTCATGAACTGGTTTCAGTGATCGAACTAATAATTCAAAATGTAAACAGAAATGGGAAGAAAGATTTAATATTTAACACAGTTTTGTTTTGTTTTTAAATATATATTTTGGGCTTTTCTGGCTAGTTTTATAATAGGACAGCGCATGAGAAACAAGAAATGTTGGAAGAATAAAGTCATGGGCGAGATGCAGCAAAGGTCTGTGGGCGGATTCAAACTCACGGCCAATTCGGCAAGGACCATAGCCTATAGAGCTTAGGCTATCGGGCGCCCCAAATGTTTAACACTGTTTCAGACCTAATTTAGGCGTATCTGTCTGAGCCATGACCTAATTGGTCATATCTGTAATCAGATTGAAATTGCAACACGTGTAGAGTTATTCAATCTCTATCAATCTCTTTCTTTCTGAAACTACCTCTTTAAAAGTCTGGCAGTCTCTCCTTGCCACTGTAACGTTGCTAAATGTTGCCAAGTGCTGTGCTCATGCTGGGTAAATGTTTAGCCTATTGTGTATATAATATAATAAAGAGTCTAGACCGGCTTATTTTGTTAGGTGTCTTGAGTTATCATGCGTTATGTATTGGGACTATACAGATATAGATGAATTGATTCATCAATTGATATGTTAGCTTGTAATCAAGTACTTATTGTACACTCAGCCCCTGAACATGAATATAGCAGCAAAAGAGTGTAGTGAGTATACACTCTGAACAATACTGGGGTGGACACCTGTTCATTCATATGGTGTCTGGTGGTGTGTAAGGGTCTAATGTTATGCATGTGATATACTGTAAATCTGTCACTCCCTGCTTTTGAATCTATTAATAAGCCACATGCTGTTATGTCAGAGACACGTTTCCATATGTTGTCAATGTAATGGACAATAAAGCTGTCAACTCTGCAACCATTGGTGGATGAATGATGGAGAAGAGACAGAAAACGTGGTTAGAAAACTAGATTTTTACTTTACTTGTGAGGGTTACTAAAGAACTGTACAAATGATGGACTTCTTCAAAGAGTTAAGGATTTTGATGCTTTGAAGTTAACTTTTGAAGGTTATAAAAAAAAAATGCACACCCCCCCCACCCCATAATCCTTTCTACGTTGCTTTCACACCATGTTTGCTCCCACATTTCTTTTGAATATCAGCACCTAATAGGTTACTGATCTTACATCTTTCTTTAATAAGATTTGACATTTAAACACTTGTACAATCTTCCAAATCCAACCCTGACTGACGTCGCAATGCATCATTACAGGATTAGTTCATGAAGAACTCCAAGATTGCAAACTTTACCCTCTTCAATGCTGAACAGCTCCCAAATCTGGCCCTCTTAATGAAAGTCTAATCATTTAATTTGTTTTAATGTATTTTGAATACCAAGTCAAAGATGTCAAGTATTCCCTTTGAATGCTATAGGAATGGCCTAAACATCTGCTGGATCAAAAAATCGCATATAAAGCCTTTAACTCAATAAAGGCTCAACAAATCACACGTTAAAAAAAAAAAAAAAGCTGGTGAAAGGCCCATTGTTTAGTCGATATGGGGAAGGTGTTTCACCCTTAAGTGACGAGGCAAACTTTTACATTCCTGCCAAAAATCCATCAAAACCTTTTGCTTCATTTAATCCTGACAGAATGAACTGACAAATTGTGCATTCAAGATGTCTGATTGCATGACATGAACAAAATTAGCCAACAGCTTTCATCACCAAGAGTTTGAATTGCCTGAAATAAACATCACCAAGGATACTATATGTCTTCATGATGGACAACCCCGATAAGATAAAGGACAAGAAGGTGCCTGCCAATGTTTATTCTGTGAGAGGATGTTTGAGTAATCCTCACAGTCCGTAAGATTTCTATTCAGAGCACCAATCTAGCTCACTTTTGCTTCTGCAGAGAACGAACATGCTGTCCCCACCACCATGCAGCTACCAAGGTCTGGAGGACAGTGGATGTGTGCCACCTCTCTGGAGGGTGATTTTGGAAAGGGCGGGGATCGGGGGGGGGGGGGGGGGGGGATCTGCTGATGTTCTGTTGACAGTGTGTTCAGGAAAAAGGCAGCTGGGAATGCAGAGCCAGCGCTCCTCTGTGTCTCCCTAATCAGGCCTGTCCTGTTGTTAGCTGCTACCAGTCAGAGCCGCTTTGATTCTCTCACGAAGCTTTGGTACAAGAAAGTCTAATGTCATGCACATACACTATCACAAAGGAATATGACCCTTTTTTGTGCAAGTGCTGTTTTAATATTACGCCCTTTGCTTATTTGCTCTCTTGCATATTTCCATGTCAAGATTTATTTTCTTAATAAGAGGAAGATTCAAAAGGATTTTCCACCAATACCTTTATACCTGAGACAACCACATCGTGGCCATTCTTTTACACAAAGCATTACAACTGATAAGAATCCAACCAGCAAAGGGTTGTGGGTGTCTTCGCCATGTTACGGTTTCTACCTTAACACACTTCAATGCAATCCGGAGTCATATAATTCAAACATGATGAGCATTGTACCCAAAAGTCTCAGTTTTAGGGAGTCTTATCGGCAAGCCACAGAAATGGCTGAGCCCCTGAAAGGCCCAGTTAGTGGGCCCTCCCCAGATGGGATTTAACATATTGGATCCGTAGCTTTGGTTCTTGCTCTCAGATCATCTTTTGGATTGGACAGAAAAAAGTTTGTTAACTTTTTATCATTGGGCTAAAATGCCCCAGCAAGCGCCTTCCTTTTCGTGTCATTTCTTTCCCCCAGTTTTTGTGCAGCTCCTTGCATTGCTCTGAATAGGCCGACATAACTAGCCCAACAGTCATGTTCAATCAGGAACGTGACTGTTCAAAAAGGGCTCATACCATTGTCAGAAGAGGGGTTTACATCTGAGGCCAAAACAAGCATGAATAAAAGTGTATTACAGTAGTAGTGCTTTGCTTTGCTTTGCTTAAACGGCAGATTAGTGAGCACACAAGGCATCAAACTAGCAAAGTGTTCCAGTTTAAGATGAAAAATGTAGAAGTGTGAATCTTGCCACTGGTAACAAAAAAAAAAAGCTTAGAAAAAAAAGGCCTCAAACAAAAAAAGGTTTGGAGACAACTGACTTACTTGATTTAATAATGTGACATCATCAACCTCAAAACAGTGGGAAGACCAGCGAAAGAAAGAAAAAACACCATCAATGATAGTAGAGCAGCATTAATACAGCAGTAATGCTGTATAAAGTGAGGGGGTATGAGGGCACTTACATTTCTGACCTACACATTTAAGTTACTAGTTTCAACTATTGCATATAAAATAACATCCTGTCATCTACATAACATCATTCCTCACATATGACAACTTCTTATTATTTTTCACTTCTATCTGTACCATATAATGTTGTTCATTACGAGATAATATTGCACCTACAGAAAGGCACAAGTAATGAGGCAGTCCCTCATAAAAAAAAAAAAAGAAGCTGAACATGTACCACTGCAGTGCAGCAGAACATCATCTTTCATTTTAATTAGTCTGGCTTACAAAAGATCTTTGCTAATGTTCCAGTCAGACACTGCAGTTATTGTTGTACCCAACAGGCACAACAAAACACAGGTGAACAAACAGGGCTCAACCTCTCCAAAGCAACTTGAGTGCAAAGATATTTTTTGTTTCTGTCTAAGCCGCTGTCAAACATGATCCTGGTGCCTGGAGACCAAACCAAACACTGCAGATTTAGAGAGGAACAGAGGGAGAGAGAGAGGAGCCCTCCATGTGTCTTCATTAATGCATAATACAGTTTAAAGGGTTATTTAAGTTGGCAGACAGAGAAAGAACATATTCTCACTTCCAGTTATGGCCGTAGGGGTAAGAGTAGAGGCAGGAGGTGAAACATGATTGGTCCCTGGAGAGAAAACAAGTCAATGCAGCAACCACATTAGACAAGCCTTGATACAGTGCAGCAATTAAGAACACATAAACAAGACAATAAATTAAAAGATGTAGGGGTTTATAAACACTAGAAATAATTTGCACGGATACTCAAACTATATTGTATACATTATTTTAAATAAAACAGGGTGCACACTACAAGATAATCAGGCTGATTTTGTGACCGATTCTCCACAATCAACAAAATTAATTCAAGATTTTATGAAGGTCCTCAAGATTATCTTGCCCGAATTCCTTGTGCTGTTAAGTGTGTTAAAGGGATAGGTAGGTCTTTTTTAAATTGGGTTGTTGGATCTTCTTGTCAATAGTAAAGGGTAAAAGTATGTATATTATACCAGAGATGTTGGTCAGCTCAGCTCCTCTATTATGGAAACGGGCACAGAAGCTAGGCTATATATTGTAGCAGACGTGTACGTTTGTTCCACGTAAATTGGCTAAATTTAAAAAACAACTTCTGGGTTAATGTGTGCTACATTGAACACACCACAAAGATGTATTTCTTTTTCCTGTCACTTTACACAGTTGCTACCCAAAAAAGGCAAACTGCCTGTAAAAAAGTGTTAAAAGAAAATTACCTAAAGGGTAACTGGCAGATCAAGTGACAATTTTGGTTAAGGGAGTTATTTGATCATCATTATTTACGGGTTTTAACAATTGTAAGTTTCATCAACTTACACTTTTCTGGCATTCATTCCTTTATTGCATTTTTTCATTCTCATTCTCTGTTCTTCGATCATTCTTTGTTCAGAATGACTTCATGAAAACTTCCAAAAGTATATACGTCCTTCATCATTGATTTATTGCCTAGAGAGAGTAGGACGTGTGGGAAACATTGAATATATGAAAGGAGATTTCCTTCCTTTATATTCATTATTACAGACTGAAATACTGTGTGTAACAATTGAAAGCTACATGCATCAAACCCACAACTGGTAGACAATCAAAGTCCGCCCACGTGTTGAAAAAGACTGGGATTGAAAAAGAAAATAGAACAAGTGGCACTGGGCGGAAACCTCCTTCTGAAGTGTATTTCCTGGTTTATATAAGGGTCCTCCATGTGTCATAAATCTATTAATACACCGCCACCAATTTGAATCCAACCGGGGCCTTCAAATGCACCATTCCCCCCGCAATGCAACTCAACACAGCCTGTGTTGCACGTACACACGCAAGAGCTTTGTGCTTGTGTTTGTTATCAGCAGGAACCCGGGTCTACATGAGGGAGGAAGTGTTACTGGTTCCCACCATAACTCAGCACAGGCCTAATCAGTAATGCTAGCTTGATGAATGGAAGGCTACAGTACAAACAGGCCTTTTGTCGCGAGCCATAAACAATGAGTCCGACTGGTATATCTAACAATTATAACCACTCTTCAAGGACTTCTTAACATATCTAAATGTGGTCTCTACCCCTCCCCCATCTCTACACCCCCCCCCCCCCCTCCTTTTAGCACCAGTCATGTGGTTTTGTGAAATGACAGGCTCCACGTTCTCACACACAGTAAATCAGATACACACACAACCATACATCACTGTTGGCGTTTACACTGTGTGACCTCCACCAAGTAGTTCACGAATGTCAGAATATGGAAAGAAGCAATGCGACAATCTACAGTAGTAAATGATAACCTCTAGGTTCTCACGCTTTGTAGTCACACACAAAGGACTTCAACGAGCCACTTTTGACTGACAGTGTTTTCAAACTCAAAAGGCAAAAAAAAAAAAAGGTTGTATATTGGTCTATATTTAGCTTCAAGTTCATTTAGCAGAATAGCTTACTGTCCAAGAAAGAATTTGAGAAAAAAGTCACTGACAGCCTAATAGTATACTAAGCGATTGGATTAATAGCAGCTAACACCATTGCTAATGTGCTTCATGTGTTCAATCATTTATTTCAGTTACTCCGTGTGTTGCAGTATCTGGAAGTAGTTTGCCGTACAATGGGTTCGATGCCTTCAGTGTAATCATGCACATAGCAGCTAACAGTTATTAGTAGTGTTTCTGCTACTTTATTTCAGTTGATGTGTGTGTTAACATGCTAACTTAGCAGCTAACGACTACCTGTATAGCTATATAATGTGTAAGATACTTTACTTCATGTGTGTGAAAATGCAGCTTTCTAGCAGCTATTAGTTGTGAGCCTGTTAAATGGTGTTAGCACAGAATTAATAAATAACTACATACTGACTGTACTTGGTACTTTGTGGAAAGCCTTACAATAACTAACAGTTAGATTTGTAAAGTCCTGGTTCATCATCTTTTGCAACCTGATAGAGTCACGTATGGGCCTGCTGAATTTACCTGAAGTGAAAACTAAATCAGGTGATGGTGCATTTGAGATCTGTAGAAATTTGAATTTATTTGTAAAAGTGGTCTTAAAACATTGCTTTTCTCTCGTGCCTCTATTTGTTCTTTTTTAATAATAATAGTTTGTATTGCGTTTTTTTTATTTCTATCTTCTGTAAAGCACCTTGAGTTTACATTTGTATAAAACAAGAAAAGAAAATTTGATTTGAATGGAACTTGTCTGAAAGCAGAAAGATATTCATTCAGAGATGTCATTGATATTTACATCAAGTTCATAAGTACACTATGTGCCTGAACATAATCGAGTTCAGTCAGAGTCTGCATGAGAATGAGCACTCCGGGGGAATTTTGGTGATTTGTCCAGGGGCTGGTAGGCCTGGTTGTTAAGAAAAAATAGTTTTTGCCGTATAGTTAATTCAATTTCAATAGAAAGCTCTTTGGAAATAATATTTCATAATTAGCTTCTGAGACACAATTATGTAAACGACAGCCCTTTGACCTCATAATGATGAGGGCAGGCATACTGTATTCATCTCTGACATTTTTATATAAAGTGTGACTCCAGAGAATAACATGTTTGGGTTTATGATTTTATATAAACAATTTTACCCCCTTACCCAATTGCCTTATTTAAAATAAAATCAGAAAATGCATTATTTGGTTTACAAGATCCATTAGATATATGGTGAAACAAGGACCAGCAAATAAAAACATTTAAAATCTTGGTAGAATTTTGAGGCACTGTAATCTCTTACCAAACCTCTGTTAAAAAACACACACAAAAAAACTATAATTTAACAGATTATATAATTGAAATCTCAATTTTTTCATTGAGAATCAGATTATCAGTTAGGATGTTAAAATCAAGCAATCATTCAAATATCAACTTTGAACCTAAGAAGTCTTAAAAAGGCAAATTAATGGAATTTTAAAATTCAACAACTCCATAATAACTCCAACACACTTCAAAGCTGTGCATGATCATGTGATTTAATCCGACTCTTTCGAAGAGTTTTCACATAGACCTTATGATGGGATTGCTTTGTCAACAACATCAAAGATGACGTAATCTATCGAGAAATACAGCTTTTTATTCATGCAAGACATTTTGATTAGGCCTTGTCTCATTTTTGGCCAAGGGGCACTGAAGCCTATGTCAGCAGTCACTGGCCTTTGAGAAGGTTAACAGCTTTTCTAAGAACTGAAGCAAATAGAATTAAGAAAATGAATACTCAACATGGACGCTCATTCATTTTATGTCTTTCTATAGTCTGTTATATTGATGCAGCCAGTAAAAAGCTAAAAGATAAAAATAGGAATAAAAACTACATCAAGATTACTATCAAGGGTGGAATCAGTATGTGGTAATTCTTTGCAGAGGTCAGGACAGAGACTTTAGGAGACAAAGGGGACATATGTGGTAGTTATTGTATTAGCCTCAGATAGTAATGAGTATGCTGTGCTTTGGTCTTTTCTCACCTAGCGTTTGGTGCCAGAGAGCATTGATAATGAGAGGGAGGAAAGGGTGTGTGAGTGTGAATAGGTGCTCTAATGAAAGAGAGTTGTGTTTTCATGTGTGTTTGTGTCTGCATGTGAGGCAGTGGTGCAGTTTGGTGCAGACTGGTGAGGTTGTTACATGTGTTAAGGTTCATGTGCATACCTGTGTATGCATATAGTGTCTATGTGTGAGTAAGGGATGGGCATGTCTAGCATTAGGAGCCAGTGTTCAGTCTGCTCTTCAGAGACAGTCTGGAGCTGTTAGGCGTAAGAGGAGTTTTGTTGGCACGCTTAAAAAATAAAAAATCAAAAGGTAATGATTTTATATGAGTTTTTACTGCCTACCGCAATTTGTCTACAGGGCATTGCAGGAATGTTGATCAAACATTAATTGGTTTGTTTTGGAATTCCAACACTTCACCAAACTCCCAACCTACCTGTTCATGACAGAGGTTGCAGCTTCTGATAAAAAAGTCTGCATCACAATACATTCCAAAATTGCTTATTGTTCATTATGTTCCTTGTCACATTGCCGCAGCTACTCTTCCTGGGGTCTGCAACATAATTGAAAATGTTTAGTTGGAGTGGTGATTGATTGGAAGTGATTCCTGTGTCATCTGTACGCTAATTTGCAGTCTGTTCTGTGGCGAAGGTACTGTGCCAGATGTTGAGAACAGTTTACTACATAATTGTAATTCCTTTGACATTTCAGATAGACAACATGGTCAGTCTTTTTTCCTCAACACTTGCAACCTATATTGGCCAATTGTATTGTTGTTATATATATATATATACACACACATATTAAAAAAAAAAAAAAAAAAAAAAGGTTAGCATGTGAAAGTATGTATTTAAATCGTAAGTTAGTTTGCATCATTTTGGTCATAAACTTGCATAACTTACATTACAGATTGGGAGAGACCACCCAAATTGAGTATTCGTTTTATCTCTTGCATGCAAATTCTACACTTCATGCTATCCCTGTTTAGTCTGAATATTTACACACCGAAGTGTTCTAACCTATTTGCTGGGATTATTTCCATATACTGTATATCCATGAAAAAATGCTTACAATGGCTATGCTGTTCATTTGTTTTTAAAAAGTCCTCACTGTCAAATAAAACAAACTTTCAAAATGCCTCTTAAATTCAAAAGGTCCTCATTCTGAAGCTGTTTAATTAGCATGTATCCCCACAAAGATGACTAAGCGAGTACAGTACGCGAGCACACACATGCATGCAACCCAAGTAATTTTGGGCTTTTCCAAGGAGAGCTACTGTATAATAATCTGGATGACATAAGAACAATTTACCACTTCCACACCTGTTGTCCACACTTGTGTGTCCCAACTTGTGTGTTCCTATAAAGATAAGAAGGTGAGTACAGTACATAAGCGCAATGCACACATGCACGCAAAGTGAGTCATTTTAGGCCTTTTAAAGGACAGCTACTGTAATCTGGATGAAATAGGACCAATTTACCACTTCCACACTTTTGCCAAAATGCACACATACACTAACATACACAGAGACACACAAAAACTTGTATCCCCTCCCTCTGGCTCTGTGCCAGCTACCCATCTTTACTAGAATTAAGACTCACAGAGAGTTTGAACAAATTATGCAGTAAGTGGTTATCAAACACGACGCTTAGCAAATCTTAAGAAACTGAGAGGTGATGATTACCAACCAAACCACTGGAAAATGCAGGCACAGCATGCTCAACACTTTATGTTGAAGGAAGTGCCTTTTCATTTTCTGAGCCAAACCAAAGAGAACATGTGAGAACAAGAGTGGAGGAGACCATTACAGAGCAGAGACAGCTCTGTGAATCCCGCCTGCACAAAGGTGGGAACTTTTCCACTGAACCACACGGCTGACTTACTTTATCCCCAGAAACAAATCCACTTCCTCTGGGAACTTCTAGTCTGGACTGAATGACAGAGACTGAGGAACAATAGTGGTAAAGAAGATGTGATATCTAACATTTTAGCTTCAGTAGTCCTATATCAATAACACATTTACCATGACTTTATAATTGATCTCACAAAAGACATCCTAGGAAATCTCCTCAATTACTACAAACTGAAGGGGGCACTGTTTTATCAGAATGACCATACACTGAAAGACATTTTTTTCTAATCTCTAATCTCATTGATGAAGATAAATGCCAGAAATCGATTCCACAATTCCACCTCTCTCTTTTGCCCACTCAATCAAAGAAAAGGGTTTGGAAGGAGTTCTTTCTTAATTCTGAGAAACATTATTACTGTTACCGCAGATATGAGATAAGGGCTTTTATCAGTACCAACAATTGTTTCTTTTGTTTAATGTAATTACATCAGGGTTGCGCAATTCATTTTTTTTAATTGAGATTTCAGATTGCATGTCTTTTCCCACCTGGGCGTCTCTGCAATGCATGTTTATCTTAGCTTGCCAATATTAATTTAACTCTTCAGATACAAAGATCTTCCAGTGGAAACAGGATAAATACATGGAAGACAAAAGATTTAAACCGTGATTGAATGACTGTTTCCAAAATTAAGAGAACATTGAAAGGTGAGCTTATCAGGCTAGAATTGGAGCCTAGATGATTATGTTGTGTTACAGAAAACAAAGACATGGTAGTCAAAAGATGTCCCTTGGGCATATGGGCAATTAATACTTCCTCACTATTTGCTTGTTTGACAGATTGGAAAGTTATCTGTTCGGCATCTGATATCAAAGAAGGTATGTGCAAATGCAACCAACAACTGTTACAAACAGGTTAAAATTCAATTACTCAAACAACCTCAAGAAGCAAACTTTATACCTCTTAATTAACATCACTTATTTGTTCATTTGGTGGAGTGATCTGTAAAAACCTCTAAAAGCTCTCCCCACAAGGACGATGTGACAGGAGCAAAGCAGATCAAGCTGAGAAAGTACTATATGCATCCAGAAAATAAACTTAACTTTACAAAGAAAAAGTCTCAAATAAAGCTATTATAGGTCATAAGTCTTTTCTACATCCTTAATATAACAATGGACATATTTGTTCATAGAAAGTCAACTTAATTGGTTTCTATTTGAAAATCTAGCAGTATCTAATATTTAATATAGCTCAAAATACATAAACAAAAAACTTCAGGGCACAGTGCTTAGGGTTGGTCCATTGAGGAGACATAGCTCTTTAAGCCTTCCTTTGTTGTCTTTGTCCAAATCTCAGCAGAGCTAAAACTCTAAGCTAAAATTCTTTTAAGAATCTACCAAACCAAAAGACTTTATCTGAACCATCAGATAATCTTGTGACTCTTCACAGATGATAACACCCTCGAAGAGGGAATATGCCGATCGTTTCATTTTAACATCTCTAAATGCCATGGGTATTTGAAGAATTTTTTTTTTTTCCACCAGTCATCATAAAGCAAGATAATATCTGAAGAATGAATAAAAGGATTATGTGACCTTTATGCAGCTTAGACTTATGTCAAGGCAAATGAAAGGTCAAACCATTTAAAAGCACTTTGCTTTTATTCTCTTCTTTGGCATCTCATTCCTTGTAGGATCTTTACAGGAAGTTGCCAGTGAAACTTTCAGAGGGGCGTGCCACCAGTAGCCTCTCCTTTCCTTCAAAGGCAGAGAGAAAAGCCAAAGCACCCACTCATGCAGGTTCTCTTGTTGAGTCACACCAAACAGTGCAAGGGCCCCTGTGGCTATGTATAAAAGATGTTTATTCTGTGCCAAGGTATTTCACCTATCACTGTAACACACTCGGTCTCAACGTGCTCGCCTGCTGTTTGCCCAGACAAGCACAGGTAGGCACGACGAAGGCGACGTGTTTAGGCAGGGAAGAGGGTTAAGCTCGCTGACAGTAATGTTCAAAAGAGGAACAAAGCAGCACACCTCAGATTATTAATCACTCTAAGTATCTGTCACACTGACTTGTCCTTCTCTTTCATTGGGGATCAGCTACCAAGAGAGCAAGTGGTTTTCATTTGAATCACTGCAGGAGTCCATTGGCTGCAGCGGTTTTGTGTTGGCAGGTATTCATGAGGGTAATCACCAGATTAATACTGACTCCATTGAAATATGAAAATATGCTCCACCTCCCACGCGCGCTTCAGTTGTTGACATCCTGCTCTATGGATGCTGACAGAAAATATGTAACTGGCGGATTTCCAACAATTCTTCATAGCCCCAGGACGTCTGCTTTTTCTCTAGGACTCTCCCTTCAAAACGCTCACTGTCCACTTTCTATGTTTAGATCCAAATGGAAAAGTTTGACTTAGTTGCATTTATGTGTTCAAAATTCATTAGCAATTAATGTCTATCCATGTCTGATAGAGAACACCGAGGATGGCCGAGCACGGACTCTGTGAATTGTCACGTGGAACGGAACAATAGCCAATAGGGAACCAAGCTGACTGAAGCAGGAAGCACAACAAACATTACCATGGCGACAACAGCAATCGCGAAGCATAAAGTTAAATGGATGTCATGAATTTAGGACCAACTTGTTAATTTGTGGCAACAACATGAGTTTTCTACGACATGTCCTGTAAAACAAACCACAATCCAACTGACAAGGACAGGAGTTTGACCAAAATGTTTACCATAATGGATGTACCAGCTAAGAGCTAGCCACATTTAGCTTGCCCGTCATGTTTGTTTACTCTTAAATCGCGTCTGACCGCGCGAGATTACACTTTGTGATAGTCGAGATTCTGGTTGTCGGCGAATGATTCGGTTAGTGTGTGGTGTGCCGAGTTGATCGTCTCGTTGCACACCACACACTATGCGATCTGAACTGTTAATCGGTCAGGATTGTTGTCATGTGTGGGGTCTCTCACATTATGAAAATCGTTTAAGATTTTAAAAATCGTGTAGTGTGTACCAGGCTTAAGGTGTAGGCAAGCCGCATGTTCCAGAATGTTTCTGTGAGTCTAATGGGAAGTAACAATCATTGCAGTCTTGTGGGTTGGAGGACTGGTTGAATTTTTGGATTGCCCTTTTCTTTTACATGGAGATTTCAAATGTACACACAAAAAGTGCACATTTATCTCCCCTGTTTTCATGTATTTAGTATGGCCTTTGGAATTGTTGGTTAGGAGGAGGCTAACTTCTAGACGTTCTTCTTGGATCTATACTTAGTAAATCATAAAAGTTGAATCAGATTGTTTCAATTTTTTGTACTCTCAATTGGTCAAAGAAATTGGAACAAGAAATGAGTCAATGTAGCATTCAAAGTTCACCATCACAAGTTTAATAACCAATAAGTTGGCCAACAGCTGATTAGTAATGCCTGATCATATTCAAATATTTGTAGGACAGCCTGACCAGAAAGTATTTATTCATTGCTGCCAACATCAACTGCTGCTCCAGCTCCCTCAACCATCTCAACATCCATCTTATGAAAACGTGTTCCAGAGCATGCTTTGACTAAAACAATTCAGCCAAAACTCATAAAAACATAGTTATGATCAACTGACAGAATGGCACACAGCACCTTCTCCTGCTTATAATCATAAATATGGCAAACACAAAACAAAAATCTCCTCTCTTTACCCTTATTTCAGTGATGATGGTTCAAACCAAATTCTCAAGTTTGTGTTGGAAGGCCACCAGCTTGGGAAAGGATAATCATTAGATAAAGAAAGAGAATACAAGTATCCTGCATTGAGTATCATCTCTACCAATCTGAAATGTTAGTGTTCTAGTCTAAGGCCATTTATGAAGAAGGAAAAATAAGTGGATGCAAAGAGCCATTTAGGAAACAACAAAATCATGTTCTCTCGTCTAAAGATGGTTAATGAGGTTTTACAAAACCAAGAAGGGTGATTATGGGGCTTTTGGTGAATTCCTTGGGAAAGTTTAATGTGGGAAATCTGGTGAAAAGAATACATAAATTAAAAAGCTGGTTCCCACATTGCAGATTGCCAAACTATGCTTATGTCACTTAGGTTAGATGTATCATGACGCAGATTTGTTTTGGCGAGCCTGAGCAGTAATTAGTAGATAAATAAATAAGGACTTAAAAGAGCAATTACTGGATTAATGTAATATAGTTCCCATGATAAATTATTACATCAAGACACAGATATTAAAATGAAGTGTTTGGGAACTGGGCAACATCTGTTTAAAAAACACAATATAAGCACAACATTAACTATCAAAGTCATTTTAAATGTAATATTTTTTTAACTTGTGATATTTAGCAAAATAATGTAAAAGACAAAAATGCATATTCATTTTTGGACTTCTTTGAACTAAAGACAAGACAATAATATACAAAAAGAGATTTAAAAGCAGCGTTTGCTAAATCCAAAGTTCATTAAAACATGACAATTGCATTAACATTATAGAATGTAAACAAATGCCATTAAAAACTCAAAGTAACCATTTACAACACATTCCTGGACAAGAGAGCTACACTGAAGGAGAGCTCAAGGTTATGAATTGTGTACATTGGAGAGGTGTTCAATAATTATATACAGTAAAGCATGAGGTAGCAGGCTGAAATAAAAGTGCCCTAACTGATCAAGATGTATAACTGTTGGGGTACTGGTGGTGCAGTGGTTGGTGCCCCCATTTATGAAGGCTATGGTCCTCCAAGAGAGTGGAACGGGTTCAGGTCTGGCCTGTTTCTCCTTTCCCGCATGTCATTTCCCATTCTCTCTCTCTTCCTGATTTACGACTGTATCCAGTGTCCACCTCCAACAGAGGCACAAAAAGCCCAAAAATAAAACTTGAAAAAAAAAAAAGATGTTTAATGGCAACTGGGGGAAAAAACTTCCCAGTGATCAATATTTTTCTCTTTGCACAAGGGACTCTGTACCTAACCGCAGCTAAACATGGTGACTTAATTGTTGGATGTGGTGATGGTTATATCAGAGTTTATGCATGCAAACCACATCAGGACTGTTTTAAAAAATAATCACTTTCAGGAATTCAGGAAGCGGTGCTATATGTAGAACAGAAGAAACGTTTACTGTCTGTTATTATTCTCTGACATATCAGTTTTTCAATTTTATAAAGCTGATTTGCAGAGACGGAGTCAATGGATATATTAGCCCTGTAATGTTTCCAAGAAACAGATCCAAACACAACCAACTAATCTGCTCTCTGGGAAGTGTGATGTGAGAAGGGATTAGTGGTGATACGGCCTCTCACACTCAGGTCTTGGTTTACTGTTTGGTGCACAGAGGTCACAAAACCAAGGAAACATCTCATGCTGCAATAGAGAGGATTTTCACTCGTACAACATTGGATACATATTGCATTTATATCCTGAAAATTAAGCACAACTAGGTTACTTTACATCAGCTTCTGTTCTTGCAAGAATAAGACACATTTAGACTTTCCTTTTATCTTTTTGTCCTGCCGTCCTTGAATGCACCATGCAACAATAGAGTTGGGTTGATGAAAATGTGTAGCAGTGTTCACTTTACTTCCCGCACAGGAGTTTTACACATCTGCACATTGGTTTTTTCTTTTTTAAACATCATAATCACAAGTCTGTGTTCTTTGCACTTGTCTTTTTTGGGCAGACGTGTGCAATGTTTAGATGAGTTGTGTCTAGTCAGTGTGTGTGAGTCAGGTCATATTCAGTACAGTAGGTTTTTAAACATCACCACAGACAAACTGGAATGATTACACACACACACACACACACACACACACACACACACACACACACACACACACACACACACACACACACACACACACACACACCAGAGAACAGCTGCTGCAGACCTCAAGTCTTAACAGCATGAATAATCAGGCATGGTATGCCCTGAACACACACACACACACACACACACTCCTTTTTAACTGGTATTGAGAGGTTTCTTTCTCTCAGCTTGGTATTTATGAGTTATCACACGACTAAATGGCCAAAATATTTGAATAAAGCAGTTTTGAAAATGAATTGTCAACTTTATATAATAAATATTTTTTGTACTGTTAAAGTGTTGGATTTTGGCATGTCCTCTATTCATTAGAATGTTCTTTATCACTTTAGTGGTCATTTTGAAATGGACCCTAGCCTTTGATGATGAATTCACCTTTTTTTGTTATCGTCTGTACATCTGATTTTTGTCCCTTTCTTAATATTTGTGCCTCCACTTAAGTCATCTTTTATTGTGTGGTTTGGTGGCCAATGTTGCCATTTACTTGCAACTTAGCAGGGACTGGAGAAAAGAGTGCAACTTCCCTCTCTTGCTGACCAATCAATGCCTCTTGGGCCTCTTTTTTTGTGGATTGTAGACTTGACACTCAGTTTTACCAAAGAATAGAGTGGCTCAGCTGCAATTTCTAATGTGAAAAATAATGTGTAAAAGAAGAAAATACCAGACATTCACCTGAGCCCTTTTCAACTTGACAGACACATAAGCGTGTACTGACAAAAGGAGTGTAACACTCCGAGTCTGCTGAAATCAGCTGCCGCGGCTCACCGCTGTAAGAAAACAGGGGTGTGTGTGTATGTGTGTGTAAGTGGAGCTGAAAAATAGCTCAGGGAACTCTGAGGTCAAAGTGCAGCACATTAAATGACCTAAAAAGAAAAGGACAAATGATGACACTTGACGCTAACGCTCGGGCCTCCAGCTGTTCCTGCTCTCAGCATCAGAGAAGGTATGCAGCCATCACGGCTTGTATTGTTTTCACTCCGCACCACATGGATCTGGTAGCTATTTCCTGTTTGACGGGATTCACACATGGAACAATAAAACGCTATGATGTTAAATCTGTGAGATCAGAAGCGTCTAGCATTAACAAGGAGGATGCTCAAAGTTTGAAGTTACATCCAAATTCAAGCAGTTTTACAGCCTGGTACAGAATGCAGTTTTGTTTTTTACAGCTTATTGTCAGGCAAATAATGTCTTGCTTTGCCTCTCATTTAAAAAACACGCTGTTGAAAAGATTTAGCATACCACACATAGACTAAATAAAACATCAACAAAGTCTCAGGTACATCAGCCAATGGTTATTAAAGCCCAACAAAAATAGTTGACAAATTGGAAAAACTGATTCTCCCTCAATTTCTTTCAATCTAGAAACAGACAAACAGGGGGAGTTTAGACAGGTGTCAGTCAAATCAGCCACACCCCTCTTTATGCATATATCTAAGTCTTTATAAGATCAAAATAGAATAGATAGCCTTTGTACAATTATTACCAATAAAGGAATGAGCTTTAAAGACCAAAACTGGTTTTTATACCGATCTATAAACCTGTTAATTTTTTTACTTAAGTGGACACTCAGGGAACTGCAGTTCAGTCCAATCTGAAATGAGATGGTTCGGTCGAGCAGGCTAGTTGTATACACAAAAATCTCAGTGAAAATAGATATTGGTAACTATTAGAAAACATAATCCAAAAACTGCCTACTTTGCAGCTCAGGTCATTTCACAGGACTGTGAGGGTGTGGCAGTTCACTTACGTTAATCAAATGTTTCCCCCATTCATTGTGTATTTGCAACTGCAAATCCAACGCAAGACAAGCTGTCATCCTCACCAATGGATGTGCAGCCAGGAACGGCACAAACTAGCAAGAGGACTGAGCGGTAGGAGGGCAGTAGTTTTGTTGCACTGGAATGGACGGGGCATGTGTTTATGTTTTTATTATTGGTTATTGGTACTGGTATTTATTGTGTAATAGATCTCTGAGCTAACACCGCCCACTTAACACCCAACTTCTGAAAATGTTCAAAAACTTAAATGACAAAATCTCAAAAACAGTTGGAAGGTAACTTCTAATACGTTTAGAAAGTTGATATTATGTACATCAGATCATAAATGCCACAGTTGGAATCTTGATGTGGATTCAGGTTTCCAGTTATGACTCCAATGGCTGTGTTCCTCTTCCAAACACTCTCATGGACTGGTCCTGCAGGAGTAAAGAGGATGTTGCATGTTGATGTGTTGGCACACAAGATGGATTATGCAGGGGTGTAAAGCCGATCACATCTGCCCATTACATTTACATAGAAAAGTAAACTGCTATTTGTAGGGAGAAGAAATGCTGAGCTAATGTTGTGCGAGTGTATTGTGTTCTTAAAAAAGACATTCAGTTTGCATGGTGGGAAACTTAGTTGTGAAAATGAATATCACACTCGTTCCAGGGCATAAAAGCCATGAGAGTTGCCATTTGCCAACCAAATCCTCAAACATTTCTGGAGCATTAGATCATCGGCATCTTTGAAGTTTTGACCAGGCAAATTCCTGAAAACAGATCAGGCTTTGAAATAAAAGCTTTCATTTTCTCTCATGAGTGGATCCAGCCTTCCTCTGTTGTGCACGTTTCTCTGAAGGATCACTGGTGCAGCATGTGTGTGTGAATCAGAAGCAGGCGTGTGTGTTCGCCTGGTGGAAACACTGCAGAGCTCGTGTCCGCCTCTATCTGAAAGGTGACTGGTGTGGACACCTGAGATGCTGCCGAACAATGTGCTCATATCGGATGGTGCTCCAGGTTTTCTTGGTTGCTAAAAGGTGTCATTGAAACTAGTGTAGGCAGCATTATTAAGGTGCTAATCACCCAGAGTATTGATGGCAATCCCTTGGACTGGAAAAACGGAGGCAGCTGTTTATACTAGCCATGAAACCCAAGAAGGCTGTCTTGTTAGAACAATGGTTTAAGTGGTTGTTCCTTTAAGCCCAGTTATTTAATCAGACAAACAAATTATAGAAACGAATCAGCAGAACCAACAATAGCTCATTAAAGTGCCATTAGGTGTTGCAGGATTTCTAGGTAAAGGATAAATTGCTTTTTCATGTCAAGACCATTGAAAAAGTCCTGTGAGTAACTTTTGGTTTGTGTTGATTATGGCGACCCCTTTGGACAATGCTGAACATCTTATCTTTCTGTTGATATTTTCCTGTACATTCTAAGAGTTTCACCAAAAAAAAAACCTCCTGCTCTCTTTGGGGACTAAGACATATCACTCACTGTGAATCTTTGCAGCAGAAAATTAAAGAAAATAAGGAAGTTTTTGCAGTGTGCTGTTAATTCAATTCAATTCAATTCAATTTATTTTGTATAGCGTCAACTCATAACAAGTGTTATCTCAAGACACTTTACAAAAAGCAGGTAAAATACCTTACTCTTTGTCTGTTAACATTACAAAAGAGCAGGTAAAAAGACCTTACTCATTGTTTTGTTCCAAAAAGCAGGTAAAAGATCTTACTTACTGCTATATTATTATATTATATTAAGACCCGGCCTATCCATCATGAGCATCATGTTAATCACTCCTCCTGACACTTACCCCGCAGCAGTAGTTTAAGGCAAAGGAAATTACTATACAGAAATAATGGATTTTGACAGTTGGAATGTTATTTGCTTTTCAATGTCAAAAAGAGGCACCAGTAATGATTTCAGTACAATTCATAACCAGCTATTAACATGCCACAGGAGCTTTAAAGGACACGCAGTCATTTAAATGCATCCTTTAGATCACATTTATGTACATTTTACCAAAGATCAAACACACTAAATAATGTAAGTACTGACGTGCAGTTTAATATTAAAGGGGCCATAATACGATTGTGTTATTTAAACCAAAATGAACCACCTGCGGTATGTGTTTTAGTTCTAAAATATACTGCATAAATAATACAATAGGCATAATGAAAACGGTTGTTTATTAGTCATGAAATACATTGAAGAAAGGCAGTTTGATAGATCAGATGGTAAAATGGCCAAAAATGGATGTTTGTCTTAAGGGAAGTCATCACAAAGACAATCATTTAACCTCTGTTACAATGATTCTCGAACCTCCACTACTTCATGGAGCGGGAAGAAAGAGAAATCTGATTGGCCACCCCAAAAATCCTAAACTGAGATTGGCTTTTTGCCCCCTCAGAGGCAGAACTTGAGTAAAAAAACAACTATTGGGTCTTTTTTTTGCAAAGGCTGCTAGTATTTTTCGTCTTATAACAATCTCTATTTCATAAGACAGGTGCATGGGAAAGTATTGCGCCCTGTCTAACTTGCAATTAACTAACTGGCAAAACATTGCAAGTTAGACTGTGAAGGAGTTTGCAATCTACTTAAATTGTGACTTTCATCATAAACCTTTTTGTGACTTAAAAAATTAAGCTAATGTTGCCACTATATTGTGTTATTAAGCAGACATGATTGGTGAAGCTAGAATTTGTTTGTATTTGTGTGCACATCACGCTTTAGGCCACTCCTCCATAAGTCAGTGCCCTGGTTGGGCCACCCCAATCAGAAAAGTCTGGACACACCCCTGATCTCTACCAAGAATGTGCACTTACAGTTCGACTGGCAATGATTGGTGGCCAACAGTCAAATGTGATGGACACAGAAAGATTTAAAAAACATGTATTTGGATTGTTTTTATAAGATTAATAAAGGTGTGTGTATTCCTGCTTATCAGCCGAATTTCCACTTCTACAAATTTGGCAGAACTACTCTACAGGTTTCATAGACTGACAACATAAAAGGTGAAAATATGTATAATCCCAACCCAAGTCCCTGCAGCCATAGCTACTGCCGCCCAAAACGTACCAATTATTGTATTATTTACAGAGGACTAATTGGTTACGCACATCTAAAGTTCACTTGTGTTCCAGCAAAGTGCATTAAAAGTGGTAAAGGCAATGAAAATGTATGCTTGGTTTGGAAAGCAACCAAAAATTAAATAATGAGGCAATATTTACCATCCGCATATACCTGCAGTGAGATTTTCATCTCTATGTTAAGAGCTTTACTATCCTGGTATTGCGATAAGAATTATGATTGACTGAGTTGAGAAGTATGTGAGCTGTCTGTCTCTCTGTGTTCTAGCTTGTCAGATATTCAGATCCACCTCCTGGCTCTCTGCTGGACTTCCACTAGAAGCATTTGGGACTCTAACTCTGTCTTTGTCAGATTTTGGTTAATATTAAAGTTGAGGTACTTTGAAGCATGAGCCAACGCACTAACCTGCCTGAGGTGTAGGATAGCTCGGGGGGGGGGGGGGGGGTTGGATCAGACAGGAAGTACAGAAATATGCTCTGATTTACATACTGCCTGTTTATGTTCTGTAACGCTCCACTGCTCTGTGAAAACTGGGATGTTCAGCCTCCACATGTTGAACGATTACGGTCTGATGATTTATGTCACATGGATCCCTTCACAGGAGGCATTAAAATACCATTGCAGTTGGAGGAGGAACGTTATTTATGTGCATAGCAGCAGTGAAACATGGTTAAAAACAGTATGGGGTTTTTTCACTCTGGAAACAAACGCTGTCTCCCAAGTGAAAGTCCTATCTCTGGTTTTACCCTTCCATCCAACCCAAACATTTGTTAACATTTCTTTCATGTAAGTACTGGATCATAAAGTAACATTTACTTACTGTAAAAGTAAACTCCCCCACACAGTCTAACTTGCAAGCAAACATTTATTGGCAACATGTCCGTACTAGACCTAAATCAGGGAAAAAGTTTGTTAAAATGGGCAGGCTATCTTAAATGAAACCTGATTATCAATGTGCATGCCTTATATGTATTAAAGACTGTCTGGAACTGGAAACAAAAAAACCTGTGATATAATATTTGTATGCCTGGTGTAGGTCTAGTGCCAGAATTGCCATTAAATGTTTTTTGCAAGTTAGACAGTGAGTGGGAGTTTATACCTTTACGTTTTGATTGACACATTGCTCTCCTACGCACCTGTCTTATAAAATGAATGTGTGAAGGTTTTTTTCTATTCTGAAGCAATAGGCAAAAACAAGACAACATGCAAATGACTCATAATAATTGCTCGTTATTCATATTCCATTTGGGGAGAACATGCTGAAACAATTGCTGGATAAAACTTTCTCCAATACTCTTCTGCTGATGAAATGCATCAAGAGGAAGATCATATGTTAGAAGGTTTGACATTCCTGCCTTCAACAGAAAGAGAAGGGTCTACCCCCCTTCTGTCTGTGCTGTGGTGGTCTGGAGAATGGTGGTATGCCTCTGTTACAGACCTGATGTGTATCTTGAGATCTGACCTGGGAACTCAGGGGTGAAGTGGCCCATTAACCTCCGTCTGGATGTCTGGAGGCCTCTTCACAGGAGCCACTTAGCATTGCTGCTGTCGTCTCAGCTCAGCTACCTCTGAGGAGCAGTGACTCTCTCTTTTCAAGAGAAGTCATCCATCCCACCCTTCATCCATCCATCCATCTATCTGTCCATGACCAGGAGTGGTGAAGAGGACAACAGGCCTGCTAAAAGGTGTTCAGTTCAAAGGCTTTTTGGAAGTGTAGGTCAGCAAAAAAACAAGTCCGCAATGACCTCCTGAAAATCCACTGAAGTCTTTGGTTTCACTTACAGGATGGAAAAACACAGATCTGTTCTGTTGTGGGACATCAAAGCCCAGGCCCTCAGAGGAGCAGATTAATATGCTGGTGGTGTTCCCCTGTCAGGTTAATCCATGTTTATACATGACTTTTTCTCTACTTTGACAGCTGCTGTGGTCAGAGTTATAGATTATACAAAAGCTTGGCAAATCTACAGTAAGAGTCCAGATGCCATGTTAGTAAAAAGAAACAGCAAAGAACGTATGAACCTCACCTTAAAAGCTACCAGTCAGAGTTGGTACCCAATGACTCATCGTTTTTATGTGATTCCTCATGAAAACAATCATGATGCTTGATCCCGTCCCCCTGAGAGGAGTCTGGCAAAGTCAAACTTCATGATTACGTGTTCATACCACAGTAAGAAAATCACAGAACATTCAAGGGCTTGCCAAACTGATCACCTATGACACCTCGTTCATACCCGAGTGAATCATCAAGTATGATACACGAAAGGTTGCATCATATGTATCTCTAGTATGCAGCCTGAAATATTTGAAACAATTTCAAGAGATTTGAGTTTGAAGGATAGTTTAAGTCCTTTAAATACATTTCTTATTAAACTGTGATATAGCAAAGGATCAGAATAACAGATGGCTTCAGAGGGTGTTGCATGAACTAACACGTGCTACATACTGTATGACAACTCCAGAGAGCAGTACCAAAAATGTCTTGGTGCCTGGGCTCTCCAAATTATTGACTGTTGCCAAAATGGAACAGCGGGTAGATTCACAAGAGTCTTAAAGAACATTTTTTTCCCCAGTATGTTCTCATTCCCAAGATGTCCTATACCTTCCATTTGTCACAACCTATGATGCATCATTAAGAGGTATAATGCACCCTTGAGCTTCTGTATTGTACACACCATGTATCCAGGTGGCCGGTGATTGAGTGAAACAGTTTGAAATGCTGTAAAATTATGGGGAAAAACCCTTGGAATTTCTAACCCTTCTAACCCTAAACCCCTAATAGTGTTTTTCGTTGTCTGGCTAAACCCATAGACTGTATTAAACATGGACAGCGTTTCAGTGATGTTGACCATTGGTTTCTGAAGAGGCGTTTTGAAGCTGAATGACGGGATCGCAATATTGGAGATGCTATCATCCATCCATCTACCAGTCATATATGTATACAGCTTGACCTGTTCGGGGTCACAGGGGGCTCGAGCCAATCCCAGATGTCTTTAGGCAAGAGACGAGGTCCACCCTGTACTGGTCGCCAGTCATTGACAGGGCTGAACATTGATGTTCACATCCAAACCTACAAGCAGTTTTGAGTGTCAACCTTGTGCATCTCAACCAAACTTTAAAAAGGGAATCTACCTTTTGACCACTTTTGAATGATCGATAAATGTGAGGGTAAGGTTGTCACAATTTAAGATACTTGGACACTTTTTGGTAAGTATAAAAAAAAACTTTGATAGCCAATATTAAAAATCTCAGTCATTTTAATGATCTATAGTATCGAAAAGGACCAAATATTTTAGAAAATGTCATGTGTGTGTGTGTGTGTAGGAGAGGAATGATTCCAAGGAAGCACCTGCACAGCCTCTAAATTACACAGCTACATTAGCAAAGTTATTTCAGAATTGGATTCTTTGGAGAAAAAAAAATTGATGCCATGGTATATAGACAGTTATCAATAAAGTCAGATTTTTATCAGTATTGTTTATAATTTTTTCATCTGAGTATCATGTCACCTCTACATGAGGAAAATGAAATGGAACAGGAACACAGTACTAAGGGCATTTAAGCACCATAAGTCTGAGTGTCACCAGCTTTTGATTCACTTCTTGTCTCACTAGCTCCTGATCTTGTACTGATCTGTACATGTTGTAGTACTTTACTTGTAGTACTTGTGTAGTACAGTTTGTTCTTTGGCAGAGCTGTCTGTGTGTTTGCAGCATGTCCCAGATGGGCACCAGAGGCATACATACAGTGTTTCACATGTTAATCATCAGAAACCTCCTGTTTATCATAACCCTGTGTGGTTGTGTATGTGTGCAGAAAAGTCACATCATGCATGAATATGGATTTGGCCAGTGTTACGACGCTCCGAGGACTGAGTCCAATAGGATCAGGGTATGAACGTAAATAGAAATAAACATGTGCTGGTGATCAGACAAGGCTTCTTACAGTAATCCGGGCAAGGTCCTCATGCCTGTTGTGTAACTTTGACCTGCTGGTGGGTGACAGTACGTACAATATCTGCAAATATATATCCTGCTGTTTCAAATCAGAACAACTTTCGTCCCTGCTGTTGGGCTATAGGCCTCTTTCTGTAGCTGCAAAATCAGGACTTTGTAAAAATTGGATTGACAGCCATGAATTTGTTCAATATCTTACAGAGCATTCAAACAAGTTGATCAGCCAGAGGGTCAACTACTTATTGAACCCAAAGACAAATTAATTCTTCATTTCAAGCACAAGCACGTACAAAAAACATCTCTAAAATTGCCCTTGTGGTGTTTCCCTCTGACAGCTGCTTTAAAGTAAGTTTCCTCACTTCTTGAATATTGCCTTTCATGTTTCTCTGTATTCTGAAGCAGGCAGATCTCAACGTGTTTTATTCCAAATGCCAATTCAGCTCCTCCAAAATCCTAAGGGCAGCAGAGGAGGACTTCTAATGAGTAGCTCAAGTTACAGAAAATAACTTAGTTTATCATTTAATAAATCTTTGATCATATCGCGTTGCACTGCAACTAGCGCTTGTGGTGTGGCCCCAAGATGCAGGTATGATTGAAATGTGCACAAGAGTCCAAGACAATGCTTTGGTTCACCAAGGATGGCATTAAACAAAAGAAAAAAGGAAGGCAGATTTATTGAGTGTGGCCTGGCACAAACCAAATCTAGCAGTGGGAGAAGGAAGGTTGGAGTCTGATGAAAGCATGATCAAGGCAAGAGTGAGCAGAGGAGAGAAAACTGGTGCTATGTCATGCAGAAATACAGAGGGATGTTTCAGGTAAGTTGGGATTTTTTGGAGAGGAAGTAAACACTTTTATGGAGAGGTGGCGACGAGGCGTTCCATCAAGGGAGTCACCACTCCAAAATTCCAAGCTCAGACCTTGTCCAAACACCACAAATCTTTTGAATATTCGACAAATAACCCAATGTTCTCCTAATTGAAAAAGAAAACGTAAAATCTGGTGTACAAGACAAACTTTGAATACCTATTTCTTCATCTAAAAAGTTTGCTGTGTCATACACAGCGATGCAACCAATATACCAGTTTAAAACACTGACACACATGCCATCATTACTGCGAGGGCAGCCGCCACCATCACACATCGCACGCCTACTGATTATGCAGACCAGGCTGGCAGCGGCGCTTTATGTGACACTATGAGTTACCCAAAGTGTGCTAACATAAGCCTGCTAACACAACCACGCAGGCCACAGGCAATTGCAGCTCAAGCAAAGGACACGTGTGTCCGCCGCTTGCGCTTAATGGTGCTCAACTATTGTGGGTTCTAATCGATAACTCCTTTGTGCGAAAGTGAGGGGAGAGGGGTTGGAGCAGAGCGGAGGTTTCAGAATGTTGGAGTTGTCGCCAAACAGCAGTTTCTTGTTTTGTTTTGTTTTGATGCTGGGGCTCAAGGACGACGTCTACTGGATCAAAAAGTTGCACGTTCTTCCTTTAACTACTTTTCTCCCTCATTAGGTCTTAACCATGCATTTGTAAGGAAATGGTGGTATGTTGGTAAGTGAATTCACCTTGTGGAGTGCTTGTTTGATTGAAAAAACTCAAAGACTAAAAGTAGTGGCAGATCAAAAGATTTACAACTTTTAAGAATACTGGGTTATAATTTGACTGACAATTGCTTGATATGGCCCTTCTACTAAATGAAATTATATTATTTGAATAATTATTCAATATTTACCGGCAATGAACTTTTCAATCGCTGTATGCAAATGATTACAAATCACATGGAACATGTTTAAACTCATAGATAGAGTATCAGACATGGCCTCTGGGCATAGACATTGAAAAAACCTACCACACATCCTCCAGCAGCCAGAGACCTACTTATAAAGAAATGCTTTTATTTCAAGTTGATTTGTGGATCATTACAGTCTTTTTGTGTCCCTGAGATTAATTGGCACTATTTGTGTGTCTATGTGTGTGTCTTTGTAGGAGTCTATTCGAAGAAGATTTTTGCATTATAGTTGTTAGCATCTTATAGTTGTAAACCTTTGTGCCAAAGGCCTTGTGCCTGGTTTTTACTCTAAATAATGAATCAATAGTCAAAGTCCATGTCCAAAGAAATGTTCTGTGAGCTGCTGCTACTGTCTATGTCATAAAACTTGGAACATGAAGATTGGTTGCTGTAAATTCAGCCTTTGATTTGTTAAAGTGATTCTAATGGGAGCAGAGGGAGGAGATCGCAGCAAAAAACCACAAACTGGAACAAATTGTGCCTAAAGACAGAGAAGGCTTTCACCTTCAAACTTACAGCCAAGGTTACTGAGATGATGTTATATGAATAAATATATAGAAGGCAAAACTTATCTTGATGTCAAAAATCATAAAAGGTCTTGACATGATGTTCACTACCAAAATAAAAGCGTATTTTACACCTACAGTGGAACCTCTGAACCAGACATTACATCAAACTGCCACACAATGGCAATACTACCCTTGTATTACATTATACACATAAAATACAAAGCTGAGTTTGAATCCAGCTGGTTTGACACTTCCTTTAAATATCATCCCAATTATGAAACTGACAGAAATGAGTCGTAATGACAGAGAACTTTACTCCCCATATAACAGCTGTTACCTAAAGGTTCAGACACATATTTTACTCATTTTTATCGGTACCGGTAATTCATCTAAAGCAGATGGCCTTATTGACAGATTTTTCCCAAGACTGAATAAACTACGCATCAATCTAAGCATTACAATTTGAATAAACAATATCAACATTATCTTCACTAACTACATAGTTACAAGCCTTCATACCAGTAATAAAACCTTAAAGCTCCTTTGCATTTGTAACCTTACAAGCTTTTAAACAAATGCACATGACTCAACAGACATGCTTAAAAAAAAAAAAGAAAAAAAATAGTAAAGGACAAACATGTCTGAGAACTATGCCATGAAATTGACCAAAAAGCTATAAAGTGTAAAAACACACAATTCCCCATGAACAGGCCTTCAGCGACTGAACTGGATACTGTAAAAGGTTACAACAGGTTACTGAACACCTTGGGTGCTGAATTATTTACTCTTACATGGATCAGTTGATCAGACGACTTTCTGCCCAATTTAACAACATGGCAGCAAACATAACCACAACTGTTCCCCGAGCAAAGTGGAATATTAAGAAATAAGACCAGCTTGTGGAAAAATGGCGACAATGAGCGTGCCTTTATACTGTCTTATGCAGCTGAAGATGCCCATCGTCCTACATGTCTGCTTTTCCTCTGAAGTCATGTTTGATCACAGTTTGGGATCTCGTGTCGGGCTATATTGTCTAATGCAACGGTTCTGGACTGGTGGGTCGGGACCCAAAAGTGGGTCACAGGGCTGTTTTCTGTGGGTCGTGATTATGTGTCTGGTAAAAAAATTTTGATTTAGCACTTTTTGAAAATGTTTTTTTTTTTGCTCCAAATATCAATATATCACGTTTTGTACCGTCTGAGGTCCAACCTGCACAATTTTTCATGAATCAGTTTTTGGTGGGTCCTGAGGCTAGACCAGTTGAGAACCACTGGACTAATGTATATGTTCAGAGAATTAAAAAGTTAAAAATCTATTAAAACTGTCCTTATGTCGGTGATCTCCAACGTTTACCACCACGAAAAAAGGTTCAGAACTTAAAATATTCAGCCTCTAATGAACAAGGCAGTGGTGCAATCCAAGGCATGCTTTCCTAAAGAAGGAACAGTCATTCAATTATCATCTCAAAAGTCATTTTTACTTTTCATAAACCATCCTCTGTGTATTCAACAAAGCAGATGTTAGAAGTTTCTTAACTTGTACAAATTGAAAAAGTCAGAGTCAAATTAGAGAAAAGCTGAAATAATAAACAAGCAGCAGATCCATTTCAAAATGTGACTGCAGGGTTGATTTTTAAAAAAAAGCATTTTGGCACTTTTACAATCTGAAGAGTATCTGAAGGATTGTGGGATGGTGGAAACCTCCCCCTCAGGCTCCGTTTTTTTTCGACAGTCAGTCAAGTTGAATGACAGCAAGTACTTGAAGGCAGCACCGACAGAATCTGCTGACTCACGTTGAATTGTCGCATGTTGCAGCGTCGAATAATTCAAAAATACAGAAGCTGGCTAATTACTGGAGAACCGCTGAAACTTGTGGATTCACAGTACGAGTTCAGAAGGGGGGAGGGTGGCTGTGAGGGCAGATTTGGATGCAGGCTTCAGTTTTCTGAAAGGGAGCCACGCTGCACTCACGGTTGACGTGCTCACTCATAATGAGAGCTGATTTGGGACTTAATCACGCATTAAGCCTTATTGTTGCACCTCCGGCCGACTGATGACACAGTATTCCGACCAGCACGCTGTCTCAACCGAGCCGCCCCGGGGCTCGACCTCACAGCGTGCAAATGGCATGATGTCAGGTCCGTGTCATGTCTGTGTGTGTTCGGGTGTGTGTGTGTAACAGTGAGTGAGGAAGTGTGAGTTATATGGACCAAATGAGAGAGGGGAAAGAGAGGTCAGAAAGTCAGTTAGTAGTCGGGTTCTCTCTTCTGTAGAGAAGACCCAACAGTATAAACAGTATATCTAATTAGAAATCACATATTATTAAGGGTGAGGCTTTATATTAGGGTTCTGACAATTAAGGCGTAACAAGTTATAAGATAACTTTAATGAAAGCTGTTTGTGGATCTAAGAAACACTCTAAGTCCAACTAACTTAAACCTTAGTCGTTCCCAAACTGCCGAGCAGGTAAAAATATTTTCAACACATGCACTACACACTGTCAGTCGGGCTCTTTGCTTACGAATTCCGATATTTTGGAGCTTATCTCAATCCTTGGCTGCAAGAAACAGAATAGCAACTTTGGTGTGACAGCTAACTGAAACTAACCAGGCACTTTTAAAGAAGAAGCAGTTCAAAGTGATACTGTAACATGAAATGTCCATTCATGACATCTGGTGTACTTTCATTTTTCAGCCTTACATTTACCTGGAGGTCCTCCCACTAAATGCTCCATGCTTTGCTAGCGGTGAAAGACAGTGTGCATTGTTGTCCTTGAAGGACACCCTGTCATACATCCAGGCCTCTATAATGCCCCAATTTGGGAATCATTGCATTAGAACATAGTTATATTTTAACTTTCACTTTTTCTAACTGACTTGTATAAATTATTACGATAAATACTTTTTTTTAGATACTTGTGCCCTAATAAGAAGGATGGGAGTTCCCATACACACACACACACACACTCTGACCTCCCACTTTCATCAGTGAAGAGAGGAGGGAAGAAAAGCTGTGAGAAACAGGGTAGAGAAGGAAGAGCTAGGGGGTGAGAAGCCAGAGTTCACCTCGGCCCACTCCCCCATTTTCATGAGGAAAGAGAGAGAAAAGAAAAGAGAATAGGAAATAACTGGATTTTTTTCTTATTTCAGGAGTTTTGTGCAAGTGTGAAAGCACTATTACATGCAAGCTTGAAATAATTACCTTCACTTAATAACTACATAACTTTGGCTGTCACAATACATCTCTGCACGTTGCCTCATTAAAAGAATGAGTAGGTTTTCAGTAACTATTTTCAGAAAGTAGAGTTTTACCTTGATAACAAATTTCTTAATTTTATGAAACCAGCCTGATCTAATGATTTAAGTTTGCAGTAAGAATAAGAAAACAAATCAGATCACCTAAGTATTTCAGTCAGGAAGTTTGAATCGCTTCAATGTCTTTTGAAATGTGAAGAGCGACACGCCTAGCTTACATGCACACCACCCAAGGCTACACATTTTAAAGACAAGCCTCGACTCAGAAAGGAACGCCGTAATTCCAAATTTCATCCACCTATTCATCACAACAAATGGACTGGATCTGTTTGAGTTTTACTGCTCACGCTTCAATGAAAGCCGAGGAGACGCTCAAACAGGAAGGGGGAAAGTGGATCCTATTGTGTTACTGTAAAACACATTATCTGGATATGCTGACATGGTTATCTGTAGTGCATACAGTTCATTTGTCAAATAATGTGATAAAGCAACAAAAACATCCCAGAGGTGAAAGGAAGAGTTCAGCTACAGTTGATTAGCTGATGCTCAAAAAAAAGTCAGCGTCTCACTTTCTGCCCTCACACACGCTGATGTTAAAAGCCTACTTTTAAAATGAATTAGATTTAAAGGGAGTAGTTTGAAACTACTAAAGTGAAAGTAAGAGTCATCAGATGTAACCACAGTTGGTTATAGAAAAGGTGAGAAAGATTGTTAAACATAGCTTTGACTTCCTCCCTTGTCTTTGTCTGTGCCACAGCATCCGAGCTGTCCAGTTCCAGCCTGATCAACTCCCTTCTGTCTGTCTGCCCTTCCTGTACAAGTGTTGAGAGCCTGTTATATATATATTTTTAAATGATTTGGACCAAAGTATGATTTACTAATCATTCAACCCATTTCATAAAAATGAGTTAGGGGCCGCGGTTGGCCTAGTGGTAAGCCAACGGCCCACGTATTAAGGATAAAGTCCTAGAAGCTGGGGGGCCCAGGTTGGACTCCAACCAAACATTTACTCCCCCACTCTCTCTCTCCCTGATTTTGTACTCTATCAACTGTCCTGTCTCTCAAATTTGATTGTCAATATCTAGTCGGGTATGTCATTGTGCGTGTTTTTCAAGCTGTCGCGGACATAAGGTTCTTTTAGAGGAGTGGAGTTGCTGAGGAGTGAGCCGTCTCACATCCTGTCCATCTCTGCTGAGAGTTTTAGATGCAAAACCGTCACCGGGAAATGACTGCTTCACAAAACATAGCTTAATGGCGGCGGTTTGATGCAATACCTTCCCATCCATAAAACGTCTCTCAAGTTTGGGAGGATTTCATCCTCAAAACTGCAACGTGAAGGATTGCTTGTGCAAGATTTGTGAAGCTGACTTTCATGCGTTTCATGTGAGTGTGTCAGTGATGCTTAAGCAGTTGAAGAGAAGGCTCGCTGGACGCACAACTTTCAAAAATCAGCTGTGACATTCAACTTAACTTCAGTTCTTCATCTTAAAACCTTCTCATCATACTTTCGTCTTTTACATTTTGCTATTTAATGCTGATTACCTTTGCCCTCTGTTGTAAGCTGCTGTAACAACCTAATTTCGATAAAGGTCATCTCATCTTATCATGTATTTCTTGACACCACTGGCATGCTGTGAAGCAAATTCTATAAAAATGAGTCAAACTGTCCCGTGCATGTACGTACAATCCAGAATGGATGAGATTATTGAGAAAAGGATGCGGGTTGGGCTGAGAGTATTTGTTGGACTTTTCTGTATTCATACCCACAGGACATCAGCTATTCTGATGAGGGGCCCAACCCACCCCTTACCTTCCTAAATCATCAATTCAATCTGCACACAAACACACACACGCACACACACAAACACAAACACAGAAGTTTGAGTCTTCCCTCTCTGTAAGGGCTGGTTGTTTTGAGTCCTCCTCCCCACTTTGATGTAAAGGGGTCAAGCGGAGGCTCCCTCCTCGTCCTCAGGGAGAGGCGAACAGCAGAATATTCAGTGTCAGGAACATCTGGGAGAGCGCTGCTAAGCAGGGCTTACTTGGCAGGCGGTTGGTATTGGCATCGACAACCTTCCTACCGGGGGCCTTTCATCTCCGTTTGAACATGTGGACATGGCCCTAACCCTGGGAGGAGTCGGAGGGCTCACCGCCAGCAGAGCGTCTAAGGCGTGGTTGCTCCGAGGAGGAATCCGGCTCTCCTGCTGTCCTCACGAGCTCCACTGAGCATTCCTGCTTCCCTCCCTGTCTCTCTATCCATGTGCAAGTTTCTCTTCCCCTCCTCCTCACATGCTGTCCAAGCGGGGCGCTATCTGAACACATCCGATTGGTATATTCGGTGTCAGATGTTGAGGGACAGTTACAAAAACTCATACGGCTGTCATGGTCACAAATCATCTTTCAACATCAGAAACCTGCACAAATTAAATTCTTTGAGGGTTAGCAGCTCCTTGAGGCTAGTTGACTTAAAATGAACGTAGAACACTTAGATGTGATGAGCTAGGGAGCCCAGCAGGTATGTTGTTCTGTAAAATGTCTCATTTTTTGAAGCCAAATACCAAAGTCAAAACATGTGAAAGTGGCAAAGTACTTAGTTCACCCACCAATAATTTGGTATTGTGTTTATGAAGATAATAGCAACCAAAGCTATCACAAAGTAAACAACATGGGAGTTATAGGATGTAATAAGTCGTACTTAAATTGTGCTTAAAGGCCAAACCCCAATGATTTTCACGGTCCTACAACTTTATTTTAAAGAGCCAATATTATGCCGTTTTTGGGGTTCGTATATATTTAATTTATGTACCTACTTTTGTTCACAATAACTAAAGTTCGAAAAAAAGTGTCTCTTTTCATGTACTGCTCCTCCTTGCTCCCTCTACGCTCTGAGTCCGTCAGCTGCACTCTGTTGAGCCCACACTGTTAGACCCCACGTGGGCCAATTCTGCTCTGATTGGTCTGCCGATCCGCTCTGTTGTTATTGGTCAGTTGCTCAGCACGCTTCTCGGAAATTTCAACATGAGCTGCAGGGCTTGCCACAACGAGCCAATGGGCTTAGATCAGTGATCTCACACTGACAATGACGCCGCACTGACACATTTTTTATCGAGGGGGGCTAGAACCGAGCGTTACATGCAGCTAATGCTACAGCTAACAGGAGGACGTAGGAGAAGCCGCGTTTCCGCGGACTTTGAATTTTTGCACATAGATGTGCCTAAACATGCACAGGACACTTGGAAAACACACTAAAGAGCATATAAAACCAGAAAAAGCATAATATGGGACCTTTAAATGATCCATACAGTACTTTTCATTTAAGAGTTGTGTGCACGGCTGCTCTCTGTCAGTGATGTAAACATGCGCCGTCAATCGTTAAGATCAGCGTTGATTTTTTAAACTACATTTTTAATGTGGAAAAGATTTGAAAAACGATTATCGAAATATAACTTGAGCACCAGTCTGTGTGTTTATTTATAGACGATGTGGTCTGGAGCAGTGTCTGGACGTGAGCAGGATACTGACACAGACACTCGCAGGGACCCGGTCCAGCTGCAGTGGTTGTCGCAGTATTTCATCATCACCCACGGGTGTGTGAGACTAAAGCACGCCGATGGCGATCTGCTGAAAACAGGTGTGTGTGTGTGTGTGTGTGTGTGTGTGTGTGTGTGTGTGTGTGTGTGTGTGTGAGGTCTGTGCGAGTGTCGAGACAGGGTGTGTGTGTGAGAAGCAGGAGGAGGCAGGGGAAAGTCATTGAGCCTCCCCGCCTTCATTATATCTGGCTCATTGTGTTTAGAAGCTGAGTGGCGCCAGAGCAGCAGGTCAGGGAATACCTCGGATTTTACTGCGATACCCCGACAAGGCTGGCACCGCACGGATACCCGTGTGAGGGTGACCTAACCTCACCCACTGCTGCTATTTCAGCGTACTGTTTGAGGTGTTATGATGAGGTGTTAGCATTTTATACAACTGAAAATGTTGGGGTGTGATAACCCATGGACAGACACAAGAAAGCATTATTAAACATATTTGAAGTATTAGTACTTGCATTCCCTTTTATCCCATAGTGACAGTACATGCTTTCTCTTGGTAATGCTTTGTACACGATTCTGGTGGGGTAGAATAATTTGTGTTTTATTTGACAACGGCAGTTTCCTTTTTTTTTGTTGAATCCCTGAAAATTCTGGTTTACACTTTGTTAATGAGAGACAAGCTTCTCACACATAGGCCTGAATCACACACATACACAAACAGAACCTGTGAATGTGCATTAGTGGAGAGATGTCAGAGTGGGGCTGCTACACACTGCTAAGCAGGGAGCACACCAGAGTGGTTAGGGGTTTGGTACCTTGCTCAAGGGCACCTTCGCTGTACTCTCCAGCTACCAGACAAACTTCCATTTTATGGTCTGCATCAGGAGTTGAACCAGCGACCTTCCAGTTCCCAACCAAAGTCCCTATGGACTGAGGTACTGCCGCCCCCAACAGACCTGTTTGTCTGTTAAGAGATCCAAGTTCTTGCATGCTACTGGTAAGTAAACTTTTTTCGATTTCAGTGTTGCGTTCTAACTTTGTCTCAAGTTGAGGAACAAAAATGATAAGATTGTCAGTTATAGCTGTTTGGAGGAATTTTCTTGATTTCTTTGGTCTTTTTGGACCTGTGAGAAGACGCTCCTGCTATATTCAGTGCCAGGATAAAGATAATGCAAAAGCATATCCACTGTTTCCAGCCTTGTAGTTTTGTTTAGCAGAAACTTTCATGGAGCAAAATTTACCCATGGTAATCAATTTATAATTCATTGAGATTTTTCTGTGAATTATTACTGAAAACAATTTGAGCTTTATAAATGCAGCAACCTGACTGTTTAAAGGTTCAAAGGTGTGTTACTCACAGTGAAGCTACTATTCTTTGCTCTGGTGGTGAACAAGTCTTACCTGAGACCAGGTGGCTCCACTGATCCATGCAGTCTTGGTGATTGAGGCATGGCATCCATCCATCTTCTGGGGAGATTATCCGCTGCAGTGAGTCGTCTGTCTGTCTGGATGCAGAAGAAGTGAGATTCTCAAGTTAATCATCAAGCTAAGCATGTATGTCACTGTGGAGACGGCTTTGTTTCAGTTGTTTAAATTTCCCAAGAGAACAAGCATCAATGGAGCGTGAAAACCATAATGAATCTTTACACTGCAGTTGGTGTTGTTCAGGCATGTAGGTGGATTTAAGGATGAAGGGGAT
Source organism: Labrus bergylta (assembly GCF_963930695.1). Lineage (NCBI taxonomy): Eukaryota > Metazoa > Chordata > Actinopteri > Labriformes > Labridae > Labrus > Labrus bergylta. Next base: position 16,924,447 of record NC_089212.1, on the reverse strand, counting down.
GGGGTGCTGGTTGAGCTCAGTTGCCCCATATACAGAGGCTGCAGTCTTCCACACATCGGTTGCAGGTTTGACTCCCAGCCCATCCAATTGATACATGTCTACCACCAACACTCTGCTCACATTATGTCATGTCTATCTTCAGCTGTCGTGTCCAATTAAGGCAAAATGCTAAAAAAGTAATATTTGAAAAGAGGAAGGCGAACAGATATCAATTCTAAACTTCTGTCACGTGTTAACTGTTCCACTCCAGAGGTCTCCTACAAAATCTATATATGTAAATTTACAGAAATAGCTAATGTAACAATTATACAATTGGTGGATTAACCCATACAGAGCGATCTTGAAAGAGATAAAAAAATTACCCAAAAATAATACGGAAAATGATCTTAAAATACTGTTTACTTTTGAAGACTATTGATTCAAGAGCATATCCAGACTTCTTTTTAATGAGGTGGCCAAACTGGGAAACTGACTTGTGCAGTTTGTGCACACATAGACACACTTTTGCTTCTAACATTATATAATCATAAAGTTTTCTGTTCACATTAACAAGTTAAGCAAGAGCGCTGCATCATATTAATCTTTGAAGCTTAATTCTTCAAGGACACAAAATATGAATTTCCATAGTCACAATTTAAAGTACTGACAAGGGGAAATGAACCTCATTGAAATAAAATGAAAGTAACACCCTGGCAAAGCAATAACCAATCATATTAAAGGATTTTGGGGTAGCTCCTGGGTGGCCAACCAGATTTCAAGGATGGCCGAGGCCACTCTCTGCATCCACCCATGCATTAATTTCAGCATTTTATCACTTTACATCAGTAAAATCAATCATCATGTGTTTGGTAGTAAATACAAGCACCAGTAAATAGTAATATAGTTTGACACAATAACAAGATTGGTGATTCATAAATCCAGTAAAACCACTTTAAACACCCGGTATTAGCTTAATTGCTATACATGTGTTTATTTAGCCATGCACATCAGTAAAGTTTAGCCTGATTTTCTGTTTACACTTTTAGAGAATAAACAAAGAGATTTAGCCAACAGCACCAAACTTGGACATTTGGCAAAATCAGAAGAGGGCTAAATGTATCTTTCACCTGACAAGTACCTTCAGTGGATGAACACATGTTAAATGTTTGACCACTTCAATTGTTCATAGACACCGATGTTTCTAAATTTGGTAGCGATAAAACCAGAAGCAACAATGTTAATAGTGAAACTCGCCTAAGTGAGCAAATTGTTTCTCCACCTGTTACATCGCAGATTTTCAGTGAAATGCACAGCTCAGCTCCACGTACATTTTTTAAAACATTTTTGCTGAAATAACTCCAAAGAACATACTTCCTGATTTCTTTCATCTTTTTGTTTAGACTTTTGATGCTTATTGGCTGAACTGAAGCCACGTGATCCACAGACAACCAATGAATGACTGTCTGCCATTTCAAACATGAGCTGTGCTGCATTCAAATGTAACTGATGAGGTTGTATTTTTGAAAGGGGTCTTTGGCCTAATGCAAAAAAATGCTGTTAGTGAGAAACACAATAAAAAAGATACTTTCAATTTGTCTAAGCTTGGCCCTTCAACATAATGAATATTATACAAACTGAAATGACCAGAAAACCAAAGTTTGTCAGTTGTAGGCCATCAAACCAACAACCTTTATGGGTGAAACGCTTCGTATTTTTGGTATTCTTAGCATTGAGGATAGGTGAAAAATGTTAAAATCTGTCTTAATTCACCACTCCTTATCAAATGAATATAATTCGTTTGGTGTACTTTTTAAGACAGTCTTTTCCTTACAACAGGCAAACAGGAATACACACATGACTTGACATGCTTAGACAACTTTAGTTTCTGGTTAGCCTCGTCTGAACTTTAAAAATACTAACTTTTATACCAACAAAATAATTTTGTCAAAATTTCGATTTGAAAGATTTCCAAAGAACATGTATAAGTTCTGGACATCAGCTTAGTAATATCTTTTAATCTTTACAACAAATGTGGCTGTGCCGAGAGGTCATGAGATGTAATGCAATGTCCCAATATGAATGAGAACACCTTAAATTGTCCTACAATAACACATGTTTAGATATATAATCAGGCTCAACTTAGTAGCATCAAAAAAGGCTGCTTAATTTACCTTAATATGATATTTATTCCTGAATATGAGTTGTGTGCTCAAATGCTCAATGCTTTTTCCTGCTACTATTTCATTGTTTCATTGTAACACTCTGTGATGTCCAACATGCAGCAGGAAAAAGAACCTGTGTGGACAGCCTTCACTATAACCAGCTCCTGTAGGAATCTGGTATCAGCTTACACATTGCATTGTAGAATGACACGCGACCCCAACGCTACCACTGGCCCTTCCTCCTTCTACTACTCTACCATCTCCTTCTCCTTCATTGTTCCTCTCTCCAAGTAGGTCAGCCATCATGCACTGTACACGCATATGTGACCCGAGCGCCTCGCCATCCATGATTCCAGACACGTTTCCCATTCTTCCCCAAACAACTGCCGGGTTAATGAACACACAGCACGGCACATAACGTCCCACCAAGCATTATGGATATCCAACACAGCTGCTGGAAGGCTTTCATGCAGAGCGGGCTAATGTTAATCATTTCCAACAGTGTCATTAAAGGGGCAGATGGAGGCACGCCAAGGATTCACCTCATTGGACTGGCGCTAAATTAGGCGGGAGGCAGAGAGCAGGCTGATAGGCTACCTGCAGACTACACAAGATATTCAGAAATTATTTTCAAATTGAAGCATTATATTTAGTTAAATTAATGTATTTTTTCTCTATTTTATTTTTCTAATCAAACACAATACAAACAGAGTTGTTGACTGCTGAAGTGAAACAGCTAATAGCCTATATGTATGACCAACACTGTACCCCATGCACAGCCAACCTGTGTAATCTCAGGTGCCAGTTCGTTGCAGGAATATACAGCACAATTGGAAAACTATTAAATAATTTGTTGAAAATTACTTTACTGGGACTTATTTGCAAGTGAACTAAGCATTTTGCCCGTTGCTTCCTCAGGTTTGCCCAGTAAAGGGGCGACACACTAATGTACGAACCCATGAAATGTGCAAATATATTTGTTGCTAACCACATTAGCATTAACCAGGCGTTAGCATTTCTGCTAAGGCCAAGAGTTTGCATTGAAAGCTACACATTATCATTATCAGACATCGGGACAGTTGACTTTGAATAAAACACTGGTCAGAACTGACACTTTCTTACTTAAAATGCAGTAAAACCCAAGCCCAGGATGCTAATATCAGATTTAGGCTAGCTAGACGTTCTGTCCTTCTCTATACTAGATAATTTCCAATTAAGTTTCCTGTAAAGTTTACCTGTTATGATGTTTCCAAGTCAGTTATTTGTCCTCATTTTTAAATTGTTTCATAAACTAAAAATAACACATCGTTTGAAGCTACCACTAAGTAATCAAACTGGGCAGAGATGAAGTTTGGGTTCACCTTTTATCTGTTAGCTTGACCTGCTATATAACACTGTGGTGGATGTTGGTTCCTGTATGTAACACATCAGTATTTAGAACCGTTCTCATGTGTCTGATTGTCATTATGACAGCTGTAAACATCAAAAAGGAAGCTAGAATTGTCAACCAATTGAACACAAAGCCGACTAGAGATTAGCTAGCCAGCAGCAAGTAAAATAATATGTGGCAGCAACTATAAGTCACTGTCACTGTGTAAATGAGTTTGAGCCTCTGTCTGAAACCAAGCACCCATTATCTTCAAAGTATTAAAAAATTCTGTTGAAGAATTGACACGTTTTTATTGTCACTTTACATTTTCGAGGGTCTAATGAAAGCTTGACAGGCATAGCAACATTAGCCCCGCTAAGAGGGGCGGGGCTTATTTAAGGGGGCCTTACAGGGGTCAATGCTAACAGCCCCAAAATAACTTTTGTCTCATAATTATGAACATGAAAAGGACAAAACAAAATAAACTTTGGTATAAAATACTTTAATAAATAATAGGATTGTTCTAAGAACAAACAAAAAAAAATTCCACTAACAAACCAAGACTTTTACCAAAGTTTGTACAAAATAATTACAATGTTCTGCACATTCAGCCCCTCCTGTGGGACTAACACAACGTAAAAGATGAATTTTGGGCTTAACATGATTTGCATCAGTATTTTAAACAAAAGCATAACATATTGAAAACACAATGTCATCCACATATAGTGACAATATCTGACCTAATTTCCTCACTACCACTGTGCAGGTAATGCTGAACTTTTCTTTCTTCCTGTGTGTTCTTAGTGCAGAAACAGACTCTTAACAAACACTGAACAACAACCACAACAGTCAACAACATCAACAATAACACAACTTGTTCCCTTCATTAGACCAGAATAGAAACACAAGGAGAGGCGGGGCTAACAAGGAAACTTAGAATACACACTCATCCACTGCGGTTAGATTCTCATTCAAAACACACACTTTTGATTGTTTCTTTTATGACGGGGTCAGTGTCTTGCAATCAGGGGGGGGGGTGTCATGACAGGGTTTTCATACTCGCTAAACACTGTGCTGCCCTGTGAGGCACCTCCACTGTCAACAGACTGTAAAATTTTGAATTTATAACTGAAGTACAAGTAAGCTAAAGAGGGACAGTGCTTTTAGGTGGTTTGAACCCTGTGATGTGTTTATAAAATGGTTTTAAGACCTGACTCGCCAACGCAGTCCAGGGATACTTTATTGTGTGCCATTTGGAGTCCCTAATTAAGAGCAAGTAGTGGATAAGGCACATTAGCAAGAGCCCCACAGAACTTCTGATTTTAACAGTTAAGAGTCCCAACAAATGAGGAGGGACAGAAAATGGTAAAACAAACAAAAATAAGGACAGGCATCTATATTTAAGCAACACTGCGACTATCAGAAGTGGCAAATATGAATTAACCCCTCATAAATCTTAATATGTGGCTCACTGTAGCGTAGCTAACTGTGTGTTTAATGTTCAAAGTAAAAAAAGAAATAAATTCTCGAACAAAGCTAAAATAATCTCCCATAGAATTGTTGAACATAAAAGCCCACATAAATTGAATTTGTTGGTGTAGAGGAGCTCTTGAGACATTTTAACACACGGGAAACACAAATAAAGTGAAATGATTAACAATCAAGGTATTATAGAAGTGTTCTTTTTGCAAGCAGTACGACCCATGTTAGATATGGATTTGTAGGTGAAGGGGGAATTTTTGAGATAGTTGAACCCTTAGAGAACTTAAATTAATAATTATTAATTAAAGGGGAATTCTTAGAGGTGGGGCAGAATCCCCAAAAGCATCAAATTGTATTCCTAAGCCTACAATCAAATGAACAAGGCCATTGGACAGGAGGTTCCTAACAACCACCCACAGTGTTGAAATTCTTAATATCTCTGTGTTTGGATTCTTACAGCCTGAACAAATGGTCATAACACATAAAGACAAACAATCATTATCTGTTTGCTGTTGAAACCGATGTTCATGATTCAGTGAAACCTTAGAAACAGTCTGAAAATCTGTAAAAAACCTGTCAGAGTGTCAAACAGACACAAATAAACGGAATGACATCATTAAAAAAAAAAAGCAACAAGCTCAAAAACAGTCTTATTCTTTAGAATAACTATGATACAAAGCATCACTTAAGTTACTAAATTCAAATATAAACAGCCATTTTTTTCATATTTACAAATGTACATCGCAAAGAAAATAACCTTTCCAGGGGTATGAAGAGTTAGTACGAGGACATCTTTCCCTTTATATGTGATTTGAATCTGCATAAACTCTTAAGGAGGAGGAGAGAAAAGGAGAAAAATAAGGGCTGAAGGCACTTTCCTACCAAACAAAATAGTGAAAAATTATCCTGTAGACATGTAGGAAGAGTTCTCTGAAAAGGATTTACGTAACCTTTAAGCCTGAACACAAAATGGAAAAGATCTTTGTGAATGTAAACAAAAGATGCTCATGCCAGCTATCAAACAGTGGATTCTCTGTTCTAACTTTCAAGGACTTGAATGGATATACATTTTTTTTTTCTTTTTTATTAAGGTTTTTTGTTTATAAAAAGACAAAATGTGAAGACAGTGTAGAAAAGGCCCGCAGGTTCGGGCTAAGGCAGACAGGAACTGAATGCACCAAACAGTAGAAACAATGTTAACAGCTGCCAGCCAATGACGGTCAGTCAGATCTCCAAGGTCCAAAGAGAAACTAAAAAGGTTAGTGTTTGTTCTTTTAAAAGGGGAAAGCTGAAAATCAGTCCGTAAACAGAAAAATAATCAAGAGCGACGGGAGAGAAAAACAAAAGATCTTCTTGATTCCGAACGTGTGAAACTGAAATCCAGAAATCCAGCAGTGTTTATTGTTGTTGTTTTTTTCTGTAGTTTTCTTTGTTTTATAATGTTTTTTGGTAAAAGAAGCCTCCATGCTGAAGATGAAAAAATTAAATAAAAGTGTGACAAATTAAAATAGAAAATTAAAGCATCTGTAATCTTCACTTTTGGTGCTTTTAAGATTCAAAAGTCAGTGACGTTGAAGACATTGAAGTTTATTTTCTTTATCTCGGGTGCTCATACATATTGGTCTTTAACGTCCTCGCTGAGCTTGGCGGCGTTCAGATTTTTACACCGGTTGTCTTTGGGGCTGTACGCCGTCCGGTGCGGTGCCTTGACTGGTCCGCTGCGTGACGTGCAGATCACCCCTACCTTACCCATCATCCCCCTGTCCTGCACTGCCCCAGCTATGGAGCACCTTTGCGGCGGGCACTTCTCCCCCATGCCCAGCGCCCTCTCCTCGTCTTCCTCCTGCTCCCCCTCCTGCTCCCCATCCTCCTCGCCCTCTGCCCCGTCGCACGTCCTGTCCGAGGGGCCCATCAGTTTCTTGCATTCGTACTGAATGTCTTTGTCGCGGTTGTCCTTGAGGGCGTTGCTCCGCAGCGGCTCCAGCTGGTTGTTGACCGTGGTGTCCTCGGATCGGTTCGCTCTCTCGCGCTCTTTCTTTCTCTTACGGTTCCACCAGACGCAGACGACAATGCAGAAGATCCAGAGGATGCTGAAGACCACGCACAGGACGGGGACCAAGTAACCTTAAGGGGAAAGTCAAAGGACACGTTATGCCTGGCACAAACTTGAAGATTTTTTAAAACAAATACAGAAGTTCAAAACTTGAGAGACCCTACACCTGGCAAAAATAATAAAGGATATAACACTTTTGATCCTATAGTCTGTGAAGAGAAACAACATGACCCACAACTCTAAAATCTGGATATATCGATCTAGATAAAGTAAACAAACATGGACTACTTGGTGATATTTTTTGGACTACTTTTTACGGAGAATTCACAAGGAAAAAAAGTAAAACTATGGATGAAGACGTGGAGATTACTTGAACATGGGCTGTACATGTTACAGTGCACCTTTGAGGTGAGTAAAAAATAGATTTGCTGAAGTTGTTAGTTGTTAGTGCTTCCCTCTTTTGTCAGCTCGCTTCCCAATTGGCTATCGCTTTGTTCACATGACAATCCACTGAGTGGCTGCTTGGCTCTCTGTCAGGGTTCCTCCAACATAACTGGATACTGGATTTGAAATTGATTTGCCCGAGCAGATTGGAACAGTCTTAACACAGCTCACAATCAGCTCATTATGTTGAGGTGTGCACCCCACTTTAGAGAGGCATTCCTGTTTTTTGTTTTTTCTTGATATTATATATATGACATAGTTAAGAGATTTCCTACTGAATGTGAAAATTAGAAACCAAAAATGTGACTTAAACTGCTACTCCTTTTACCCACTTTTCCCCATTAAACAAACATGCAACATTCGACTTACCAACAGGCGGCGACTCCACCTGCGTCTCTACTTTGACCTCCACCACGGCCAGCATGACGGTGCTGTTGTGACGTTTGGACAATGCGCCAATGATGGTGCTGGCTGCTTTCTGGATCTGACCACGATCGCTGTCCTTGGACCGCCCATCCTGCTCAAAGGACTGCACAGATTAAGAGAAAAGAGGGGAAAGAAAGATGGAGGTCAGATGTCAGTTTGTTTTACCCAAACAATGCATTTAACATGTTACTAAAAATCAACTTTAGTGCATCCACTTTTGATATTTAAGAAAGCTGTGGGTCATAACGGTCTGGACCTGGTACGCTCACCCTCAGAAACAGGACTTACTTTCATTGACTCAACAATCACATATTATTAACATGCAGTAGAACTAATCAAGAAATGGAAAATGAGATGTTGACCCTGCTATCTCACCGGGCGGTTCATTTAAAGCTCCTGTGAGGTGTTTTTAGCGAAACAGACTGAGATTAATATTGATGCGTCTATCTTACCTACAAAAACAAACAAGACCACCAGAGGGACGATTGATAATTCATGCTCAGTATTTTTTTTATTCTCGAAACCACTGCTGCAGGGTAGGTGTGGGACACAGTGATTAACTATACGCTTCAGAAAAATACTTTTTGTTCCATTTTTCCACAGCACAGTTTCACAATGAATGATTCGTTCAATGGTTAAAAAACGAAGGATGACAATTATCAGCAGAAAACACCACTTAAAGAAATAAAAATCAAAAGAGATAAGAGGTATCGTTTTGACCACAGGGAGCGCCAAAGTTCACACAAACCAAAAGTCCCTCACAGGAGCTTTAACTATTATGAGGATATAAAATGATCCCTTCAAATCTGGAAAATCAGTTTATATTTGTTGCTGGGCTGTGATTGGTTGGGTTCAGAGACAACTTTGCACTTATTATCAGTTGACACCATCATCCAATGGGGACCTTTTTTGAGTAGTTCAAGGATAATCAGACAACCGCTGTTAGTTAAATGATTCAAGACTGAATTCCCAGCTACAGCTACAGAAAAAATGTGACATTCAAGTCAATGGTTCCATGAAAGCCAAGATTATTATTATTTTTTTTAATTAGGGGAATTTTACTTTAATTTGACTAAATTCTTTGACCATTTGAGAAATGGAAATGTAAAATGTAAAGAGCAGCTGATTTGTTTGAAATTGGTGCAACCTGTGGAGGCTTAAAGATCAGTGAAGAAAAAAGACAAACCGGATTTAACCAGTACAGTAGAGAAAGAAAATAAGTCCCCATTTGCCAAATGGTCAGAGCCGTGCTCGAGGCGATTCAGGATAACAAAAAGGGAGAGAGAGAAAAAAAACACACATTCATGAGTCTGAATAAAAGAGATTCTCATCCTAACATCTGGCAGGCTGCGGACCCTCCTGCTGAGACCACAGAGGGTGGAGTTAATTGCCTAATAAGGTGCTGAGGGTGAGAGCAGGGAGGTGATGGGGGGGAGCAGAGGGGGATTAGCAGTGTGCTGTGCAGTTCAATTAGGACAAACAATAGAGAACAGGCCAGCTGTGCTCCCTGCTCAGCCCGAGACAAACACTCCTCTTTTCTTCTCCTGAGGAAATCAGCAGCTCATTCACACACCTCTAACCCCGCCCCCGAGGTGATTGACAGACCGCATCACAGCAACACAAGGCTGAGTATCCACCTCTGAACTATAGCATTCAAACGTATTCCCACATGCTATGCATTTGCTTTGTTGTGTTCACTCATTCGTGTTTTTAGGAGTATTTCATATTTGCTTTGTTGTTGTTTTTTAATAGCTGATAATCTATGGATTTACAGGACACAAGCAGAGAGTGAACAAAGAATCCCATGATGACTCCCTAAGAGTTCAGTTTGCTTAAAACTCAGTGTTTGGCATCTGAAAACTTTTCCTCCCACACCTTTCTGACATCAGAATTTGGTGTCTCTCCAAACATTTTGTTTTGTTTTGTTAGTTTCATCTCTCTTTGACTTGGTCAGACTGGAAAGTATAAAGGATTGAACTCTCTAACTTTCACTTCTCATTCTTGATAGAATTTATTCCATAACTATTAAAAAAACAACTTACTAACAGTTCAAAATGGTGCACTATCATCCGCTTGTGATTGATGGTTCAGTTGAGCCCGTCCCTTCTTTAGGTGTGGCTATTCCACACGAGTCTACATTGACCGTCAAGTTCTGAATGAATTCTTTCATCACATGTTGAAACAGCTGAATTATATTAAGTAACTGAATCAAACTTTTAAGCAAGCTTTGGGAAAATATAGAAAAAACATCAGCATCAGCTGTTATTATTCTATTAAACCTGCATGCAAAGCTATTTTCTGTTATGCGTTTATTTTGTATTTTGTACCGTTTCAAGCATAGTTTGCTTTATTTACTGGTTGGAAAAAAAACATGCAATCCGCAGAATTAACTATACGGTGAGCAATAAGGGACAAAAGTGTCACGTGATTAATACAATTTAAAATAATGAATGCGTTTTGGACCATTGCGATTTACACGTTGATGCTTACATCCCTAATATAGACACAAGCTCATATTTAAGTTACATATTTATAGGACGCTCTTCAATCAGACGAACAAAACCCTCCTCTATCTCTCCCACACAGACACACACACACACACACACACACACACACACACACACACACACACACACACACACACACACACACACACACACACACACACACACACACACACACACACACACTGAGACATATTGAACCACTTGTTTCCCGCTCAGGTTGGCGACCTCGCAGCAGAGCAGCCCGATGATCAGCTTCAGGGATTTAAAAACACACCCCGAGCTTTTCAGTGAGAATAAACAGGCACGGCACAGCGGACTGGAAAGTGGCTACACTTAACGACATTACAAAGATTTTACCCACACTGGGAAACAAATACTGGCATTTTTCAGGAAAACGCGATGACAGCTAGTGGGAGTGTAGTTTATGTTTGAATTAAAATGTTGTTTGTAGGGTTTGGGTGGATGTCACGTTTGCCACTCCTTTTCCTGTATCTGTCGCTCAAAACAAGCCTGCAAACATCAGAGTAGCATGAAGTAATCCCCTTCTATTAAGAGCTTAGAGCCCTGAAGTGACTGATTCACCCCCCACCCCCACCCCGAGCCTGGGTGGCCGAGAGACACAGAAGGAGAGAGAAAGATGAAAAAAAAAAAGAGAGATGATTGAGATGGCTGAAAAAGACAAAGATAGATAAAAGAGTAAAGAGGAAGAGACTAGGCAGCAAATAAGAGCAGGAAACGTAAAGTGTATAGGGCAGGAGAAGAAAAAGAAAAGCGGAAAGAAGATGTCAGAGGAAGAAGAAGAAGAAGGAGGAGGGAGAGCATAGACAAACATCATCAAGGTGTCCCAGCAGAAAAAACAAAATCTCATCCAGATGTTGTTAAAAGCTTCAAACGCCCCTCCCTCTTCTTTTGCTCGCTCTTGTTTCTTTTTTTTTTTTTTACAAATAATACACGATAGTGTTTGTTTGTAGGTTAACAGGTATGAGTGTGTGTTTGGATGCAATAATCACCATGGCAACCTCCACAGCATCACCGTTGGTGTAGGACAAGTCACAGAGGATAAGCAGCCCTCGCTCCTCGGCCAGCGTCTGAGTCACGGGGAGGTACCTCAGCTCTGAGCAGATGTTCTCCACAGTGGTGCCCTGTGACACACACACACATGAAAACACACACATGAAAACACACACAGAAGCGTGGATGAAACAGATTAGTATCTGCACTGCTGGCGAGGAACAATCAGCTTCTAATTCCTCCTGAAGTCTGTTTCAGATTCAGACAATCGGAGAGCTTTGCCCAGCAGGAGAGGGTTCAGGCTCAGATCTCAGATCAGTATCTTGTCAGGGTAATAGATTCATTTCCATTCATAAAACTTGATCCAGATCCGCTGCAGGGGGGGGGGTTCAGGTTTCATTAGACAGTAGTAAATAAGGACAATTTGATGGGTCAAATCCAGGCTTGTTTTAGGACAGAGCATGTCTGTCAGGCTGAGTGAAAGTTTACTGACTTTGTCTCTCTTTGGAAGTCTGGAATTCTTTTCTTTTTTCTGTTTCCATATATGAAAAGATTCTGTTTAATGTCTCCTTAAGATTGACACTTTTTGCAGAGTAAAACTCCTTGTCCATTCTCATGGCATGCACCCTTACAGTCTATAATTGATATTCATTCTTTACGTACTCTAGGTACAAAGAGATTTTTAAGACATCCAAATTAGAGAATGTTTGAGTGTTTAATGGTCATCAAATCGCGGTTGGGGGGGGGGATATCAGTTCAAACGTATTGTTTCTGACTTCACTTCTCCACAAAGAGGGAAAAGTTGAGGATGACATAAAGACGGCTTGCTGGTGTTCTTAACGGTCTTCTCAGCAGCAGCTCCTTCAGGGCTGATAAAATGTCTGTCTGGAAATTCAAAACAGTCCCCCCACCCTGTGCATTAAAAGTCATGCTTTGATATGTGATATGAAGACCACAAAGAGTCACGTCTCCAGTGTCATACTTTAAATATAGCTGTAAGTGTTAAAGCAGAGTGTGCCACCCATCATTTCCTCTACAGCTAGGCTCATTTTTTCCTCTTCTAATTATCCAGCATTTCCTTTTTATTACCCGAGGAGGTGGAAGAATTAACACAGTCAGAAACTGTGACTGTGGCGCTCAATCAGAGTTTCCCTCTGTGCAAAACTCAGGTTGAAGTGCTCAAACATTTTTCTTCTTTTGTTTTGTTTTGTAAAATATTTTGTGTTAAGAAAATCCAAAATACCAAAAGATTAATTTTCAATTATACATCAAATACTCTTTAAACTCTTTAACATGATGTAACCATAGAAAGGCCCTCACCTGCGGCACTTTGTCTTTTTTGAAGATCAGCGTAATGCGAGCGCAGTTGTTGTCAAGGTAACCACTGTTGGGCTCACACTGAGTGTGCAGAGGTGTGGGGGGGTCCGGCGTCGAACACACACCCCACTGGTGGCAGGGCGGCGAGAAGCAGGTGAGGAACTGATGCTCCACGCACTCGTGACCTCCGGGGCAGGACGAAGGGTTTGCGTCCGCAGGAGGAGGCAGAGCTTTGGGGAGGAGGCAGGGTCGACGACCACAACGCACCTGGAGGGACACGGCTTTAGTGATTAGTGAAACATTGATGCCATCAGGAAAAAAACAGGAGATGCACAAACTCCTCCTGAGAGTTGCAGATTAGCAGGTGATGGGTCATCGTTGTGCATTCGGTCAAATTAAGGACTTTTATGTGAGTCTGACCTTGGAGCAGCGAACGTATCCGTTGACACACTGGCAGGCGTTGCAATCCTCCTCCCAATGACTGCCGTGAGGAAACTGCAACCCGGCATGACGACACGACTTTCCAAGACCGATGACTGGAAAGGATAAAAATTAGGTTTTCAGTTGTCAGTCTTTCCATCTAATACGCCTTAAAAACCACAACACTTCCTCCAATATGACTTCAATGTTTATTATAGATATTTAATAGTGCCTTTAAGTAGTTTTTCTGTGCTCACATTAACTGCGACCACACCACAAGTTCTGTTGTCACCTAATTTAAGGTGCTGAAAGGATCTTAAAACAAGCCGACATCTGCTTAAATGGCTAATCTGATCTCATAACTTATGACGGATATTCTGAAAATAAAAAATCACACCAGCCACTGGAAGGCTGCATCAAGTGCAGGTTTACAGAAATACAAGCAGCAAACCTTCTGCCATTAATTTACATCTTGCAAGGTAACATTGGTTTTACTCGAGTAAAGTGAATAACACAACAACGGCAGCCAAACCAAGCATTCGGTTTAATGGCACTCACACTCGTGGCAGCGAGCTCCAGCGTATCCTGGAGGACAAACACAGCGGTAGCCGTTGATTTCATCCATGCAGGTGGAACCCTCGGCACAAGGAGATGACTGGCACTCGTCTATGTCTGTAAAAGAACAGCGAGTTATTACGTGTCACACCTGCAAATGAGTTTCCAGAGAACTAGCAATGAGTTTCCAGGAAACTCGTTGCTAGGGTAACTGGGAAACTCATGGCCGACACCAACACACATTTAAAATAACTATTTAGTCGATTGCTGATCCTGATCTTTCTTTCATAACGTCTTTGTGTTTGGTTTTTCAAGTGAGCTGTGAGCTTGTATGTATGTAAATCGGTGTGAGTAGTCCCTCTTCTTGTAATGTCAATGGAACATGTCTCACAGACTGCATATCTCTGATAAATCCCAGAGACGGTGGAAGACTCCCACACTGCTGACCTTTTCTTTCACGTTTGAGTCATTTTTCACATATATATGTGCTCCTGAAAATTTCTAGAGAATTTCAAGAGGACTCTTCCTGAAATCCTGCTTAGCTGGCTGTTTATACATGCACCTCACAGCAGGAGACCATCCCTGTCAGACAAGAGAGGGGGAGGGGAGGGGGCATCTTCTTACAAATGAAAAAAACTTTTTCTGAATCAGCAGTTTGGTACATTAGCTTTCAGCTACTGACAACTGCTGATGTCAACAAGGCACATTATAGCCGATGGGCTGTGGTGGTCAACAGGACCCCTTTGTGTAAACTGATACCTCATTGAACCCCTACTTTACATTTTTTTTTTTTTCATATTTTAAGTGAACAAACTGACTTTCTGTACCATTCAAGAGACAGAACTATCTGGATTCCTCCTAATTTAAACATTTCACAGGTCTTACTTGAATTCTTTGTATCTTTGTATGTTTCTCTTTCTTAAGCTTCACTTAAGCTGAGAAAAAAAACTGAGCCTTGAGAGATTTGAGCGTTACATTCAAACATCTTCAACAAGTGATGGAACTCTGAGAATCGATTTCTGCACAATGGCGTTTTTAGCAGTTTGGTCCGAAACGCTTCAATCGGATAACACTCCGCTTCTGAAAAGGCCTTTCTGAAGAGATTTCTCCCAGAAGGCCACGGGAGAGCCCGCTGACCCGTCTGACGGACCCCAGCTCTGACCCGGGGCTCAGCGTGGAGGGGAGAGGTTAAGACCGTCTTCCTAAAAGGCTTCCTAATCTGTCGCCCTGAAACAATCGGCTCACGCTCCCCCTGCCACGGCCTTTCACCTCTGATCCCCCGCCCACCTGACCCCTCCACACGCCTCCCCCTCTGGTTCCCAGGGACTCACTGATGCGGCAGTCCGGTCCGGCGAATCCTGGAGCGCACTCGCAGCGAAACCAGTTCACACCGTCGACACAGAGGCCGCCGTTGTAGCTGCAGAAAGGAGAAAGAAAGAAAAAAACATGAATTCACTGCAGAGCTGAGAGAGGATCAGGGAGAGGCTGTAAACAAGAGTGCCTTTTGATGTTTCTTCAAATTTCTTTCCTGAGGGGAAAACATTCTGTGTCTGTATGCAGGTGGCCACGTGCAAAACGATAAATCAATGAAAGTATGAAAGGACTAGCGGTGAACTGTATCAACAATGTGAATCTGTGTATTGACTACGAGTGAAAACACGTCATCTCAATGTCATGAAAACAATCACGGAATGTCACAATGTATGGTCAACATGATCAGAATGATTGTGCAAGTAATGCAACAATAAAGTAGTTATTACAGCATCATTGCACCACCTCTGCTGGGAAGAAAAACTCAACAAACTCAAATGTAGTTGCAGCTACATCATTTCTTTTCTTCTGACTAAAACGCAGCTCATGGGAGTTTTGTTTAAAGCATAACTGTTGTCTTATATGCATATTGGTGGCTGCTAGATTCTTAGGTTACTTCCTTCAGCCCTGAATCTGTCTCAGTTTGAGTATATATTTCATTCTGATTTCATTTATTTGTCCCATAGGCTCCAATATAAAGGTTCAAAAAGGTTTCATTGTGTAAAAAAAGGCTGCCAAATGTTTGAATTGTCAACCCAAAATCCTGCAGAAATTCATTAAAAATTAAACCCTTAACCGCGTCTCATCTTCTCCACTAAGCTACATTAAACTTGAACATACAACCACATTTTTGTAATTTCTTTAATACAAGTGTATATGGTAATAAGAGTGTACGTGGTGACGTAAAATATCATGTGACAGTCTCTTCACACGTGGGCCAACAAACCACTACCCACTGGCGCCCCAGGATTTGTGCAATTCAGTGTGCAGGAGTTAGCTTTTAAATGTCCTAAAACTGGATGCCTAGGACTATTTTTGTTGCCCGGTATAAAAGCAGTTAGAGGTATCCTTTGATTTTTTTGTTAGTATTGTATATATGTTCAATATTCTGGTATTGTGTGGCCGTATCAGCTTGTTGTATTTTTATTGAAAAGTAAAGAAATCCCCTTTTTGGTGACTTTTGCAGGTTCTGTCTTAGTTTGTAACTTTACAGTATTTTTCTTCAACATGTCAACATGACTTTCAGGTTTTTCCGCAACCCTCCCAACTACAACTCACTACAGACATAATACTACACTGCTGTACAAATAGCTGTGAGGCCATTTCATTGACATCTTTGGTGTCGGCCTCAATTTCTTTCCTCTGAGGTACAAAATCTGAGACTTTTATTCCCGCAGAGTTTCCAGAGGCTGTGAGTGTCAGCAGGCTGAGGCTGATCCCAGATCAATGTCCAGACTTCATATGTAAATCCCTGCTGACCACATACTGAGCCGTCGCCCCCCCCAAACACCTCCACTTCTCACAACAACCCCCAGGTCGAGGCCGGTGAATAGTGAGAGGGGCGTCTCTTCACACTCTCCTGCCCCCCTCTCCTAAAACCTAAACCACCGCTAATCCACCTGTCAGTCATTGTAGAGGAGGGTGAGGAGGACAGAAGGGGGGGGGGACCCTTTTGTCCAGGGTAGCTTCTGTGATCTAGAGAAGCTGTCAGGACACCGTGGATTTATTCAACAGAGTTATTTGTGTCATGTTTTTTTCAATAAAATGTTAAAAAACTAAAAAAAAAAAAAGAAAAAAAGGTCACAATAACTCCAAATGATGCATTTAAATATCTTGTTCTGTCTGAACAACAGTTCAAAATCCCTAAATGTTCCAATACAAAACTTAACAATTAAAAGATCAGCACACACAATAACAAAGATTCACTCCTACCCATGTACATGTTGAAGTACACACACCTGCACTGACACTTCCACACACACAGTCTTCTAAAGGAAAATCCGAAGCATCAAATCAGATTCGCAGGACGACAGCAAAGTGTGGGAGTGGCTGGGAAACCCTGTAGCTTCTCTGACACTCAGATCGAAACAATGCAGCACAAGTTGCTGGAGTTTATCCCGAGTTACTCAGAAAATATGCAAATGTAAACCGAGCTAATGTTTCGAGTTCAAAAAGGAAGGTGAGGATCAAAGCTGCCACCCCCAGCAGCAAGAGGCTTTAGAATTGAAGGCTGTTCAGCTGAGTCAATTTTAAGCTCAAGTGAGGTCATGTTTAACTAACAATTACATAACAGAGAAAAAAGTCCATTTCAGCACCAAAACAGACAACGAACTTCATGAAAAATGTAGAGGGAAATGGTTTCATCTTGTGGAGATGCTTTACTGAAGGCCTCAACATCCAAAAGATCAATCAAAGATGGTCGATATGCAGGCTATAAATGGTGAATCCCAAACACTATCATTCAAAAGGTATGTTGAAAGTATCTACAGATTGTTTCAACCACTCCACAAAACAGCATCTTCAAACTTTAATAACTGTTGGGCTTCTTTTGAACATGCACTGGACTGTCCACAACCAATAGTGGCCATAAAAGAGGAAAAACGTTCCTTTTAAAAAAATTAAAAAAAGAATCTTTCAGTATGACAAGGACAATAAATCTTTCTTACCAGGGATGTGGGTTGCAGTCGTCCACATCTGCAAGAGAGAGAGAGATAATGCATATCAAAATATATCAAATTTCACTTCCTGCTTTACTGAAACCAGGTTGGCAGCCATCTTATTTTGCTGTTTACTAATAGGGCTCAGCAGTGTACAGTCATGGTAAATCTGCCCCATGTGTATAAATGGTTGTGATTGGTTGGACAAAGCCAACATTGATGAAAATCTGACTGAACTGGAGATGAGAGCCATCGCCTGGAGAATAAGAACACAAGCTTATAGGTTTGTCTTCTTCGCAGGCTACTGATATATCTCCCTCCAACACGAAAGAATAAGGTGCTGAAGTCACCATAAGTCCTCTGTTTTGGATTGGGGGCGACATAAAAATGTATTACAGGCAAAATCCTGCTAACACTTCAAACTAAAGATTTACTTTCCCCAAGAGACACAAATTAAAGCCATTTTAAAGCTCCTGTGGGGAACTTTCATTTCCACTGTAGATAAGGTGGTATGTCTTTTTTGTCTTTGTCTTTATTTCAACAAGTCTCACCCTGCTTTTTTAACACTCCAATGTATGACTCATGAAGAATATTTGCTGTGGAGAATGTTAAGACATGTCTGTTTCAGCAGCATGACACCTACCCCCTGCTAGCTGTTTCTGGCATTAAAAAAAATACATTAATTAAATGTAATCAATCTTGTGGCTATTTTTTTTCCTTTTGTGTGTCATATAAAGACAGTAGTTTCATAACCAGCTAAAATTTCTGCATAGTAGCTTTAACATTTAAAGAGATGGAAAGCAATGCTTGTATGCCCGAGCACTGAGTGTCTGTTTAGAAAGGAGAATAAAGGCCTTTGTCCACAGTCAGAGTTTTTTCCGTTTCAGAGGCCTTCTCACCAGCGCTCATTGGTGCTATGATCCAAAAGTTCACTTCTGCTTCCCTCGATATTGGACATGCGGTCTTACTAGGTAAGATTTGTCCCGCTGTTGATGTACTGTTTTCAATTAATTTTCACCGAATCATACAGACGGGCAGACATTTCAAAGGTTTCCTTCACATTAAGTCCACATGACTTGATTTCTGAGGTGGAGAACCTTCAATTGATCTGGAAGTTTCAGGCCTTGTTGCTAACTAGCGAGCCACTTACAGCTCATGTTATTCTCATGAAATGGTTAAAGGCAAACATCTTGTAAGAACGAAGACGCTGAGCAAAGTAAGCAGAAACAAGGTATACTAATAAAGCAGCAAGGCTTCAGTAAACCTGTTAATAGTGTTAAAATCAAGCCATTCATCGGTTTGTATTACTATTTTACTGATCAGAGGCCTCGCGTGTCAATGCACTCAAATCTTTATCAATAAGATCGTTTACTGATTCAGAATGGATACTCGTTACATCACTGTTTTTTGCTCAGATGTAAATATCAGATTTTTTTCCTATCTCTACCATCTCTTTTGATAAGAACAATTACATACTCTGTGCACAGGTGGGACCCTCCCAGCCGTCTTTGCAGATGCAGGTGAAGGCGTCACCTCCTCCAACACACGTCCCACTGTTCTCGCACGGGCCCAAGTCGCATGTGCTGTTTTTGGCTAAAAACAAACAAACAAAAGGAAGGTTCCCTTTTATGAAACTGTTTTTTTTCTCCAACCAGCCCTCAGTGGGATAGCTGCTCTTTGGCCTGTGGTCCCAGTGTGACAGGTCGTAACAATGTACTGCCACATTGTTTTATCACACTGTCATTATCAGAGCCGTAATAGCATAATTAGAGTGCCTGACCTGTGTTGCAGGTGCTGCCACCCCAGCCTGAGGGGCAGCTGCACAGGAAAGAGTCTCCGTGGTCGTAACATGTCCCTCCATTACTACAGGTAGTGGAGTCGCACTGGCTCTCACCTGCACAGAGGAAGCATGGGAAGAAAGATTTCAAACTTTTGACTCCGTGCCAGTGTTTTGTAGCGATTACTTAAGCTGCAAAAAGTGAGTTCAGAGAAGCCGTCAGAGGGTAAAACAAGCCAGCACAGCAGCCGGTGAGGGCACCATGCATCAAAAAGATTAAGAGGTAGTCAAAGAATATAAGACCTAACATGTTGGAGAATGAGGAAACTGAAGACAAATACGCCATTCATAAGGGTTCTGTAAGCCCTACTTGAATTTTTGTCCTCTCCATTATTTGGGACACCAAAACAATTTGAATCATCTTTTTTCAAACTGTTGAAGAATTGTTCGAATTAATCGTCATTAATCTAAGCCCAACTTAAAGTCACAGATGTCTTACACACAGAGACGTTTTACTTACGTGAGTGGCAGGTCTTCCCTTTCCAGTTGTCGACACAGTTGCAGTAGAAGTCGTTAAATAGATCGACACATTGGCCTCCATTCTGACAAGGGTTTCTGTTGCACTCATTCACATCTGGAACACAATCAAACGATTAGTCAGCGCTGTTACTGTAGATACTGATTTTTATTCATCGCTGATAACACGTATTGCTCAATTCTACAAATTCCAGGAAGCATAAAAATGACTAAAACTGTTTATTGATGATGCCCTGAAATATAAATCACCTCACATGTAATTGCTCATACAAATACATACTCATACATAAGTAAAAAAGTAAAAAAATAAATACATTTGAAGAGGCATGGGAGGGAGACAAACAAGTACAAACTTATTTCAAGAAGAACTCTACATTTTGACTTAAGTCAAAACAAAAGCAAAAATGTATTAACAAAAACAAACAGCTATAAGCTAAGAAAAGTTATAAGCTATAAAAAATATGAGCTGTTTTCTTTGTCAAAAAAACATTCTTTTCAACATTAGACTACCCCTCGTTGATAGTAAAAAAGTTTAGGGTTAAAAAATTATTCTAAATTAAGAATTAGAAAATAGTCCATTTGTTAATTTAAACTGAAAAGAATGGTTCATGTGTATTCTGTTCTTTCTCTTAATAGTAATATAAGTAAGAGTATCATCTGCAAATTTGCACACTGACCAATCTAAGTAACTTTAAGAATATGGTAGTTGAAGAACAGTTTTAGAATCAGTCAGCTGTTTAAGTTACCACATTTCCGCCTGCTTTCATCTCAAAAACAAACCCCCCATTGTTTTATCTTCCAAGAGATTTTCAGACTGATGACCGTTCCTCTGCTGCTGTTGGCTTTTCATGGATTCTCTCAACACTATATCTGACTCACAGACAGTATGACTTTGCACGGCTTTGACATAAATCTTGTATATCTTTTTTGTCGCTCACATTTATCCAGATTTCTCAGTTACAAGAACACACTAAGATGGTTAAACACATACTCACCAACATCACAAAGACTGCCCTCCCAGCCGTCTGGGCAGAAACACTGGAAGGAGTTGATACCATCGATGCATGTGCCTCCGTTCTTACAGGGGGATGACGCACAGTCATTAATATCTGGAGGCAGAGAGGGGAGAAAGAGAAATGTTTAGCTATTAACTCCCTTATTTTTTTACTTAAACATACAACTTTTAAAGAGGCTTCTGAGAATCAGAGAAAAAAAAAATCAAGTCATGTGGACATTCAAACCAAAACCACAGTGTACTTGGAAGTGAAAGAATTTCTCTGCACAAAAAACAATCTCTCTGAAGGATTTTTCCTGCTCATATCTTTCCCAGGATTTCCTTTTTGATATCTTTCCCTTTCTGCTTCGACTAGACTAAACTAAGACAGTGACGATTAGTGGAACTGGAGTCTGCCTTACCGTAAGAATCATGTGCTTCCCAGTGAGGGTAACTGATGATAAATATAGTCTATGTGTTGTTCGTAGAGCTAATAACAACTCACTCTCGTGGCAGTAGGTGCCAGTGAATCCCGGCTCGCAGGAGCAGCTGAAGTTCCCGGCAGGAAGGCTGATGCAACGTCCGTGGGGGCCACACACATTGGACGAGATGTGCCACACCCGTTTCTGGGTATCATTGGTTGCCACGGCAACAGTGCAACTGTCAATCACTATGGTAGAAAGAAGAGACAGCAACATCAGGAGGGCAGAAACTTTGGATTTAAAAGATATATATTATTTATTAACAGATTTCTTTTAAAATATATATTTATAGAAATAAAAAAAAGTGTTGTGTTACCTTGACACCTGTTGGTTTTGCAGTGGTCTTTGAGCTCTGAACAGGTTTTGCCCTCGTAATCATCTGGGCAGCTGCAGTAGAAATCCCCCATGAGGCTGTGGCACTGAGCCTTATTGTGACAGGGGTTCGGGCTGCATGGGTCATTCTGCACCTATAGATGGGAACAGGGATGTTAAGACATGTTATTCTTGCCAATATTAAAAAATAGCTGATGTGAATTTTGAATAGCTTTAATCATCTGGTCTCACCTCACAGGTTGTGCCAGCGAAGCCCTGCAGGCATTCACACACGAACCCATCCAGCAGGGCGTGGCAGCGGCCACCGTTCCTGCATGGACTGCTCGCACAGCGGTTTCTCTGAAGCTCACAGTGACGACCAACGAAGCCTGCCTGGCAAACACACTGGTAGCCTCTTGTCACCTCCTGGAACAAAATGGGAAGTTAATGAAAACTCTTCAAGATCTGAGTGGCAGGTTTTATTTTAGGAAACAACAATACATCCTCAATACAGTCGTATTTTCAAACGATCTCTTATGCACTTTGTGTTTATGATGATTTTCCAAATCAATTGAGGTGGTTTTATCCACATTTTGTTCAAAATGTTAAATAAAAGTCCTTAACATCTCAGATAAAGTATCTCAGTTTAATTTGTACTTGCTCACTTATATATATATATATTAAAAACACAATCAGACAACGCATGCTGGTAATGTTTCACAACCATAATACCCTTAAGCTTATTCTTTTATGTCCTGACAGATACTTGGAGGATCAGCACTAACTTTGTTCCATCTCTATTAAAGTGTCATGTAAGCAAAAAAAAAGGTAAACTTAACAAAGACCTTGGTGTTCTTGAAAAGCTTTAAAAAAAACCACACAGATTAATGTGATATTTTCTTAATCTTACCTTGCAGGTCCCTCCGTTCAGACACTGTCCGTGGCAGCTGTTCATATCTGAGAAAAAAGCAAATAAAAATCACTCAGGTTTGAGTTTGACAAATTGGGGATTGGAACATGCATTGGTGCCGGAATATGTAGCAGCTACAGGAAAGTGGTGGATACAACAAAAGATAAGAGATTCATGATAGATGAAATGTCAGATGTAGATTTAAAGGTGCAGTTAGAACATGCAATGAAAAAAAAACGGCAGAAGTCGGAACTAACCCTTAAGATATTCTCTTAAAGGTATACAACAGAAAGAAAGACAGTCGGTTTTAGTCTACTAGCTTAGAAGAGTGAGGCCAGGGTGTGGAAGCTTCTAACAGCCATCTCAGGAACAAGAGAAAGGAATGAAGCGCTAAAAGCCTGAATCTTTTCGCTAGCTAGCCTCTGTTCCACAAGTAAACTAATATAATAAATTTTCCTCTTCCAGTTGCAAACATCATTCTTGTTGGAAGCCAAAATGTTTCTGTGGTTTGTGATATATTTTCAGATACGCTGGTGAAAACCCTGCATGGGAAAAAACAAAAACCAAAAAGTCCAAAAACTTTGTTGATAGCTTTCAACAAAACTGAATTTTAATCGTTTCATAGGACTGTGGCTTACTTAGTCTCGGTGCATTTCATAGGATTAAAGAATGAAACTGTTGCTAAATGTTTTATTAGAATAAAACAACAAATTTGGTAGCATTTAACCATATATTGGCCTATAAATGGGTTTAAATCATTAGTATAATACCAGCAACCCATGGAAGCTGTAACATCAATGAATGTGTGACTGTACTGCAGAGCACATTTGAGCATATTAGCATTTTCAGCAAATAAAGCTTAAATGTTTTGCTAGTCCTGTGCACCACATGGATCTTAGCTATTAGCTATTTTAGCAAAGCTCCATAGGAGCTCCTGTAATAGCCTTTAAGCCCATAAAAAAGATCCCACGGTTCTAGAGAGTCTAAATTAAAATCTAAAACCTTTGAAGAAAGGATTCATCTGACAATGATGTCCTGAGAAAAATGTCCATACTGTCAAAGCCTCATGTCCTCATGTAGGAAAATGTGATTTTGGCAAGTAGCTTTCCAATGCTTACATTATAGGAACTTTTTCAGGTAAAATTTTAAAATGTTCAGGTCTACAGTCTAGTTCAATATTGAATTCATGTCAATATGATTGAGAAGTGAGGGTAAAAGAAGCTAGTGGAACAGAAGCTAGCTAGCAAAGATGACTTCGGCTCTACCAGATCTAAAGGCAGGTTGGAGAGGCTAAAGTCTACTGATTTGCTGCGTTGATACTAACTTATGTCACAGTTCTGGCCCACCCATCCACGAAAGCAGGCACAAAGATATCCACCAATCAAGTTTTTGCAAGTGTAAGCATTGAGGCAAGGCTTCCCCGAGCACTCATTAAAGTCTGCAAAATGGAGACGAGACACAAAGACAATGAATGAGAAAGCTGAGAGCCTTCTCAGAAACCCCATCACCAAGCATAGCTTCATATCAGAAAAAAAAAAAAACAGTTTGAAGATGATTTGTTGTTTATTTTCCCTTCACCTGTCACCATTATTGTTTGGGGTTTTTCAAACAATGGTCCCAATTACAGAAGTGTTCAATGGTGACTGTTACAGACTGAGAAGAGAACCATGACTTGATCCATGACTCAATTTATAATCATGATTAATCCTGGGGGGATATCTCATCTAACACAAGGAGAATATATTAAAATGATATTATAATAAAAACATTTCATGGGTTATTTGATTCATTTTCTCATAATTTTGAAATCATCATTAAATGAGGAATTTATTGTGCAGAACATTTGAAGTCTCCAATATCCCTGCAGTGAAGTGAAGCCTTTCTCAATTAATGTGGCTGGGTTTAATTACATTACTGGTTGGATTGCTTTTATGAATTTTATGGGTAAACGAATAGGGGTCCTCTCTATGTGAAACTGTGCCAGAACATTTACAGGCTAAAATCCACGTCAGACAGGGTTTAATTTCTTGCACTGCTTTCCATTGGCAAAATGTTTTATCCCCACCCTCCTCCATATGGGTTAATGTCTCTCTATTGCATTCCCTAAAGCCCAACCTGCAGAATTCCGAGTGGTCAGTTTCAGAGGCAGCTATCCCCGCCCTGTCATGCCGCCTCGCTCACTTTAAACCGACACAGTGCATTAGTACTACTCCCAGGAGGTAGGTGGCACCTGTTGGACTGCTGAAACTGAACACCCCCACCCCTTCCCCAAAAGCTCAACCTTCCCCGACAACCACCACCCAACCCCTTCATCTCACACTCTTCCAGGTACCACCCTACTCCATGAAAGGGGGGTGGGGGGGGCTCTCTGAGTATCTGTTACACAAACCAAAGCTTTTTGGTAGCATGTTTACAGGTTATAAAGAGTTTCCTGGCTGTAGTTGAAGGTGGCGAGGGCTCCGCTAAGCCGGGGCATCGCTTCAACGTAGTGTACATACTCCCTGGTTACGCCCAGTCTGGAGCCAAAGATAGCCCCCCAACAGAGTATATGTGCTCTCAAGGCTAGCAGTTGCCAGGCGGGAGGTTATTTTTAGCTTTACTCAAGTCACCTGGCTCGAGTTGCAGATGATACCCGAACGAGTGTCTCCGTTGGGCGTGCATATACACAAATACACACACACACACACACACACACTGAGTTGAAATTAGTGGCCCTCCTGCAGAAATACTACTAGTTAAACGACACGGCAGGATAAACAAACAGACAGGTATGCTGTTACGCTGCAAGCAAATGGGATTCCTGGAACGTATTCATACAAATGGCATACGCAGTAGACACATACAGCCACACCCAAAACACACCAGCTTTATCACTGCAAAGTATCATCCAGCATGCATCAATGTTTCGCATCAGGGCAAAAAAAATAAGAAAATAAAAAATAAATTAAACTTGATCAACACATTTAGAAGATTCCCTCAAAAATGTTCAAAAAACAAAAAACAAAGGACCTACAACCCTGCGATATCAGCGAGCATGCACAAGTGACCCTTACCTATCTGGCAGGTCTTGCCCGTCCACTGTGGAGGGCAGAGGCATTCAAAGCCGTTCTCCATGTCGATGCAAGTCCCGCCCTGAGCACAAGGGTTGGATGCACATTCATCTGTGTCTGAGATACAAGTAAGAGGATTATTTAGACCATTTTCACTTGGAAACTTGTGCAGTCAGATGTATATATCACACTGTATTATGTGGGCTATGACCTATATACTAACTAATATATTAAATGCTGTGACATGTGCTGTTATGAACGAAGTGCAGCCGCCACCCTCACACACTGCATACTACCTAATTGGTTGAAAATGTGCCCTTATTTATTGTGGATTCATGTGGTTGCTTCACTGTGCAAAATACGCCGGGACACTTTTTTTCCCCCTCATTACGTCATAACTAGCATCAGTTTACACCTCTTTTCCCGGTAAGTAGTCACCTTGAGCACAGGTCGGCCCAGACCAGCCAGCAGGACAGTGACACTCAAAGCCAGATGGGACTTCATGGCAGGTCCCCCCATTGGCACAGGGGTTGGACACGCAGGCATGCTCAGCTAGAGAGAGAAATAAAGAAGACAAAAGTAGGAGTAAGAAATCTGATCTATCCGGTAAATTTATCCCATTCCTTAGAACTTTGCCTGAGACCTGACCTGGCACACAAAGCCAGATGTTAAACCTGGTTTTTCCAGTGTTTTTGATTGAAAGACTCACCTATCTCACAGTTCTTGCCAGAGTACCCGTCTGGACAGGCACAGTTATACTCGTCTGGCTCTGGGTTCATACACGTTCCTCCGTTCTTACAGGGCCGGTTGGTCCCGCAATAGTTCAGATCTGCAGAGCAAAGAATACTGATATGACCTACTCTGTGTTTGTGGATGTATATCACACGGTTATTTAATGATGCACAACTTGAGCCAAGGACATCTCAGGGAAGGTGAGTTTGAAGGGTTATTTTTTGTACAAAAACATCCCTGAATACAAATGCTTCTCATTGCAGCTCAATACTGTTTGCCGTTAAAAATATAACAGCCGTACACAATAACATTTTCAAAAAGGCTCTGTTTCCTTTGATTTTCTTACAAAAGCTTTGATTGTGGGTTACAAAGAAAACAAAGTAAGAACATATTTACAGAAAGTTTAATTTTGACTCTGGTTCCCTGCATGTTGAACAATGACAGTGTGTCTTCATCCAGTGATTTCGTAAGCCCCCTATACTGGAATTCTGAAACACTTAACAATTACTCAACTGTTTTGCAAATCATACAGTAGTGTCCTTCGAGGCCAACCTTTTTTTCACTCTTTTCAAGTTGAGAGATGAATCACATTTCTAAATCAACATTGATATCTACAGTGTTTTTTTTTTTTTTTTTGGTTTTTGTGAAACATAATGAGAGATTCAAACATCACTTTAAGGCATCTGACCTTTGTCGCACAGGAGGCCTCCCCAGTTCTTCTCACAGGTGCAAAGCCAGGGCTCACTGCAGGTGCCGTGAACACAGCCGGGATACGGCAGACATTCGTCACAGAGCGGACCCTGCCAGCCATAGTTACACCTGTAACACACAGTGGACAAGACTGTCAGCTTCATGTATATTTGTCTTCTTCTTTCCTTTCCACGGTGTGCGTTTCCTTTTCTACCACCTCTGTACTTCATTTGCATTCTTCTTTCTAACCTTCATTAGCTTCCTTTCTTCTCTCCTGCTGTATTCCCGTTCTTTATGCCTAAATGTTTTCTCACTGGTTAAGGAAGTCTAGCACCTTGTACTACAGATAGATACAGGAGTTGCGCACAAACAAAAGCAAAAGTGATCTCATCCCTATGACAGTATTTTGCGTTTACTAAAACATGTTTAATACACTTCAATGGGATTGTTTGCTAGCATCTTCATTGCTTTCGTGGCAGTTAAATACCTCAAGAATTTGTGCCAGCTATGATAATCCAAAAACTGCACACAGAGAGCACAGTTCAGCGGGTGCATCCGGGGGCTGACGAGGTTTGATTGTAAAATAAATACCTCTTATTTCACAAGCACAAGTGATGTGTTCTTTATTTACAGCTTCAGCCTGAGGGACTGTCAGGGATACAGATGCACTTACCTTCTCACTCGGTGGGAGTCAGCAATGGAAAACGGTGATAGTTACATAGTGTTAACAAACAAGTGATTTAATACGTGTACGATTTGTGAACACACAGAGGAGCACGTGCCAATTAAATGCCCCCTGGTAAAGATGAAGAATGCCTTTAAGTGCAAAAAAAAAAGGAAATACTGTATCTACTATAACACCAGTTTAAAAAGATAATAGAGGACTTTTTAATGCAAATGTTCACAAACGAAGTCCAAAAACACAACAAAACGTTGCTAGAGTTGCAGTTCAACGTCTTCATTAAGATTATGTTAGGACGCAGAGCAAAAGTGACATTCCTGAGTGTGTGTTTTTGTTGTGTGTGCGTGCCTGTGTGCGTCTCATCATGCAGCTTACAACACATGCAAACATTTGTGTTCATTTGTCATGTACTGTACAAGTGTCACTGTCAGAGACTTTGAAAAGGGCTAGTTTTACACTCGTCAAGTAGGTGCAGGGCAATAACAAAAACAGCAGAGAGGGAGGAGATATTCCCGTACACTTTCTCAAATTACACAAAAAGGTTTGATTCATCCAAACGTTTTTGACCTTCTTAAAGGGATAAATTCTGGTCAAAACGTTGTGATTAATAACAAGTTTTTTGTAGCATTCGAGCAAGTGTGCAGGCATATCTTCTCCTCTCCATCGTCATTGACTATGCATAAAAAAAAAAACAACAACACATTAAGTCATTTTTATCTTAATTGACTCCAAAGAAATATCAACCCTGAAGAGTTTTTCTTTGCATTTAAAAAACACAAAGTCTACCATTCCCAAACAAATGCATCGACACATGTCTGGTAAAAATCATCTTGCTGCAATAATTTTCCAGCAGTGACTTTTTTTTTTAATCTTGCTACAACAAAGTCCGTGTTAGGATGAAGGGGAATTTGAGAAGTGCATGAAACTAGCTACTTAGGAATGGATACATGCTGCAGTGGCAAATCTACCGCAGCAGATGACAACTGTCATTAACAATTCACCCACACTGCAAAAACACAAATCTTAGCAAGTGTATTTGTCTAATTTCTAGTCAAACATATCTCTCTTAACATAAGATAGACCTATGTCTATCTTCATGTCCAAGATCTCAGGTTAACATTCTGAATATGTTTGCCATTTCTTTTCTTCTCATCATGTCATGTGTCATGTCCTCTCCCAGCCCTCTTCCCGTGCAGTGAGCTCTCTCTCGAGGTCACACTTGGAATGAGCGGCGAGTTTCTGGAACGAGGGTTAGTCGTCTCGAAGGGGAGGCCAGAGAAGGGTTAGCTAATCTGTTGGTTTATGGCAGCACTCTGTTATTCCAAGGCCAGCGGTAACCTTGCCCCACCTGTCCTGTCATTTCTCCGTCGCGCCGCTATTTTTAGGGAGAACACGCCCCTCCCCCCTCCTCCCCCTCCTCGCCACCACTAAGACCATCTTCCCCCTTCCTCTACGGCCCACAAACACTTCAAAATGGATGCCAACCAAACCCTTACCAGCGGTGATTTACTTCTGTGTAGTGAGCTGTAATGTGCTGTGGTAAAGTTACTCTGGTAGCTGAGGACAGTGACAGACTGATGATTTCAGGCTGGTGCAATTGTGCATTCAACCTCAGAGGTTTCTTGGAACCATGTGTGACTGTGGCACTAAGAACTATAAACTTTCAAACACAAACAGTTAAAATAGAGTGACTGATCAGACTTGCAGTCATACAAATCTATTATCTGACCAGTTCCTCATTCATAACAAGATTTTAGCAGTTTATCAAGGCAGATACTTTTCTCATAGTTCATTGTTAAATGTATTATTTTGGTGTATTTAAGTAGTCAGGTGTAATAAGTATACACTTAAAAGCTCCTGTGTGTAGATTTTGGCACCCCTGTGGACAAATTGGTACATAAGCTGATGTTGTCCTTTGCATGTGTTTCTGATGAAAAATCACATCAGTCAAACATATTAATTGTAATGGGAATTAAAAAAATATATATATTTCTTCAGGTTGCCTTAAATCCACTCGTGTGACACCAACACATTTAAAAAATAACCACACAAGAAAGTATCATTCCTCTTGCTGATGGTTGTATTTGCTTTTGTATGTCTTCAAGAGGCATCAGCGTTAATATCAGTCTGCTTTGTAACCAGCAACAACAAAAAAAAAAAACAAGGGATGAGGGATGAATATCATCTTGTAGAAGCAGCGTCGCTCGGCAGTATTTTGATCCAGGAAATTGAACCGAACAATGTTTGACCACGTTTAGCACAAATTATGTGGGTGTTAACCTACAGGGAGGACGGCTGGTGATGCTAGCACTGCTAACGTTAGCCACACTCGGCTGTTCAAACTGCATTGTTTACCTGCAGACAACTTTAAAAACATTGTGCTCAATTTTGACTTATTTTCTGAAAGTTTTCTTGCCTTTAGACTAGTCAGTTAGTCGGTAATTAATTTTCCGTTTAACCAAGTTGGAAATTAGTTGCCTGGAAACATCCCCACTAAAAACTCCTTGTAGCGTTAAAACCAAGACTCAGAGTCCACAGAACATGCTAGCTAGAAGCTCTGTGAGCTAACCACTAACATCTGCTGGCTAAATTTGTCAAAGTGCTGATGCTACAAGAAACTCTTTATCTTTCACTATGTTGTTCTAGCCTGTTGATATGCTAAAGTTTGAACTTTTGCTTTAAGGACAGGATGCAGCTGAAGATAACCAGAATGTCAGTTTTGCAACAAAGTACTGTACAAATTGAAACTCTGACCTCATGTTGGCACTGGATGTAATGTCAGGGGATCAAACAATCCAAAAAATTTAACCTCCGGGGTCCATGAATGTTTGTGGCTTAATTTGATTGCAAAACAGTGAAGTACTTGTCCCAGCACTCCACACTTTTTACTCATATTAGTGACGCAAAAGGTTTATTGATGCATTGCTTTTAAAGTTGATACAGATTAGAATCCTGATTAAATACTTTATCTTTAACTGACTCATTTTAAGGGGATGATCCATGTAAACTCGTCTTATTTTATAAATATGCCTCTGAACCTTTAAAACATTCATCCAGAGCTTTGAAATTCATTAAAGGGCAGATACTGACGAGAAGACTTGCATAAGAAAAATGCAGCCAGGCCCGAGTTCCAGTGGTGTTAGAACATGCACAACAATTTATAGTTTACGCACAATTTCTAAGCTAGGAAAGCTTTAACTGCAGGCACGGCCTCAATAACTTTAATCTGATTTCATTTGGTGAGTGAAGCCCGAGAAATGTGAGTGTGTGAGTGTGAGGGATTTTGTGTGTGTGCGACAGTGCTGTGTATTGTTTACTACAGTATGTGTTGTTGTCCAGCACTGCGGTTGCCAGCGGTGCCCTGCACACTGTCAGCCGTGCAGCCGTGGTGACAGCGTGGACAGTCTGTCTGGCTGCAGTGTGGGAGAGCGGGGAAAATGGTTTCAGGCAGCCACAGGCAAAGGGTGGCATTACCCACAAGCCCCGTCGCCGGGCCCGCTGCCGTCCCATCAATGGAAGGGGCCATACGGAGCTGAAAATATCCTGCCTGCCCACAACCCCCGCTCAGACAAACCACACCCTGGGGACGGAGCAGTGGGCAGGGGCAGAGGTAGAGGGGGCTCAGTTTGTGTGTGTGTGTGTGTGTGTGTGTGTGTGTGTGTGTGTGTGTGTGTGTGTGTGTGTGTGTGTGTGTGTGTGTGTGTGTGTGTGTGTGTGTGTGTGTGTTTTGTTTGAGTTGGACCACTGAATTATTTACAGGCAAGCCTCGCACCCAAATCCAGTGGACGGACTTAGCCCGCTGTTGCCTAGCTACATGTTTAGTAGTGTCACATGAGGGAGCGTAGGTTGTGAATGCGCTGTGTGTAAGAAACAAGATACCAAACACACATTTTTTTACTTTTCCTGTGCCAGCCTCAGATGATTTTTTCTCTCTCTCCCTCTCTTTTTCTCAGTGATTCCTTAAATCCTTCATTCTCGGTTTGTTTTTACCAAGTTTGCTTCTCTTGTGCACTTAAAAAAAAAAAAAAATTCCAACCCTTGCTATTAAGTTTAAGATATCACTTTGATTTGATTGTTTTTCATGTCCCAATTTTATATTTGAGGCCAAAATTTCTATCAGGTCTAAAAAACGTAATATTTGGTGTAGATAGAAATTGCTAAATATCTACTTTTTTTTTAGATCTGACTGCGACCTTATCCCCTTTGTACCTAAATCATTCAGACCCACTGCGACCTCTGTTGCTAAATTTTCATCACATTGGCTTGTGTTTTCGCTTGCTACACATGACCCCCCATGGACCCATATAATTTGCTACTTCTTCCTCTCCCCCATTGGATTATTAGGAAAAGGGATTGCAATACAGTTGCAATGTTTTCTCTTATTGATGGTGCAATTTGATTGTGTGAAATGATTTTAAAGTTGTTTTAGTAGGAGTTGACTTGTTGAAACGCTGACATTTTATGTTGCAGCTTTGATTTATGTGGACTGCCCCCTTTAAATCAACAACAAAAGGCTTTTATTCCCTCCTATTGAATAGATGTTATCCATCATCTTCCTCTTTCTCAACAGTGTGTGTACTGTATATATGTGCGAGAGAGTGTGTGTGCGTGTGCGTGTGCGCCCTTGATTGCGATGAAGCTTCAAATCACATGTTCAGGCACATTCCAGGGTGTTCCTCTTGCTTCCATTCCTCCGGCCATTACCAATGAAAAATGTTTCTCCTTTTTTACGAGATCTTTACTAAATCAAAGTATTAAACCTCAGTATTAAACCCTCCCCTCTGCCACCTCCTCTTTCCTAATACTTGTTACTCTGTGTATTTGTGTGTGTGTGTGTGAGTAGTTTCCTTTTTTTTAAAGCTTTCATGCTGCACTGTGTCTAAATGTACAGATGATTTCCACATATAATCTAATCAAAATTTCTCTCTGCTTCACATAACTGCTATACAACAAATGTCTGCTCAGCCTTTTTTTTAAATGCTCACAGCTCGCTGTGCAGAAATATTACAGATCTGTGTTGGCTGTCTTTTTTAGCAGCCTGTTTGTGGGGGAACAGGCTGCATTATTGGGGGCTTTAAATGGTTGGGACAGCTGAAGACTGACACTTAATGTGGAGAGAGAGTGGGGGATGACATGCATTGGGGCGGCTGTGGCTCAGTCTTCATCTCTCAAGCTGAAGGTTGAGAGTTCGAACCCCAGCTCCTGCTACATGTCCGATGTGTCACATAACCTCGATTTGCTCCCGCTGCTTGGTCGGCTGAGTATGAATGCGGATTTGTTTCTTCTGATGGTCTCACTACATAGCAACCACTGCCATCAGTTTGTGAATGGGTAGGTGTGACATGCAGTGTAAAAGCGCCTTGAGTAGTCAGAAGACCAGAAAAGCGCTAAGCAAGCTCAAGTCCATTTATTGAATAGTGTCAGTATCCTGAGTCGAACCTGCAGCCCGCGCGAAGACGTTCATGGGGCATGTTCTGCATCCCTTCCTGCCTGTTGTCTGCAGCTTGTTGGATGGAATCTACACAAGAGTTGCAGCCATAACAAGGCTCTGGATAGGAAGAGGTGATGTGGGCTGCAGACATGAGGGGCTGTTTGGAGGGGACGGGGGACAGGGGGGGGTACACAGTGCCTCTCTACTGCTGGTGGTGGAGGACGAGGAGGAAACATATAGCAACAAAAACAGGCCTCTCTATCTCTGTGTGTATGTTTTCGGTTTGTGTGTGCGGGCAAGAGCAGGCCAGCTTTAGAACAGGAAGCAGAACAATAGCTTCTGGATCAGAGTAGAGCTGAGGGATGGAGGAGGAGGGATGGGGGGGATGTAGGGGGTTAGCATGCTTGGTATGTTATCAACAATGCCCTCCGCCTCCCACAATGCCTCATCACTTGGTTGTGTCACCACTGTTACCCTTCTGAAACTCTTAAAGGGGGTCTCCATACAAAAAAGCGCATTTTACATCACATACATCACTCGACAGCCACATTGTACTGCGAACACAAAGAAAGAAACTTACAATAGTTAAAACACTGAAGGGAAGTGACTTACTTGCATTCTCCCGGCACGCTACACGTCCCATGCTGGAGGCTGCATCCTAGTTTGCAGATGGCTTTGTGGAAAGCAAACAAAAAAAAAGTAACAAGTTTGTGTTAGTTCCTGTCCAAAATTCATCATCATTTCATCAGCTTTTTCTAAACAATAACATCAAATCTTTTACAAGTTGCTGTCTGGCACGTTGTGTTGCAGGTGTTGATATCATTAAAGACTCATTTCCTGTTTTTTTTTCCTTGTTTGTTGAGCGGCAGAGAATCTCTGCAGTGGTAACAATGGATGGTAAAGTTATTGCTGAAAAATTAAAGGTGACGAGAGTTTCCAAACATTCTTTGAATTGTTGCGAGGTGACACTTGACATGCACGTCAATGAACTCTTCAACTTTTCCAGTAAATGGCATCAAGGAGGTAAAAACACAAAAGCTACATCAATGTGATCCCACACATAAGAAAAGTGTTGTGTTCATTTTGTCTGATTTATTTATGCTTTCCTTAATCTTATGGATAATAGTTTTCATATGAAGAAATTTCAAAGTACAAGTCTTGAAAGAACAAGGGAAGAATATGTTTTGGAAGTTAAGGTAGGCTTTTTTTATTTCACTCATATGAAGCTATTGTTTTTTGTTTTTTTTACTAATTTATAATTTTAACTTATCAGCATTTTTGTAAGTTTATTAGGATACATACATAGGAAGAATTTGTAGAATTGAAATATAATATTTCAAACATCTTCAGTTTGTCGCTTACAAACAGTTAATGTGTAAATGATGGATCCTTATTCACATTTTTGGTCTTTGCATTGCTGCACATGTTTACAGAGTGACTGAAGTCTTCCTAGTACCTGTTTTGCAGTCGGGCCCCGTCCAGCCCTCCATGCACTCTCTGTTCCCAGACTGGTCACACACATAGTGGCCGAAGTAGTCGTCTCGGGGACGGCAAACTTTGTTGCACTTGCTGCCGTAGTAGTGTTCGTTGCAGCGTACACGGATGGTGTACTCAAGTCTGGCTATCAAGCTTTTGTACTCCACCGGCTGCTTCTCCTCTCCGGGGTTGATCATCCCCTTGTGGATGCTTCGCTCAATTAGCAGCTCCTCATCTGGACATGAAAGGAAACAAATTGAAATGTGTTAAAAAACAAATGTCTGACTCAGGTAAGTTTTAAAATGGTTTGCTTAGTCACAAATGTTACACCTAATAGCTTTGTAGACTAGCATAGCACATATAATGTCATATGCTTGGAAGTGAAAATCGTTTTCAATGATACAATGGGTCTTTGTGTTCCATCAGAGGAAGATAGAAGAAGCAGTTTAATTCTAATTTACTCTTTGACCAAATTCACCTGCTAAAAATGACACTTGTTGACCCACGTTAGCTAATTCGCTAATTTTGCGATCATTTGCAGCATGATTTAAGAGAACTCTGTTGATGACTTATGAAGGGTTTTATCTGACTTTTTGTGCAACTGTTCCAAGCTTGATAGACATGCCGTGCTAATGCTAGTTACAGATGCTAATCTATAATTGGAAAATCTTTCAGGAGAGGGGTTAGTCAAACAGTCAACTGACTTAACTGCTACTTTTTCAGCACAAAAGAAATAATTTAAAGAAAGAACACAACACTCGACAGGTCAAGTATTTGGGTCAGCTTGATAGTAAATTGTAAAAAAACAAAACATCTCTGAATGACATTCCATGGAGCAGGGCTGAGTGTGATTACGGGATTTGACCCAACAACCCCGTGTTTAGCGAGATAAGACAGTCTATGCCTGTTGTTAACGCACATCAGAGGGAAGGTGTAACCTCCGGTCAAACATCCATCTGCTGCACACACCAAGAATGTGGAAGAAGAAAAAAAGAAGAGGAAAAAAGATGGGAAAGAATAGGAAAATTTAGCAAGACCAAACAGAGGGTGTAGATGTGAGGTCTGCGAGGGCTTGATAACCAAAATGCTTTTTCAGTTTTCCTGCTTGTTGAAATTCTTTTCTGTCCTTCACTCCCCCTCCTTCTTGCCACCCCCTTCTCAGGATATCCAGCCTCGACTCCATCGGAGCCAGGCCGGAAATAATAAGAGACGGGGAACAGACAAGGAAGGGCGACATAGGAAAGACCCTTTAGCTTGTTCTCAAGGAACAGAAGAACCGTGACCGAGCAGGCTTTGCTGCTGTGGCTTTAGAGAGCTAAAGTGTGACCTGGACATGACAGAGCTGGAAGGAAGTGCTCATCGTCATCGCTCAAAGCACCAACACAGCCAGAGTTCTAAGTTTAAATCCAATCAGGATAATGCAAGAGAAACACTGTGGCCAGTAAATTCTAAAATGCTATACTACAAATAATATGTTGCTTCTGCATAGCTGTATCTATCTAAAGTTGACTAAAGTTAGCTATGCTAAAACATCATTGCACTAGCACAGAAATGGTTTACATTAGCTGATATCCATCAAGAGTTTTTGTCAAAGTTAGCTGACATAAGCTCCGTAAGTTGGTTGAAAAAACTGTCTCAGGCAGACAATTGTTAATTGTAAAACTTAGCAATTAAGTAGCAACGGTAAAAAAAATTCAGCTAGCTTCAGAGTGACATCAGTTTGAAGTTTGCTAATGTTATCTTACAACAGCCAACAGTAAGCTACTGAACATAGCAAACAAAGTCGGGCTTGTATTGGTTTAACTTTTTATGTTTGACAGAGGATTTGTTTTTTGGTTTAGAAATGAAAAGTCTATATCTTGAGCTGAATATGCATAAGACTGTTTGCATTATAATTTAATTCTGGTTAAATGCTCAAGCCTTTTATCTTATCAGTTCGTACTTTTCTTTTCATATTAGGCTATTTGCAGCTCATATTTGTAGCATTTTTACATCCATTTCAACGTCTTTATTTCTTTGTTTTGAGTGAGTTTCTTTTTTTCCTTGATATCAAAAATGTTCAAAGTCTCTGTATCAATCAGTCAAGCTAACTACCTAAACCCTCTTGCATACTTTAATATTCTCATACAATAGTTACTAAACTTTTACACAGAATGCAGAATGAGAATCCATTTTCACTCTGTCCTGATTTACCAAGTCTCTCTGCGAGCTAACACACTGCCACAGATTTCAGTCCCACACCCACCACCTGAAACACCCAGGCACTCACTCACTGCTGTTCATCTCCAGCAATTAGATATAAAAATATAGACCAATCATGAGCTCTCTCTGTACTGGAAGAGAAATGCGGAGAGGCCGTTGTTACTAGGGAGAGCAGGAGCGAGTGGGCCATATAAAACTGGCTTATATAAACAACGAGGGGCTTCAGATCTGAGCAGCTGATCGTGTCAAGAGCTGCATGATTGTCCGTGTGAAAAGAAGATTTATTTTTTCAAACAAAGTGTGACCGTTTCTTAGTTTATAGTTCGAGGCTGGAGTGTTTTGTTAGAGGGCTCTGACACTTCTGCTCTGATCTTTGACCTTCTTACAGCTTGTTGCTTGTAACAGTGGTGATCTTTTAACTGAAGTCAAGGCCGAATTTGCACTACGGGTTAAAATATTCCAATTCAATTTGCTTTACATTATATGAGGGTTATCAAAAATATGCAGAGTCACATTTTAGATGCCATCTAGACGTAATGGGTGCTTTCTCAATCTGCAACAGGTCTGTTAGAAAAATTCAAGTTAAGCATCTTAATACTTGTAAATGGTAACTGGACTTGAGCTTGTATAGTGCAGATCAAACCTACCCATTAACACACCTAGAGCAGAGGCTGCTATGTAAAGAGTCCATCGGTATTAACTCATTCATACACATTCACACGCTGCAGACTAAGCATGTGGAGGTTGTTCTTGCCTTGTGTCTTACTTGTTGGACATGAGGCTGCAGGAGCTGGGGATCAAACCCCTTACCCTCTGGTTGAGAGACAACCAACTCTTCCACTGAGTCACAGCTGCCCCTTATTTTAAGAAATATATGCATCTAGTACAAAGGCCATTATTTAACTTTTCTTTAATTGGCAATTCAATTAAGTGTGGCTTGGAGCTTTGAGCTGTTCAACCAAAAAGGGATTTCTTTTAATTGACTGAATTGTTTTGGTTACATAATGGCTTGCTGTGTAAAATAACCAAGAAAAGCACACCTGGAATGGGCGGCACTCCCAGAAAATAGGGCTCACATAAACACGGATGATAACATGGTTGTCAAGGAGCTATCATGTTTTGGAACTCATCTTCCTTCAGGGGCTCAGCAATACATAACTACATACACTTAACGCATTGTCAAGCTTTTTTTTCCATAAAAGAAAGTCGGTGGAGTTAAGTGCATCAAACACTTAAAAAAGTGTCATGGAAATTGTAAGGAACAAAAATTGCACTTAATTAACATTCAAAGGCTATCTTGTGATTGCCAAAACTTTATAATAAGTAATTCTATTGCTTCATATAGTTTGGCACACAGTTGCCCTTCAGTAAAGCAAATTACTTAATTTCCTTGGCTCACGTCAACCTTCGTCATTATACAGTCAGGGTACCACTTTACATTTTTAATACCCTGCAGATTAGAGTTGTTAGTTTGTGGTAAAAAGATATTGGTCAATATTTGACATAGGGCTGCATGGTTATTTTCATTCCTATGATGCGGAAGTGATTAATGTAAAAATCGAGATTTTTATCTTCTGAGATTTTAAATAGATTAATAATTTCCAAAAATATTCTTTTTTTGGCTAATCAGTCACTCCCTACTAAGTGCTAAGTGCTAAATCGAATCTCCAAGATTCTACTACTCAATGTTGCTTAATCATTTCCTGAAGAACCCATTCACTTCAACGTCTTAACTCAAATCAGTTTAATCTGTGTATTTCTTGGGAAAGAATTTGATTAATTTGTTAAACAATTACATAATTTCTAGCACAAGTTCATTGTCTGTGAGATAAATAAACTACAGGGTGTATGGTCATTGTTTTCATTTTTTGGGGGATAAAATGGAGCTCAAAGACACAGTGATATAACACGTAGTATCAGGCCTTAAATAGAAATACAATACAGTACTTGTTGGTAAGATCAATAAAATCTTACATTTAATCTTTTCCTCAGGAATGCAGAAAGGATCGTTGTATAAAATCGCCTGACTTTTCCTTTTACCATTGTTGTCTGATTCCCTCAGGATTCTCACATACAGATGTTTCACTGCTATCACTGCTGCTTCACCTCACACT
Organism: Labrus bergylta; assembly: GCF_963930695.1. Lineage (NCBI taxonomy): Eukaryota > Metazoa > Chordata > Actinopteri > Labriformes > Labridae > Labrus > Labrus bergylta. The sequence goes on along the minus strand of NC_089212.1, from coordinate 16,885,365 downwards.
GTCTGGCACAAGACCAGTATCGGTAAATCTTTACCCTCCAGTGTATCTTCATACGAGCCAAAAATCCACCAACCCACAGAGTCAACAACAGCTCTGTCCTCTTTTCTTCTGCCATTTCTGTTTTGTTTTTTAAACAGGCGGGGGCTTCCTGAAGCATAAACAACCTTCACAAAGCCTTCTTTTTCCTGAGGCCTCTCCAACCTGCTGCCCAGACCTGTTCACACAAAGCTCCTGCAGCCCTGACTGTAACTCAGGGCAGGAAACTCCAATCACGGCGTCTCGAAACATTCAGAAGATACTCGGAGGGAAAAGAACAACTAGGTTCACTTTGAGCCATTTTGCTGTAATCCCATAATTACAGTAGTCGTTATTATGACGCCATGTTTTCACTTTTTTGGCACTGTAATACTTATAGGGCAGTCCTGTGCTACTGTCAGGGCTTCTTAAAAATGCATCAGTTTACAGTTTAAGAAAATGATTAATTGCAATACTGTGAAAAGACAGGAATCAGTAGGACACCATCGTTTAAAGTTGTACAGTCAGAGAGTTAAAGCACATAAAAGTTTTTGACCATTATCAATACCTTTCATCACAAAATTGTGCCAAGAACCCAAGGTGATGTCTTCCAATAGCTTATTTTTCTGTGGCAGTCTGCACCTTTGACATATTTCAGTTAAAGTGATAAAGCGTGCAGATATGAAACAGATGAGAGGAAGAAGAATTAAAAATACTTAATCGTCTACTCCAATCTGACATAGGTTGATCGTTCAGCAAAAATCTCTTTCAAACCTTTCGGCCACAGTTCATGCGCACAGCAGCCCTGCAGACCTGCTCCCCGTGGGCACCACATATAATACTTTAGGAAACAATTTTTCGGTATGCAGAGCTGGTAAACTTAAGAGTATCGTTGCATACTTGTATTTAATGTAGAGCTTAGGTGCATTAAATGTGTACTTTACAGCTGATGTATTATGCATGAAAACACAGTAAAGTTGACTGAGGACTTGGGTTGGCATACAATCAGATAACTGAAAATGGGCCAAGGGGAAAAACCAAGTTTGATTGGGACATCCCCAAAACTTATTTTCCTATGCACACCTGGTATTGAACAGAAGACAACTCTCTCTCTCTCTAATTACATAACAGTATCACTAATACTCTCTGATACTTGGAAATGTATGCATCATGCATAAATATACAGGTAAAAGTAGATATAAGGAGAATCAAACTAACATTTAACCCCAAATATCTACTGACCATGACAGCAGATAATCCACAGAGGGGTTTAGCTCATTATGAAACTACATTCATGTTTTTAAACTTATCCTGCATGTCTTACAATGAAGCAAGCAGGTAAGGTTTCACTTTGACAGGACACTTGGCTGCAGACAGACTCACTGACAGATTAAGGGATCATACTTGTAATCACGCAATGAGAGAAATACTCAGTCCAAGCCTACAAGACGGGACATGGCGGTCGAGTTGTCAGCACTTCCTCTCAGTACCACCCAGCCTCACCCCTTAGAGGCGTCATAAAAGCGTCCCCTCAAAGCCCTCACACTGACACATGTACAGGTGGTCAAGGAGGCAATGACTTAAGTGTCCCACCACCAGAGCTGTCATCCAGGCCGAGGCACGGCAGCCTGAATGCCAACCTGTCACAGTGTTTTAGGATAATGAAGTGGCGTGCGGTAGCCGGACAGCTGCCATGATGCTAATTAGGAGATGGACATCAGAGGAAAGAAGAGGGGGTACAAAAAGAGTGCCATGGCCCATAATTTAATGGCTTAAAGATGCAATGTTCTCACAGCCTTGATATAGAGAAGGGTGCAGCAGAGGGTGAAAGGAGGGGTAATGAGGAGGAGCACAAATAAGCTACCTGTCATTCATAAGTCAGCTCACTCTAATGTTCAGTCCGAACCTCAGCTCATAGTTTATTTTTCTGTGGTTGTTCAGGTCCTAAGACGTCAATGTGAGAGTGACACGGTAGCTCAGGGCAATGATCATAAAAAATCAAAAAAATGGTAGATGGCACACATCTACCATTCCTTTCATTTTAGTCAAAGCATTGCAGGTGTTCGGTATCATGAGTAAGGTTTACTGCCTGGCTTTCCGTTTCTTCTGGTTCCAAATCAGCTGCAGCTGTTAATCTGCAACCTTTTGCACAAAAAGTGAAGGCAAAGGTTTAGTTGTTCCCAACAGCCACACTTGAACGTGTCAAACCTTAGAATAGGGGTAGCACTGCAAACCTTCATACAAAGTATTATTGGGGTATCACCATGGATTGTATAAAGAGAGGGAAAAAAGCCAACATTGCGTTGAACATTTTTGCCATGGCCAACTTTTTCTGGAACAAGATATGAAAATATTTGGACAAGAGGGTTGATAAGCATTGCTATGCCTCTATCCTGGTTGAGATGTATCGGTGATAGCAACATGTCAATCACAGGTAGCCACGCCCTGCAGCGTTACCCTTACTTTGATCAGGGCCACATTCTACAAAACCTACATGTTGTATTGAATATGACTTGAAACTAGTGATTAGGAAAATGTTGACTTAAGTTATAGGTCAAATGAATATAAGGTTACTCAAATATGTATATTCAATTAAACTTCTTGTGGAAACCAGTCAACTCTTGCTGGCCTGCTTTGGCAGATGGCTGTTCACCAAGGAGGCCGGTTCTGTTCCAGGTTTCAGTCTGTTAAAATTAAATTTTCACTGCAATTTATGCCAAGAACTTGCGCATGGTGGATTATTGTTGGGTCTCTGTAACCAGTGAAGCAAAGAGTACAGTCTACACCTGCCCTGTCCTTGAAGTGTTGTTGGATAATATTTGTTTTTTAATAAAACTGACTGATGGATTTGAAAGAATAAAAATTAAGGGCTCTGTTGCATTGACTTCATATTTGAAACTGGAGGCGACATCCTTTTATAAACATGAGATAGAACACAAAAAGTGAAAAAATATGCTGTTATAACGTCTAACAAGCAATTCTCTTATGGTTGGTAAAACCTTAAGTTTATCCAACCCCATTCCCCGTATGCAGCTTCTACTAGTTAACTGATTAAATTTACACATCAAACCTATGCCACATGAGTTCAAAACACAAACTCTGACATTGATTTATTGCCACGCAGCTCTGACGCAAAGGGAGATCAGGTGAAAAGCATGACAGTATCATATCAGCCATCAGATGTGACTCAAGCCATTATCAATCTTTCTCGCTTTCAAGCCAGGCTGATCCTGAACGAATCTGGAGGTATTTTCGTAAAAGGGAAAGTTAGGTGCAAAAGGAGGCTTCAGGATTTGCCTTTATAGAGGCATATATTTCTTCGTTGGTGGTAAAAAGACAACAAAAGAGATGTCAACGGCGGGGAGGTGAGCCTTAACTCAGCTTGTATGAAAAGTGAGTCAACAACTAACAAAGCAAATGTGGCGTTGTCCTATCACATAGATTACATCCCTCAATTAACCTTTCTTCCTCCCAGCGGTATTGGGGGAAAGTGGCCAGCACAGCGTGTATAAACAGGATACAGCTGCAACAAAAGACGTCAGTGTGCAGGCAGGTTACAACCAAATTTGTTGGCACGGCTGGTTAATCTTACACCCTAATTCACTCATTTAACACGCGCTACGACACAAGATATGTTCTCAAATGTTATGACAGGTTTCCATGCCAAGCCAACCGAAATACCACCTGTGCAATAGCTTATATTGATCTCTCATTCTGATTTTATAATGGTCATGTATGCACACCTACAATCTACAAGGGCCACTGAGTTCCTCTTGAGCAAATTGGATGGATGGAGACTAGATTACAGGACAGCCAACTGTCTTGCTGAACTTCATAAGTATACAACTGCCTCTTTCATGATGGCTTCTAATTTAATGTTCAGTGGTTTTGGTTATAGCAATTCATAGCTTCCTAGTTCCCCAAAAATCCTGGAAGAAAAGTGATAAGCACTCCATTGCTTTACTGTTTGGTGGTTTATTGGTGGGAAGTTACTTAATTGTCTTTTTTGCTCACTTCAGCTCATCTGGCCTCATGATGATGTTACTTGTTTGGTCCATCCATCTATTACTTGCATACTTTCCACAACCTATCTGCCTATCTATTGGCCGTATTGACATTTTCTGGTAAAAAAATATAAATTTCCAAGGAAGCAGTATAATTTGAGTTACATTCTGATCTTTCCTTTGGCACAACTAGTTCTAGCTTTGGCATAACCAGTTGTTGTCATGGTTGCTGAAGACATTAATGCTCTTCAGAGATTCTTTCTTGATAAACTAACACAACCAACGTAGCCTCTATAGTTTAGTCCTTTACACCTGTTGACAATGTATATAACAGAATTAAGTGACGAACCAAAACTTGCAGTGTGAACCATAAATATCTTATGGTGAAACCTGAAACACTGATATTGCCAGCAATTACTCTGAACTTGGCACAGTGCACAAACTGATGGCAGCGTAACCTTCCTGACAAGCCAAAATGTAAGACAAAACCTAGACTTAAACATTGTCACATACAACTGTACTTTGATGTGTTAAGAGCAAGTTTAGCTTTTGAAAGCAGGAGGGGACTGAGTGCAAATCAGATAGAATGTGATAAAAAATAAAGTTTTTTATCTGTTACACTGTGTTTTATACATTACAGAGGGGTGATCCTTACCATTGCTGTGTGTTCCGTTGTCCCTGTCCCACGCCTCCACTATCACAGTGTAAGCTCTCTGAAACAGAGACACAGAAAGAGGGCAGAGGTTACCATGGTGCACACTTATAGAGTAGACAGCACTCAGAGAAACTCAGATGAGGCCACATCAAGGCATGGAAATGCACATTATTTGGCATTTACATAAGAGACTCAGATCTGACCTGCAATCACTCATAAACAGACACACGGCTGCTTTCACAACACACACACTCACATTTTGCATGAAAGGTGAGTAACGATGGGAAAATAAGTCTTGTTCCCACGCTGCTGTCACTGATTAGCTTCAATCTGCCCGAGGCTGGTTAACAAATGTTCTATCAAAGAACCAAACATTCACCTGAAAACCAACAGAACACATTTTTCATATTTCACCAGCCTGGCCTGATTCTTTATGATAACATGGTTCAGCGATACCAAATCCAGCTTTCCTCTGTCACCCCTAGATCAGGAAGAGAATTATTCCCTCAACCACCTTTTCTGTGACACTTTATTGATCCCAAAGGACGAAGAGGTTCATCCTTTCTTGACTCCACAGGGAGGTCAGAACCCTGTCAGGGCAGGGATTTGATGACTTGATGACTTGCTTAAGGGCACTTTTTGTGGGTAATGTATTGATTTCCAATGTGGGAATTCATTTTTCCTGCCTTTTCCACAAGGGATTTCTTAAGAGTGGCTTTTGAGTCAAATGGCAGGGGAGACATTTGCGAGGATGGAAGCGATACTGTTTCTTGAAGAGTATAATGGCCTAAATAAAGCCTGTATCAGGTAGCTACTAAAGGAATTATAAAAAAAATTAAAATCCTAATAAGTGTCTTGGAATACTTGCTTTTTGTATATACATATTAAGGGCCACTTTGTAGGAATGGGACTAAATATATATAGAGTAATAGATATTGTCATTTCTGACCTCTGTGGTACAATAATCGAATTGTTGACCTAAACTTGGCATTTTGACTCACCACATTACCACTTCACGAGTCATGTATACTAGGAATGAGGGAAACATTATACAAAATAAATTGAAGACATAGATAGGGGGATAAAAGAAGAAGAAGACAGCAGTGACAAGAAGTGTGAAAAACATGATAAGAATTACAGTGAATAAAGGGGCATTTGTATTCCTCAGTTCATCAGAAATCGTGATGCATTATTGTAATACTGTCTTGCAATACATCAATTATCCCAGAATCGCTATATTGTGATAGAATTGTTGTCTTATCGTGGGCCACATATCGCATATTGTATCTTAAAGTATCATGAATTACCCTGAGATTCCTACCCAGGCTGTTGTGCATATTTCTAGTCATCAGACAATCCCATCTGCTATCATCTGACAAGGATTAATCATTTTGAGTTACGGCCGAAATGTTGCGGTTTACCCGAATGCCCAGCAGTTGTCATAAAAATAAAGTGACATTAGGGTCCTTTCCAAATCTCTGAGCTGCTCATTGCATAGTCTAGATAGCAACCTGAGACTGACAAAATTGTGTTGGAGTTCAGAGATGAATCAACAACGTGATTGTTATCTTCACTCATATGCAGACACTTGTATTAATTAGGCATTGGAATTGGTGGGTAACTCACAATACGAGTTATAATTCATGGCACATGACAACAATAATACTACGCTACACCTGTTCTATGATAACAATCCATTGCATGACAATCACGTAATATCTGATTAACTGAAGAATACAAAATGCCCCTAAAAAGGTAAAGTGTATATGTTTACTGCAATTTGGCTCCAGTTTCACCTCTTATCACTGTGGATACTATCTCACTGACTGCTTCGTCTATCAACTCATTTTTTGGCCAATTAATTCCATTCATGTTACCCTCATTCATGTCATAAGCACCACCATGTGAAGTCATGAAGTGGTGAGTCAAAATAATAATGGCATTACACAACCAAAAACTACGATACACTCTCATATTAATCTGTTTTGTCCCAACTCCTTGTACATATGAATTCATAAAAAGCTAAACTGTTGTTTGGTGATTGCCAATTCAAAGAGCTCTGTCTCCTTCATGCTGCACACAGACTCTTTTCCTCCATAAAATCTTATCACATTCAAATTAGCCTGTTCAATATTACTCAGAATATGAACTAGCAACCAACAGAAACTAGAACACTGATGTCAAAATCTAATCTTGATAAGAATACAAACATTTTAATTATTATACAATATTCAGTGCTTTGAGTGTTAAGTGGTTATTGTGTGGAAAAGCCCAGCATGTCTGCACACTATGCCCTAGTTTCAAGAGGAGACAGACTCCGCCAACAAGCTCCAACTCTGAAATTGTTTCAGGTGCAAGGCATTTTTTCACGGGCATCAGCAAACAAACCAAAATGGTGCTCGCTGTCTGTCAACTGCATGGGGCCGGACGAGCAGCTGTGAGTTCCCATGACCCAAGTGTGACTCAGAGTGACTGAGGGCTGCAGGGAAGATTACAGGGGACGCTACAAAGTGGTGCTGGGAGAGATTAGAGGCAGAGGGAACACAGAAACACGAAACGAAAAGGTAGAGAGTTAAAGTCCTTTATGGCACTGCGCAGGTCATTTTATGGCGTTCAAATTTTGGGGTTGAGGAGTTCACAGTTTGGACGGACATGAAAAGTGATAAAGGAGAGAAAATCATGACACAGATATGAGACCATGTAGCCACAAGTATTTGGTGGTTGCTTCAGGGTGCGTTCACAACAAGCAGGTTTAGGGCTTTTGTATCCACATTTGGCAACATTTACTTCTTTAACTTTGTCTTTGATCAGTTAGGAAAAATGACAAACAAATAAAACTATCGGGACAGATGCATGAAAAATGCAGGACTTAATTGACATCATTGGAAGGCCTTTTGTTGTTAATTTTGTTTGCAAGTACATTTTAGATTATTGTTTAATTTGGGGGAAAAATCTCAACTTTGAGCTATTTTTCAGTTTCGCTCGTGTTACTTTTATTCCCAAACCATAGTTTCCTTGTAGTTTGGTACTGTGTGTGAACAAACATGAATCAAAGTGCACATAATCACATTTCTTTACTGAGATTTGAACCAATCAGATAAGCCGAAAAACCATTTCAAACATTTACAACTGAAATTTGGATGTTACAAATCTAATAAGCTCTTGGTAAAACCTTTCATTATAGAGTGTAGACTCCTCTCCAGCTTTACTTTTAAGGAGGTTTGAGTTATTCCCTGTGATATTTACTTGGCTGTTTTGGTTCTGAGGGAGATTATGCAGCTGATATGTTACAAAAGAGGGAACAAGCAGCAGGACAAGATCTCCCAATAAGACTTCATGATTCTGAAAACAAATTGGATCTTCATGAACTCGTGCAAGCTGAAGTGCCTGTTCTACATCCCCTGTTAGTTACAATGTGAGGAGACACTCTAATGGTCACACAGTCTGTTACAATGGCAACAAAATGTGGGACACTGTATCCAGTAAGATTCTTTTCAGATTGTTTTTTTTTTTTTAGCTGGAGTCTGCTTCCAGAAGGACAGAAATGCAATCTCATGTTTTAACCATCCTCTTCCCTCTGACAGTAAGAACATATTACACCATCAACAAGTGAGAGTCGGCCAAATCTGAGCAGTTACATCACCAAAAACAAGAACATAAGAACACTTTGGTCTGCAGTGACAGCTTCAAACTTTTCCTCTTCAAACTGAACTGCACTTAACTAAACCGTCTGTTGGCAGAGCTTCCTTCTTTTTACATCCTAAGACTATAAACTGAAGCAGTTCAATTCACGTAGTTCTGGCAACATCTGAGGAACAGAACTCCAGAGGTGGGCCATAATGCATTGCCTCTGTTTCTTCTTTCATGGCTTCTTTCAATGATTTCAATATTTTCAGCTGGAGCTCAGGAGCTGATACTGATGCTAGTTTGAGGCACCTCCAAACAATGCCAACATCGATCTTGATAAGTCAACCAACAATATGTGAACAATTATAAAGGAGTGACCTTTTTTCAACATCAATGCAGGTATAAAGAATTTGGCATCTTTACTGGATACAATAACATTGTGTAGTCATGAACACAGACTTGTGCTATGATCAGCCACAGCTATCTTACATTGGACATGTAGCACTGATTTGAATACAAATAAGTGGAAATGCAATCATATATTACTGCATACTATCCTGCAAATAAAGGCTCAAAGAGTCTTCCCGCAGCGCAGGTGTTTTAACTATTTTTCCACCTGACTCAGTTGTCTTTTTCTCACCCAGCACCCACGTTGTCTAAATAATCCGAATCAGAAATGGACATACAGAAATGAGTTCTCGACTGACTTCCACACTCTGCCATTAGACAAACGGGGGGAGGACAGCAGCCTAAATTCACAATTTTTAGGGGTAAAACCGATCTGTCAACCTAGAAATGAAAAAAAGCTGTTTTTAGATTTATCATGTCCCAGAATCAGAGTTTGAAGTCCTATACTGTATTCAGAGTACAGCATTACAGAAGTATATCAATTGGTTGGCACAGAAAGAAGGTGAGGGACCTATGATTAGTCAATTTATAAAGTGAGAGTCAGTGTTAAAAGTATGTTTAAGCCTTACTACCAAGGAACTTAAAGTCACCAGGCATAAAACCGCAATTGAAAAAAGTATTTGCTCCAAACATTCTTAAATCAGAAATCATGAAGACATCATGAGGAAGATCTTGTCTACAGCTTTGGCACAAACATCAACAGCAGCCGCTTGACCAGACTGAGGCTCTTTCTCCATCAGCTGGAGATGACACAGCAGTGATTTATGAGCTCAGCGAGCAGCCATAACTCTGTAATGAGTGAAAATAAGTGGACATTATCATAATCAATCTTTCCCTTTGTAATCCATTTTAAATGTCACAGCCACCGGCTCCCAGACAGATGGGTCTGTCCCACGGCCTCAGAGGAGCCTGACATGAGTGTGTGTGTTTGTTAGTGTGTGTGTTAAACATATCAGAGTGTGTGACTAAACTCAAGTGTGCAGTTTGTGTCCTTGAAGGAGAGGAGCTGGAGGATCAAAGTGTCACGTCCCTGCTGTCTGCCGTGAGACGACCTTATGAGTCGAATCTGTGTGTGTGTGAGGGGTATGGGCTGGTGAGTGGGGGTGGGGACGTGTTAGGAGACACTTGACACCTCCTAACCAATTTACAGGAGTCAGAGGGATTTGGGTTTTCATTAGGCGAGGAGAAACCAGCCCACTCCGCACCGCCTTCACCTGTTCAATGAATAAATTACTGCTTCAGCACGGCAGGAACAGCCGCCGGCTACACACAGCTCTACTGAGACTATACTGTACAGTCTGGAGCTGCTACACACGCAGAGAATTTTGTTTCATGCATACAAGGTTTATGTATTATGAATAAGATTCATTCTTTGTGCAAGCTTCTTTTGTCATTTACAAGTTTGTGGAGCCTTGATTCCAGCCTAGAACGTGCAGTATTTGTTGAATTTATAGTACCATTGGTGGATTCTACCATGACGATAAGGTTTATGATGTTTGTGCATGTGCTATGAAGATTTTAACTTAATTTCTTTAATGCCTGCAACATCAAGCTGATGCGGCAAATGAAACCACAAAAAGCTAGCTAAACATGCTAACACACAAATCAAACAGCCTCTAGAAGAAGAAAAAACAGCACAATCCTAATCCTATTCAGACTGTTTTTTTTGTTTTTTTTAATATCTTTTAGCTCTGTTGTTGGTCTCCACCAAGTCCTACAGGTCATATCTCACTCTTTAGCTGCTAAATGCTGCACTGTGCTCACCAGCTGCTTGCCAACTTTAGCAGTCTGCTGTTTGTTACTCTAGGCAGGTTAAGTAAAGATGTTTTTTAGAGCCCTTTTCTCCAACAACAGCCTCCTGATTGTCATTTGAATTAACAAAAAAATGTCGGCCTCGAGTGAAAAAATCTGATTGACCCTGTGTCGCAAAAGTCAGTCAACGATCAGATTGACCTGACTTCCTAGGCAGCATCGGAATGGATCGTTTCAACCTCCATTAAAAGAAACAAGCATTTTCTAAAGTTTTATTAAACTCCTGCAGATTTACCAAACAAAGCATGACTTTTTTTTCTGTCTGACAATTCTGCACAATGTTGTAATTTTGGCAAAGTTCTAAAAAAAGAAATGAATGAGCTTTCCTCATCTGAAAATGGAACACTGTATTTAGTTTCCATGAGAGAAACTTTTAATTCGCCAGCATGTCTCAAGGGTGAAATTAGCCAAAAAAAAAACAACAACATGCTAAACTTGTTAGCCTGGCTAGTCTGCTAATTCTCTGAACTTCTTCAGTGTTAGCTAAACACAATTCCCACTGTAGCAACACTCAGTAGCCACTGCACTAGACAACTCCCTCTATACGAACCACTTCTTATCAACATTCATAAACACAAACTCATACCAAGCATTAAAGTATGCATTTGTCAGGATGATTTAGCCAACTTATATTAGCAATATTTCTACAGCTTCTAGCCTCAGGTCTTGGTAGCCCTTTGATGTCAATGATATTAAACTAAAGGACTAAAGAAGTTTAATAGAAAGAAGTTCTACTTTTAAACAACCTTTCAATGAAAATATCTATGTTTAATACCTCAGTGTGTGCTTCGCCACATAAATATCTGTCACGTCATCACCTCAGATCAAAGTTTGACGTTTAAAGGTGGGCTAAAATCAAGAGAATTGTTCCTTTAATAGAAATTCACAGCAGCAGGGAATTGTTAATAGATAAAAGAAAAGCCTGAGACCCAATTAACAACTTTCCTCGAGTTGTGATCAGAGAAAGAAATTAAAAAAAAAAAAAAAAAAAAAAAAAGCAGCAGTAACACCTGTCACGTCACACCTGTTAGTCTACTGACATGAATAAAACATTTCGCTCCCGGCAGAGAGAAGCCGGGATGGTTAATTTAGCACATTATTAACAGAACGAGCCCCCCACCTCCACCAAACACCACCTCCTCCCTCTAAGAAGGCCTCAGCGTACCCCCCCCCCCCCCCCACACACACACACCCCCAGCCCCCTCCCAGGAGGCCTCGTACAGACAGCAAATCTAATCAAAGCTAATCTAATCAGGTCTTTATACTGAGCTAGAGAATGGAAAAATGACCCAATTCACTTTTCCCACACCAAACGCATGAGGAGCTATTTCTGTCGCTCCAGGTTATACAGGCTCCTCCAGAAGAATCCTGTGAACTCTCGTCTTTTATGGTAAATCGATGCTTTACATGCTCTGAGAAGGGAGCACGGGGAGAAAACACCACCTTAAATCCATCAATTAATCTTCAGATTCCGAGACGTGCTTAAAAAAAAAGGGACTGCATTAGCTTTGTATACAAATGGAAGTACTCAGGGGAGTATTTCCATTGCATAACATACTTTTTCCAACACTTTTGGTTTGTTCTTCGTCAACTTAAGGTGCCAAAGACTGGGAGCGATGATTTCAGTAAGTCACAGCATGTACAGAGATCAAAATCTGAGCACAACATTGTACTCTCTTTTTTATTACCTCCAAGTCAAACGGTCTGTAATCAGATGCTGCAACTGAGAAACTAGCTGCACAGACTCTACCTACACTCCCACTATTACACCCTCTAGGCCGCTGTGCATACACACTACTGTGTACTGTGCAATTCAGCCACAGGGTAGGTGCATATGCTGCCTTGTTTCAAAAGCACAATTGATACCCCTTATGTTATAATCTTTTTTAATGATGCACAAAAGGTTCTTACAGCGATTCAGATCCGGTACTTTCATGCACTTCATTCAGACATCTATGCTTTTCTAAGAGGTGTCAGCAAAGACAATATTTGCGAAGGAAGGCTGCAAAGAAAGATGACAGTAAAACAGAGGCATATTAATCTGAAAATTACATGTTACCACCTGAGCATTGATTTCACAATCAAAACCATTAGGAACTATTTAGTCAAATGTAATCAAAAAAGGGCTGCTCTTCTGCATGAAACCAAATCAAAATGTCACTTATTTGTCTTGATTGTTGCAAAAGACTGTTTACACAACCCACCCACCAACACACACCAAAATCCCCATAATCCCTAGCTGTGAGGAATGTCTATTAGAAATTCAAAGCTTTTATATCCAGCAGCATTTGTCAGAATGTGGACCGTCTGACAGATTTTCTGCTAACTCATATGCACGAGTAATACTGGGAGTGCGTCTGTGACCAGTTCAGATGCTTGTTGGCTGGAGCTGCTGATTGGATAACGGGCTGTAAACAGAGTGAAGTGGAAGACAAGACCAGAGAGAAGGAAAGAGAGACATTTATACCAAACATGTCCGCAGTGACTCACTGAAGAACTTTTGCAGCTTTTAACAACCTGGCTGAGACAGATTTTGAATCTGGGCTACTTCTCATTTTGCATTATTGAAATGTGATAAACATTTAAGTAGGAAGCATGGTCTTTCTTAAGTCAATGTTTATTCAAACAAGTTTCTTTTTAACAGATTCTTGTAGCATTGGCATCACTCATGTAAAGTTACTACAGTGGTGCATAGATTGGGAGTTCATTTTGGATTGAGTCACAGTTTGAGGTAACTGATTAACTGTTTTTGGCAATTTATGGAATTAAAAAATGTCGAACGTTTGTAGATTTCAGCCTCTAAGATGTGAGGATGTGAAGCTTTTCTGCAGCACATATCTTGTCAAATATCAAATTAACTAAATCCCTTTAGGATATTTCTCTGAAGGTCACACAAAGTGATTGGTAGATGACATATTAGCCCCAAAGAAGATGAATGAAACATCAACACTAAGAAAGTGGGACTGGTATTCAATCCCTGATGCCATACTTGATGTTTTATGACGCCTTCCTCTTTATTCTCTTGCTTTTGATAAATCTCACAAATCAGGTGGATAGGACCAACAAAGAGTTTCTCAAAACCTGAGAAAACCTAAATATGGCTTCTTATCATCATCTACCAACAACAGGACTCCGCTCTATATAAAGAGAGCGTCACCTGAGGCAGGCGTGAATACCAGATTCAGCATGTTACACTCCAGAGAGCAGCACAAGAGAGGCCTTATGTAAACGCTCTCAAATCCACTCCTGACATTTTGCCCAACACAGCTGCCCTCCTCTATCTCTGCTTCTTTATGTTTCCATCTCTCTCTTCCAGCTTTCGGTTTTCCCCTCCCTCCACTCGTCTTGATAAGTCCATATCAGCGCACAAAAGCTGAGGCACAAAGTCGTTGTTCCCTCTGGAAGGTGCAGTGACATAAAGGTTAAAGCATGCCTCCTTTGCACAGTATGGACATAAAAGTGGTAGATAGGCTGCTGGAAAATCCAAAAGGGGGGCTCCTTTATTATTGATCCACCTGAGCGCGGATGTGGCAAATAAACAGTGAAGGAAAAAAACAAACATTTGAAATGTCAGGATAGGATGATAAGAGAGAGACTAAATCTATGCAGCTCAAGCTCCAAATGTTGTTTTAACCTCAAGTCTTCAGCAGGAGGAAAAACTTCAAGTACCGCAAGGGCAGTTCGGGTGACGGATTGTACAGTTGTCAAGGACACGTAGTGAAAAACAAAAAAGAACAGAGATGGTTGAATAAATAACTGTTACAAACTTAGACTTTGATTGTGTTCTGATTTCTTCTGTCACTATTGCCATACTTTTTGACACCACAAGTTTTGAAACAATATTACTGGAAAAGAGCGTAAAAAAAAGTTCCTGGGGCCAAAGATTATAACTTCTTGTACTAAGACCTGAAATAGACCTGTAGATAAGAATAGCATTTTCATAATGCTATAGTTGTGATGAACAATAGGGTCTCCTGTAGACCAAAAGCAATTAAATTAGTGTCAGTGATTGGCACCTAAAACCTCTAGGCCACCAAATTACCCAAATTCATCATATCTATCTGTTTTGAAAAGGTGGAAACACAACAACATTTCTCCAAAGAAGTTGGTAATGCAAGAAACACAATCACCTGGACATTCACACAGCTTGTTACCGACTGCTTTCCAGGTTATTGAAATCTCTTTAATCGGAGGTTAAACTGCACTTGAACAGTGGCTTATAGAGATGAATAGTGAGATGGGTTAAAGATATTTTTTTTATATCCGAATAGTTTAATAATTGTCTAGCATTTAAAATAAGTAAATTTTTGTTATATACACATGCGACGCCTGAGTCCTGGTCCCCCAGTCATATTCTCCTCTCCGTTCATTCACTGAGTCTGTGGCTTCACTTCATTCAAACCTCCTTAACGTACTGTACATCAAAATAAAGCAAATAAAATGTCGTTTTAATGGGATGTGTTGATATCCTCCATTTCAAAAAGCCCCAGTCGAGATTGTTTCATTTAGACCACATTAGTTATTTGTTCGATAGTATAGATCTAGTCTCTCTACTTGAAGGCAGCGGGCTGCACCCTCGTCTCTCAACATCTCGTATTGGGGGAGGATTCATTAATGATTTAATAATGACATCTCTGCACACCCCTAGTGGCTTATTATCTCAGACTGCAGAGAAAAAGTGCCTGCACACAACAGCAGTACGTCTACGGGGGAAAATCAGTGCACGCCGATGTATTTATCAATTGGGTTTGCCTAACTTTCTCTGAATAAGCAGCGAAACATCTCTTTCTACACATTGTGGATTCAGAAGTGTGTGAGAGTGTTATATGGCTTTCTCCATTGAGTGGGAGGTTGGGTAAAAGAGTTTACGGACAGAGATTTTGGCCCCAGATGTGTTGAGAAACCCTGCTGAACCTTCACCCAATCTCTCTGGAAAGATAGCTTACAACAGGCTGCACCACATCCATGTTCGGAAACGTGCAGGAAAAACAAGGATTGTAGAAAACTGGCCAGGGAATGATTAACTTACTCTTACACACAGTCAAGGGATGTGTCAGGGTGTGTTCATACCAAGCAATTTACTTGAATGATTGGGGTTTGAGTGCTTTAATTCAGTTTATTGGTCCATAAAATTACGCAGAAAAGTTAGGGAGATGTTTGCCAGCAGCTTCTACTTCTGTTGCTTTTTACTCCAGAAGAAGTGAAGCAAAATTACAAAGAAATCTGTCATAAGATGCTGAAAGCACACTTCAAAAAAAGTTGTGCAAGTTGGAAAACATGAAAAAAAATCAAGCCATTTCTTACAGACCCTCATGCATGATGGGAATCAAAACCTTCCGACTCCATGAAACTTTGGTCCATGAGCTGCTTCACAATGTGAGCCCGAACGAGCAAAATACAATAAAGACAACACGAGCGTCTTTTCCCACTCTGTTTCAGACCAAAGAAAGCAAACTTTAGGTGTGATCACACCCTCAAAGCAAGCTAACAAAAGTGAAGCACAGGAGCCAAATGGTTTCTAACGCACAAAATATGTAGCTACGGGGTTTTCTCTTAGTTCACCAGAGACTGGGAGAGATGGACAAGATAAACAAAGGATATGGGAGAGATTTTTGGGGGATAAACAAATAAAGCAACAATGAAGGGTTTGGTCAATCTGAACCTCAACCTCTTTCATTCCAAATTTCCCATCCTTCCCTGCTTCTCATCTACAGTACAGGGAATCAAGTGGGAAATCAAGCAGTATGTGTGTGTGTGTGTGTGTGTGTGTGTGTGTGTGTGTGTGTGATGCTTTAATCAACGCTGCTCATTTCACTGCTTGCAACACATGCATTTCATTACCTCACCTAAAAATACATACAAAGTACATATATTATGTCTACACACACATCGACAACTATGACGTCTGGCAGAGGCATGTTGTCTGTAAAAAGATATTTTATCGAGATAGAGGAAACGTGTTAATACCAGGTGTAAATGCATGATGAATGCATTGCGGTAGGAATGCTATATGGGATCAGCGAAATCATATCTGGAGGTGGACTGAGTCGCGATCAGGTCTCAGCAGGTGGGAAAGACATTGGGAGAGGTCGGCCATCTTTAAGAACAGCACCGTCACTTCTTTACGGCCAAACCTGCCTGATTTACAGGTTGAAATTCAAAAAATAAATTTGGACTGAAATTGAAACTTAAGGTCTTAAAATGCTTGTTATTATAAAAGTAAATGAGGTCCTAAAAAGTTGTCTTCATGTGCAAAGATATACAACTGTATTGTACATACTGCACACACTTGTATGTAGTTCAATATCATATCATGTCTATGTCTTCTTTCTGATTGGCTGGCAGGTGTCCATTGTTACAAGATATCAGCACATGACTAACACAGTGTAAGTTAACCACAGTTCTGAATCAGAGCTCAGTGTAGAAGAAACTAAAGGTAACTATAGCAACAATGCAAATGTTTCACACTACATAATGAGTATAGAGGTTGTGATATATGTGTGATAAATGAGACTCAGGTTACACAACATATAAGAAAATGGTGTGTGAAGGAAAGACCTACTTTACTGATAAAGATGGGGGGAGGCAGGGACACACGAAAAATGCGAAAAAAAACGCACAAAAACATGTTTCAAATAAAATAATGAGAGTCGAAAGTGTCGAACATGATTGACACAACATTAGATCATATTTCTATTTAAACAAAAACAAAAAAAACAGACTCAGTGTGTATAGTCCTTAAGACTAATAGTGAAATAGTTGCTAAGTGTAACGCTGATACAGATTAAGAGTCAGATTTCCATTTTTACATAACTTGAGATCTCTTTCTTGCATGATAATCCAAACTTCCATTCATCTCCTAGACTTTAAACTTCAATTCAAACCTAGTTTAACACTCAAACTAGCTTACATATGTGGAGAACTCCGGTTTTCCCCCATTTTGCAACTGTGAGAACTGATTTGCTTCCCCACAGCATGATAAATACAAATACACAAAGCTGCCACTATATACACACACCGGTCACACCTCGAACACAATCCACCAGCAGCATCAACAATCGATCGGCGGGACAGACTGAGCAGCTAATCACACATTTCTACGCCTCGGGTCCAGGTCAGCTGACTTGGACCCAGCCAGCGGCACCGTGGGAAAGACGAGCAGCCTCGTCCTGACCGCAGTTAACCGAGCAGAGAGCGTTCAACCGCCTCGCCTGGCCGACACACAACACGTAACGGAGGCCATGCTGAGGGCGTCCTGCGGGCTTTCAGGCTTATTAAAGACACAGGACAGAGAGGGCACGCAGAGGGAGCCGAGTGTGGCCTCAGTTTGTTGTTCTACTCAGAGAAGCATGTGTCACTTTGAGAGTTTTGATGTTTCCAAAGTCTGACTCAATGGTAAAAAAGAAAACTATGCACTCCATCTCACAATCAATTTAGGGATTAAATCACACGTCAATTCAAACATTTCTCAGCAATAACATGCAGAATGTTGAGGATTCTATCAAAAATGATTAAAGGTTTAAAGGTTTCCTACCAAGAAGAGGAGGAAACACTTTGATGCAAAACAACGTGCAACAGTTCGTCTATGTTGAACAGGGTCATCTCGACGCCACAGCTGTCATGGCTCGTCCTCCTGATAATTACCTCAGCCTTCATCCTGCCATCTCATTGGCTATAATCGGCTGCTGCTGCCGAATCAAAACTCATTTCAACCTTTGGTTTCTGGACATCGAAAGAGGTTCTTATATTTAACCTGCTAAATGTTGCTAAATGTTGCTAAATGCTAAATATTCACTCCTTACATGAGCAGATCTCTGCACATCAATGCCTCCGCTGCAAAATTGTTATAGTAAATGATGCAATTAGGGCCAAAATTGTGTTAGTCAATGCTCTCTGTTGGTACTTCAAAGTCTGTGCAAAGCAAAATCAGAAATCGGTCTCTTAACACATTAGATATGTTGGGGGGGAAAAATAAGCTTTGTTTGATTGAATTGTTGATTTAAACCGTTGGAAAGCCTTTCAACACTTTAAGGTTCAGGTTTTTTTTAAGCGAGGGGCCAAATTGGGGGGCTCAATGACCCACTCGGGTGTCGGGTGCATAATCCTGCCACCCTCCTGCTACAATAATACAAAAAAGAAATTGAATCCCAGTTTTACAAAGTGTGTTTTTTACCGTAACCGGGCATCGTTTTGGCGCATTCAACGGACACACTCACAGCATCTGCAAGCTGAGATGACTGCGTAACTTTCCTCAATTTATAAGCTACGTTTTATACTTACTTTAAGACTTTGCATTCGACACGGACCTTAACAATTAAAGTCTTGCAAGTGGGTCCCATCTTTTGTTTTTGTTGCACAACTGTTAAGCACATGTGGGCCTCTTGCTAGAATTAACCAACATCATCCCTCTCTTACACGGAACCTGCTCCGTCAACCCTACACCTCCACTCACTATCACACCCTTGTCCTCCTATAACCAAACTAATCAAGCGTAAAGGCATCACCAAACTGAGCAGGGATCCTGATGGAAAAGCGGGCTACGGTGCCAGGGCCGCACTCGGCAAAATGAGCCGAACAACCGAAGAAGAAGGGCGACGACTCGCCGTCATCCAACATTGCACTTTGTGATTGCTCACTGATACTCCTCCGAGGAGCTGATCTGTAATCAAAGCCGCTTTTCCTAATGCTATTTCACTAAAACATTTATTCTGGGAGGAGGAGGAGGAGGAGGAGGAGTAAGTCTCGAAACAACAGCTGTTCCACCTCTGTCCTCTCAGATCTGCCAGGCTGAGGGGGAGGAGACGGAGGGGTAGGGGGGTTGTTCTGGCAAAAGAGGGGGGCAGAGGCGGGGGGAAAAAAAACGGGCCATGAAACTGAAGGAGTACGCACCCTTGATCCTTGATTTACTCACAGAGGGGTGAGGGGAGGACAGCAGTTCCAAAAATACCCCATAAGGAGAGAGAGAGAGAGAAAAGGAGACAGGAGGAGGATTTGGGGTTTTTTTTTTTTTGGGGGGGGGTGCAGAGGAGGAAGGGTAGAAGAAGAAAATGCTTGTTTTTGCTCTGCTCACTACTGTAAAAAAAAAAAAAGGGCAACATCTTAAGTTTCAGCATCCTAAAAATACACCTCCCTTGTGACTGAAACCTCACAAGAAAGCTGTGTAGATTTTTTTTTTTTAATATACAAATACTTGAAGGGGGGGGGGGGGGGCTGCCTCCTCCATCTTCCTCTCTCTTCCCCATCACCTCCCCTTCTCCTCCCCCCCTCAGCCTCTTTCATGAAAAAGATGTCACTAAAGACCCAAACAGCCGGAGGGGTTAGCATGAAGAGGAAATGATCAGTGAAGGAGGCGGCAGAACAATGTCCTTCTTTTTTTATGTTCCTCAGCAGTTAATTCATGTCAGGACCAGTGGCCCAGATACTGTTAGACCCACTGAAGGAGTCCACTATAGCAGCACCAGAGGCTACAGGCCACGGCCTCTCACACACAAACACACGCACGCACACACACACTCTGTAAGTGACTGTCAGAGCTGTCTGTCAGCGTGCCAGAGTGCAAACTACAGTCTGAGAAGGTCTTTGTAAAGAATGAGCAGAGTGAGACATCTGAGAAATCAAACCTGAGGCTTCAAAAATTGTGAAAAAGAGGGCATCTACATTAATCAGATTGAATAGTCGCCCACTAGACATGTTCGCTCACTTTCAATCTCAGGATGGAAAATGTATTTGATCCAACAGTAGCTTATGGAAGTTGATGAAGAAATGAAGAAATCACCACACTTTCCGACAAAAAAACCCGCAACTCTCCTGACATAGACCTGGAAAATCAGTCCAAAACAGACGATTTCGCAACAGTGGTGAGCGTCTATGAGTGTGTGTTTACGCACCGTGGCTCTTGTGCTGCTGCGACACTGTAATGAAATGTGAAATCACACACTGGGATGCCAATAGTACGCCATTGTGGATGCGATGTGTAAGAACACAGGCGTAATGAGAGCGGAGCTTTCTTAAGGCGCTGTTGGGGAATTGCAATTTGTGAAGGGGCTGTAGGTGGACGGTCGTCTGCTGCAACAGGATGGGCCAGAACTGATACACCCTGGTCCTTTGATCAAAGGGAAACAAGAGCACATACCTCTATATTGCCAAACATTCTGTCCAAGTTCTACATAAGGATCTTTACACATCGCACCAACAATTTTTTTTTTTCATGTATACACAGTGTACA
Source organism: Labrus bergylta (assembly GCF_963930695.1). Taxonomy (NCBI): domain Eukaryota; kingdom Metazoa; phylum Chordata; class Actinopteri; order Labriformes; family Labridae; genus Labrus; species Labrus bergylta. Next base: position 16,864,619 of record NC_089212.1, on the reverse strand, counting down.
CGACAGAGGTGACTCGCTGATTAAACTGAATGCCTAAAAAGTTCCAGCTATTTAATTTTCAAATTGTGTTGCTCTTCAGTGCTTTTCAACTTTCTAACCTGAACATCTTTGGGTTTGTGATTGTTTGCCCTGCAATTCGGGATCTTTTTTTATTTATTTTTTTAACTAGTCACTATTTTAAGGACAAATGAAATGACCAAAACATTATCTTCTTCCATGCAGATGTGTTGTTCTCATACGCACTGCCGATTTATAATAAGAAAACTACATAAGATGTCAAACTGATTTGAAGAAATGTGTTGGCTGTAATGACATTTTAACTGCTTCAACCTTGACAGCCTCATCAGAAGAAGCTGCTGAACACTGATACCCTCCTTCTTTTGTGCCCCCGAACACACACACACACACACACACACACACACACATACACACACACACACACACACACACACACTCTTCCACCCCCTTCCGGATGGATAGTGGAAAATACTGACCCCACACACACACGGCGAGTGAGACAATGACCCAATAACGGAGAGAGCGTGAACCTGAGAGGCGGCGATGTAAAGGCATCCCCCGGCCCAGATTGAGCGGGGATCTTCACTTGTTTGAGTAGTTGGTGACACTGATACCCTCGGCCTGTGTCACACACAACTTAGTGGTAACCGTATCCACCCGCAGGGCCCCAACTTACTACTTCCATCTTCCACTCCGCTGACAGCTGACCATGGGGAGTGATGAATGGAGAGGTCACATAGCTGGTCGAGCACACAAAGCACCCGATATGTCCGATATGTATGTATCAGACGTGAACACACGGGCGGGTTTCTGCTTTTTACTGCCACTATGTCTGGAATGAGTTTTCAAGATGGATTATCTTCCATTATTTTAGGATGCTTGGAGAGTTTCATATCCATCATATCACTGATTATCAACTCTGGGGTTTCAAAATTTTAAAACATGAGGCTGCCAGCTAATGATTCTTTCATATATTTCTGTTTGTTTTTTTTGATTCATCAATTAACTTCTTAGTTTTAGAAAAAGTCCAATCTTGGTCCAAAGCCAAATTCAAGACTTCCCACTACTTATTTCACCTTGACACCCATAAAAAAATAAATCTTCAACATCAAAAGTAAGCAATAAGGAAAAAATGCAATAAATGTAAAAAGCCAAACAAGGACAACAAGACAGAAAAGGCTTAATTTCCTTACTGCACTCTAAAAGTATGATGAGGCTGTCTAAGCTAAGAATCTTGTTTTCAGAAAAGCATGTGAAAAAGCTGCCACTCTGAGGAGATCAGTCAACCTTTCTCCATAAAAACAAATAACATTTAAGATTTTTAGGTTAGGTGTTAAACAAAAACTGCAAAGCAAACAGCACTATGGTCAAGACAATTACACAAAATTGAAGACAGCAAGCTTAGTTTCAGTTTGAAATAGGTTTAGAGAAAATAGGACTTTACAACTGCTTAAAGGCAAAAAAAAAAAAAATTTGTAAGACAGAACTTCTATTGGTGTAATATATTTGTAACTAATTGATCATCTTAAAAGTTAAAAAGGTATCTTCTCATGATTGACACATTGTTTCATTAGATGTTTGAATGACTCAGAATGACTCAGAATGACTGAGGACTCTTCTTTTGACAGCTCACTCAGCTGTTGTGGGAATCAAACCTGTGACGTTCCCTCCACAGGACGTCACCCTAACCAGCAAACCTCCCTGATACAGAGCTCTGACTGGAACAGCAGCTCCTTAAACCTTAGCTTTCATAGAACATGGTTCCTGTTTCCCACGCTGTTTCTCCAAATAAGGAGCCTGGGCAAGTTTTGATTGGCTGCTGCTCTGTTTGGATTAGATAATAAGTTACCTGCCACTTCTTTATCAACACAAGCTTGGATATCTTTGCTTTTTTTTTTTTTGCTTTTTTTTTTTTTTACTTCAAACACTCATACTACACCCCGTCCCCCCCTCCTCCTCCCTCCTCTCACACTCTGTAACTGAAGCCACATAAACAGTAGCTTGTTTGGTAACTTATCAAACCGCACTGTACCGCTGCTGTGCGTAAAAGTCGTGCGTAATGCGCGCACAGGCCTGTCGCTTGGTTGGAAACACAAAAATATACACTCAAAAGCTCAAAGATAGGAATGTGATGTCCCTGGCGAGATGGTTGGTGACACAAAGAGGCCACCAATTGTTAAATGGGCACGCGAAGTGGAGAATGAATAGCAGGCAGACACTCAAGACAGCAAGGAGAGACAGAAAACTGTGCCAAAATGTGCCAAATTTCTCTTTGCACGAGAGGGGTTGAGCGACTTCAGGCTGTGCTATGATTCACCAACAAAACATAAAAACTTCCTCACATGATTTATATCTCTTTTTTGGACTCTACATCAATTATTAAAAGCATGAAATGATGATTATTTTGTGGTGAAACGATAAACTAGGATAACCACAATGGTTGCTGATGACGCATCAAGCGAAACTTTGGAAACTTCCGAGCAACTTTCCACAACAATAACCACCGACATTCTGGACTTCATTTCAAAGCAAAACTGGAGAATCAATGAGCCACTTACCGGCCACGCGAACTGGAAGGGGATGATGATCTTTCCGGCGTCGTTGTTCCGGTTCTGTCCGGTTTTCTGGCCGCCTTTGAACTGAAAAGTATTCCCACCGATAACCTTAGTAGTTTCCGAGCCATATGTGCACGGGCCATTGGTCGTGACCTCTGTTTGGTATTCCTTTAAACACACTCTGAAGTAGGTGTCGCACTCGTCCACGCCACATTGGCCCTCCGCGGCGCTCTTTTCCACGTCGCAGCAGTCGCCGTTGAGTAGCTGACCTTTGGGGTTTTCCACTGAAATCAACTGCAGCTCGAAGTAACCGGTGGACTGAGACACCTGAGGAGGACGGAAGAGGGTTTAAAAAAACTGAAAGGGATTTTTTTTAAATTTTATTTTAAAGGTGGTTTAATGCTATTTGTTGGTTAACTATTCGCATTTGTGTTGTATTTTCTATTTCAGGGTCAGGTGTAATGGTAAAAGCAATGCCACTTACATTTTAAGTCAAATTATAACACTTTATAATCGTATTTAAGAAGACAATTCCACAATAAGTTCCTTTTTTTTTTTGCAGTGTTCAGTCACCCTGCAGCCCACACTACTGTACATTTTGGCACAGTTACACTTCAGGGCTGGATAACGCGACATACTAGCACTCCAATTTAGCTCACTCTGCATATCAGGCTGCAGCCGAGCACTGCAGAAAAGCCCACCTTAACAAAACCCTGCAGAATTAATTTGATGAAAAAGACTCCGAAGAAGTGAAACTATCTGACAGACACGAAGACAAGTAACTCGTATTTTTGTCTTTATTTTTTGCAATTGAACTTACAAGACCTGTTAAAGACAGTAACACGACGTTTTTCCCACACAGGTGAAGCTGCGCTGCAAACATGTTAAGTTAAGAAACTGTTTTGCGTAATTAAGCTGGTAAGAGTCCGCATACAGGCTCATTAACGCACTCGATATTGGTATTAAACCTTTGATGTTGAAACTTTAAGGAGGAATGCACATCTTTGCCTTTTTAAAACGATTACTACTTGTCTTTTAACAAAAACAAAAAAAAAAAGCATCAACTGTCAATTATTTGCATGTAAACTTCAGACTTAATTTATCCCCCGGAGGAAGCACAAATTTAGAAATTCCTATATCACATGATTCGACTGTTGAACACGCAATTCAATTAAGGCAGGAATTTAACCCTTTCCAAAATAACTCCTGTCGATGTATAAGTTAAACTCACGTCTACAATATGAATAAAAATGAGTTCTCACCTGAGCCCACAGCGTCAGAAGGAGACACACTAGTAAGAAGCGGTGCAATTTCCCCGGAATATTCCACATGTCTCCGGCTGCACAGTGTTGGTTACCATGAGGGAAATGCAAAAATATGAAATGTCTCAATGAGTCAAAATGATCATGAACAAGAAGTAGAACTCGGTTATCCACCCCCTCCTCCTCCTCCTGGTGTCCGCTGAATGCACGGTGTGGCTGCTCTCCGGGATGCCTGCGGATCTGGAGGAGGAAAAAAAAAAGCGCACCGCTGCTGCTGCTGTTTGGTCCACGGACGCACAACAAGACGCGCGAACTCCACTTTCCTCCGCCGCTCGACGCACTAAACAGCAGAGTAGGAGAGCAGCGGTGCGTCTCTGTTTGACAGAGCTAGAGCCGGGCGCTCCCCCCCCCCCCCCCCCCACGCCCCCGGTGACGGACAGCTGCGTGAGCCAATCACAGGCTCACCTGGGTGGGACGTTTGTCAGCAGAGAGCAAATCAGGGAGAGGGGCAGGACAAGGGTCGATGATGGATTTCTAGTAGAAGTTTACTCACACAGGAGCTTGTATTTGTATAAAATTTGAGAATGTGTCACACACGAGTGGTCTCAAGAGTTTTCCATGATTAAAAATCAACATGTGTTTTTTCAAGTTTCTTGTATTTTTATGTTTAAAATGCTTAATATTTACACAATGATACAAAAAAAACAGAGTTTAGGCTATAAATCACATATATAAAACTTTAATTATAAACATACAATCATTACAAAAACATTAAGTACATGATGTTTTCTGAGAAGGACACCTGAGCTGCTCTTTACTGACCTGCAGACAGAGGAAACATGGCAGTTAGCGCCCTCTACTGGCCACTCAAAAACACCCACTTACAATGAAGTGGGGGAAGGAGTGCACATTCATCAAATAAGTAGTTTTCAACATATTTTCAATCCAGGTCAGAGGAGAAACTTTGAACTTCTTCACAATTTTATATCCCACAAATGTCCCCCTTTTTTTTGACTGAAGCCAGACCTTAATCTTTATATTTTGAGTTTGATTATACTTTGGATATTAGAGATTTGCTTTTAATGGAACATTTTGATTTTAAGTTGAAAAGATCAATAGACAAGATGGGGCATCTATATTGTTTCTTCTGTGTGAAAAGTGTCTTGGTCTCAATTGCAACATATTTCTAACCAACTTTCTTCATGAAGATCACACTTATTGCTCACTGGGAAGAGACAAGTGTGAAGACAGAAGACCTTTCAGAGTGTAAAAAGTGAGATCCTCTTAATAGTGGTTTTTACTGGAATTGGATCCAACTAAATAAATAGTCGGTTAAAAACAGGTTCAAACAGCCTCTGAGTGACTTTGACTTTTGAGCAAGATGAAATGTCGGCTCACCAAAGTAATTCTTGAAGGATGAGTGAATATATTCTGATTCATCCCATTTCTGTGGAAGCATTTCAACGAAACCTCAAATGTTTATCTCACGGTAGCACCAGAGGAAAGAGCCAGGCAATTAGAAGAGTCTGCAGGATTCATCCACTGGCCAGCATGCATGTACGTAAAATAATTGAGTGCTAATGTGACCTCTAGATGTCAAAATAGTTAAGTCAAGACTAAAGACGTTTATTTTATTTTTTTTTATCATATTGGCACAGTGTCAGAATTTGTTTAATCAAGCAAGTTGTCTTTACGTTTTTTTTTTGGCAAGTTTACACGTTTCTAAACCATTTTGATTACAATTTCAAACGTCCCAGCATCCAGGCAAACCCTGCAAATGTGTTACTTCCAGTGTGCAGGGATTATTTCCTATTGCTATGCTATTCAACACATATTTGGGTGAATGATGCAAGCTCACACAGTCTCAGATAGCGGGCCATGGGAGGATCTAATAAGACAGCTGTTTCTCCCCTTACAGATCTTCCTGCTGCAGATTTCGCTGGTTCAGACAGTGGATCAGTTCTGTAGTGGTCGTTCAGCGGCTGCTGTTTCCCTGCAGGACGGAGGTGGACAGGTGGCCTCTGACACCCTGCAGCAGATGTTTCCTTCCATGGAAGCAGGTGCAGACACACACATTTTGTCATTTGCACACACTTGTGTACATACGAGTCATTCACATGCCTGCACAGAGACACAAACGTCTTGTGTTCATCCCTTTATGACCGGGCTTATCAGCAGTGATAAGGAAGTATGGGAAACACTGCTACACAGACAAACTGGGGAAGTAATGGGGTTAATTAGCTACAAAAAACATACTGGAGTGTCAGTGGTCACAACACAATGTTATAGATCAGTTAGACAAACCTGTAAAAAAGGTCTGTGGGAGTCCTTTTCTTAAGTTTCATTTTCAGATGTGATTTCTCCATTCAAAGACTCCTAGTTTTACAAAACATTTCAAATTAAAACATTTCGTAATTAACCAAAGTTTCATATGAACACTTTGTGTGTTTGTACTTATTTGTCACTTACAGAAACTCATGGCCCAGAGGTAGAATCGGTCGGCTCTCATCCGGAAGGTGAACTGTGTTCATCACAATGGTCGACTTCCACGGCTTGAGAGCTTGCTTGTAAATGTTCTGGTGTGTTGATGATTGGTTACATTCTCCAAGACGGCTGGGAGATTAGGGGAGTAACAACAAAATAAAACACAGGGGAAAGTAGGAGGGACTAAGTACAAGCACACTCAAAAATATATTTATTTAAGAGGAGTGCACTTAAGTCGCACGACTTCAAGACCTCTGAACACACACAGCCAAATGGTCCCACTGACAACAGGCTGCCACCTCTCTCCAGCCTTGATACTCCAGACCCTGATTGCTACGTTGCTACAGGAGTGGATGGCTGCAGGGATGCTGAGAAGCAGCATCGGGAGAGCACACAGGAGGGAGAGAGAGAGAGAGAGAGAGAGAGAGAGAGAGAGAGAGAGAGAGAGAGAGAGAGAGAGAAAACAGAAAAACAGCCCTACAGTACATGACAGGTTAAAATGATCCTTTAGCATGTAGGAGTTGCTATCAAGCTAAATGCTTTGAAAACTGTTACAATCAAAAATGGTCAGAGCACCTTTGTGTTAGAAGGTTAAGTCTTTTCAGAGCTGTGCAGGCCTCCTCCTTCTTCTACACGGTGCCAATCTCTCTCTCCAGGACAAGATCTCATCTTGGCGTATCAAAGGACATCACGGCTCAACATCTCACTGGATCCTGGTGCTAACACGGAGGTCTGGTAACAGAAACATTTTATATGTTGGACACATCGAAAAAAATGTTGTATTACGAAAGGTTCAAGAATAAATGAATGAGCAGAACACTGATATGTGAACCAAAGTTTGTGGCAATCCATTTAATAGTTTCTGACATATTTCCACAGTTTCAACCTCCTTAAGGGACCCCTGGAAAACATTTCATATTGATAGTACAAGACATCCATAAGATGGTGACATACTTTACAGAAAACGTTCACCTGCTCGGTTGCTTTTGTAAAAGTTTTGGAAATACTCTAAAAAAAAAAAAAGTATCAGATGTTTCATTAGTGTCTTTAGAGCCATTTATTCTTCTTGTGTTTCCAATTGAGCCCACCATTATGGCGTTATTATTAAACCTACATTGTAAGTGAACAAACAGCCAGATACCCTCAAAATCATTCTGTAATCTTTAAGTAGCCACACTATCACACTGTGTAAAGTACACAGTCAGTGTCGGCCCGCTGTTGTCGTTTGGTTTGGAGATGTGTGTTTTTTGGTTTATTTGGATCCCCATTAGCTTCATCAAGCGAGAAGCTATTCTTCCTGGGGTCCACAGTTTGCACTGTGAGGAATACATTTTACACATTCAAATTATATATATTGTTTTCACACTATACGCAAACATTCCACATCACATATCATATCTACAATAACTAAAGAATAATGAAGACATTTTACATAAATGAACAAAAACACAAAAGAAACAGACAAACTCAAAGGCTCTGTCTGAGTTTACAACATCTAAAAGATAAACATGGCTACAAAAAGAAGGCCCACAGTCCTATCAGTACTGAGGTGGAAGAGTAAAACCAAAAAAAAACTTGTTTTCATATTCTGCAGCTGAATGTTTGAAGGATTACGATATTCAGCAGAAGATAAAGTACCACCTCACATTGCTGGGGCCTCTAATGCGGAACAAAGACTAAACATGAGGCCAGCTGAAGACTGCCCACACTGATCTGATATGCAGTTCAGAGCAGATATGAAGCTGCATGCTGTTTACCAGCATGAAGTCAAAAATAACTACAGACACCATCCACAGCACTTATAATATTAAGGTTCATTCTCATTTATATGGTAGATTCAAGACTTTAAAGCTCCTCTGAGGAGATTCTAACTGGTTGTGGAACAAACTGAAATTTGTATTGATGTCTCTATATGATCTACACAAAGCAAACAAGACCATTAAGAAGAAGAAAGATTGTTTCTATGTTATTTTTAGTGTCTGTAACTGCAGCCGCAGCGTAGATGTCCACACATTGGAGAAACGGTCTTCATTTGCATTTTTCACAGTAAATATTCACAGTGATACATTTGACTTTGTAGAAAGCAGAAGAAGACTTTCACATGTACAGTACAAGATCAGGAAAGACATAGAAGCGACCGCGTAGTCCACAGGGGGCGCCAAAATCAACGCAAAACTGAAAGTTGCTCACAGGAGCGTTAAATTTGATGCAGAAGAGATCCTGAAAAATGTTGGGTTTCTGAAGATTTGATAACACCAACAAAGCATTTAGTCTATATAAAGCTACGCATGATTTTTTTTTGCTGTGTGTTGACTTATGTAATAAAGAAAGGGCCGGTTAGTATACATTTTCTTCATCCTGCCCCTGTTTGTTTGTGGAAGGTATTATGAGAAAATCCTAAATTTTGTGTGTTGTGTCATTGTGTTGGAATCAAACACTGAAATGAGCAAAAAAAATCAAGTATGAATGAAAGAATATGAATGTTGTCAACAAGTCTATTGCGTGTATGACCTCTTCTTAACAAGCTCGGGTCTGTCTCTGCGATGGTACAAATTCCTGCACATTAATCACACCTGGTGATTAAAGTAATTGTCTCTCTGATTACTGTACTTTACTATCTGAGTGGATGTGAAATATTCCGACTTCTCCCTCGGTCACTGTTGGAAATCTGGAGTCAGCCCTGCAGGTGAGTTCTGCTCAGCATGTGCCTACCTGCACAGGAGGAGGCGGTGATTTTTGACTCCCTTTCACTTTTGATTGACCCGTTATGTTAATCCGATGGGTTATAATTTAAAGAGCAGCACTCACTCTGCTGTGACTCTGGATCCTTTTTTTTTTCTGGATTTACTGTTATGGTTCAGTGAGTAAAACACAGGAGGTGGACCCAAGAGCAGAACCAAAAGAAAGGATAAAGATCAAAATGCCAAAACACGAAAAAAACAAGGAGCCACAAGGAAGCACAAGAGACACTAGCAAACTGACGACTAACTGACATACCACAAACACATACAACATACAATGAACTGACACAGGCGGGAAGAAACACAGAGACTAAATAGACACAGGGGTCATCAAACAGGTGAGACTAACAAGACACAGGTGAGGACAATCAGGGCAATCACACTGGGAAACACACAGGCAGGAATACAAGAAACACTGAGGACAACTACAAACTAAATCATGAAACACTAAAAACACACAGAACAAGAAGAAGCACTAAACACTGAAAAACAAAACTAAAAAAAAGACCAAATCATAACATTTACATCCTCTATGCCCAGAGAAATTCATTTCTTAACTCTGAAATCCATACCCAAAGTACTGAACTTTAGGTTTTATTTAATGCTGTACTGTTTGGAGCCCTCTCAAGTTCTCCTTGGCAGCCTTTTTAAAAAGTCAAATATACTTTGTATTCTGCTATTTGTAGATGTATTTTCTTCTCACTGCATTGTTTGTTGGGACGTGAGAACACACATTCATAGGGACATATTTCCAAAAGCGAATGAATGTTTAAAAAAGCTGAGTTCACAAAAAATATCAGCTTCACAAATACCAGCAAACATATTTTGCTAAAGAGACAGATAATGGTTAAAACCTCTGACTGTTGTGTGGCTGTGCCCAGTTGTTCTCATCACCTGATCACATCTATACTGTAATAGCAGCCCGTTAAGCCTGATTAATACTTCTGCATTGAATCTACCAAAAGGTACATCTGTCAGCACCAGAACTAGCTTATCTAACGAATGTCAATTTATTTTAGTTGGAATTTGAAGTTTCAAGGCCCCTTTGGATTGCTTTGCTGCTTAGAGTCCACCAGCTCATTTGAATTGTTGTGCAATGCATCTTCTGATATGCTGGGCCACAGAGGATACACTGGATGGATCCTTCATTAGCTGGGAAGAGGAAGCATTCGTCAGCTGCATTTGAATGAGCCCTCAAAATGGAAGAGTCTGCCTTCCAAAGGATACAACCTCTGAAAAGAGACAGCGCTGATACATGACAAAATGTTAGATCTATCACTGACCTGGACTTCATTCCACCACCTGCTGGAAGGGCATACTTGTTGCAACGTTTAGATTTGTGTTAGAAAAGATGTTGTGGGCAGAATTTTGCTTAAAGCTGTGGTATCCATTTTTTTTTTTTAAATCTACATTTTCTAGTTTATTTTCAAATCTATTTAAACTTTACATTTGTGTAAAGTGATACCCCCTCATTTCCTTTTCTTCATCTCCTTCTCTTTCTCCTTCATGACTCATGAGCTTCTGTTTTCCAGGGATCTTGTTGAAATCAAACACTGATGTGTTTTCAGAGAGGGATAGGGCTAAAAACACAATCGCTTTCACCTTCACCCACAGCTTCTGCACACAAACAGGCTGAGGGCTGAGAGAGGTGCCATGGAAACGTTTACAGGTCCCGTCCTGAAGAATGCAAACAGAACTGGATCGAGCTCTTATCTGACAAAGGAGTAAACTTTAGACAGTCCTGTTGTGGCTTGCCTGTGTGGTCTTTCATGTGAATCATTTTCACAGAATGGATGATTGTCTTCGTCTTTCAATCCTTGTAAACCCCCAGCGACTGGAGTGAGAATGCATTCTTGTTTACAGGAACAGCATGTGAAAAAAAAAAAAAAGAAGAGGATTACATGAATTCACACAGTCAGAGCCAGCGATAGAGACAAATTGGTGACGATGCTGTTTAGGGAGTGGAGACAACTGATTCACACTCGAGTTCCCAGACAAGGATTCAAACCTGTGATTCTCAACTCTCAAAGCAGCGACCACCCCGTCTGACTGATCACTGTTGCTCATCAAAGGGGGCGGGGTCAATGTCTGGGTCAAACAGGAGCCGCGAGCTGCTCGGTCACGTCACACTCCAAGATGTTGGATGAGCTCCTGGAGGCAAGGTTCAAGTATACTGCGAGAATTTGGAAGGAAAATGAAAACAAAAACATAATGTGCTCTGCTTCCATGTGTTTCGTCCCGTGGTGCATTCATGTGCTCGTCTACGCCTCTGTAAAATTTCAGTCTCAAAGAAACTGCTATGAACTAAACAATCGGAAATTCTCAGGAGTAATAATGAGGGAGCAAACAGTCAGCTTAATTTATCAGCAGCTTGTTAATGGATGGAAGTTTCCCACAGAGCAGAAAAGAAAGCCAGGCAGGTTTAATGATATAGCACCTTTATAATGTAAAGTGCTTTACAGAAGCATCCAGATAGCAAGAGAGTTACAACAAACAGCTCAAAAAAATCTAATTGTGAGACAAAAATAATAATTTTGTGTCGGGATATTGATTCATGAGGGATGACTCTACTTTGTGCACAATGCAAAAAGTTACATAGCTACGGAGTTTAGACTGAGAACTGTCTTCACACATACTGAAATAGGCTGCGTTCCCTGTACTTTAGATCACCAGAAAATGGGCTGAATTGGGTTCTTTTAATGCAAGTTTTAGAAAGCTGATGATGCCATGACTAAGCCCCCGCTACACACCTCTTGACTCTCTGCTTTCTGAGTGGTTTGACCTCCTGAAGGTAGATGAGGTCAACAAAGCAGAAACCCTGTTTGACCTCAGTCTGCAGCTCCTCTCACCTCAGCTTAACAGGCTCACACCTTCACAGGAAACCCTGTTTGATCACCTGACAGCTCGCTGACAGGCTGGGGGCCCACTCTCCACCTCTGCACATACCGAGCAGGACACACACACACACACACACGCACACACACACACACACACACACACACACACACACACACACACACACACACACACACACACAGACTAATCTCAACTTTACGAGTGAAGTGTTGGAACAAGCATTCCAAATGAAGCATTATTCGTCACTCCTGCCCCCTGTGTGTTTAAACCACACACCCCACGCACACATATTTTCCCTCTTCATCTTCATTGAGAAGAAACATTCCTTTCTACGCAATAAACCTGCATTACTGTCATTTTATTGAAGACTGTGGGCCAATCCACAGGCTCCAGTTTCACATCAAGCCAGATTCAGACTATTGACTACAGAGGATGACATGACATGTTTTCCCCTCCACCCGAGAAGACAGCCGTTTTGATAACAGTGATGTTGCGAGAAACATGTCCAGAGCACCTCTGATCTCTTAAAATCTAGACTGTAGGCAGTAAAAGTAGGCAATAAATTCACTATTTGTTTCTCATGATAATGCTTCAATTAAAATGCTTTGCATACTCACAATAAAAACGCAGGGCATGGAGGGTTTTGCCACACAGTGCAACAGTCCCATTTTTATTAGAATGAGCACCAAATAAAAGCAACTCTTTTGTTTCTTTGATGCACCAGAAAAGTGGTCTACAAAGCAAGCTGCACTATTCTGCCACCATGGATATATCATGCAGCACGTAGTCAGAGGAAAGACGAAGCAGCACTTGAAAGTAACCAAACACAATCAAATATCAACGCTTTACTGCCCGTTGCTGTGTCAAAGTTGGTAAAATTTGAATATCATTCATTTTAAGAGACTGTAATGTCTTACTTTTGTAAAGCAGGTCTACATGGCACTACTGAAACGCTGACGTCTTTTCACTGAGACTTTGCACAGGGATTTGGCGGTAGTATTTATTATAAGAGACACCATGTTTCTAAATTGGGGGCCGATCCAAAGAAGAAAATGGTATCAGAATAATATTTCTTTCCATCAATCAATCAATCTTTAGTTGCATAGCGTCAACTCATAACAAGTGTTATCTCGAGACGCATCCCAGTTTAATAAATTAAAGACAAACACTAGTTGTCATTTTCCTTTGCCGAAACAAGACTGATCCACACTGCATTGAAGATATCAAATTTATAAATCTTGCAGGGGGCTGTTATCAAAAAAAAATTCTTATATCTATTTGACATGCATCAATATGCAGGATTCTGAAATCCAAAAACATTTAACCTTCAATCAATGTCAAATGTTCACTTTCTATCCATCATGTCTTCATACAAAAGATGCAAACTCACAAAAATCAGATTCAACCTGTTTATACTCACAAGCCTACACACAAAAGCACAGATTGCAAACAGACGCCTATACAGGGCAGGTGAGCAAGTGTTTGTCAACGGCTGGAATCAGTTTGTCTGAGCTGAGGTCAGTGCGTGAGAAGCAGCAGCAGCGGCAGGTGCAGTCGCTCTAATCCAAAGGTGTGTCTCTGATAACGGTGGAGTCGTGATGGTTTACAGCCTTTATCAGCAGCAGCAAGCAAGAGGTTTGATGGAGACTGAAACCAACACCTGTCTGTCCGTCCGTCCGTCCATCCTGTCCACATTGACAAACATCCACAGTGTGGTCCTAGCAAGGAGTTAAATGTCAAGCCAAGTCACCAAAATGTCATATGAGTTGAGTTGAGCCCCAACCACCAATTTCTTTATCTCTTGTCAACTCCAATTGTTGAATACACTTTACATTCTGCTGTGTGGAGGCAAGAAGCAAGACAAGTGTGAACTTTTCCCCCCCAAGCTTTTTCCCCCCTTTTTTTTAAAAAAGGCACAATCATTTCTCCAATTACCCTCCCAATTAGACTGTCTGAAAATGTGTACAGTCTGCGGTATTTAAATAACCGAAGAAGAAAAAAAACATATCCTTCCACTTTAAGACAATCTCCCTTTTGCTCTTCAGACAACTACAAAACATTGCTTTTGGGACAATATATACAAGCTCATATACAAGCTTATTCCTCTAAAGAATAACCATGCATTGCATAGCCGATCTATCTGTGAAAGGGAGCCCAGGAAGAGTGTAAGAATATGGACAGATATTGCAGGATAAGGGAACAACAGGCAAACATTTATATTCACCTGGCTACTCTTTTATGCATCTTACCAAAAATGAAAAAATAGGTTAAATGTTTGAAGAAAGACCTTTTCTTCCATTATCCTTTTGCACAGTGACTGACAGCAGATGTTATGCAGAGTGTCTCTGACCTAGCTGAAGAACCATGAAGGCTGCAGGCTCTGATTTCAACACTAAAACCTCTTAACAAGGCCAAACACAAAGCCGGTCCCTGTCATCTTACACAGCAGCATATGGGCCCCTGTTCCCACACCCAACTCCATGTAAACATCTCATTAAACCTTGCTGGGTGGGGAGCCCTCAGCTCTATAAAGGAAAGAACAAAACGACAGCAACAAGGCCCCACTCCCTCTCCACAGACAGTGTCAATTAGGCCCCCGTCTGAGATTGCTGGCTGGAGGTGCTGCGGGTCCTGTGAAGCTTCACATAATGACTCCAAATTATTACCTGCAAGAGCTCTGTGAACTCTGTGGAGCTTTTGAAAAACTTCCTCCTGCATCCCACACACCTCAGAAGTCAGCTCAACGAGCTCTTGTGGACCAATTTTTAATGAAAGATTGAAACAAAACATGTGAACATTCAACATGAACTCAGGGAAAGATAAATGCCCCCCCCAGGTTCAGGTAGTGTGTTGGCCCGTAGGGATCAGAGCTTGGGAAAGCAGGAACTTTCCCCAGGGACAAGGGACTTCACATTAATGTCACATATTGTTGATATCTCCCTCATAACTGAGACTTGGGTGCTTTATCTCTTCACAGCTTTTGTGTTGTTCATCTGATGGCCCGCTGCTCTTGCAGGAGATAGTGGTAGAAGAAATCACCACTTTCTCTGTGTGTTTTCTTTTACACATGGCATTCTTTGATGAAAAGATGCCGCTGTGGGTAACCTCACAGGTGAGTAAGAATTTCTTTGTGCACTTTATCAAAACTAGTGATCTGCAATTTAAATGGACTGTGACAGCTCTTCAGACACAATACCTTACAACATTATCTCTGGCCAGATCGACTTATTAACTTTTAATGCGGGGTTGAGGTGAAAGTCGCATGTTGGTGACCTGAGTATACTGCTAGTATCCAGTTTTCAGAAGAGAAGGTGAACTACAAGCAAAGGTCTGGCTGTTATACATTTAAGTTAAGGGGCAAACAAAACCATTTGATAAAAAAGTAATTACGGTCAACTATGACAGAAGGCTCTGCACGTGGACGCCACCGGGCGCAGGACAAAGAGGAAGACAAGGAAACAAACTTGTTGCTACTTCAAACAATATTACAATATTAGAAATACAGGTAACCACTAAACATACCGATACATTTGACCCTAACGTGTCTATCGTTGTGATGGGTTTGGAGAAGATTTGAGTAAAAAAAGTAAGAGAGCTACTAGAAATTGTCCTGGAATGTGATCCGGTGCCAGAAATAATTGGAGTGCTGAGAATGCGAGCGAAGAGGATATGGCCCAGGTGTGGTGAAAGTTTCCACTATAAAAAAGCCCCCAAAAAATCTAAAAAAACAACAACAACAAAAAGTGAGTAACTGCTTCATGTGACCTGACTTAGATATCTTAAGGTTTTATGGTTTAAGTGTTATTTTTTAAAAGTGACACTCCCCAGAATTCTTTTTTCTAGAAAATCGTACTATAATCAAGACGCTTTCTTTTCAGTGATGAACTATCTGTACTTAAAGTATACTTGTAAAAATACTGATGTTAAAGTATAACCTTTTGCAGAGTAATGATCGCTTACTTGTAGAGATGTTCTCAAAAGGAGCTTTCAAAACTCTCTACACTTTTTCCATATCTAAAAACTTCACTCACTTTGCACAAAAAAAATATCATTATAGCTTTAAAAGGAGTATTTCCAAGGAGCAAATTCAACTTTAATATTTTACTTGGAGAAAAAGGGATGTAGTATAACTCTACTCTTTATTTTAACTGCAGAAGCATCAACTTGTCAGGGCCTAATAAAGACTGACTTCCTGACCTAAAGAATGCCATTTGGTCTTAACATGTTAGTCTTTTAAATTGGACAATTAGCTCTGGCCACATTTTTGCTTTGATTTATTCTTTTTTGCACAACATCCTATGTGGGAGGTGAGGCGAGATGTGGGAGAGGCTTCACTTTCACCACCATCACCATCACCACCATCAGGAGAAACAAGTGTGTGCTTGACTGCATATTTGTGGAGGTGGGCATGGTATTAATGTTCTCTTTTCTCTGGAATTGACATGTCAACATTATCATTTTAGAAGATCTCCTCTCTTTTGCTTTTTTTCTGTCTTTTATCAACTCAAGTGGGTGAGGTTGAAAACTTGGCGTCCTGTTCTTGCTGGTGAAGACTGCGAAAGCCAGTTGCAGTTCGTAGTATTGTATTCAGACATTATAAAACAAATCAAGTGCTATGCTCATATCTAAATTATGATTCATTATGTCAACTTGGGATAACACAGGCTGCATTCAATTGACAGCACAGGGGGAAAAATACATATTGTCTCAGTGCAACAGTGCTGCATGAGTCTACATTTACAGCCTAGTGCTAAATGATTGAGGTGTCCTTTCAAGGCGAAACACACCATTGTTTGTCTAACAATCCACAATCTGACGCAGGAAGTGATACACAGGACACAAATACAATGACCAGCGCGGCTGCGGGTACGCGACAACAGAACAGCGGCTCCATGGAGCAGTGGGAAAATGTTCCTCTATGCTCTCTGGAGCACCAGAACGCACATAAATACACAAACGTGTACAATTCAAATGTGATACTTAATACATTTTGGATACCGAACAAAAATACACCACATAATCTAGAAGCCTTTATCACTTGAAATGAGGATTAAAGTGTAATGCATTCACAAAATGTCACTGATAAGTAATGGCTTTTTGTGCTGACGAGAGACATGTGGGCTTATTCAGCAAGTACTCAAAGAAGTCAACGCCAAGATGATTTAAGGCTGCAGTGATACACAGCAGAGGTACTGTAAAGGCCTGAAGCTATATATATGGAGCTGATCTAATCATTGGATTTCTTCTAAAAAAAAAAAAAACACCTGACATTTCCCTCCGTCCACTCTTCCTCCTAAACTTGGACGTGATCCCGCTCTTTTCAAAAAAGGAACACTTTTCCTTACAGCATTGTATTAATCTTCTAAGGCTTCTTCTAGTTTTTTTGGAAAGCACTTGGGGGAAAAATGACTTGATAGCCTAGGAGGTGCATTGTTTTGAAGAAGTAATCTGGAACTTTTTTTTATAAACTATGCATTTAATGTTGTACATTATCTGGAATAAAAAAACAAAAACAAAAATAAAACTTAAAAGTCTGTAAATGCTGGAGAAAAGGTTTGATGGTTCCTGGATTGAAGCTCGTTGCTTACATATTGCCAGTTAAAGGTGGGACTTCAACGCTTGCTCATTAACACTTTCTCACAGCACCTCCCTTTGGAGGAAACACATTTATGACATTTCAGCGTATAGAGTTTACTTCCTCTTATAAGTCACGTTTTTTTCAGGAGAATTATTTGGCCTTTACAAGAGGTAATGTTCATGTCAAAGTTTTTAGATCTTAAAGAAGATAATCCATGTTATTGAAATGGCAATAAATCCCTGCATTGGCCACATTGGAGTGAAAAAATGTGGTAGCAACATTAATTTTATTTCTAAAGCTATTTTATAAACACCAGCAATGATATAGTCTATAATCCTACAATTTGCTTTTTACTAACTACATTTATCATACTGGTTTGTTTTGGACAAAGTTCTGTATATTGTTGTTGAATCACAGAGTTTTTGTATTGGCTTGTGTTTTTTCTATAGGCAGTCCTAATTTGCCTGCGTTTTTTTATGTGATGCTAATACTTAAGGAAAAGTTCAAACACATAACACCTACTTAAATGGAATATTTTAACTGCTATACTATGGTTTAAGTGAGGGGTTCTGAGGTCTTTTCCTGCAGCTTTCTGTGACTGATAACGTGGAAAATGGACGGATGGCTAGAGGATAAGAAAGCAGTGACTGAAAGGTAGATTCAGCTTTGAGGCTTTCGAGTGAAACCAAGCAGCACCGGGGTAAATTCACCGACCCGCTCAGAGCTGCTCCATCATCAGACCAACAGCTCTCAGTTTGACCCCTGATCACTGTTATCCTTCTCCTGCAAACTCTTTGTTCTTTGTTTACTGCCAGCACAGATGAAAAGCCTCCTCAGACTCTGATTTCGTTTATTTGTGGGGTTTTTTTTTGCCCCTGATCTTCTTTGAAAAGTATTAACCCCCAACGGAGTAGCGATAGTTTAGGGCACTGTGTTGGATGATTCTTTGTCCACTCCCTCTGAAACTTAATTCGGCAGGTACTCTCATAGCTGCCTAGAAATACTTTAAGTGGGGAAAGTGTTTGAGTGTTGCAAAACACATTTAGTGTTTGGGATAGGAAAACCAAATATCATTGTTCTTATTCAAAGTCTTTAACTCTTAAATTGTCCCATACTCTGCCTGTAGGATCACTTTCAGAGCTCAAGTTTCAAATGAATTCTGGAAAATCTCCCACAAGGATGAGAAAATTGTCCTAACTTTTAAAACAATAAATGTATTTTAACTGCTGTTTAGTTCTTAAAGATATTTGCCATATTGTTAAAAAAGGTACGAAACACTAAAATGTATTTTTCTTCCTTCTTAATATTCTTTCTGACTTCTTCAACCTAATCTCTTTTTATGTGCTCATCAAGCTTTAAGTACTAGTTAATAATATATGTCAGGCACAGAGCTCTGACATGGCCTTGACACCACAGAGCTGCACTGATTATACTGAAAGAAAAAAGAAAAGAGGAAGGCAATCTGATAGGAATGCTGCTGGAATTCCCCGGAATCTCCCCCCCCCACCCTCCCTCCACTTTCCCCCATCACTGTTCACAAATCCATAAGGAGTTTTAACGTGCAGCACAATGGACAAGGGGAGCTATTCTGCGACTATAATGCAAGGAAATGTTACCTCAGTGCAAAAAACGTCAGGACCATAGAGGCCCACAGTCCTGGAAACAATCAGTGAGGAAGCCGAGGCAGGTGCCCACCTCCTGTGAAAATATCCTACTGCAACGTGCAGAGGGAAGGGCCAGGCGTGTCGCTTTCGACAGCAGCAGCAGCAGGGCAGAAGAGCAATTAAACCATAAAGTCATAACTGCTCCACACCACAAATCACTGTCCTAAACCCCATGCTGTGTAAAACAAAAGAAAGGATTTGCATGCAGAGACACATATGCTTTCTGAGGAATACTTCCTACGGCTTCCCTGTGCAATTAGCAATGAAAAGCAACCTTAGCAGTACATTCCCTTCTGCTTTTACCTGTAAATCCTATTATCTGACCACAGTTTCTACTCTGATTGTCTGACAACTCTCAATGTTTTTGGTCCTGTCTCCTGTGGATCCATTTTACCAAATTTTGAGGTCTCAGAATTGTGACGGCGAGTCATCATAAGGGACAGAAACAAAAGTTGTTGGAGGTCAATGTCATCCAAACGAATGTTGAAATTTCACAGATATCAAATTTTGAATTTAAGAACTGTCCACCAATAGTGGTAAATGATGTCAAGCTAACATTGTATTTTGACAATCCGACGTTGGTGACTGCAGACATTCAGGTTTTCTAAAACTAACATTCGAACTACTCTGAAATGATAGCCATGATAACAAATGCCGACAAACATGGGTACAGAAGGAAACATAAAACGTTCTCATGTTACCCACAACCGATTAAAAATCATTGCAAAAGCAGTCTTTGCTTTTAAAATTTAAAAACTGTAATTAAAGTCAAATATATATCCTAAATAAACCTGCATATCTGCGACTTCTGTCAGCGAACACTTGAGGAAATAACTATAAAGGCTGATTTCATCATCTTAAATTTCGTATGATAATGTCTGCCTGTGATAAACTCAGTAATGAAACCTAAAAACTTTAGTTACTATGCAGCCAGTCTGCATAAACATGTCATTTTCATGCTGGAATGCAGCACTGAAATCCATCACTGCTCTTAAAAACTGTATTGCCAGTAAAGGCAATTTTCTAAAATGTCACACAAGCAAAGACATGTGTTGTAACCTGATGTTGTCTGATTGGCTGTTTATGTCAGAGATGCTGTTTTTGACAGATTGGCAATACTAAGCCAGTCCATGGTCCCTCGGAGGAAAACTCTGGATGGATGAGTAGCTGCAAGGTGGAGTCAGCAGCATGTGGAGGCCTGCAGTCCTCCCTGATTTAGTCTTTTAGATCAGCTGAACGCAGGTGTTTGGAATCTTCATAGTTATTTTCATTTCAAAGCATTCAAAAGTGACCGCTTACCACCGAAGTCATATGATGAGAGGAAGAGATGTAACGTGAGACTTATGAGATGTTCAAATTGTTCCAAAATTCAATTCAGAATGTCCTCATTCACAGCCAAGTACTATCCCATCACAAAGTCTGCATATACTTAAACATTTTGTAACCATGTTGGTGTGCTTCGTTGTTTCTGTTTTCCTAAGGAAAATTACTGGCTCTATTTTATTAAATTTATTAGAAGGTTATAGTATGAAACAATTTAATTTGTCAGATTCACATCCGACTATGGAACAAGGCCTTAGCAAAGGTATCCTCTCTATAGAGGGGCCCCAAGTTTAACCATCTTATTGAAGATACTTTGGGGGCTCAAGCTAAAAAAGGTACCATCACTTTTCAAAGTTTTTTCTTTGAGGGTCATAATGTGCACAACCAGAAATCAAAAACAAAATGGCACACTCAAGCCACTGCATTTCCTGTCTGAGACATGATACTTGATGGCCATCTAGACTCCAAACGTTGTGCATTGTTGGATACATTACAGAGGCAATAAAAGAACAGCATACTGTAATTTCTTCTTTTTTTGTCCTGGTTTTTATCCGACATAATGAACAGCT
Organism: Labrus bergylta; assembly: GCF_963930695.1. Classification (NCBI taxonomy): domain Eukaryota; kingdom Metazoa; phylum Chordata; class Actinopteri; order Labriformes; family Labridae; genus Labrus; species Labrus bergylta. The sequence goes on along the minus strand of NC_089212.1, from coordinate 16,843,569 downwards.
TGGCGTCCCATGAGGGGCGGCAGGGATCAAAACTCTGAGGCCTCCCGTAGGACTTCCTTTAATGTCTTTGTGCACGTGTGGATTTGATACCCTCCCTCCTTTAAATTAGATCCCACTACATCCATTAGTCACAGAAGCCTGTTAATATGTCTGTGCAGAGGGAGGGGACACCCACATAAAGGCCTGTTCCAACCTATTGTGACTTTGAACCCCCATTAGATTGTGATACAGACAGAAGGCATGCATAGAAATAAGAGAGTGGCTTGAATTTGATTTAGGATGGATGCAGCATTTAATTACTTTTCTTAAAAGCGTCCTCTTGTGTGGTTCACTTGCTCCAAATGCAAAAGTATCGTTGAAGTTTTTAAGTTTTTTCAGAATGTGTTTTGTGTGTGGGCTTGGTACTGCTGGCTCATAGCATTGCATCAGTTCAAAACAGAGATCAGGGAAGAGATGCATCGACTGCCATCTTTAGTTTTACTTTCCAAATATCCTTCTTATGATGGTCCAGGACCATGCCTACAAAATGTCAACAAATGTAGGTCCAGTTCAGTTTTGTATTTCTTAACGTAAGATTAAAAAAATAAGAGAAGTATTGAAAAATGTAAAATGTTGGACAAAGAAGAAAGGGGGAAACCTTTAAAACAACCTAAATAGAGTTTTAAGAGTGAATTATGAGCACACAGATGCCCAATTCAATGAAAAGATTTAAGCACCAACTTCAACACATTTAACCTTTACTCAGTGTATGTTCATCAAAGGACATTTTACTAGCTCTGCAAATTTAAAAAAAAAAAAAATCAATGTAAAGGTAAGACAATGGTTGCTGAAATATTCAGCAAAGTGTTGATGGAAAAATATCAACCTCCGGTAGTGAAAAAAACCAAGCCAATGCGGAAGTGCAAAAACCTTCAGTTCGTCGAATGTCCATTTGAGGCTGGCTCCAGGAACACTGGAGGTCGCATACACATGACTGGCAAAAAAACCCGTTTCACAGCAAAAATAAACATGTTTACAGCCGGGTACAAAAACCAAATAGGCCTGATTAGTTATTGTCACCATTGACAAGCACTGTAAGGAGAGCTAATGGCAGAGTCATTTTTGCACCATTTGAGAAACTTTTTGGGAGTTAAGGTCAAAAGGCCAAATCTGTGTGACTTCATGTGTTCAAGGGTGTGTACAGTTTTAATCGCTGGTAAGGATCTCAGGAGGGTGCAGCGGTATTGTTAATACATGGTCATTTTGTGCAGCACTGACTGACAGACAGGCTGGAAATGTACGTTCCTGGCTTTCTTGGGAAGGTGGCAGCGGGCAGCACTCGGGTGGGTAAAGCTTAAGGAAATTACACCTTCTCCCACAAGATCTCAATCTGGTGGAGTCCGTTGCCAGGCACAACAATGCGGTGTTGAAAATGGGAGTGGACCGCGCTATGCTCCCCCGGCCAGCCCGGTTCTGAGCAGAAGGAGTGATCCAGCTGTAAGACCTGATAAGCACCTGCGATGATGCTTTGGCGAGAAGGGAGCGCTGCGGTGCAAACTGTTCTGATTAACACCCTGAATAACCCTGTCGCCTACCACCAAATCCTCCAGGGATGATATGTCAAAAAAAAAGACTTCAGAGAAGAGAAGTGATTCATTGAAGGTGGATAATGAGTGCAGCAAAGACTGTTCACCTCAAGATTAGTAACATCCAGGAAGAAAACAGGGAGGGACAGGAGACAGCAAATGTAGGGGAGATGATGAATCCCCTGTAATGCATGCTTTAAATGTAGGAATAAACAAGACAGCACAATAATCCAAAGAAGTGACCGAACCTTAAAATAAATGTGGATGATTAAGCAATTGAAAAAAACGGGAGCAGGTGTTTTAACCTTATGAAATACTTGTGCATTTTGTTTTTTCATTAATTGGAGAGATTGTGATAAATAATTAAGATTACTTTATCCTTTTAATTGTGAACTTACTACAGGAAGTTAAAGATAGAAACCTGTATACTCATTTATAACTGGACTTCGTCAGCATCTGGACGAACTTTATCCTCATGTAAGAGGAGGACAAAGTTACCTCCAGATGTATTGGTGGAAGTGCTGGACAGTAGAGGACAGGGCCTTTGCCCCTATGAGGTCCTAATTATAGAGGTAAAACGTGGACGAAAGAAAACTGGGGACATGCCCGGGCATGTGGAGCACCCTGACACACACACACACACACACACACACACACACACACACACACACACACACACACACACACACACACACACACACACACACACACACACACACACACACACACACACACGTAATGGGGCCTCACTAAAGTTATTCAACCATTTTGTAAGGCCCTCTGTCACTGACAAAGAAAAGAAAATGTTATGGGTTAAGTCTAAATTGCTAAATGGGTGTGGTTAACCACATTAGAGAATACAATGAGTAGTGAAGTGTTTAATCACAGAAAAATGTTGTTTCACAAACGCTCATTTTCACTTCCTGTGAGTGACAACTGTGAACGTCCACCCATTAGCAAACTTACTGTAGTTCTAATCTGTTCTTCTCGAGGGAGGGGCCGTGACAATAAAACTAGTCGAACAGAACTCCTTTTTATTATTAGAATTAAACTACATGATACCTGTAAAACCGCAAGACCACACTTACAAAGAACGATATGTCTCCACAAGGGCAATGTCTATAGAAAGAGTCTGCATACAAACACAAAATCAGTGCGCAACAGATACGTTTTTAGTGTTCTAGTATGTGGTTTATGCTTTGAATTGAGGTATTGCTCACTGGGGGCGTTGGCTGTTTGCTGCCTTTCACCTTTTGTTGCATTCTGGCTGTTCGTCCACGAGTCAAAAGTGCAAACTTTGAAAGCGGCACCGCCTCTGTGTTAAAAATGCAATTCCTGTAAAAAAAATTACTTTTCTCACATGCGCATCGCTGTATGGCGCACACCCCAGTGCCGCTCGCCATTGAATCTAACAACGCTTCTTCAGCATAGTGTAGATTCACTGCACCATCAAGCATAGATGTTTCAGTGCCAAGAAAATCATTAGAAGATGTATTGCTTAATGTTTATTGTTGGTGAAATACTCCACCATTAAGTATTTCCAGGCACTCATTATTGTTCGTCTGTTTAATTTTGGGCATGTATGAACGTGTTTATAAGTGAGTGTGTTCATGTCATCCAACTGCACGCATGCCTCACATGAGCTGTGCAGGATGGACACAGGCGAGTGGCTTCTGACAGGCATTTCAAACCCCTCCTGCCCTCTTTGCCGTGTGGCCTCGCCGATAATGGGAACCTGATCGGAGGGAGTGCAGAGCGGGCAGCGGAGGTGGGTGGGTTGGGTGCAGGGGGGGGGGTAGTGTGTGGTCCGTCTTTTGTGAGAAACTCTTCAAAGCACTGGACCTCCTATTTGTCCACTGAAGCTCTTTGTAACGGTATCCTCCACTGTCATTTTGCCCCTTTTATTTTTAGGCAGGGCTATTATTGCTCCCATACCCCTCACATACCCCTAGGGCTTTGTGTGCAGGAGAAGGGTCAGGTTTTAACTTTTTTTTTCACCCTGTTCAGAACTGTCTTTTCGACCCCTCCTCCATGTGTTGCGTACAGAGTAATGGATCACACCAGCAATGGTTGCTCTACTAATTCCAGGTCTCACTGGGGGCAGAGAGGGCGTCTGGTTGGTGTTCAACCCGATGTGGTCCATAGTCTTGACTCCAATGCTGAATAAGTTGATGCAAATGGAATAAATGTCTCGCTTTTTTAAGGTCTACTGTTGGAATTGTCACCCTATTTACAAATGAGAGAGACATCATGGCGTTGCATTTTGATGATCTGTTTTGGTTTAAAGGATGCCTGAGCAAACAAAACAGATGAAGCAAGCACAACTGTTAGTTCGCAAAATGTACGGTATGACAATTGGCTGCTGCCCTGCTAGTTGAATATTACGCCCATGCAAACACGTCATGTTGCTTTGGCCAGCAGCAGGAGCACAGAGGGCTCTGTCAATGGGAAAGAGGGGGAAACAAGTGAAAGACGGGGGACTCCTCTCTAATCAGGTAAAGGTCAGGAAACTTCTCAAGGATTACAGTCTCTCATTCATGGATCTCATCCACAAATGGAATAAATGCATTTAACAGGTCCCCTGATTTGATTTCATACCATCACCAAAAACTATTGAAACATGTTTAAGTGTAGCCTACTTTAAAACTCAACAATCACAAAACAAAGTGCATATGCGCAGCGGATTTAACAAATTAGCTTTCTCGCTTCATTCTAAGATAAATGCAAACATTGACTAATATGAAAAACAACATTTTCGTTAAATTCGCAACTATTTACTAGCTTGTGAATAAATTCAGCTCATTCAGTAAAACATCAAACAATCAAGAACAGACAATCAATTCAACATCACGTCTATTCCACATCAAATTACTTTTCGTTTTAGGCCTACTCCAAATATATTATTGTGCAGTTGTGCACATTTTTTATTTTTTATTTTAGGCACATTTTTAGTGTGACAGGTGAGCCTGCTTCTGTATTTTGTCTTCATTTTTTTGTACACAGAGAATCCCACTTCACATTTGTTTGTGGTTCTGAAAGGGATGAGAAGCAAAATACCAGACTTACTTAGGACAAGATATTCAGATGCAATGCTTATCCAGAATGAAGATAGCGGCATGCGTTCATGTCTCTTTTTCAGCATGACATCACTGCACAGCTGTAACAGCTCCGTTTCTGCAGCTGGCGCCAGTCCAAGATCCAGCAGTGACTCCGGACTTTCAAACTCAAAGGGGATTTGAAACCACCTTTCATCACTCAACATTTCAAATCTTTAAAAATATTTGAAATAGCTATCAAAGTTATTAATGAGTGCACCCAGCTGTGTCTGAATTAGTCCAGTCAGATGTTTCATTTGTGCGTCTGTGACATCGTTTTCCTCTGCGTACGGTCCTCTGCTGGTTGGTTGAGTCGGTGGCTAATGCTAGCGTGGCTGACGTTAATGCTGGACTCACACTGGTCTTCACTTGGCACCGTCTGGTTTACGAGCCGCAAAAGGGGTCACTTCACCGCCCCTACACAGATTTTCACAACATGCTTGGCCCTGTGGGCCTTCGGTAACTGTCTTGTCTGGAACAATGTATTTCTTTTTTATTAGCCAAGGATCCATGATGGTGACTTTAGCTCTTCCGCCATCCAGTGGCTAGTGGAAGAGCCTTATTTTGTGCTTCATAATGATGGAGAGGGCAAGTGTGACATAGCTTTGGATCATTGCGTGCTGCTACATCAATTAGAAACAACCTCTTCTAAAGGAGGCTTACCTTTTTATGAGAATGTCAACGTGAGTGAAACTTTTTAGTTCTGTTTTTTTGGGCAACTTTATAATTCTTACCGCTGATTAGGATTCCCAAAGGAGCAGACACATACAGGCATAGGGATAATTAAAAGAGGCGGGACAAGCTGCCGTGTGTATTTAGTAGAATTTCAAACATGCAATTAAAAATGCAATTGCTATTAACTATCCAAAATCAGCCCCCAATTCACAATTTTCAAAATGAATAATCTGACAGCCTTCTTTCAATAGAGGTGATACTGATCATGACACCGAGCTCACTCACATCAGTTAAGGTATTAGACCTACTGACACACAGACAGCTATGGTAACATAAGATAAACTGATCTGGTTTGTAATAGACTAAGAGAGACGTTGAGAAAGAAAGCAGGGTAACAGAAGAGGACGTTTGCAGAAAGGGGTGTTTCTGAGGACACAGTGACAGATGCATCATAACAGACAGAGCCCTACAGTCTCTGCCTTGCGGCCTGTTTGTGTGTTTGGTTGGCAGCCTGCTCACTTGCCGGTCTGTTTGTGTCCACTTCCTGACCCTGTGGTGCAGCAGTGCATACCACCTCCTCCCCACTTCAGCCTGTCCCCCTGTAATATCTGACATGAGTAAATGAATAATAGATCAGAGGCTTTAGCTGCCCTGTAACTCTACCCGCGTCCCCGGACAGGAGGCAGGCCAGTGGCTTCAGCCAACAGGGGGCACGTGACCACAGCAGAATAGCCATTCAGTGTGACCGTTGATGAGTAAACGTTGTATTATTACCGCCAGTCAAACACCATGTGGTTGATATAAACGCTTAACCAACAACTGTGGCCTCAGTGTGCGTCCAGTTGCTCTGTTGCACACAGCTGTGGAGGGAGAGCGATGTGGGAGATCTGCTGCTGGCTGTTCTGTTCTGTTCTTTTAGCTGTAAGCTCAGACCGCATGTGAGGTATCCGTTGCCATTTGACCTTTTGATTCAATAAATGTTTGTTACTTAAAGACACTGGATACATGAACCTAACATAGCTACATTGGCCTTACATCTATGCAATTAAGGGACTTGTTTATTTAGTAGGAAGGACCTAAAAATTATAAGAAGTTGGATTTAATTCATTAATTAATTTAATGAAGTCTTATTAATTATCACAATAATCAAACAAGTTTCTCCACAACCTGCCGAAGACACAACGACTGATGTCAACAGAATCGCATACATGTTTCCCATAACCTCAAGTTTGAAACTGAGGGGAAAAAAGGTTTTTAATACGACTCTGAAGGTATATCAGTGGATGTTAGGTTAGGCTAACTAGCAAGCTAACTGTTTACACCAGGGAGTCAGGGTCCAAAATTAGATCCCAACAATGCGGGTTGCAATTATGTTAGCAAATATAATTAATAACAATGTCAAGTCTACCCTACAGGAAATAGCTCGACTCTACTTTATATGCTAATTATCGTAACTACATCACATGTATGTGAACTTTACATATACTTTTAGTCCGCGCCCTTGCAGCACTATTATGTTTATTACGATTTTGCAGCAAATTCAGCTCAGGCACAAATGCGCACTTAAAGGCTTTATATGTGATTTTTTGATCCAGCAGATGTCGCCCTTGAGCACCATCATGAAACCAAAACAACTCACGCTGCATTGTTGTGTTAGCATGCTAATTTACCAGAAATGAGCGTGATCTAGAAACGCAGTTAAGCAGTGAGTACAGTATGTTATTTTTCTTTTCTCTAGTCCCTCAATTAAATAACTTTTATTCGCGAGGGGAGGAGTCAGCCTCCCCTCAGCCTTTATACAGCCAGGCAATATAAACAAACAGAAAATATGACATCACAGACAGTGGGACTCGGGTGTTACACCCATTGTAGACAGTCATTACTCACAGAGTTATTTTCAGAGGATATACTTGATTTCTATTATATTTAAGTATGAAAAATTGCATATAAAGCCTTTAAGAGCGTACTGTATTTTAATGATTTCTATCTGGCCCTTAAGATTATTTCAATTGTGGCTTTTTTTAAATTTTATTATTAACAACGCCATAGTTATCAGTGACAGATGCAAACATGCAGGGAACGGTGTGTGAGCAACCTGCAGGAAAAGAAACATTTCCTCTTCAGCCAGTATTCACATTACGTAAAAAAAGCCTGTCACTATTTATTCTGTAGCCAACTCCTACTGTACAGATTACATTAAAACGCTCGACCTTGCCCTTTTTTTTTGCAGGCAACATGCTGTATAGGAGGTGATTCTGCAATGTTGCTGGCTGCCGTGACCTTGCATCAGCACCAGCATATTGGCTACAACGCTATGAACTGTCATTACATTCTTGCACTTTATACCTGTAGTGAATAATCTGTATGAAGCCTTAATGACCATTGTTGTAGACTATTTACTCCAAACTTTATGCAACTTTGATCATAACTTCTGTAATTTACCATTATAAGTCTCATATAAGTAAGACTCATAAGAAGTCATATTTACGCTTGACCACATGTCAGTTGCGGCAGAGACGTTGTCCACATTAACGAGCTCACTTTGAATCGCTGCCGTAACTGTGTTGTACATTTTCGGGACAGCAGTTTCTGAGAAATAAGTTTTACCGGGTAACTCATATTGCTTGGCAAATTTTTGAACCTTTGACTTCATTGTCGGTTTCTCCACCGTGGAAAAAGGCACCATTTCCTGAACCGGATACTGTGTAATAGCACATGTAAGGCGCTTATACCTGTCACTTTCAATGTTGTATTTGGCAATTTTGGGCAAAGGCTTCACCTACCCCACTCTGTCGGCTGGCACCGGCATGAGCTGCTCCACTACTCCGTGCAGTAAAGGCGGGCAGATTTGCCTCGATAGCTGGATGGCTGTTGTCTAGGTGAGACCTCAAATTGGTTGTGTTTCCTCGTTTCACAGAGATTGTTTTGGCGCAGATCTTAGAAACTCCTTCTTCTAAATTAGCTGGTTCTCCTTTTTACATTTCACTGAAAGCTGAAATGTTCCCAAATGGGCAAAGTTACATTAGGTTTAGGTACCAGAGCATTTGCCATCGTTTGGTGTAAACATGAAGTGGGGTAAGGTAACGTCACGTGCCGTTGTGACGGTTACTCTCGTTCACTGCGGTTGGCTAGTTAATACCACAATATTTCATTTTGGCAGTTATCACGACAGCCCTAATCGGGACCAAAAGAATTGAAATCAAATTATACTGAGAAGCTGTGGACAATACCTAGCTCTGATGAGTAATGAAAAAAAAAACGTGTGTAAAGGACAGGATGGGCATCATTATGGGGGGGGGGGGGGGGGGGGTGTTTGATCAGAAAACAGGAGAAGGGAGTCATATCTCTTTCAACTGTACGTTTGTTCTCGGCGATGCAACAGTAAAAGATGTTGCAGTAAGATACAAATTAAAAGGTACAGCAGGGATGTGGTGAATGTGAAGACAACAAACACAGTGAGTCAACCTGCAGCTGCTGGAAAAGAACACCGATCTTCACATTTTCCTCAACAGGATGTCAGTTTGTTCTTAAAGAAAAAAGCAGCAAGGAGACCAACATGTGCCCCTGTATTCGTGTTATGAAGATCTAAGGAAAAGCATTAATTAAAGGGCCAGTACATGGGAAATTGGAATTATTGGTAATGTCAAGGACCCTGTGGCTACATGTCGAAATATTCTCTGGAAAAAAACGACTGTATACCTTCAGACTCAGTTACTAAGATTTCTAAAAATCTCAACAGGACTATTAACTCTTAACGCATGTCATAATTACTCCAGATGTGCTCCTCTCATTCTTCTTCTGCATAAATATTTAATTAACAGTTATTTTCTGAAATTAGGGTTAGTGTTATGTAGATAAGGTATCCAGTTATAGAATGCATATTAATAGAAAAGAAGAAACACACTACGACATGACATGCTTTCATACGATACAATACACTATACCATACGATACGACACGATTCAATGAATAGATGCAATTTCTAGTCCCAATATAAAGTAAAATCTGATTGGACTTCATTGCGTCACACAGCTCCAAATCATTTCTATTAAATTCACAACAATAAAAAGGAAGAACAATCCAAACAACCCATTTGTAAACAGAGGAGCACATTCCAATGGCAACTTCAAACAGCATTTAGTAGTTCTTTAATTGCACATGTTCAATCTACATTTTTAATTGAGGTAGGCACAAATGCGTTTTAGAATAGGATCTACAAAACTCCAATAGACAAGAAAGCTGAAAAGCTGCAGAGTTCATGATACTTGAAACAAGCTATTGTAGCTTTCACTTCATAATGATCATTTGACTAAATGTTAATGTCAATATTCATCGATTGGGCTTTACAAGGCAAAAAGTAGAAGGAGTCTTGTGTATGGTCAGAAGCTCTGAGGAGAAATACTAACCGGCCTTGAGTTGAGTAAAGAGTCGATTACAACAGAGCCCAATCAACACAGTGCATCTGATTCACACACTGACCAGAGAATAATGAGGCATGCTTGGATACTCTCAAAACAAATGCACAGAGAGGGCACGCACACAAGTACACAAACACAAAAACACACACACGCCACCCTCTCCGGAGAGGATCGGGTTTCCTTCCTTGTCCAGTGGCTTATTAAACATTCAGCTCAACAGCTTCCCTACAGGAGGGGGAAAAGGCCTCCCCCACCTCCCCCCTCTCTGCCTCCCCTCTCTCATTACAGCTGTTGAGGTATGAGACAACAGAAGCGCAGCCACGACAATGGAACCAGAGGACGACAGCCAATCAGTAAGTTCGCTGTTGCGTTAGCTCAGCGACAGCAGGTAGGCCTGATAGGGTGAGATTAACTCTTCTTTTTAAATAGTGACAGAAATTCGACTTTTCATGAACATCAAACAGAATACACTTATTGTTATTCATACCGTTAAAAAAAACATGCACCTGTGAGATTATAGCACAACAGAGATAAATAAGTCAATTATTTTAAATAGTCGATTAAAATTTAATGAATTGTGAAATGTTTTGACTTTCATTTAAATGTTAAAGTCACTTTTTTAAGCATTTATGTCAAATTTCTCTATTGGTAATACTTTCCTTAAATCTAAAGATTTCATATCAAGTTTCATATCAAATTTTAAGGTGTTACTTTTGGATATAAGTTAGTTAGTTAGTTTGTTAGTCAGCTTCTGTTTCTGGGTTAAACTGGGCATACACTGTACATACACTGTACAATTTTAGACTAATTTAGTCAAAAATGTTTGTGTCACACTACTGATTCAAGAGTCTGTCCAAAATTCAGCCCAATCGCTTGTCATTTGTTGTGCAGTATACAGGGGGGCAAGACGGCCAATCAGCAGCTCTGGTAGTTTAAAACTGTTGTCTTAATACTGCATATTCTCAAAAAACGAGAGCAGGGCTACTTTTTCTTGATAAAACATACTTAGACTGTCGTACAGTGTCTTAAAGCACCAAGGCAAAAGCAAGTGGTCTGTGTCTCCGGCAAGAAATAGCAGCGGACCTCCAGCTGCCAGGGTAGTTGGTGATGTTAAGTGTGTGTGTGAGAAAGCCAGAGGGTTTTTGAAAGCTTTTTTTTTTATTTGAGCGATGCATTTGAAACAATTGTAAATTGGAGTTTTTTTAAGGAATATAATGAAAATGTCAAAGCTCCTTCCGGTTTCACTTGAAGTGGTTGCGCCAGACGTGGGCTTGTTTTGTGTATCATCAAAATATTTAGTCTTACAGTGTGAACAGCACAGCATCCACAAAGAACAATACAACACATAAAATGGATGTAGAGCTTAACCAACAGAGATGTTGTTCAACTAATTCATAAGCTATAACTGCTTAACTTAATGTTAAGTAAACTTTTGAACAAATTAGTCTTCTGTGATATATGTTGGAATATTGGATTAGTTTGTAAAAAAAAAAAGAAACAAGCAGAAAATCTAAACTTGGGGTCAGAGCATTGTTAAGAATCCTAACCTCTTCAATCACACTGGAATGCCCATTGCTTTATCTGTGAAACTGGCTATTGCATTTCATATGAAGGTGCCCTATTATTTGTTTTCTCTTCTGATGAAAAGTCAAATTAATATTTCTGCATAACCATCTGCAGCAATAAATAAGTGACACAAAGTGAAAAAGTTAAATGTAAAGATGTCGACATCTCACTAAACTACAACTAAAATAAATGCAAGATCTAAGTTTGTTGCTTGAAATTCAAAAAAGGTTATATGTTGTTGTCTTTCATTCTACTCCCCTCTAAATATTAATTCAGCTGAGTCTGTCATGTTCTCTCCGAGCTCTGAGGGGGTTTCTCAGCTTCTCAGGTGTTGTGGCGACACTCCCTCAAGTGTGTGTGGATGGTAGTTTGACACCTGATACCTGACAACAAGCAAGCACTGTGTGTGTGTGTGTGTGTGTAACGGAGATTCAAACAACTCGAATGAAGTAAAAGTTCCATCAGCTTCACGTCTCTGGTGCCTTTGGCTTGACAATAGGGCCACCTGGTGGCAGCTGCAGTGGATTGCATGACAGTGAAACTGCTTTATGTAGTGTTTCATGATTTAAATTAGCTTTTTTATATATATATAAGAAGGTGACCGCTCTGTGGATTAATTCTGTTCCAGGTTCAAAATCTTGCAAAAACTGAAACCCAAAGACATATGAGCTGCAGCTAAACTTAAAGCCTTTCCTGATGTCTTGACCTCTTGTGTCTGCAAACAAAGGTTGTGTTCGAAATGTCCCTCCTATCTCCTTTCACTATCCACTTTACCTTAACCCTGGGGAAAACGTCATGAGGTTAAGGAAAGATGTTAGGAGAATTCATAAAGGATTTAGGGAAAGGTGATCTCGTTGGTCCGACAATCCGACGACATTTCCACTAGGCCACGTCATTAAATGCGACGGGCCAGCGGAGGTTAATGATGTGGGTCCGCCGTGTTGAAACTACCATGTTCTGAAAATGGACTACTAAAAGCGCATCTAAAAAACTTTCCCCTGTGCCTTCTTATGGTGAAATAATCCTAATCACCACAAGGTTGGGATTGAAATAAAAGCAATATAGATTACAAAGCTACAAGTAACAAAAGTGAAACCATCACCTTCCTGTCCACTCATAAACCAACATCAAAATAAGTATGATTGTATGAAATTAATTGTTACATTTATGCAAGATATAGCCTACAAATGTACAACTGCACAAAGCATTCTTAAGTGAATGAAACACGTTGAATAAAACATCATCTGAGCCCCTTTACAGTCATCTTTAATGTTCGTGAACAGTCGGATGTGCGACTCGCTTTCAATGTTGCGGCCGCAAGTAATTGTGGGGCAGCATTTCTCATCTCCTTTCGTAAAGGATGGTCCGGTGTAATCCTATGCTAAAGGAGGTTATAAAGGAAGCATTGACCCACCTTTCCTTAGCTTTTAGAGAATTCGAACGACTCTTATCGTGGCTACCACTTAAATGCTTCCGGGTCATTTCACTCAGTTAGGAACCTTCCTAAGCAAAAATGACAATTCGAACGCACCCAAGGACACTCGTTTCTAACCTGGAACAGCTCATTTGGATGTTTTCAAGAAGAGAAAAACGTCTGCTTATAATTTTCTTTGACTTAAAGAAATCCCATAACCTATACAACTCAGTTTAAGATAACGATGCTGCTGCGGAGCCACGGGTGTCTCAAAGTTTCCCCAAGAGCATAACCACTAAACTGAAAGCGATAGGTTGGAAAGGGGGAAACAACAATAAAACTGTATAGAGTCACAACAAGCTTCCTAAACTAAATAATGCACCGAAGATGATTAACTAAATAACTGCTGCCAAGTAGCTGACTCATAACCAAAATTGACCAGGAGACCCAGAAGACACGAAACAAAAGGCACCGTGAATACCAGAAGAACATTGCAGGGGATTTTGGCACATTTTTTTGGGTGCTACCCACACGTTTAGCTTTGTTGCTCATTCCACGAATGCACGATCCTTACAAGTTATATTTCATTGTAAAGGTGACTAATCAGGCTTTCAAACGATATATAACACAACACCAATTAGTGTTATTAAAGGGGCGAAATAAATGACCGAAATAACGTTTCCAAACTTACATACACACAAACCACTCGAGAAAATCTCTCACTACTTCTGAAGGTGAGATAATCAATGAGTCAGCACAGAGCACTGGAGACTCAGAGTATATAAAAGCTCCCCACACCTGAGCTAAATCAAAGCCAATCAGTGCCAAAAACACCTGACTGCAGTGAGTTGATTCTCTCGCCACTCTCACTGAGCAGAACGAGTGAGTGCCCTCCTATTTAGGATTAAAAATAAAAGTGTGTGTCAGGCCAGTAAAGCCACTAATCAGTCAATCAGCTCAACTAACGGAGGAGATACGTAGATGCGGTGAAATAAGTAATAACCAGGACCCACAACCTCACGATACGATACTTCTCACGATACTGCTATCATGCATTTTCAGCCATATTGATTCTTTAACACCTGCATCGGTGGAGGACATGACAGTATATTGCCATATCAAACTTTTGAACAGAGCACTAGTAATAACAGACAACAAAAGAGAATGCCAGATTATTAAATGTCATCTTGACACGAAGCATCTGATGCATGTGATGCACACAAAGCCTCAATTCACTCAAAAAATGTCCCACCATTGTGTGACTCTGATTTCCTTCTTCCCCAATATCTTATTCTAAGACGCTTATGTCTTCCGCCTTCTCTTGTTCAGATCCTAATGTGCTTCAAAGAAACCCTCAGTTCCTCTTCTTCCTGTCTTCTCACAAATGCAGTTCTTCATCCTAACTGTTAGTGTGGATATTGGTAATCCATTATCGGGCCTCAGACAGGGTGGCAGACACTCAAATGATCTAATTAGCTGTCATATTGGATTAGCCTGACTCAAAGAGGGGAAAAAGATGAGACAAGCCTCCTTCAGGGGCCCCTCAATGCCTCCTGGATCCCAGATTAGAGACGGGGGGGGCCTTCAAGATTAAGTGACCACTTGTGTCCTCTTTATTGAAATAAGATGAGTTAAAGGGAGACTTCACCCGTTGAAACATGAATCTGTATTGACATTGGGTCATGTATGATGTAAGATTCTTGACCGAGAAAAGGCAGAAAGTGTCTTTTTGGCTCATGTGGATGAAAGACACCAACTCCCAGAATGCACAGCTCCGCAGGCCACTCCCACTGTAGCTCGGCTTTATTTACAGACGTTTACTTCAACACATACGGCTGTTTCCTCAACTAATTCCGAGATTTCTTCCAAAAGGAATTGGCATGTTGGAAATTCCTGGCAGAAAACGGACTCTATGTCTGTGTCCACAGGCAAACAGTGAGAGCACCGACATCACCAGTCCTCCCCGGCTCCCTCACGGCAGCCGCATAACACCCGCCTGTCGGCAGCAGCTGCCTCGCCGCTATATTGCGGTTCGTAGAGATAGCCACGAACATCTGATTCGAGCACAAGACCTTCAAAATCCCCTTCATCCACATCAGTTTGAAGTTGAAACATAATTCTTTCGCCATTATCAGCTTTCTCCATATAGAGCCTGTTTGCATAGCTTCCAAGCAATATGGCAGACGTTAAGTTTCGTTTCTGGGAGTGAGGTCCCACCCACTGATCTGTGATAGGTCTGTAGCTTCAGTGGTCGAAAAATATGAGGAACTAGCGATGTAGTTTCACCCCACTAACCACAACAGCCGCCAATGACGCAAATTGATGATTTTTGTGTCATCAGAGGCTCATTTTCAGACTTAAAAATACAAGGATATACAGTCTCAGGGGAAAATGAGGGTGGGATGCACGACCATTCAAAAATACTACCAAGTTTCTAATGATACAAAGCTTAACGCGAATGGGTGCAGTATCCCTTTAAGTAAGACTGGAGAGGGGAAAAGGAGACTAACATTTTATTTAATCAGGGAAATGTTTATTCTAATTCAAACTGTGCAATTATTTGTGGATGATATTAGCATATGTGTTGTTCATCTCCCCCCTAAAAGAAATCTGCTTGGTATTAAGTTAAAAACTTATATAAACCTGACAAAACATTACTAAAACGCCATGACTTTAAGGCTTTGTAATGAACGCTTTGTTTCAGAAGCTCCAGGTTCTTGGGTTTTCTGCATCTTCCTGCACTTTATATAACATGTCTTTGTTAATTGTGTACTTTTTTATTTGTGCAAAAAGATTCAACTGAGAAACTAAACTGAGACCATTAATGTACATGATGAAAGATGTTCACTTCTGGAAAGAATATGTCCATTAAATAAACTTGACCTGAAACTCCTTGTCAGACCAGATAAGAAGCAGGTCTCGTTTAAAACTCTAGGACGACCTCTAGTGGTGTTTAAAGGACACAGCAGCTGGGTTCAGACTGAGCCAGAGGTGGTTTTAAAACTAAGAATGTATTTGTTCTTTTCCTTTAATTTTGTCATTTTGAAATAACCTGCCCCAACCCCCTCCTCTCAGTTTCAGAGCCAATAATGGCAGCTAGCTCACTCATTGCAAACTTTTTGTGAACAATCAATCTTTCTTTGTATTCGAAACAAATGTTATCTCAGGACACTTTACAAAAAAGCAGGTCTAGACCATACCATCGTTATATATTGTTATTATTATTAGTAGTAGAAATAGTATTTACAAAGACCCAACATTAATTCACAATGAGCACATCACAAAAAATAAAAAATAGAAAAGTCATACAATGTTGGATGCCTCATCACCACTAGCTTTAATTGTGTGCAAAAGTTTCTTTTGTTTAAAATGTCAGTCACATTTAAATAGCTAATGCTTTATGTAATGCACTGATTTAGTCTCTGTTGTGGTTAAGTCATTTTTATTTTAGTTATAAGAATTGGCTTTAATTAGATCTGAGTTTTGCTTTGGAATAATAATGTGTAATCTACCTTAATTTGATACCATTTGATACCCTTTTCGGTTATAGCCAATTTAAACCAGTTTAAACTATTGCAAGAGTAAAACATTGCAATGGAAGTCCTCATGTGTCCTCATTTATCCTAATCAACGAAACACTGAGTTGGTATGCTGAAATGCATGTACCATAATGTATGCACCATATAAGAGTAGTCCTTACATCTAAATAATCTTCACTCACGATACTGAAAGTACCACTCCAACATAACTGCCATTATTCTATTGAAAACAGTTAAATACTGTCAATATATTGCATTGACCTTAATGTTAAACTAGTGAAGTGATAGTGATTGTGATTTGATGTCATTTTCGGACTGTAACAGGCAATCAGGGGCCCATTTCAGTAAGCAGGTTTTGTGCAAACACTGAGTCAGTTAACCCTGAAATGAGGGAAACTCTGAGTTATCTGTTTCAGAAGGGGAGGTCACTCAAACTTGAGAAAGAGGGGTAACTCCAGCCCATTCCAGAGAGATAGGTAAATGAGGTTGAAATTTTTCATGAAGAATTTCGGCTTCAAAAATGTTGAAATTTTTCATGAAAAAAATTTGGCTTAATAAATGTTGAAACATTCTAATAAAAAATTCTGGCTTCAAAAAAGTTGAGCATTTTCATGCAAACCGGTTTGAAACGTTCATGAAAATACCACTACCCCTGCTATCTTCTTTTTCTTGTTTGTCCCCTTATTTAAATTATTTTTTTATTATTTCATGTTTTTTTGTAATGTCTTTAATTGTTGAAGTATATATGTCGCTTTTTGCAGTATGTTTCTTCTTTACTGACCTCTTACTCAATGTTTTGTATGAATTGCTATGTAAAGTCTTGCACTTTTTCACATTTGCACATTAAAAAAAGACAAAGTGCACCACAGAGATGACGCTTGACCAGGTTTGTGGTAAACTATCTTACTGTTAACCTGATGTTGCTTATATATTTCTTATTTAATGCATGCTGTAAAAGATGATTTTTTATTTATTTTGCTGTGGCAGATCATGATTAAATCAAATTTAACGTTACATCCAGCAGATGGAGCCAGCATTCAACAAACCAAACAGTATCTCCACCATTGAGTCCTACCTCTTAAGTAAGTAAAAGGTTATTTTCAAGGGCAGTTTTTCACACTGCATCTGCAGGAGCAACGTTGCTTTCCATGTTTAACATGCACAAAACAGCGTCTGCTTGCAACTTAAAAAAAAAAACCCAGACAGTTCCTTGTTTGAAGGTTTGTTGCGCAAAAAATATAGATGTTGTTTTTGTATACTCTTGTATACTAAGTGAAGAATGATAATGACATTATCAGTGTTAATAACTGAATTTGAATTAAAATTCATGAAACAAATTAGGCACTTTGTGACCGTTATAAACACTTAAGAGAGGCTCTCAAGACAAGAAACAAGATACCCGAACAAGAGACAAAACCAAAAGCATTCTACACTAAACAAGACTCTGACACTTTTGCTGATTAGCAGCCATATGGATAGTAACTCAAGTAAATAACCAAGTGACATTAAGTATACTAACTCAGTTATCTCTCTGAAGTACAGCACTACCCATCAAAAGATGGCTTACTGTAAATAAACTTGTGTTCCTCACACAAGCACGATTACCTCTTGTACATATCGTCGTAATACAACACATGCATGCTTTATGGTATTATGAAGCATGCTCAGTTTACAAACAGGGCACACTCCAAAAACATACAAAAAAGGGACACACAGTCGAGTCGGCATGCATCGGGAAACAACACAGAGAGCTACTTTACTGACTTTGCGGCTTATTTTAAGTCATTTTATTCAGATACAGCCATAATTAAATAAAAAATAAAAGAGTCGCGTGGCCGAGACAGCAGCCGAGTACGCGCAAAAAGATAAACTGAGGACACCGCTGTGACAAATGTCACAATGTAATGTGTGAGGGCTGCACCTGAGAGGTAGAGATTAGGCTACCTGTATTGACTGTGAGTGGACTGATCCATGCTTCAGTGAAAGTGATATGCGCGGTTTGACAACCCAATGCCCTAAGTGAGCTCATTAAGAGGATGACTTTCATTTTATTTTAACAGCGACATGCAAGCAATGGTCACTAAAAAAAAAAAAAAAAAAAAATGTGTAAAGAGTTTGTACTTTAAAATTCAATTGTTGAGTGAAGAAAGAATGAATACGTTCAATTTCAAGAAGAAAATCACAGAATATCTCACACGTTATCAGAACTACGACCCATTTCAGTCTCTCAGTATGCAGCTTTTAAAAGAAGACACACGAGTAAAAACAAGCAATACAAGAATACTGCCTCATTTTTTCGTCAGGTAAAAAAGTAATTTGAATTTTGGATTTGATTAGAATTATGTTTTTGAATACATTTATTCGTTTGGACTTTTTAACACTAGAACCGCCAAGAATCTATTACTGACTGTTTTTTTAATTTTTTAATGAGAATAACGTGCAAATAAATAGGTTGATGTGTTCTTGTGAGGGAAGCGCCATCTCCTGTTGAAATCCTGAAATTAAATACATGGCCGTGTTTGGGCACACTCCCAAGGAAGAGGGGGGGGCTCTCTCTTTGCCTGGGAACTGCCTGCTGACTGGCTACCGGCTTGGAGGGGCCATGCTTGATGGCTACCACTGTAAGTAAAAGTACAAGTCCATAAATACTTATACTTAATGATAATGGCTTTTTTGGGAAGCCCCTCATCTTACCATAGACTACTACTGTATTTGCTTTAACACTGTTAACTGGGAGGTCTTCTCTAACCAGCCTGTGGTCACTACTACACTGACCCATTTTCCTGTCAAAAGGCCATGTAATCAACAGAAAACAATTACTGCCTTTCTCGGGAGCTCAAAGCACTCAATACTCGTATCTGCTCACTTCCTAATTACCTACCAGGTAAGAAGCTTAATTTGAAGAGGAACTCACTGCAATCAATCCCTGTATTATACTTGGCCTGTTTGTCAGCAGCCTAATGTGTCAGACAAGTGTCTGGTCTGTTCAGGTCAGAGGAAAAAACACTATGATGCTGTCCATGAGGCCGACATGACAGAGATGTTACTGAGTGAAAATCTGAACTATAATAAACCTTACAATACAGTCGATAAAGTCTGGGGGTCAGAAAATATGTCAGAGATTTAGTTGCAAAGAAAAAGCCTGTAGACTTGCAACCCGCTCCAAAATCCTTATCGAGGTGCGTTACAAAAATGTAACACATCACAAATGTAAAAACTTTCTACAGCAGCTTTGTAAGGTGCAACGCAACCTTTCTTTTTTTTTTTTAACATTTCTGTAATAAAACAACCTTCACAGGCGGCTGAACAGCCAATAACACACGTTTGTTTTGTTGCAGAGTTAGCAGACAACAGAGCCTGTGGTGGGTTGTAGAGAGATTGATTTTCACATTGTATTTTTCCCCTACAAAAACATCGAATGAAAACACCGCACAACATACAAAAACAACCTAGTGTTTACTGTGTGTGTGAATGCTTGTTTCTGTCCTCAAGCAAGCCTGACAGGTAGGGGGGAAGGTATAGTGGGCTGTTGGAAATAGAACAGATGCATGTGCACATTCCCTTATCCATGTCATATAACGGCACTGTTGATGGCTGGCATCATTATGGGCCCTGTCTATGGCAGTCTAAAAATATAGTTCAGGACTCCAACAGTATGTGGCATTTATCTAACCGAGGAGAATAGGAGAGGGGTTCGGATCACAAGCTGTTTCTTTGACAGTCCAGAGCCAGAGACAGAGAGGGCGAGCGAGGAAAAAAGAACCAAACTGTGTTGGGTAAATGTGTTGGGTGTGGAGGTGGTTGAGGTATAGCTCAGCTCCATATCCCCTTTCTCATATCCCTTCAAGGCCCACCTGATAAGACATGTTCACACGTTTGCAGCATGTTTCTTCATACTGTGGTTTGTCTTCTGCAAATGCAATGGAATTTTACATTCATAAAACGTCTGCACTTTAGTTTTAGAACCCTTAGATGGTATTTTCCCAATAAAGTAAATTGTACATTGAAAGTATTCTCGACTGATGTTAAAGAGTTCATATTATGCCCTTTTCGGGGTTTGTATATTTAATCTATGTACCTATTAAAGCATGTTCACAATAGCTAAAGTTCCATGCACTGGCTCACTTCTGACTCTCTCTCTCTAAGGCTCTGAAGAGCCCACGTTCAGAGTCCCCACGTGTGCCAAGTCTGATCTGATTGGTCGGCCTGTCGGCTCTGCCGTAATTGGTCAGTCGCTCAGCACAGTTCTCGGAAATGTCATGTCCCTTTTACCATATTGTGAGTGCAGCCACTTTGGCTCCAAGGGGAGCAAAAACATTAGCACCTTAGCAATACTGTGCTACCGCAGGCTACGGCATATCGTGGGCGTGCTACAGAAGTTAATGGGCGTGCAACATGAGCTGCTGGGCTTGCCACAACGAATCAATAGGCTTAGATCAGTGATATCACACTGACAAGATGTCATAATAATGACCTCTTTAAAGTGTGACTGGATTCAATTTTAACATGTAATTAAAGTTTTAAAAAATAAAGAAAGGTTTTTTTCAACTAGCGAACATTAACATTTTATAGTTAGCATGTTGCCAAGAGACTAGCTTTTCTGCCTTTTGATATGCATATTTACATTGTGTGAATTTATGAGCGAAATAATGCATTAGCATGCCAACGCAAAAATGCAGCGCGAGTTGTTTTGGTTTCATGCTGGTGCTCAAGGGCGACATCTACTGGATCAAAAAGTTGCATGTTCTTCCTTTAAGTTGAATTCTTAAAACTTGTGCTTCAATTCCAATTATAAAGTCATTTAAAAACAAAAAATCCACATTTGAGAGATATAAGTACCATAATGTACCATTGTACCATTTTATGTCCCTGTTTATCACGTTTTTCAAGTATCTCAGGGGGAGAAGCCAATTGTCCTTTTTGATTACTACTCTGGAACAAAAAGAAAGGCAATCTCCACACAGTTTATGACATTGTTAACATTAAACACAACCCTTTACTCTCAGGTAGCTGCATGTGGAAGCTTTGAGGTAATGCCTTGTTTAGAGTGACGTATCCTCTGTTGCCTTTGCAGCACGCCTTGTTTACAGATCAGACTCTGGGGAGGGAATCTACTTGAGTGTGATTAGAGCGGCAATATTAGCTAAATGCTTCCCCTAATTAACATGTAGTAAAACAGGGAAGACCTCATTATCTTTTGCTGAATCTATACGCCCTGATGTTTTAGGGCCCACATTTCTAATATGCTTGAGGAGCAATTAATCACACTACAGTCAAAATTAGTATATTTCAAACAGATATCTTGCATGTTAAAAGCTTTAGGTACAAAAAAAGAGATAGTTGTGTTAGTTGATGAGGTACTGATTTATCTAATCCACCTCTTATTACGCCTATTGGATGAAGGACTTAATGCATAATGGATAATGGTGGATAATAATGGACTTTCTGCATTTTGAACCATTACATATGCCAATTGTAATTAATTGCCCCAACCAGTGCCTTCCATCAAAGGAAATTAAAGCAAACTGTGTGTCTGATTTGCCTGTCCCAGACAACCCCAGGAACGTACAGTACATGGTTTTTGACTGGATAAAAAAACACCTAATCAGCCTAAAGGAGTCTGTAGTTTGGGGTTACAGGACAGAATCTCAATCTAACTAACTTGTTCGATTCTCCCTGATTTTAAAATATGTACTGTGAAAGGGGCAACGATATAACAATGAGGACACAAGCATGCAAAAACTTTAAGCTATAATAATAATAATAATAATAATAATAATAATAATAAGATCTGATAATAAGATAAGATAATAAGCCATCTTATTTTTTTCGTTCACTAGCCATATCGCACCAAGATAGGTGAGGGTTGGAATGAAGACTGACTGGTAAATCGAAAGCTTTGCTTCCAGGCCCAGATCTCTCTTCAGCACAACGGTCCAGTACAATGCTGATACGAAACCAATCTGCTTGTGAATCTCATGGGCCATCTTACCCTCACTTGTAAACAAGACAAGGAGAAACTTCAAATCCTCCATTTGGGGCAAAGACTCACTCCCCACTCAGAGGGAGCAAGTTACTACCATTTTAAGACAAAAATGCCTACTTTTATAAAACTTTTCAAAGCACTCCATCTGTAAAATGTCTAACCCATGCTGATACCGTCCTCTCTGCCAGGACTCCATTCAGTTTTTCTCCTTAATTCAGAACCAAACCTTACAAACAAAGGCTGATAATGACAATTTCAAAGTTTATATTGACATTTAAGGATAAGGATTTGAATGTGAATTTGTCAATATCCCACACCTTTTTGTATAATCAGATTAAGTACTTTTAAGATATTCTGCTTCTGTGATATTAGTTATGTTAAAGAGATCTTGAATAGTTGTATCTCTGTCTTCAGTTGCATTGATTTAGTGATGGAACACTGAACACCATCCCCTAACAATTGCATATGAAGCAAAAGACCCTCCCTTGTGAGGAAAACACTAACCCATTCTTGACAAATTACACCTGGTAAGCAAATCTAAAACACGTTACCTCAGTGTTTGGAAGATTTATGAGCATGTCTGCATCCGCATCTAATCCACTCGGATCTGGCAGACATGGCAGAATGTCCGTGATGAGGAGGGGGAAAAAAAGGAGATTTCCTCGACAGTTTTTTGTGAAGATGTATGCACTTTCCCCATCATTCAAAAGAGGCTGTAAAAGTGAACAACCTCTGCATATAAAGGAGAGATGTAAACATACTCTGACATATGGCAGGTTATGCTGATCAAAGTCTGGAAATGGGGTTTAGTTGAGGGGCAAGAATGAAGGGGTTGAAATTTCCGCATTATGACATTTTCTTAAATAGCTTATAATGACACAAATAGCGGCTTTTGTACTCTGTAATATGTTGCATCACATCGAGATGTCTGAAAGATTTTACATGAATCCAAACTAGAATGTTCTACTTTTGAGGAGCAGCGGACTGTCTGAACCTGTGCAACCTTCTGAAATGCTCAACCATTCAGGGCTGTTTTTTCTTTTCATATTTTTGGGAACTATTGCCCATATGTACTGATTCAGGGCTCCTGCTATCTTGCAGGGAGCTCCTCGCTGCTGTTGTTCTGCTTGTGTTATCAGAGCTCAGCGGACTGGGCTGAATAATTCAATGCTCCCAGCAGCACCTCTCTCTCTTTCTGACTCTCTGTTTGCACCGACCTAGTTTACAGCAGGAGTTTACTGGATGGGCAGGGGTCTCGAGACTGGCAGCATAGCGATCAACCCTCACCAGGAAAAAGGTCCTTTGTACAAAGATTAGCCTGACAGATATGGAAATTAAATGTATTATTAGATTTAATTTAATGCGTCATATCTGTGCCATTCGTTTGCGACCTAAAAATATATTTGTTTAAATACGCTCTGCTATTACAGTTGCACATTTGCCCACAGCCAATCAA
This sequence comes from Labrus bergylta, assembly GCF_963930695.1. Classification (NCBI taxonomy): domain Eukaryota; kingdom Metazoa; phylum Chordata; class Actinopteri; order Labriformes; family Labridae; genus Labrus; species Labrus bergylta. The sequence continues at coordinate 16,819,855 of NC_089212.1, read as the reverse complement.
GTCCAGAAGCCCAAAAGGTTTTAGGTTTTAACTTTGAGCTACATCCAGAGACGCAGTGTTAGTTCAACCACCAGCCAGGCTGACAAGTCGAGATGTTACGCCTGTTAAACAGACCAACAACATCCAAAAAGCTGCACTCTCTGTGGCAGGCCTGATGGTGCTCATAGCTCTCCTTTGACCTGCCAAGACAGGGGAGCCCAAATGAGCTTTAAACGCAGCATGAAATACAGGCTGTCGACACCCGTCTGTGAGTGGGCGTCCGCTGCCTCAAGCTTTGAATTCAAGGGTTGTTGAGAGGTGACAGTACGGATCTGTTACGCAAAATCAAAGTTTTTAAATGCTGCACTTTTGTGAATGTAGGTTTTTCATCAATCCCTCCTATAGTGCGGGTTGACTCTTCCCATGTTTCAACCCTTTTTTTCCCAACTACTCTATATTGGTGGAAGAACAGATGCCAAGCACTAAAGTAAGGACTTAATGAAATTTCCCCTTGAGAGAAGAAAAACACAATAAACAAAAATTGAATTGGGCAGCCTTAGGTTTAGGGAAGCCAAGGTTAAGGAAATGCAACAAAGCAGTGCAGTGGTTTCATAGAAAATCAATACTGTGCTTTTCATTAATGTCCTTATACTGCTGTGTAGAAGACAGGTCCAATGTTTCAACATGTAGGGAACACTAAATGAATGAGAGGCCAAGTCTGTGTCAGTATTAGGTCTGTGGAGACATTTGAATAAGGTTCTTGTTTTATTCATACATACGATAAGTTGCATCAAAAACAAAACATGAGGAATGCCAAAACAATCTGAGCTTATAGAGACATTTACCCTCACTTCTCAGTACATTCCCAACTTTCTTTTGACCTCTGGCTGACCCACCATTTGTAAGAGACTTCGCCGTCTGACGTAGGTATCACTGCTTCAGTTCAATATTCAAATTGCATTTCAGATGTGACTTTTCCTTTAGGCTTTACATCCCAATTTTTGGTTAATTCATGCAAAGAGGAAAGAACTCCCTCCCTCACCGTCACAAAGACACCAATCAAAAAAACGTGTTGGCTTGAAGTCATTCATTGCTAAGCGCTGTCTTTGCCAGAATTACAAGGAAGTTGGGGATTGTTTCCAGGGGTACATATCATCAAAAGACAAAAGCCAGTAGGTTTGAAATCGACGAAATAGAACATCTCAAATATTATTCTTTGTGTAAAATACACATTGTGTTTGTTTAGATCTATGGCAGTCACTTTCACTTGACTCTGATTTGTATATCATGAATAATAACAGCCCTTTCAAAATATTCACAGATGAAGGTCAAGCTAGTCGTTGTACCTTAAACAAAAGACTACATATTACCTCTGTAACTGCTACCAACATTATGCCTCAGTAGATTAAATTACCCCCCTGTACACAGGCTGTAACTGCTGCTTGATCCTGTCAGACACTGACCTCCCTTTGCTGGTCAGTGCAGTCGGGCTGGAGAATGAAGTAAATGTACCCCAGCCACAAAAAGGCCAACCCTGCTTAACTCCCAAACTGCAATGCTAGTGCTGACATCCGAGGTGTTATTATCATATAAATGAGATAAGGTCTTCAGTAATTGCTGACTGAAATTCAAGTCAAACAGTAGTAACAGGAGTTTGACACTTTTTGTCTGCATGAAGAAGGAAAATGGGATGTCTTACAGTTGGGATTTTTTGCAGGTATTGTATTTTAAATGATAATCATCCCTCTTTGTTTCTATTTTAAGGGAGTAATTTACTCGGAGGGTATCATGGCATTTTTATTTACTTAAATGATTTCTATTGCAAGGCATTTAAAAAACATCTGATTTTATTTGTCCTGGCAGACTAAAGTGATGTAACATGCTAAAAAAAAAACATTTATATGGGTTAACTGCCTTATCAAGAATTCTTTCAAGCTTTCTGATTACAAAGAAAACTGAAACACCAGGCCCTTTCCTAATGAGTCTCCACATTAGCAGCAAGCTTCCAGCTATATAAGTGTTGCTAATTACATCTGCAGCAGGGTGTCATTCCCTTTTTATGACTGTTGTTCCATGTAATGTTATGGTGTTTGGTGCCCAGAGAGTGGCAGTGGCACTTATTAGTTGATGGAATAGCCCACCTGGGATAAGAGCCGTGACATTTCAGCAGTGGAGCAGGGCAATTACCCCCAGTGTCAGCAGCGATGGAGCAAGTTGGCCTCCTGTTATAGTTCAACTCATTTCGGCGTTGATTTGTTCGTAGGTTTCTGTGGTTGGACATTCAGAGATGAAAAACAAAACAATTCAAATGCAAATCTGCTTTTAAAACCAGAGGTGGTAACCTGATCATTAAATAAAATACTTTTTGGAAATGCTAAAGAAATGCAGTTCAAAGGTTTGTCATGTTGACACGAAAAGAAAATAGAAAAGAAAAAAGACTGCATGTTTTATTGGACATGCAAGCATTCCTGGATGAATGGGTCAGGTTCGAATAAAAGGTGTTCACTTTTCAAACTACTCATGTCAGACAAACAGTAAAGAAAAGGCTAAAGCATCAATAAAGCAGAATTGATGTCTGTTTAAAAAAAAAAAAGGTACCGAAAGCTTGGTGAAGATGTGACTGTTGTTGGAGGGTTGGTCAAGTGCTTTAGTGTAACTGACTGGGCTAGTGTCACACCCTGGCTCTTTGGGTATGACAGATATGGGAGACACACCATTTTAAGAAGCAACAAAAAGTAATTTATTAAACAAATGTCAAAATATTAAATGATCAACTAAATACTTAAATATAGAGTGTGAATATCAGTGTTGTCAGTAGTGTTACAGGGGTGCAAACTCATCAGGGATGAAAAAGGTGACATGGATCCAAACATCCTAGGGGGGTCCGGGGGCATTCTCCCCCGGACTCTACAAATGTTTCCATAGACATAAGCAGCTAATCGTGTTAGTCTCGTAACTCTCGGCTGAATTTGATGCATTATTAGCCCTATGGTAACACTGAGGTGAGTTTAGTCAGCTGAATCAGTGCATAGAAAACTTAACATAACATTGTAACAAAGTGGGTGAGAAGCTCTTCTCTTATTCATCACTTGTCACTTAAATCTTCATTTGATATCAAATCACATTATTAATTACAGTTGTGTATTTGCTTGTGTAACATTGTAGCACTTGCTATCCCGGGTTTGTTTGTGTTAGCATTAAGTAGTGATGTTACGTTTGACACTGAGGTTTTGAAGCGTGTGTCGAGTAGGAGGGGCATTTCTAGCCGAGGCCCCATATCGAGGCTTGTGTCATTTTCAGAGAAGCGCGTCATCGATGACAAACGAGGCCTCACTTCGAGTAGAACTACGTCATTGATTTGTTTGTGTTTCGGGTTGTGGATAAAAGGAAGCGATGTCTCCTCGTGAGTTTGCCTTAGTTGGTTGTTGAGAGTTGGAGTTTTGAAAGAGGAAAATGTCTCCTGTTTGGGAGCATTTTGAGTTATCATCTCCCAATAAGGTAAACGTTAAAACAAAACATTTGGTCAGCAGTTCCAGGAACCAAACCCAAGCCTCTATGTCTAAGTGGCCCTGCCATAACCATTATGCTACAAAGCTTTCATGTATTGCCATGCTGAATCACTTCCATTAGTTGTTACTATTTCTGTGCTTGGTGTGATTCAAGGATCTTTCTTTCAAGCTTCCTTTTTTCCTGGACTAGTAGTTAACATAGGTCCTCAAACTTGTTGAACAATAGATTTATATATATTGTTGTTTCATAGGCTATATCTTGACAGGAAATCATAAGATCACCGAATGATAATATTATTATATTAACTAAGGTATGTTATAAAGTAATATCACGTGAATCCTTATTGGTTACCGCAGTAGTACAATTTGCTATAACATATCAGTAATGCAATGGCATGTGATGTGATCAACAATAATTTGGCTGCTCTAAATTGTTTTGACCAGTAGGTGTCACTAGTGTACACTGTGTTAAATGAGGCCTCGAGTAATGAATCTATTTGCGATACAATTGGCTGGAAAGCCTCATTGCTTCACAAAGCCTCATTTCGCCATCACTAGCATTAAGTTACAGTTCACATCAAAGTATAAATTGACTTAAAGCAAACCCACAGTCTTGATTTAGTTCAGTCATTTTTATTTAGTTTCTTGAATTGCAAAATATCATTATCTCTTATCCATACTCACTTATGTTTGTTATTTTGTACAGTTCCTCATGTGGCCCCATGCAGCTAAAAGGGGCTAGCCCAGCACTTCCTGGGTATTTATCCGATTGATGATATCATCGCTGACATAACAGGGGCAGACCATCTGAAGGGGTTTTATTTCTGAGAATTTATTTCTTTCTAATAATTTTTTTCATGTTTAAGTTACTGGTAGAATTTAATTTAATTATTTAAACTTAATTTAGTTGAGGAAATGAACTGAGGTAAATTTAAGGGTTTATTTAGATGTCTTTGCTTTAATAGAAAAGTGTAAACCCACCATTTGAGTTGTGCTGCACCCAGCGGCGGCCATTTTGTTAATGGGGCGGTCTATAAATCCAGGAGACATTTGTTCTTGCATGAGGAGAGGTGAGGCTGTGCTACCTTTATCAAGTTTCTTAGTCTGATTTAACTATGAATTAAGTTGCCTTATTTACATTGAACTTTTGTTGGTTTGTGAAGTTAACACGTGTTGGTTTAATCACTGTAAATAAATACTTGGAAAAACTGCTGAGTTGCCGTTCTACGACCTTCCTAGACACATGTGCTAACTACTTTACAAACATTGAGACTGACATTTCTTTCCATGTATCTAGCGCCGTGAAATGGCGATGTGGAGCAACGTTGAGCTTCTCACCAACAAGGACACCAACACTGTCTGTCTCAGCGTTGTGTTAAGGGAGGAGAATGGGAGCGGCTTGTACCAGGTGAACACATTGGTCAAAATCTCCACTGCCACTGAGGTAATGCATGTCAATATTAACATAACTTGTAGTGAGGCTTTATGGGGCGTCTTTTCCCTCTGAGTTTCAAAAAATACTACTGTAGTACAATACAATGTTACACCCAAATGTTTAATTTACTTTTACATACTCTATTAATCCCCCTGTGTGATTGAGAGAGAAGCTTCTCACACAGATAGGACCGCATTACACACATGCTGTAACAGGATCCATGGTCATGCATTAATGGAGAGATGTCAGAGTTGGGCTGATACACAGAGAGCGTGCCAGAGCTGTTGGGAGGGCTGATGCCTTGCTCAGATGCACCTTGGCAGTACTCAGGAAGTGACATGGCACCTCTCCAAATTCCAAAATTTGGTTTGCAGGGACTCAGACTTTGCCTGACAATAAAGAGCAATCGATCAATGTGAACACTAGTGTGCCGATTTGTAACTGGAAATGCTATTGTTTTTTTTTTCAGGTTCAGGCAGATCCCAGTCTCTCCTCCTCCAGTGGTTCAAACTGTATTAGTGTTGTTGCTGATAAAACGGTTATCCTGTTTTGATCAGCGTTATCAAACCATCCTGCTGCTTCTTCACTTTGGTCATCTCAGTAAGTTCCTCTCGTCTCTGACTCACTGTTTGCTATCTGTCCGGGGCCCGTATCAGAAAGAAGGTTCAACGAATTCTCAGGCTGTTTTTTAAAAATCTACTATACTTGAGTATGTACTGATTTCTCTGGCCAAAAATTCAGTAGATCATCAGACCAGTCTTCTCGATGACTGTTTCCCACAATGCAAAGCGCCAGGTCAAAGATTGCTGCCTCTTCCGTCTCATACGTTTATCACTGAAGTTTATCCGACTGCATTTTAAGCTTGTTTTGGCGGTAATCATTCTAATTGAACTGACTTTGACAGGGCAGTGTACGGAGTGTGGTGTTCTTCATGCTGAAAAAAGAGCTGGTTCCAGAGCTGATCGCCGCCACAGTGGAGAGCAGCATCCTGTCTCGTGACGAGCCTCTTCTACAGTATATCAAGGTAAAACAACACCTCGCGCGAGATTCGAGATCGGTGCGTGGGAATCATTGTGAATAGGTAGTCAATTTTCAACCTATAGCAGCCCCCTCCCTTCCTCTTGCTTGTTGTTAGTTTCCCTCTGTCTCTCTCTTACTATTGTACAAGACAGTGAGCGCGTGGAAAGTTATGTTCCACGCGTTGTTCCTGGCTGTCGGAAGTTGTTCCTGGCTGAATTCAAGGCTTTGGCGTAGAGACTTAACTTCTTGCTGTACAGCTTCAATGAGTGCGATTCAGGTGTCGAGGCCATTAAGTTTATTTTCGGAGGAGGGAGTCCAAATGCCACTGTGAACGCAACTCACACGAGACAGTGCGAGATCCATGATGGTGGCGTCCAGTTGCTAGATGCAGCAACAACTCTGATTGGACTTTTAAGCATATTTTCTTTTCTGTATTCTCTCTACAAACTCCATATCCTTTTTTCTTTTTCTAAAATCGGAACACAATTTCAACCGACCTGGACCCCCTGGAGAATTGTGTTGACGACTTTTTCGACCACTGTTCCAAAAGGGCATCATGAGCACGGCAACTTCACTCACCAAGAAAACTGGGAAATCCAGCCACTCTCCAGATTACAAAAGAGCACGTTCAGACTCACTGCCCAGCACAGGTACATCTCCATCGCCATCCATCCCCCTTGCTGCACCGAGGTAAGAGGAATACTTCTCTCAATCGAAAATAGAGCTCACAATTTTTAAGTTAATATGAATCACTTTTCAAAGCTGGAAAACTTTCAATTAGTTGAGGTGACATAAACGTATAATGTTGAGTTAACACAAAATTTTCATAGACTTGAAGTAAAACTAACTTAGAATTTCATGTTATCTTGACTTTTTGTTTTTACAGTGTGGGACTTATTGATCTAGGTTTATTAGTTTCCTTCATTTAGGAATCACTGCTAAATGTGGTTTCATTCTTCCTCTTGAGAACCCTCTGTGTTTCACTCTGATCTTTTTTTTTTTTTCTTTTTTTTTCTTTTTTTAGCAAACTTCATTGCCTGTGCTGTACATGAAATTCTAAATTAGTGCAAGGCATCAGATCTAAATGGAAAAAAAAGCCTGCTTTGTTGTGACCTTTCACTACCCTGAAGTCAGGAATAAAGAAATCTCCACTTATCACGGCACTGTATTTCAATTACTCCCACATCATAACGCCATTCTCCTCTTCCCACATTACATTTGCCTGAAGGTCATTGCAGCCTTTTAGTATTGCATGCTGTCTAGGACTTTTCGTGGTTGACCTTTAACTGTCTGTCGCTTTGCAGGATAACACCAATCACTTAGCAAGAATGTGATGAGGTTACATCATGAGGTCCTGGCTATGTTTTGTGCAGTATATTAATCACGCAGTCTGTGTTCATTTTTGACTCTTCACTTTTATGTTTAAAAAGTGACGCACAGAAACATAGTATAAGAAGTAGGGAGTTTTTTATATATATATTTTAAAAAAGAAATACAAGAGACCAAATCTACCTGTGATGACTGAGCTCTGACTTGACTTATTTGCTCCTAACTGGGTCTTCTCGTTTATCTTTAACAACTTGCTTGTAGTTATCAATCCCAGGAAAACACCGCCAGGCTCTCCTATTTTGGCAGACACTCATACTTTCAGCTTCGTTGCAAGAACACAGGGGATTGTTGTTGTGTAACTGCTGCCCACCCACCTCTGAAATTCTGCAGTGTTAAGTAAGACATCCACTTCAAGAAAAGTCTTGACTGATGAGCAGCTGCATTTTATTTTGTTTGAATAAATGTAAACAAAGCCTTTAGTCACATTTGATAAGATGTTCAAATATCTAAATACTAAGAAATTATTCAGTCTTAAAACTTAAGATGAATGTAAACGCAGCTAGCCAACAACCTCATTAGATGTTGATGAGGTGTATTTGGTCTGCAATGCCAGATGACTAAAACATAATGGCTGGAAGATGTCTAATTCCTACATCAATTTCTCATGCAATACTGATGACTTGATAAGACGGTCACATATTGGTTTTAAGTTGTGTTAAGATAAAATAAAAAAGCATCTATCAAACATTCATTTTAACTAGTTGAATACTTTCAGTTCGTCATTAGGTATGGTTACCTGATGTAAACAAATAAGGATTTTAACATACATGACATTTTGAATTTAATAGATATAATACATTTGTTGGGCCTCAGCCACGTGTGTGGGACAAAGGACTCAGGCCTGTATCACAGTCTCGAGCCTGACTAAAGTTATTTTGAAGGCAACTAAACAAAGGGGTCTTAGCCCAGCAACCCCCCAACAGAAACTAACAAATAGGTGTGGGGGGGGGGGGGGCATCTGAATTCTCTATCCTCATTGCCTGAGGTAAACCCACAGGCAGCTCCAGTCTTTAAAAGCAATCACCAGGCATTGCTTCCTTCTCTTCAAGTGTTGTCTGCTGATACCCTCTCCAACAAGATGGACTCCAGCATTCGAGACAAAGCCTGTCCTCCTCTTGGCTTACATAGGTTAACATGGCTGTACATGTCAATTCAATGCATGTCCAGTGTTTGAGATGGAAGTAAACCCAAAATTCATTGGCTTTCCAATCAGTCCATTTTTTTTATAGGGTATTGATTGATTATACATGCAAATCTTTATTCATTAACTGGATCTCCCTTCATAAATTCAGAGCACAGTCCCCATAGATGTTTCTGCATTGTGCATGTCAGAGCTGCAGATCAATCATGTTGCTCTTAGGGCATTGTAAATACTCAAGAGTTGTGGCTAGATGTCACCGAGCTATCGTGTAATAATGATAGAATTTGAGGACTGCAGACAAGTGTGCATGAACCGAGATGAGCTAATAAATGGTATTGCTTTGCCTAGATGAGTTTGGATGACGAATACCTTAAAAAAGAAGCTTGGCTTTAATCTACACAACAATACTAAATTCAAAATGAGTCAACATCTGAACTGGGGAAGTTTAAGTGTTACTTTTTTAAGCAATAGTAAAGGTCAAAGTTTGTGCACTCTTCTTTTGCTTGTAATTATGAAGTAGGGATTGTAATAAATAAATAATAATCCGTTAAAAAAGCTATACTTATTCTGAAGAAGGAACGCTCAATACATCAATACAAGAGGAAGATGGCTCTGAGAGCATGTTTCACAGTGTAAAATGAATGATGTTGTTTGAAAGGCTGGAATGCTTTAAGAAATATGGTCAATTGGCTGGAGTTTATTGTAAGTATAATGTTACCACTCTGTCACAGGGAATCTCAAGGATTGACTATTATGGGAGCTGCTGCAGCCTAATTACTGGGAATAGTGGCTGTCAGGAATTTAGGGCAGGACCTGCGGTATGGCTCAAACATTAACATAAAGGATAAAGATATTTATGATGGGATTTTCAATTGCTTAGGTGGGCAAAATGACAGCAAAACAGTAGTCCATACAAGAAAATGCAGATGTACCACTTATTCTGACAGCAAATCAGCTCTATTTTATAGCCGACTGTAAAGCCTTAGACATGCTAATTCCCACTAATAAATACACACTGACACAAAGACTATACATGCACATATATTTACATATGGTAAGACTCACATATAGACACCCACATTTCTCTCCATCTCTTACTATCATGAGCCCCAGAAAGTAGTTTAATTGCTGAATATATCAACACTCAGTATATTCAAATGTCACTTTTCTTTTGGCAGATATCTGCCAATGCTCTTAACCTCCACAGGGAGACATTCTTTGATGCCAGCAATCGTTTTTGTAGTGTGTAAACGGTGCTTTGCATGATGGAGGATATCTACTTATAGAACGTGACTCTTTATGTAACTAATTGGTGTTTTTGGCGCTGCTGTGACTGCATGCTGCGGTAAACTCGGATCCAGCTGGGGTTGGTCATGTGTCTACATTTGAGTCCAGATGAGATCCACAGTGATTCCTTGCTTTATGCACAGTTACACTGGCCCTGATCTGGGTCACCTGGACCTTACACTGGACGGCTGTGGGCCAAAGGAAAAAAAATCCAAACACCAAAACACACACACTCCATAATTTTGTATGCGAGACAGTCGTTAACCTTGCCAGAATTACTTGGAATCACTTCAGTACATGACACTGTTTTAAAGAATCCAATAACATTGTTTTCATGAACAAGAATAAGGATTCTTCATAGTTAGTTTTCCAAGGTTTGTTGCTGGGTTCAGAAAAGATCATTAAATATTAACCCACCACAGCCTGCTACAGGGCAAAGCTCTTCCCATGCAATAACAAGAAAGTTATTTATTTATCCTTATTCACAGTTGAGGACTTAATATTTCTGCTATTAGACATTTATAAAAGTGGGACACGTTCATTAAAAAAGCTGTGATACACCATTCATATAAAATAGCTGTGATTTTTCAGCTGACTTACTGAGTGTCAGTCACAATGTAAGTTTTTCTTCTGTGATGAAAAATAACTGCTCACGTATATTGAAACAACCCAGATGAAATTTTAGTTTCCTTATTTGAGCGTTTGTCTTTTATGATTAAAATGCTCAGTGTACTTAAGGGCACGGTCACACTGACGGTCCGTACTGTGCTGAAGCATGATTGCCCCCTCCGCCTCCCCATCCCCTCACGTATAAAAGTTGTTTAAGTGAGGGACTAGAGAAAAGAAGGATAACATACTGTACTCACTGCTGAATTGAATGTCACGTAAGCTCTTCTAGATCACGGTAATTTCGGGTAAATTTACATGCAGTGTGGAGATACGAGCATAATAAAGATCGCTAGCATTAGCATGCTAACACAACAATGCAGCGTGAGTTGTTTTGGTTTCATGCTCAAGCGCGACATCTGCTGGATCAAAAAAATCGCTTATTCTGTCTTTAAGTTAATTTGCCTTTTTTTTTAGGGTTTTGGATACATTACTATTAAGGATCTGACAGAAAGTGTTTTTACACCTTTTCATTGGTACTGAAAATTAAGGATCCTTTAATCACTGTTACGATTGACTGTCTTAAATTACAGATTTTGGATTGCTACCAACTTAAACGATAAACACAGTGTTAAAAAAATAGATGTTTCAGGCTTTATTTTCTTTATAGGCCTTGAGAAGAATACCATTTCATAGAATCAAAGTAAAAGGGTTTGATTTGATTTTCCGCTTTCTTAACACAACATGGCTGTTTAATTTTTCATTGTGGATTCAGCACCTTTTGTTGCTTCACACACGTCAGACAAATATCAACCAGCACAAGGTGTGGTAAAATGCACGACAGAGCGGAAGGAAAAACATTCAATTAAAGCCCAGAAAAAGAGAATGAAATTGTAATTACAAAGTATAAATAGCTACAGGGGCTGCAGCAAAATGAATTCCTTTTGGGATATAAAGTAGAGGGTCAGCTGTTGTGTTGCGCATCAACAGTTCTGGATACCCATGAAAATAAATTCTACTTCAAAGAGGATTTTACATTGCACCTAAATGGATTCCCCTACAGGGGCGGGCAGGAGATGCTAAATTGCACTTTCCTATTCCGAGTGTAGCATTAATTAGACAGAGTGAATAATGAGCTGAATGTATAAAATACTTCCTTTAGTGCTGTCATGATACTGACCAAAGAAAAAAAAAACAGGAAAGGAGAGGAGGAAATGATAAGGCTTATTTTGCATGTAGAATCATTCTGAATGCGTTTACATGGAGGCAGCATGGGAGTCAAATATTAAATTGTATGAACTGAAATAACCTTTCCTCCTTTCCCATTATGTCTAAATGAAGAGCTAGTGTATGGGTGAGCTTTTTGCTGCCTCAATGTGGGAATTTTTAATGAGTCAGCTTTGTTCTATTATCAGGAATGACATTTGCCATTGTGTCAATAGAGGGCATTAAACTGCATTCTGCTTTGGATTTAAAGACACTTCAGAAAAATTAGAAATGAGACGGATGGAAACTTAAAGTTTGACTGGATGTTTTAAACAATCTGGTTTTGTGGATCAATGGATGGTTGGTTGATTGGGTGTTGCAAGTTAACATTGAAATCAACACCAAAGTGTGTAAAAACAGAGGAACAGAGCCACTAACATGAATCATGACCCCAATCACACATTATATCATTCTTAAAGCAGGTAAGGAGCCTGTTATGTCTTCCCATTGAAATAATAAGGAATAATTTGGTAAATGTAGACCTATGCAGTACGCCTGTAAATGGTTTTTGTATTTCTCCCAAACCGTGATGGGACGGGCGTCATAGTTCGGTGCATGCAGTCACCACCGAACACATCTAAGTGGAGAAAAAAGGCAATCACACACATCAATACGGGTTGCGGTAATCTGCTCGTAACTGTTTGCTAACCACAATTTAACATCAAACCAATAAGAAGAAGTAGAAACAACAGAATACACGAAGAAGAAGAGTAATATACAGTAGCAACATAAAACAGTTTGGGTTTACAGTGCGGCTGAACACGTCAATGTTTTAATTTATATAAGACGACATCACATGGAGAAGCTGATCACTGGAGCTATAGGCAAAATAAAACAGGTGTACAACAATTTTCCCCACTGTTTTTTTTTTTTACCAAGCCTCTGGATGGGAAAACAGAAAGGGTCGAAAGACCGTCAAAGCTTCTGCTGTATTTTGAGGCTATGCGCTTTAATGCACTAGTAGACGATTAGAGGGTAGAAGGAATGTCAAACAGCTCCTCTTTAAAACCTCATATTTATGGTTCTTTAAAAGCCCTGCTGCTGTTGTCATGGTGAGAAGACTTACAGCTTTGCCCTATGAGATCCTTGAAGCCCTCTTTACTAAATGTGTTTGTATTTTTTATGTGTCTGTGCCAACCTCTATTAGTATCATGACACGACGTGCCCTTGACTCCAGTCGAGCAGAGCTGTTCCTGTTGGGTTTAGTTATTCAAGCTATGAAGTGTGTACCAGCTTTAAAACCTCTCCAAGAAAAACAAAAAAAAATTGTGATTTTTTTTTTATTAGAAAACACTGTCTGCCTACTTTCAAAGTACAATCTGATATACAGTATAATGCCCCATGGTACACTGAACTAATATTGGGAAGACTGTCTAAAATATTGTTCTTAAGTCTTGTGTGTTGACAACTTTACTTTACTCAGAGCACTGATTTCTTTTTAAGGTAACATTAGCTGCTCGCCGAGAGTCTCACGTGGGCGGTTGAATCACACAGGGATTATATGTGCAGCTTCATTAAACTATTCAACCATACATGTATGTCATTATGTTTCACGACTTCACTGGAGAGTGGAAGTACCTTCAAAATATTTCTCACAGCAGGAGGGAGGTCTTCTCTTTCCTCACCAGGTGGTAAATAGGGTAATATTCTTACCTCGGAGAAGATAATTAACAGCATGAAAGTTGCGTTTGACAGCAAATATTAGCCTTTAAATTTTAGGAATTATAGTTTTACATGAAATTACTGAAATATCTGCCGGTTTTACAGTGTGGATAGTTATCACCAGTGTAGCTGAGTAGAGACTGTAAAGATAAAATGTGTTCTGTGTTATCATATGAAATGAACCAGCATAAGATGTCCTGTCTGTCTGGGTAGGTATATGACTAGGGTGTCAGATGAGAATTGGATTTTATGTCATAGAAGCAGAAAACCCTCATGTGGAGAGGGAGGATTATAGAGAACTTTGAGTGGGCTTTGAGCAAATTCAGGGCCATTGGTTTAGCAGAGCTGCTCACCCTAATTGGGGATATTGTTGAGGGATGGGAAGTACTTGGGAACTTGTGAAACCACCAAACATATTCTTCGTTGATTGGCTCTAGATCTCCGTTCCAACTCTCATCTGTGTACATGAGCTTGTTTCTTTGCTACTCTAGGTGGCTCATCTCAGCCCTAGAAATATTGCGAGGAGCTCAGACATCCAGAGACATCTTGGAATAGAACCACTGATATTTATATATTTTTATGAAGTGATGCCTACTTTCATGTGTTTTAAAGCCAACAATGCTGTGTTCCCGAGAAACTTAAAGTGCCTTAGAATTAATGTTTTAAGTAATTCCACCAAATAGTTCGATATGGTGAGCTAGTTAATAGGCGTGGGTGTGTGTGCGCTCTCCTCAGAGCAGGACATACTGACACACACGAGAAGTGCTGTGGCATCCAAACAGAAAACCTTGCTTGTTGGGCCCAGAAAGACGTCCTGTTCTTGGGTCAGCAATCCTTCTACCCCCTAAAAAAGTGCAGCCGGAGCCTCTCTGGAAAGATTAATGACCATTGATCCTGAGCAGAACCCACCAGAGCAGCAGACCACTGGTCCCTCCAGTCCCCATGTGAAGTAAAATCCTCATTACACACTTTCTGAGTCTTTAGGTTTCCCCTCTGCCCGGCCCAAACAAAGTCCAAGGACAGATCTGGGTTTGTTTTGTTCAGCTAATTGACATAGCTGTTTGTTTGCACTTTAAAGTGTGTTCTATAACAACTGAATTTTTTTGATCGCAACATGTTTTGTTAGGGAAAGAATATCAATATCAAAGTAAAAAAGAGCGAAAAAAACGACGACCACTGTGCTTCAGAGAAAACTTCACATTCTGAATTACACTTTTTAAAAAGACGTGCACTTAAAAACAGAACTCCGAGACCACAATCTGCTGCAGACCCTCTCATCTGCAGATGAAACAGGAAGTTCGCATAATCGTCTCTGTGTTCCCCTTCTCTGCTTCTCTGTACAAGACCGTCCTGATCAGATGAGAATTTCAAAAGCATGCAGAGCCAAAAGGTCACTTCCAGTACGGGGCTGATACCGCAAATTACCATTCAGCAGGAATATTTCTCCTTTAAATCAGCTCCCGCTCCATTCTGATCAGTAAGAGACAGTCTGACTTCTGCCCCACACTTGGTGTTTGATGTTCAGAGAAGGTTGAAGTTACAGTGATTAAAATGTAACACATTCCCCCGAGACAAAGACCAACAAAAAGACATAAACAACCGAAACAGAAGAACTACTCTTTTACGTTCTCGTTCTTTTCTGTAATTGCGTTTCGGTGAATGTATTTTCAGTGTTTTTGAAGTATTGATCCAAAAGTTTTCACACTGGCCTGGGATCAGTTTTGTCTTTTTGAATTTTTAGGATTCCATTTCTGCAACAGTGCAGGATGGTGTAATATTGATGTCCCAGTTTTTGAATTTTACATTGCATTGTGGTGTGCAAGAGGACGACATGTAGAAAAACAACCGGATCTCCACATTCACACACTTTGACATGCACACATACACATGTTCTCCCCCTCTCCGTCGATCACTTCATCACCCAGTTTCGCCTCTGAAACATTCACCCTGAAGGCAAGACGTCACAGGGACATAAATATTGTACCTTTAATGGGCAGTCTGAATAGGGCTTTGGCAGCACACTCACATGCTTGATGAATTCATACATTATTGTTGTTGATGGTTCCATCAAATCAATTAAAATTATGTTTGAAAACTGGGCTTATTTCATAGCCTAAAGATTCACAATCTTCAAAACAACATTTGAATCCTCATCATAAGTGGAGCCAATTACCAAACAACATCACATAGGCCTACATGTTTAGATATTTGTTTGATTTTATTCCTTTTTTTAAGTTAACTTACAGAGCCCAATAAATCATGCTCATCTTGTCTACAGGGAAGAAGCTATACACTGTTTGGCAGTTTAAGCGTTTTTTCCCCTTTAATTCTGAATTTCCCACTCAAGCCTTGCATGTTTAGATTTGTCATTATCTATTGTTATCATTATTGGCTCCTGTGAGGACCTTTGCGTTTGTGTGGCATTTGGATGTATAGAAAGACTGGCTACTAACTGGACTTGTGTTTACTGTCAAGTAAAATGTCACTTGTAAATATACTGATGCTCTTGAATTAATGATGTTGTTCTCTGTGCATCCAGATGAGAGGATAATATTTACTACACGTAACAAATTGACCTATAGTGCTGACAGCGGTGATATACAGCTGGTAATGGTGTGTGAATAAGTTTCAGATAAAGCCAGCATGAGGAAACACGCTGTCACAGCAGCCCCATCGTTAGGACAACAAACAAGGAAATGCTCTGATGGACACTAATCATTCAAGATCAAATGCATTTCAATTAAGTTTTAACATCTGCTCACACAGCCAATTCTGGTTCTTCGCCAGATGTCCCGCAACCTCAAAGTGCCGATGACTAAGAGGCGGATGTGCAATGATCTGCTTCCAAAGAGGAAAAGAAAATGAACAGAAAAGATTGAAATCAATTAATTCTGCTGATGTTGTTTCACCCACAGGCTTAAAAATATACATCCTAAAAAGATGATCCGTGACTGCGACTTTGAAAGTTCCATTAACTTAACTGGGAATTAGCATGAACTTACATATTTGATCATTTTTGAACATATGGTTAAACTTGATGTGACAACTGTGCAATAATGAAGGGACTTAAATCCTCTCAAACATGCAGGGAACCTGTTCTTTAACATTGTTTAAAAATAATAAGGTAGCAGAGCGAAGGACGATATGTTGAAGAGTTTGTGCAGTGGCAATTAAAGATATGGTATAAAAACAACAAACGAATGAAGGAATTAGAAAATGTATACCTAAAATCAGTTGATTTAAGACTTTAAAGCAATGTGTATTTGGAGGCGTGGTTTAAGATTTAGAAAGGTTCCCATAACAGATAAACAAAACTAATATAATTTGAAGAATAAAATTTAAATTTTTTAATGAAATTTCAATTTCATCCTTCAAATTCCAACACATCCATCTCTTGTTTTTTTTTTTAAAAAAAAGAAGAAATCAGACTTATTCATTTAAATAATTGCATTTGTTCCGTTTTTTGTCCCAGGTTAATAAGCAAACATTTTAGCTGGAAGGGGGAAAAAAACTCTGCTCCTATTAAGTGGGATAAACAGTGCCTGTCAGCACATCTATTCAAGCCTCATGTGTAATACAAATAAGCCCGTCTGCATGTAGGTGCTGTAGCTATGAGAGGGTTTTCATCCATAGCTGAACAATTTTCTGGTCCTCTGGGAACTTTTGCATCAATTCAATTTATTTCAGTAAATGGATCAATTCATCAGGGAAATTTGGAATGTCATTTGTGTTTTTCATCAAGCGATATCGTCCTCCGCTTTTTTTCCACCAACAAAAACGGATTAAACAATTATGCAGACATCTCCAACTTACAGTACATTTGCATGAGAAGTTGTTGTGTGCTGACAGCAAACAGGCAGGAAGCCCTTTGCATGTTGAGAGGCATCAGAATAATTGATATAACCAGGTGTTTACTTCTCATTCACTGTGAGGTATTGATTGTTGAGTTGGGTTAGCATTTTATTAAATCAGTGATGGGATGAATTAAGACATCAGCTTTAAATCCAGACTCACATAGTGTAAAAATAGAATAAAATTGTTGAAAAATGTATAATAAAATCTTACAGGAACCAGCCCAGGTAAGTTTACTACTAAAAAAAAGACAGATCGGCTGATACTCCTTATCCTTCCAGATGTCTGTGTGCAATATGCTCCTCCCTGCTGGCCCACACTGTCAGCCTCGTGTCATCCATGTGACATTTCCAGAGCCTTCACATTTCATCAGCGCCGTAATTAATCATCGCCGAAACAATGTGGTGGCCAAGAACATGGGGGGGGGGGGGGGGCTGCTACAGTGCTGAGGAGGAGAGCGAGTTCTGCCAGGGGCCTCCTTGGCACACATCAGGCCGAGTGAGGCGTTGCCATGGTGAAGCCTTGGCGGCATCAGCCAGGACCATCAGCCCAGTGTGACATCTGTTGCAATCACAGTCTGCAAAGCTAACCTATGAGCAGGAGATACTCTGGCTGCTCCGTGTCTGCACAAATGATGCCAGTGACCAGTTTTAAATAAAATACTTCAACTAACTAAAGTTGTCATGAACTGTGAAGAGAGGCCTGCTGGCTAATAAGTGTTCTTGACATTTTTCAGACGATATGAGGTGAGGATTATTTAAGCTGGTTACCAAATAGCGTTATAAACAAACTAGACCATCATTATCATGATTGATTATTAACAGTATATATAGTAGGTTTCATGCTTGTATCCCGTGCTGTGTGGTAGATGTAAAACAGGCAGAAACATCCTTTGTTTACATTTTTCACAGCAAAGATTCACAGTGAGGATGAGATTTTCGGTCATAAACACTACCTTCACATCCACAAGTGAGACTCAGCAGAGCGTTAAGAGGTACCTTTATGTCAACAGGGGGTGCCAAAATCAAAACTAACTTAAAGTTCCTCACTGGAGCTTTAAAATATCATTATTGTTATAGTGTCACGTGTAATGCCCCATGACTATATGTTATATCGTGTACATGTTATTTGGTCATCAATATACTCCTTGTCTGTGTATTATTGACATAGTCCTGAGGTTAGTTTTGGTGTGTCCTGTTTTATTTTGTTCTTGTCTCTTGTACAATATGTTTTGCCTTTTTTTTTATCTCCTTCTCTTGTGTGTTCACTCCTGGTTGATTGAACATGTGAAACAAATGAGGGGGGATATTTGTTTCACATGTTCACCTGCCTGTTATCTCTGTCATAACCCGGCTCGTGGTAGTGGCAAAAAGCCGAGGAGTCAGAAGTTACGACGGATAAACACACTTTTTATATATCTCACTTTACTGCATCTGCCTGCAGGGTCTCTGGGTCGAATTTACAAGCTTGCCTACAACTTGTGACAGAATTAAATGGCCAATTATGGACTCAGTAGGCACTTCTTTTGATGATGACCTTTTTGTTTTATTAGATTCCCAGTTATATTAAGTAAGGTATGTGGAAAAAGACAGAGCATTACAAGGACTACAAAAAGGCTGCTCTTTGATGTCACTCAGGTAAGTGTCCAAGAAACCTTTCTGAAAGAACTCTTGGCCTCAGTAGCTTAATAGCTGAACGACTTGTTGATATCCCAGAATCCTAACATTGTGCCACCTAACCATCAAATTATTTTACAGCTGGCTAGCAATGGGCCTGCTAGCTATCAGTCAGTTCCCAGCCAGCTAGCATTCTGCTAGTAGTCAGACCAGCTTCCCTGAGCATATGTAGCTTGGCTTCCCAGAGGCAGAGCTGCCCGGCTTCCCTGAGGCGGAGATCCCAGGGACCTAAACCTCAGTCCATCTGACCCCTGTCCAGGCAGAGCATCACTGGCTCCCATTTTCTGTTGAGGAAAAAGGGTGTTCAGACAGAGTTGGTAGTCCAGTCAGAGGTCTCATCGAGTCCAGAGTCGCCGCCTGGCTGACACCTCGTTCTCCGATGGCGGTCTGGCCGACATCTAGCCTGGATCTTTGTCCTGTCCCTGATCCCCATGGCTGCCCTCTGGACTTGTTCTGCCCACCTGGTGTCTGCACTTGTGTCCAGCCCCCCTGCTTGTCTACAGCTTGTGATATGTTTTAGCCATCCTTTAAATTTAAAACGATGACCAAACCTTGATAATACTTCAAGGCTGAGTCTAACAGAGAAAAACATTATTTGAACAAACTCACAGATTCACTTGGTTTTGGCCAAGATTACATTTTGCTGGATACATTTTATCATCTCCTTCCACCAAACACTGAGGATGAAACTGAAATTTCTGTCTGGTGCAAAGTAGACCACTCAGTTCTGTGAAAATCAGTAAGCCTATATCAAATGCAATTTACTGAGGCCATGTAGTAAGATTCATGCTAGTGCAGTTTAAAGATAGTTATCATCTTTGACTGCGGGGATTCTTCTGCAAAAACTCCTTATTTTAGAACTTATTACTCAGAATAGTATTTCTGTAAACCAAATTACGATGCTTCCTCTTCAAGACCTACAGTACATGGAAATTACTGCTTAAAAACCAATGCAATCAGCTTTTTTTTCTCTTTCTAGAATGCGGCTAATTGAAACTAGGTTCATTCAATAATTACAATATTAAAACTTATGATTACGTTTTTTAATCAGAAGTTTGATTAAAAATGTACCACAGCATTTAAGGAAATCGTCCCATGCATATGGCCAAAATAAAACCTGTATACATCCTCAAAGTTAAATATCAGTAGGCGTAAACAGTACAACTCTCGTTTCATCTACACGTTCACTTCAAATGATTGTGGCAGCATTTAATCAACAGCTGTCTAATCAGTTCCTAATGAAATTATAAATGCAAAAATAAAACGATCGCTGATTCAAGTAAAAGCGTTTCATAATTAAGTATTGTTTGATTTATGTGTTGTGACATCTTGAGAGGGAAAGAAAAGAAAGCATCACAGAAAATACATTTAAAGTGCATCGAATACACATGTAATAAATAACAGGGCAGGTTAATGTACTTTCCACATCAAGTTTCTTGTCAGAGTAGTACACAGTGCAGAAGGAAACACAGCCTGCAGGCAGGAAAAAAAAAAAGGCTGAAAGAGAGCCAGATGTGCCCCGGACTTTCAGGCTGTATTAAGTGTAGGAGAACAGGTAACCTACTTAAGATCTGTCAGCTGTACACACATTTTCAGAAATGCCATAATGAATAAATCAAAGGCATAACAGCGACCGTCCCCACAACTGCGTCATTATTTTCTGAAAGTTACATGTTGTAATGTATATGGTCTTACGGGAACAGGGTTTAAACATATTTTGCATCAAATATAAATAAAATCCAGCATTATTTGGCTTTTGTTTTGGCCAAATCCCACAGTTACACCTAGCTTGTCACCTTGTCAGTGTGACCTTTTAATGTGTTGTTCCTGTGTGTTTGTGGCGGTTCCCTTTATCAGAGGACCTTAATGAAAATGAAGGTGCCATCTTTTGCAAGCTTTAATGCTAACTGGCAGTGATTTGTGAGGGTGAAGAAAACGACAACGGCCTCCTTCCAGGATGAAGCTGCTTCATGTGACTTTGCATTAGAGGAGGTTTAAAAAAATAACAATAACCTTTGCAAAACAAAAAGAGTGCTAAAGCAGCACGATGAATACCCACCTCTTTTTTTGTGGTGTTCAAACAGCATACAGAATGAAAAAATCATAACTCCCTAAGTCAACCAAACAGGTGAGGTCAGATTATTATCAAAGCTGCTGAACCTGAAAGTTGATACGGTGTGCTGTATGTGCTCGAGGGGGAAGACACTGACAGTTCAAGGCCTATTGAGTCTGCAAGAAAACAGGGAGCTTGCTAGAAATGCATCTGCAAGCACTGGAATTATTAACATTTAGGTATGCTTACAAGACAGTATTAAATCAAAGTAAGCAAAAAAAAAAAAAAAAGAGAGGAAGAAAGGGCTGAAGCAGTGCTGTGTAGATGGACGCTCACATCCACACTTTTATTATTCACTCATTTAGAATTCATGTCAAGTCACTACCACCAACCCCCACCCTCCTGCTTGACCCCCCCTCTGCCTCTCAGAGAAACAGCGTTAGAAGAAGAACGAAAAAGAAGGAAAGAAGAACGGAGCCTCAGGGCCAATGCACGTCTTCCATCGGAGCTTCAAATGAAGTTGATCATCAGGCAGACCGTCTTTGACAAGGTTTTGACTCCATTGAGGAACATGTTTTGAAATCATCTAAGCTACTGGTCCAATTCAGACGGATCCCAGACGATAATACAATTAACGTGTTGTTTCATCGGGGCCTTGAGAAACTGTGCTGCAAGAATAAACATACCAGACGGTAACTAAACCTATGTGATACAGTACATTATGGGGGAAGGATGTTTTTATAACCCATGTAAAACATATTTATGGCCTATTTATGGTTTAAAAGTGAAATACGTTGTTTTTAAAGACTTTGATTACAATCTTGTTTAAACCAGATTTCATCTGCTGAAATCTGCTACTGCCTTAAGATCTGAAGATATGCCATTCCCCAATCTCTCCCATATCCGATACGCAACAGGTTTTTTTTCTTTTGGTATACATATTTTTGCTAACTTGACTGCTTTATTTTGAAAGTATTTGAGTGTGTACGTTTTAAGCCGGGAAGCTGCAGTCATACTGATTTCTGAATTTGTTTAATTCTTTATTGTGCGTCCTGTGTTTGCTTGAGTAAACCAGTCACGGTCCGCGATTTTCTGGAAAAGCTGCTCCACATTTGGCAAAGTGGCAGCTGAGAAACTGCGTCAGTCAGACAGTTGCCCTCGATCCTTCAAGGCAGTTTGCTGGTCTGATGGATGCAAATTGAAAGGCGAATCAATAGAGATCACAGCCTAAACGAAGAGGGATTTGAATTGGCTTACTGTTATTGACATGTGCTTCCCTCAGCTCCTTGGACTTGCCCTGGAACCACACAAGGGTCTGGGCTGTGGCTGGGATACTGGTTTGTTCGCTGAATTAAATGACGTTAAAAGAGGGGTGACAATAGAAATTCAGATCAATGTTTTTCCTGGGGTATTTTTTTGGATGTCCACTTCTGACTTTGGTTTGTCTGTCATCAGGGACTGCTAAGAGATTGATGACCATACTTTGGAAGACAAATGTGTTAAATGTGCTCCCCTGAGTTTTAGGAACACTTCTGTCGTCTTCTATCACAAACAGAAAGCACATCATACCATCTGTAACAGCTGTAATTTGTTAATACTTGAGGGGAAGCTGACATAGCAATATCTAATACCTTATAAAATGATGTCAGACATGAATCCAGAGGCTGGAAACAGAAACATTCCTCCGATGTGGTTTTCCGAAATTGTATACAATGACTATGATAGTCAGTCCCCCCCCCCCCCCCCCCCCCCACACACACAGATCCTAATGAATTCTCAATATGTGATGAAATAGCTTTTTGTATAAAGTGGTAGCTGGAAGACTCACAGAAACTCAAAACAAGAGGAAGAGAAGATGTAGAGTGCAATTTCCATTTAGCATTTACTGTCTGACACTGCTGCAGATGTTTGGAAATTAATTGAGTAGTTTATGGATCTGCTAACGCTAATGTTCATGAAAATGGATTTCAATTATTGAAGTCAGCTTTAGAAACTGATTCTTTACCCTCAGTTCCCCCTAATTAGCATAATATTGCAAAGTATGAGGCCATTCATCTGATCGCACATCAGTATTGGGCCATATTAGATTGAAATAGCAACCATGCTTTGACTTTATAAAGAGATTCCTTTTCAAATTCCTGAAGAGATTCCTGACTCAAATTGTGCTTATTTCCTGTTAATCGACTCACCTGTAATCTTCAATCATCTCCGCTGGCATCTGTGGCATACAGCTGTAAAAGGGGTCTATGAAGCCTGAGTGTCAGGATTCCCCCTTTTCTGAGATCTTAAAATCTTAAAATATGCAAACGCTGCACAAGATCATGAAATAAGACCGGAAACATAGCCTCTAACTTTTGATACACGCACAGTCAGCAGCAGGGAACGCCTGTAAGATTAACACGGAGGACCCCTCTGCTGATTGCGTTAGGGCTGCATGAACAGGCTGTTTTAATAATGCATACTCACTCATGCATATTCTCAGGGCTGTGTCGAGCACATTGGAATTAAACAAGTTTATCATCTAAAAAATGACATGTTCCCTATCAGCCTTTTTCACTAAGCGGCCAGTGAACAGCGAGTCTGCTCTTCGCCTATCATGGAGATACTGAAATGAGACAGCTATCAGCAATCATCCAGAATGTAAAATATCCTACTCGGGCAAATATCTTCAAAACCTTATTACTAAGGAACAGTTTTGATCCAAGAAGAGATTGTTAGTCGTGGGCATTTTTATATAAAATCGCAATAAGAGTTAGGATAGTTTAAAAGCATTTGGGTTACAGAGTAAAATAATACAGAGGGGACAACTGCTTCCAAATTATAAAATCATATATTTTTTATTTTTGAAAATGGAATGGGGTGGCTCACAAGGAGGAGGTTCGTGGCTAGAATCCTCGTCGTACAGGAGCCTTTCTGTGTGGACTTTTCCATGCTCTCCCTGTGCATGCTTGGGATCTCGCCGGGTACTCCAGCTTCCTCCCACCGTCCAAAGACATGCTTGTTAGGTCAATTGGTGACTTTAAATATACGTAGGTCTGGGTGGTTGTCTGTCTTTATATGTTGACCCTGTGATTGACTGGCGAACAGTCCAGGGTGTACGGCGGCTCTCGCCCAGTGTCAGCTGGGATCGGCTCCAGCACCCCGCGACCCCAAACAGGAAAAAGCGGTATAGAAAATGAATGGATGGAAGAATGGGGTGCTGTTATTTTTGTGGTTGCAACCACAGGGGAATCTATACATTTATCGACAGTATATATTTAGGAATGTGGTTAGATAAGTCAAAGTTCAAATGACAAGTTACCTGTATGATGCCTTGGTATTTGACGCCCTGGATTTTATGAATGGGCTGTTCTTTCAGATACAAAGTTCAAATTAAAGGGATAGTTCCTGTTTTTTTTGTTTTTTTTGCAGTTCTGTTGTATCAGGTATCCATTAATGGTAAGTGTACTATGTTCAGTAGATAACATTCAGCACTGCCCCAATGGTTGGCTTGAGCACATGGAAGCTGATCTGTCTGCTGTGGATGGAGTCACAAGAAACACATACTTTAGCCTACTAAAAGAAGTCATTTCAGTTCAATGTATTTGAACTAATTTAATGATTTCCGTGCTTAACCCTGACGTCAGACAGCCCTTTTCACTGGGACGGCCTCAAGCTAGTGACTGTAGGCCTATATACAATTCCTCTTGTAATAAAAACTCATTTCAAAATAATTGATACTATAAGTTTAAATGAGAAATAAAGAAATGTATAGAGAAAAATAATGTGTTTTGATTGATGTTTGATGGACTGATTTTCAGAGTCATTTTGTCAGACTTGGCAAATGACTCCCTCTAATTGATGTTCAGTTCTATTTAGCTTCTTATCAGGTTTTCTTGAATAATTTAATTATTTAAAAAGTAAACATTCCAGTTGAAAATTCACAAATAAAAAAAAGTAAAGATCTGAATAATTTAAAGCATAACTTTGAGAACTAAAAGAGCAGACTCATTGAATTCAATACTTGAAGTCTTTTACTAATACTCGTGGCATGTGCTTTTGAAAAACACAGAGGCTGCACTCTGAAAAATAGATATCTGTGTTTTAGGCTTGAACTCATCCCAAAGGTGTGACCAATAATCTCTAATATTTGAGCGAGACCTAGTGTTTCATCATCTGCCTATGTGTGAAAAAGGGGAGTGATGGTAGGAGAGTGGGAGACATATCTCCTGGCAGGATCAGTACTATTGTTAAACCTCCTAAATCACCAGCAGCGAGCGGAGCAGAACAAAACAGCCCGATGTGAAGGCTGCAAGATTTCTTTTTCATATTTTAATACCACAAGTATCGGATCCATCCAGGATTGTGTTGCTGTAATCCCTTGGCTCGATATCCCCCATGTTCAATATGTTAATGTCTCCCACAGAATGGATCATTCGTCAGAGAGACTTGGCAGATGGGCTTGCAGCCGTTTCAAAAAAGACAGATGTGTAAACACGCCGCGTTAATATCTCGGTGTGCTTTTTGCACAGTCGACTCACCATCAATACAACAATTAACACATGAATTTGTGTATTTAAATAGAACAGAGAAATTGTCACAAGCAGCACCCATGAAGTTACCCTAGATATTTCACCCAGGCGTATAAAAGATGGTTCACAGCAGAGGATGAACATTTCATCGTCACTACCCCTGAAGACTAAACATAAAAGGGGATTTTGTATGTCTGAATTGCCAGAATCATTTCTCAATATATTATTTTTCAACGAGATAATGATCTATTTCTCAGTTCCACTGCGTCCTACTTAGCCTACTTATCTAAGTTGGAGAGAAACATAATCATTTGATGTGGAGGATGCTCCTCTGCCTTGCTAATGCTCCTCTGTCCTTGATTATTATCCTTATTATATAATAGCTTAAGGCCAATTTTCTTAAGGACGGGATTTGTATTGCTATTCTATTCGCTGGATGCTTTATTGAGCTGAGACAACACAGCGCTGTTGTGGACTTGGTGAAGAAAGAGTCCAGGGAGAAAACCACCTAAATATCAAATCAATGTTTTGCAAAAAATCATTTTCCAAAACGAAGCAGACAAAAGGCTGTGGTCTCCATTCGCAGACAGACCTCTGCATCTCAGAATGAATAACCCGTGAGCTATTATGATGCTTTTGTATGCAACACATGATTTATTACTGCACCTTCTGTCGTACCATCAGGGCCTCAGAAGACATCGTGCTGATAGAGAAACTCAAGCTGTCTTTGTTCCTTTTTTTTCTATTGAGACTGATTCATTTGCAGGTTGTTTGCTACCTGCAGCTGCTTTCAATGTGACATTTTATCACTTTGAGACACCTTCTCAATTCAATTAGTCATTTATACTCAGAAACAAACGCACTGTTCACACTCACACAGTCTACACCTCCATTTTTATTGTCGGCTCATGCGTGCAATATTTCACACGTACATAAATGTCACAAAAAAGCTCCAACAAAGCCAGATGTTGTTTACTGTATACAAAGCCTCAGCGTGCACACGTCTTATGCAGGCAAGCAAACAAAGATGGCCTCCAAAACTGATATTTAACGCGTTGAACATCAAAGCTGACTGACTTTTTTTTTTCATCCCAGCGTGATGAATGATGAGGTTTTGTTTGTGCTGTAGGAGGTCAGTCTTTAAAGTTTCTGTTGCATACAGTCAAAGGAATATAAATAAATGGGAATACATTTGAATGCATTTCCATCAGTATAAAAAGTGTGTGCTGACCCACTGATGTCAATGTGCTTCAGAATCAGCTCCGCCGTCGAATGTTCTGAGGATAAGAATTAAAGCTGCGTCGAGTGTTCCAGTCGGACGACTAGCAGCTCTCAGAAAAACAGGCTTTCATGTGCTGAGGCTGACAGACTTTTGATGTAAGTAGCAGAGTCTGAGATCAGGTTTGGAGGATAGCAGGCCGGCCTTTAGAGAAAGAGAAATGAGGAGAAACAAAGAGGAAAAGGGGTTGGTGTAACTGATGTTTAAAACTGCATGTTAAAAATAAACATTTAAACCATTGCAGTTGACTGATCTCACTCAAGATCTTTATATGTAGAGATGTGATAGGTATAATCATAAATCAGAGATAATTGATAATGAAAGGCACACTTACAATCATTCACTCTTTGAGTTAAAAGATACAGAAAGTATCTCTAGAGAGAGAGAGAGTCTGAACATCTCTAATGCTTCATTCTCAGAGAGGGAAGGCTTACAAGCTCAAGCCAAGTCATCCCCTCTGTTCTCACCACACATACTGAGGGGAATATTGTTTGTTCTTGACCTTCACAGCAGTTGAATGAAAGACTTTTTTAAGCAGTTTTTTTTTTTTTTTAATGTTTTGATCATATCATAAACTCTCTGTAAGCCAATATGGATGAGAGGTGAACTGAATAAGAGAATTTGAACATCTACCATTCAGGGCTTCAATCCCCTTAAAGCTAAGCTCATGCCAGGCTACAATAACAGTAGATGATGTAAGCTATAACATCCAGTATCTGTAATATTCAAACAAGATTCGTATATGTACAGAGGTAAACACAAAGCAAGCTCCCAGTGATATGGCACCATTTGATCATAGATGTATTTATTCATTTACTGTAACCCATTAGATCGCTTGCTTACCTAACAGTGTAGAAGACTGGCAGATTTTTTTTTAAAGTGGGATCCTGTAAGAGGGTTTACTGATTTTAAGTTTGACTGGCAAAAAAAGAAGCATACTTGACTTTTTTTTTTTAACTGAATAAAAACTTTAAACTTGTACCTTATTGGCCAATTATGCATAGTAATTGTCTGCTATCCCTTAAAAGATTACCACTGTTAGGAAGAAGAGACCGTTACTGAGGAAAGCACACAGTTGCTGGGGATGTAGCTCAAATCACAGAATCTGGAGGACTAACTGTAATCATATCCATCTGCAGAAAGAAGTCGTTTTAGTTTAAAAACACACTATGTCTTTATTAAAGCTGAACTGTGAAGGGATCGGATGTAAAGAAAGGATAGTTGGGTTTGGCTATCCTAGTGTTAGCCAGGAAGCCAGGACCCCCAAGCCCCTACCTGGCGCCACCAATAATACTCGACACTAAGACAGAGAAATGATCTATCGAGAGATAGCAGACTGTCTGTTGCTCAGAGTCAAGTATTTAACACAACCTCGTTAAACAGTGTTTATTTACTTGTATCCGAAGCAACTTTTGTTTACTATGTTTGCTAACTGTTATTTTAGTTAGCCCGACATGCTGATATGCTAATAAATGGCTTACTTTGCATTCTTTTTTTTTTTTTTAAAGATTTATTTTGGGCTTTTTGTGCCTTTAATGCAGAGAGAGGACAGTGGATAGAGTTGGAAATCAGGGAGAGAGAGCGGGGAATGACATGCGGAAAGGGGCCACAGGTGGAAGTGAACCCGGGACTACCGCTCGAGATGGGGCGCGCTGGTGGTGCAATGGTTAGGGCTACTTTGCATTCTTAACAACAAGTCATGACCTTTTGACCTTTTGACCTTTTTAGTAACAATTGTGTTACTATGGTAGATGCTAGTTTGTGTGTGTAAGACATGCTAATGTAGGCTATAGCTTATATCACAGCTGACAGACAGACTCTTGAAGACATTCTTTTTTTTTTTTAGTGTTGCTGCCCTAAACATTGCCATGACTGGTTATCTCGAGAATGAATTACATGTTGAACAAGTAGCTTTCATTCCCACTCAGACACCACATCTGTCACAACAGCACATTATTTAAATATGTAATGAAATGAACAACTGAACAAATGAAGTCTGCTGTAGCCTTCCATTGCAAATATAAATTTTTCATTCATTTTGAAATATAACATTCCTGATCTCAGTATGAGCGCTGATTCATTTTCCATCCATCATTTGAAATGGAATGTATCATTTTATGTGCAATATCAAGCCACATGTAGAATACAGCTAAAATCTTGAACTTGGGGTCAAATCTGATTTCCAATGAATGAATGAATGAATGTATCTTATTTGATTATAAAGCCCCACAATTCAATAATTGAATAAAAATGCCAATAAGAAGCCAAGTTGGAGGTTGGTGCGCTGCAGTCTGCAATCAGGCCTAAAAGCATTACTACGACTATTTCTGAGGGATTTTTCTTTTTCTGTAGGTCATGCAATTTCTATTGTTTCATTCTATTAGACTTAAAGCTACTTGAGCAACAAAGCACATACGAACACACCATCACACAAACACAATACAAATTGTTTGAATAATTCTTAAATATTTTTGGGGTATTTTACATTCTTTAGGCCACCAACAGCAGCATTTTAAGGTTACCAGGATCCCATTAGGATCAACAGGAATGCTTTTACATTGTTTTTTCCCTGCCCCCATCCATTTTACTCTGCTAAAATCAAGTAAGAAAACGTTTTGTTAAGTTTGATCTTTTTTTTCCCTTGTCATGGCATTTTTATTACTGACTGGAACAAGATTTGGAGAGCAGTCGTCTGGCAGTCGTTGACTGGATGACACCCATATGCTGCTGTCATGTTCCTCACTAATTAGGATTAATGACAGCCATGATACTGTCTTACTCCTCTGCCTCACACAACCCCTCTATGGCCTTCACTTAACTTTCAACCATGTCTATTTATCCCTACAACAACAAAAAAGGCAGTGTGAAGATCGAAGTGTTGTGAAGATTTAGACAGCTTTCTTTTAAGGCCGGCCAACAGGCGGTGTTTGATGTTTCTTCAAGGTTCCTGATGCCAATTCAAAAGGTTTTACGGACAAAACTTTTTTCATACGTTCCTTCTGAAATCAACAGAACTTCAGGGCCTTGATGTTGGCCGACATCCAGTGTGTTGAGCGCAGTGTTTTTGTGATAAACTTTGTTAGTGTAAGGCACAACTTTCTGGCTTCTCAATAATTAATGAGGTGGCATTATTGAGCTGTGTTCTCTGAAGGACAAATTAGAAAGCACAGTTTGGACGAGTGAATGCAAACACACAAAGGGAGCAGATGTGAAGGAGAAAAGCAAGATCATTAATTGCCGATTACTTCTCCACTAATCTAGATTGCTAAAACCCTCCGTTTCCATTAGCTTTACCCTTGAATCTCAAGCAAAATACTAATACCTGGGATTTGTGTGTGTGATTCTCTCACCCCAATTTGCAAGAAGGCCTTTGTGTCCTTAGATTTACCTCGTGAAAAGTGTGCTAGAGTAGCTTACCCTGTGAAATTAATTAAAGTACACCCAAGGCCTTCACAGTGCGAAATCCAACACCCTCTCAGCTCTTTTAAGCTTACTTCACATGAACGATATTTCTGTAATACCCTCGTCCAATTTTACTTATAGGCCTCTTTTTTTACTGTTAGAGCATTGAAACCAATTCATGCTTACAAGGTTAAACCTCAATTCATTATTTGCCTACTGGGAACAGCACATTAAGCTAAACACCTTACACCTTAGGCATTTGTTTAAGTTGTTGTTGCTAATGAGTTCGCAAAAAGTCAAAATATCCACCAGAAAGAGAAGAATTAAAATAATTGTGGGATGTGTTTTAGCCAACCAACCTATGTCTCCTATGTCATATTCATTAAGACCTCTACAACCAAGAAATATATGGCTCTTTTGCTGCTGCATAACCCACCAGCTAGTAATATCTTTTATGTTTGGTGTTGTTCAAATAAATAAATGAGCAGAGCTATTTGTTGTAAAATTAAAAAAAATGTGTACTTCTGCTTCAGATAATATTGATTCAAGATACTGTAATAGAATAAAACAAAAAAGCTGCATGCGTTACAACCAAAACATAGGCTAAAAGATGATCTAAAAGGAAAATCTACATTCAGTCGAGAAAACACTGTTTTGGTGGGGAGAACAAGAACAAATTCAATGGACACCTTGATTAATTGTTATAAATGCTGGTGCAGGCAGAGACAGTCCAGGTTAGTTAATCTTGAGGGAGAGGGATGGAAAGTCAGCAATAAAATTATGCACACTGGTGATCTCAGTCTGGATGCAATGTTTCCTTTACATTTCCATTTTTATTGCTGTCCATTCCAGGTCATTTCATGCGCAAAGCAACATCAAGCCTAAACTAATGTGTTGGCATCTGTTTCACATTCAAAACATTTCCATTAGTAGCCGAACCCATCCACACAATGAAATATTTTTCAAAGAAAAGTCCATTTGGAAAGTGTTTTATTTAATTTCAAAGCCCCAGATTCCAAGTTTTTATCAGCATTACACAGATATAACCCTCCGTTGTTTACTCTGCATCCAAATATGAAACCAGACTACTTTTTAAAATGTCTAATTTCTTCAAGAATCACTGAAGTGGAAAAAACTAACAGAAGCCCGGGAAGGAAGAACATCTCTTCTGTCCATGGTGATAAAAACACAAGCAACTTGTGGCTCCAGAAGTCAAGACAACAAAACTCATTAATATGCAGCCTGGATGCTTCCCTTTTTACTGGAAAGACGTATCTCTTGCAGAAAGCCACAGCCAAACATGTGAATTGATGAATAACCTTTACATATTCAAGTAATGACTCTGCTTCTCTCTCTAAAGGAGTATGGTTAGCACAGTCTGGGTGAGTCACTTCTTTTCAAAGACAGAAAGGCAAGTCTTTCTGCTTGAGTTCAAACACTGAGTGTCTGTGTCCTTCCCTCTGGCTGAGGTGAAGCGAGGCAACAGGATCACAAGCAGAGGACTGGATGTAATGGAGGACTCTGTAAGGGTTCCTCCTGTTGTCAGATTGCAAAAGTCAATGTCCAGGACCTACTCAAGTTTAAGCAGTATAGCTACTTTGTGCATCCATATATTGCACTGATGTGTGCTTTGTCGTGGAGCCACATATGTGGAAGTTCAATATTATGAGAAAATGTGGGCGGACAATTGCCTTTGTTTTAGCAAAGTTCTGTTTCATCAGTGCAGCCTCAGTGAAGATGGAAGTCTGAAAAATCATTTAAAATACTGCAACATTAATATTAAGACAATATTACTACATTTCTGAACAGCAATATTTGGATGAAGTCATGTCTGAGATTGAACAATGGAAACTCTCAAAAGGCAATGTACCTGAACACTTTGACATGCATTCCAGCAAAACCCTCCTTTTCATTCTGATGCCAATATTCACAGTCCTCATAGCAACTTGAGAAGTGATCATGGAGTTGGAGTTAAGAGACGACATGAGCAGATTTGGAAAGAGCTCCTCGTCCATGCAGATATCTTAATCAAGGGATTCATAAACAGCTACATTTTTGTCAGATGGTAGCCCGTGGGTTCTCGGAAATCCTTTTGCCTTCTTCATTCAGTTTCTTTGGCAAATTCACATAGACTGTTTTCCTGCATAAAGTAAAAGCCTGGTAAAACTTTTTTTTGGTAAAAAATTATACGGAGACTACAAACAGAAAACAGAACCTCTGACACCAAAAGTAATGTTATTTGTATTTAGACTCTGGATTTGTAGAATCTGAAAGTAGACATTATCTCTCTACTAACTAGACAGCTATAGGCTACTATTAATTGTTGACAGCAGGTCTCTTCTTCTTTCCAATGACAAATGTGCCTCATCTTTGGGCACTATTTGCACAGTAAGAAACAATTGTGCCTTATGTAAAAACGGCCTAACTCTGCTCTTAAAAGTCAGAGCAAAACAAGCAGTAGACTCAATACAACTCGATTCAATCTAAATTGTTATTTGACACAAATTCCTCTGCTACGTTATCTACGTGCCCGCGAGGTTGAGCGAGTTGTCATATTCAAAGTTTTGATATATTTGGGGTCCATGTTTTTTTTCTACTGACAGTAAAGGTGTTATTTTTTGGACCATCTGAACAGAAAAAGCTGGCTAGCTAGTTTGAACACACAAAATTCTTGTTTTTGTTACATGTGGAGTCCATGACTTTTTATTGTTAGGCTACTGAAAAGGACAATCCTAGAATGGGCGGTCAGACATGCATGAAACAATATTATTAAGTGACATAAAATAAAATAAAAAACAACATAAACATTTTTAATGTACCCCCGTACACAAATAAATGCACGCACGCACACACACCTACACACACTCTCTTAATGAATACAAGCTGACACATCTCTGACACACATCCCATCAACTTGACATGAGCTCACATACTGTGCACAAACACAAACACAGAAACACACTTCCATACAGCACCTGTGCTGACTGTCAGCTGGTCAGTGGCACATTTTTCACACACACAAAATCCTCAAAAAATAAACATATGAGAGAAGACCCCCTATCCTGGCCCCTGTCACAAAAGCTTCTTGTTGCCATGCTCAGTGTGACTCCCCTGAGTCGGTTGCCAGGCAACCATGGCTGCATTTACATGCGCTGGAGAGAGAGAGAGACGGGGATACCTCTTGGCTGTGGAGTGAAAGCAACCACGGCATGCTGTGTGTGAGGCGACGGGTACCTTCACAGTTCCCATTTCTCTTTCTCTCTCTCTCTCTCGCTCTCTCTCTCCCTCATGCTCTCTCTCTCTATATATATGGCCATAGCGTTTGCAGTCCGCACAGCTAGTTAGAGATACACGCTTAGGCACTGGAGCGCATGTAAAGGTATGTCAGGTTGCAACATCATGTAGAGCAAGCAGGGGATTCCACCACTTAAGCAGGGGTGCCTTTTCCCCCCTTATTTATTTCAGTTTTAAATATTTTATAGCCAAAATAGTAAAGAAGTACAAATTTAATAGAGGAGATAAGCCTTTCACTGAGTTGTTTTTTGTGTCTCCTCAGGAAAGACAAGACTTAAATCTCTACTTTCTTGTTAAGCATTGTGGAAAAAAAAGACAAAAGGAGGATGGAAATGTACGTTTGAAAAGCTTTTCACACCCCCATCTGCCTATCAACTGACTCCATTCTTCAACTTGACATCATTCTTCCACAGACAAGAAGAAGAAGAAGAAGAAGAAGGAGGAGGAGGAGGAGGAGGTGGAGAAGCAGTGTCGGGGAGGCAAACAAAACAGACAGAGAAAGAGGAGGAAGAGCTAAGAGGAGGTGGGCAGCACAGTTTCAGCACTCACAGGGCTGAGGAGGAGAAAGTGAAAACAAAGAGAAGTTGGCCACTAGTGAGATGAAATTCTGGGAAGAGACGCTGGAGCGCTTCAGGGTACGATATCCACTGAGAGCCCTGAAATTGGACTGCCTGGAAGACAAGCCAGCCCTCTCTGGATCCTGTGCCCCTCCACAGCCAAAGGATGAGAGGGGTTTACTTTCACCTTAGTTGCCAGGGATGTCTGTGCACTACGGAAAGGCATCCCCCTCCAGCATGCCCAATGCTATGTTATTCCTGATGCTTTGCAAGGTAGGTTTTTTTAAAGTGCTTTAGTCACGACACATCCAGTTTTTAACATTAATCTCATCATCATCTAAGCAACAAAAACTTCTTGAATCTTTTACCTATTTTAGATGCAATGACACCTTTGATATTTTTTATGCATCACAAATCGTTCATGATAAATGTTCGGGTATTTCAGGTTCATCATTGTTTAAGACAGTAAAGGCACCCTGAAAGTTGCCTTACAATTTATCCATGCTCCCCTTTGTCTTCACTTTAAGATTATGATGCTGGCAGGGTTTTTTTTTTTCCCCTCGCGCATGTCGTTGCCAAGTTTTAATCATTCTTGGAGTACAGTTTGAATAAACTGAACTTTTTTGCATTTCTTTGTATTTTTTAATACAGTGCTTTTCCTTTTCCTGAGCCTTAAAGCTTAAATATCTGTTACAGAAACTGAATCAAGCCTTCTTTTTAAAATACTTGTTACATTAATCAATATTTCCACAGTAATGCTTTTCAAGTATACGCAACTTGTCTGTTTGTCCAATTCAAACTCAAAGTCTGACAATAATCGGTAACTTCCTGCATGTTTGAACTTTGCATTCATGTGGCATGCATTTTTTTGATCAATAAACCAAAAACTCAACAATTGCAATTTTTTGTTCAAACCAAAACTGATCTGCTACTTTCCTCTCGCTGACAGAACAATGAGTACAGGTTATGAAAAATAGGTCACACTTTCGATTGGCGCAGATCCCTAAAAACTGAAACCTAGAAATCACGATGTTAAAGCCCTTTTCCCTGTATTCTCTTTTCATCTCTCTACATACCATACTGTGAATGATTCTGTGAATGTGTGTGTGTGTGTGTGTGTGTGTCAATGTCAGTGTGTGATGGGTGTCAACATTTATGTGCGATTGCATACAAACACACAGAGCTGTTTGCTTTAATAACATTTAATAACAATGCCAAAAGCGACTGTGCCTGTCAAACTCTGTTAGCATCTGGGTCATCACTTGACATGCTCAGGATTATTCAAGTGGCAAGAGGTTTCACTCTCCATCTGATCCGAGGTTGTTAGCTTCTGTTAGGTGTAGAGGAAGAGTCGTGATTTGTTGTCCCAGGTATGGCACAGGGCGATCCCAATTTTCTCTCTCACTCTCTCTCTCTCTCTCTCTCACTCTCTCACTCTCTCTCTCTCTCTCTCTCTCTCTCACTCTCTCTCTCTTTCTCTCTATCGTTGTCTACTCTTTCATACAAAAAAAACACTCCTGGCTGTTGCTCGCTTGTAAGAGAAGAAAAAAGCTTGAGGACAGGTGTTTCATTTTGAATGAAAGGTTGTTGATCTGCCGATGCTACATGTATCATATTAAAATGTTGAGTGGCCCTAACATCTACAGACACGCAGATGATTAATCACTGAGGGGAAATGTAAGGCTTAAACGTGTTGGAATCTTTTGAAAATTAGCTCTTGAGTGACAACAGCAATCAATACAGAGATAAGTTAATCTTCTGTACCTTAGAATGGAAAAATCAAACAACTAATCAATAAGAGGTGGAGAAGTGGTTACTGAGGACTGCATCTTCACTGGATTTATAATAATTTCACTTTCAGTGACGGTAAATTTAATCGACTTCCCTGTCTAGATTGTCCTGGAATATGACAGCTCTGATCTCTATTAAACACTGCCCACACTGAGTGTTAAACAGACAGAGAGAGTCATTATAGCTGGTAAATAATTATGAAAGATTACATGTTCTGCCACTTGAAACAGAACACTCTCCGTTGAACACGGGAGACATCCGATGAGGATGCTCTGGAAGGCATCCAGGAGGTTTTTTTTCTGCGAGCACACAGCTGTACTCAGTGGTTAAGCTGTTTCCTCAGCGCTCTGATTTTGGCAGAACCTCGATGTTCCCACAACAGCACTTTTTTTTTACCAAAATCCCTGCTCAGGGGTGAAAGACATATCAAGATCCTTTAAATAAGGAAAGTGCAATAATATACTGTAAATGTATTCCATCTTTAGGAAAGGTCCTGCATTAAAAATACAGTAACAGTATCTGCATAATTATTTGTATAATTTACCTCCTGATTTAAATACCATTCTATGATGTTGCTGGCTGAGTTGAACCTTGGCTTAACTTTTTGATACTGTATAAAGTTGGTAGTCCAACTACCTACCGGACCGACACAGTCGCTATTAAATTTAGGGGATGTGAAACAATTGATGGAGGTAAAAAGAAGTTCATCACTTCTTAAAACGTTCAGTAAATGATGGCTGTTAGATAGTTACATTTAAAAGCATATAATATATATCTCTGAATTGCATTCGAGTAGAAGTGATTCAAGTTTGTTTTTAAGTACAGTACCTAAGTAAATGTACTCTGCTCCCCCTCTGCCTCCTCCATCCACCTCTACTTCCTCAGGCACTTTTTCCCCCCACATTATTTTTTGCTTACTGCTTGCTTGTTTAAATCAGCAGCGAGCAGGCGTCTTCATGCATGAGGGCACATCCAGTGCACCACACAAAAGGTTTTCATTCAGGTAGGGGGAAGCCCTGTGTGTAATTCTCCACAGGAAGGACAATCAGGCCCCATGTTACGGAGCGGAGGAGGAGGGCGCACTTGAACGCAGAAACAGAGCCTGATGAGGTTTTTATGTACGTCGAGAGAACAATGCATCTCAAAGGACTCGACTATCTTTCAGAGTTAGTGTGCGGTATGTTAGTCTTTTAAAAAGGGCAACCACTGCACTTAAGCTCATAAACACACATGAACAATAGGTCTTTGACTTCTTTGGTATGAAAGCCTCTCATGTTCACTTAAAGTTCATTGAAAAGCACAAAAGCCAGAGATAGACAGTGGTTGCTCTATAACTGTGTTGAGACTCTCCCTCGTTTGACTCTCGGTATAACATTTGAATTGTCATAAACTAAGTCTATGTATCTCCTCTATTTTCCCTCTCTGTGATTAATTAAAACCTGGACTTTGATGAACTGTAAGCATTTCATTGCATGTTATTTTTTTTTGCAAAGATCTATATCCTTATTCAAACTGTCCCCAGAAAACTATCTATATGTAAGTGAAAGGGGCGAATTTCTGCACAGGTTTTTAAAAATCAACATTTTGGCAGAACTCCTTCAACCCTCCTCCCTCGTCTCCTGTTGTTTTAGTTGTTCCATGCATTGCACCAGAAGCTTTTATGGTGTAAACGACAAGATTATAAATCCAAAATATCAAACATGTTTGATATAAATCGGGACAGCCCTGGTGCACCCTTATCAGATTTAGGGGATCAACATTGGATCTGTATACCACTCAGACTACAAAATAGTCTGGGCAGATTCTGAACAGCTTCAAGTCGGGAAAACCCTGTAGTCTTTGGGAAGGGGGAACTGGACCTCAAATGAGCCAGATTATTTTGAAGCAAGAGCCAGGCTTAAAGAGCAAATAAATAGTGGAATTATTTTGGTTTGTCTTTTTAACAACGGTCCAAGTGAAAGATTGTATCTGTTGTATCAACTCAGCTTCTCTTTCAGAAAGTACATCAGCCTGAAAGGAACTTTTTGTATACAGGTTTCACTTCAGGAAACCTCTTTTTGTAAACTTTTGCTGGAAGGCAAAAATGTGCAGTTTATCTTGTATCTAAGCCTTTACGAAGAGGAGCAGCTCCCTGTTAGACGGTTTATTTTTAGTCTGTATGAGTTTACAACCTTTACTGTTAGCATTTGGTGTACAGAACCCACTGACCCACAACAAAAACAAACTATTTTCTCCTGAGAGGTGTTTGGATGCCAATTTACACAAGCTGCTGTGTCCACAGGCTGAAAACCACACCAATAGTTTCTAATACTCCACCCTGGGCTACACAAATCAATACGCACACAAACTTCTGAAAAGTCTC
Source organism: Labrus bergylta (assembly GCF_963930695.1). Taxonomy (NCBI): domain Eukaryota; kingdom Metazoa; phylum Chordata; class Actinopteri; order Labriformes; family Labridae; genus Labrus; species Labrus bergylta. The sequence continues at coordinate 16,781,784 of NC_089212.1, read as the reverse complement.
AGAGTTGAAGAAATACCTCAGCTGATAGAGGCTAGTGCAGGATTTCTTTTTTTTCCACTTATCAGCCTCAGAAGGCTGCCAAGACTGTTCGTCTGATGTCCAGCTTGTCGATCAAGAGCTGAGATATGGTTTTAGAAGTTCACTGTTAACACAGTTACACCATTCAGTCATGTTATAACCAGACTTTCACTATAGACTGAAATAAAAGTTTAAATAATAAAATGGTAAGTTAAATTCCACTTTGGAATTTTAAAAAGATTAATTAAAAATCCAGGTATCCTGTTAACAACATCTATCTATCTATCCATCCATCCATCCACAAGTCTCTAGAATCCAGACTTGTTGTTGTAAAGATAGATCAACCAGTTGAGATTAATGCAAATTGTGAGTTTGGTTTTGACCCACAGTACATCACTGTTCTTTGTGCACTTCAATAAAAACGGGATGGTTAATACAGTATTCTTGGTCCTTCAATTAAAGAAGACATATTATACCCCTTTTCCACCTTTTCAAACAGTCCTCTGTGGTCTAAATGAAACATCTTTGCTGTGCTTTGGTCAAAATATAACATGAAACAAGAACCAGAAGAGGTTTATGACCCTGTATAAACCAGCTCTCGCAGAGCACTCCATTTTGGTGTGTGTGTCTCTTTAAATGCAATGAGCCCCTCCTAAGTTTTCCTCAGCCACTCCTTCGCTAGCGAGAATAAAAATTACGGACCTGCGCATATGTTTTGCTCTAGGCTGGGGATGGAGTCCATGGGTGGAGATATCAGGGGAGGGGAGGGTATTTTTTTTTTACCAGAATCCAGCTTGTGACATCACAAGTTGAGCAAATGTGAAACAGAGCATTTTCCACGGTGTTGGAAGACTTATGCAGATCACAAATAAAGGACTGGATGGATTTATTTCACATTTTGTGGGTCGGTAGACACTCAGGTTAGCCAAATACATGTTCAAAAACATGATTTTTCATAATAGCTGCAAATCCATTTCAAACCAATTATGTCTACTGTGTTGCTTTCTATATAACCCAGTGGATGCAAATTGATTTAAATCTTCAGTGTTTTATTCCTTAAGGTATATTAATTGCAACATTTAAGCTGTTCGACACCAGAAACTAAATCTTGTGTGTTCACTAACTTCTGTTTTTTCTTTTTTACATTTAAGCTCAGAAGGGATTCATTGAAGGGCACAGAATGAAATCATTTGCTTTTAGATGGAAAATCTTTCCCATATCCTTGAATTAAACATACTGTAGCTTAACAGAGGCTTACAGGTGAAACATGTAGAGAGGAGTAGTACATCACACATTTACACTCTGAGATCTCCTAATGTTTGCGTGCATCTAAAGCCCTTACAGTACATAGCCAGTTTACAGCAGGATCCGTACTCCCCTTTGACGCCTCTTCTGCAGTGTGTAACACATGGAGGCGGAACTATTGGGTTGTTCCAACATTGAAGCCAGCAGGGCAGAACAACTGAGCAACTGTGCAACTGTGTGTGTGTGTGTGTGTGTGTGTGTGTGTGTGTGTGTGTGTGTGTGTGTGTGTGTGTGTGTGTGTGTGATTGTATGCCCAGGTTTGTGTGGCTCTTAAGTCATTCTGTTAAATTATTGCATAATGGCAATCTGTAAAGGACTTATGTGTGTGTTGTTTGGCACGCTGTGATGGCCTGCTAAACAAACCCCTCTACCCAATCCTCTGTCCAAACAACGTCTATCATGCTATTGTTTGTTTGTTGTTTATCAAGAAAACATTTCAGATTGATATTTACTGTCATTATGCTACACAAAGGAGAAATGCACTTATACATAAAGATATCAAACACAATTGTATAAATGGGAAAATTGCAGACATTGACAAGTGTATATTTGTGTCTTTTAAAAAAGAGTTTTAAAGATTACTCTGACTCCTGTTTTTCCTTCTTAAGCACTGTTGCCAGGACCAGAAGAGATTGTAAATGATTCTGTAGAATCATTTCAAAGAAATTGATGCATTTTTGTTACTAACACATGGTTTGTGTTTTTCTTTTCTTGTCTTGTCTTATCTGCTCGCTCCAGACTGGTCAGAGACGGAAACTGCAGACTTTTCCTGGGAAAATGGTAAACAATCTACACAGTGATGAGGAAAAGGGAATCCAAGACAAGGAAAGTAAGGAGGAGAGCATCTTGGCCATGTTGGGCATCATTGGGACTGTCCTCAACTTGGTAGTCATTATCTTTGTCTACATTTACACCACCCTGTAGATTTTACAGTACTTTAAACGCAGCAGAATAGAGCTGTCCGTGCCACTGCTGCATAGCTATATTGACTGATCTAGTTATGAGGTTGACAGGAGGTGCGATAAAAACGCCTACCTTCCCTGGAGGTGAACTGGATCTAAGACTTTGTGATCGCCAAATGGCATCAATCCTGCATCTCTTCAAACAGCCGAGACTATGGGAAATCAGCTTGTACCTCTTCGATTTACAGCTGGAAATATCCAGAATACCTTTAGTACACTTGTACATTAACGCATGAAGATGGCAAGAGACGCTTAAAGGATGCAGCTTTTTACCAACAAAGGGACTTCAGAGGCTGCAAAGAAAGCATGGATACTTTTGGAAATTGTTTTTTTTCCTCAAATGATTAACTGAAAAATGGAAATATTACTGATTTGCTGACATGGGTTAAGGAGAATATGTACAGCGAAGGTACACACAGGTATCTGCTTTGGTGTTTGTTGGTTTTTCTTAATGAATATCTCAGTGAAACACAATGTCAATCTGTTTGTATAAGATCAAAACTGACTTCATGTTTTTATACTGTATTTATATTTTTTCTGTAATAATTGACTTTGGAGAGTAGATTATTGAAGAGGTGACTAATCAACTGAAAATGGGTTACATTCAAATGGTTTTAAGTAGTTTAACCTGCACATACTGCAGTGATACATAATATGGTGTTTTGAACAGGCATTCAGTCAGTTTTAAAGTGCTATCCATGAACATGTGCACTTGGAAATGTGGTTCAAATGGAAGATCAGAAAGAGTGGTTTTAATTAAGTTGCAATGTCATGCCACATTTTAATGTTTCACTTCACTTTTTATTACTTCAGCGTCATTCATTGGTGAGAAACTTATCTTAACATTTGGTAAAGTCTCAGCTCGGAAGGCGGAGGACTGACTAGGTTGACTTTGAGTTCAGATCATGGGTAACACTTTAATCTGTTCACCTGAAGGTCTATATAGAATTTACACAACACGACAGCAAAGGATAGTCTCCATTTGTATCTATTATTATCAGTTTACAATATTCAAAATGTTGACTTGTGTACAATGAATATACTGTATGCCTTAAAATGTAAGGGAATAACTATTTCCATGATGTGTTATCAGGTAATTGCTACTTCGTGAAAGGAAACACTTGCTGTATTTATGTGTTCTTTGATGCCTATGACATGTTTTTAATTCTGAAAGTATGTTTTAATTTATTGGGTAATTCTTAAATGATTCTTCTTTGCCTGAAACAACTTGCAAACCCTTTGACTTCTTAAATCATGACCATGTGAAATTTCTAGAACTAGGTCAATTTCTTTCAATCATTTTGACTATTTCTGGGCAATACTGTGAATGTTGTTAAATTGATGTAATCACAGAAGAATTATGAGTGACTTTTGGTCTCAAGTCAAAAAATATTTCCATCTGAAAGGCTCTGAGGTTCCATTTTTAATTAGATACGGTAGTAGTTCAACAGTTTGGGAAATGCACTATGAGTCTCTGCTGGTTGAATTCTGTGAACTTTTCATGAATTTACAACCGTTGTACATTAGGCACTGATAGCCGTATGTTTCACCTTTGGACAGACCTATGCTAGGCATTTCTACCATTTACATTCTTTTTGCTAAGCTGATCGTCTTTGGCAGCCCACTTGCAGCAAATGATGTAAAAGTAATGGGACTTCGGAACTGCATGCATTGCAAACACTAAAGTCCAATATTAGATTGTGATAACTCATCCGTTTAGACCTTATGAAGGATAATCATTATTCACAAGAATGCGTGTAGTTGACCTGATTGATGGGCAGGCAAGGTGTAGCTGTTTGTCAAGAGGCTTATGATCCACCTCAGCTTCTGCTCTTGGACTGTAGTTAGGGTGAGACAGCATTTCCAAAATGCCGATTGTCATCAACGGGCTTCCAAAGCCCCCTGCAGTTCACAGTTAAGTGACGTCTATTCACATCAACTACATGCTGCTTACTGTTACCATGACGGTGGTCAACTCACTATTGTTACGATGGTGGACCATTTGGAAAGATAATCCAAAAAAAAGGTCACCAGACCCTGCTCTTCATGTTGCTTCATCCTACCAAACTTAATTAAAAAAACATCTCAATTAAGTCTTTTAATAGAGTTTTCATTGTGCAACTTAAACTTGGACATGCCTCCCCTCCACAGTTTTTACAGTAAAGTCAATCTCTCTTTACAGCTTCTTCATAAAAATGCAGATTTGTAGGCGTAGGAATAGATTTTTGTATCAGAGTGATCTGGTTTATGTTTGTAGTCTGAGAAGTATCGTCCACTGGTGTTTTAGTAGACATTGGTTATTTGCAGGAAAACACGCATATGGAGAGCAAATTGGGGGCAAAACAATCACCCGGAATTAAATCATCGAACCACAATTAGCCTTTAGAAAAGGTCTACCTAATACAAATACTGCTTATAATACCCCTGACTATCACTAACCGCTAGCTACACCAGTCGCCCCAAAAAGTCGACAGAAGCAGATATCATCATGCTCAGAAAATAGTCAATGGTTTCAATTGAACTTCTGTGTATCTTGGTGACTCACAACAATGTATTATTTGTGTTAGGATTTGTATGAACAACTGGCTTTGGCTTCAAACTTATAATCTGACTCTGTATGAATGCAATAAGCATACTTTCCAAAATGTCAATCAATCGGAAGTCTTTAATTATTAATGTACCATATTTACAGCTTGTAGGGCTACATGACAACAGGCTATTCACAATAATATTTGTTTTTATCGGTCAACAACCTCATTGTTTCAGAAAGTGCCTAAGATCAAAGCGTCTCAACCTCAGCTGTCTTAAGGTGAAGGAAAAACTAACCAGTGAGAGGAAGACTTTAGCAGAAAAACCTGCCCCCTGATCCACTTGCCATTCATTCATTCATTCATTCATTCATAAAAGGACTTGATTTCTACTTCACAATCAAGTTAATCAATTATTGCTTTTTTTTTTTGTCTTGGTGAGGTGCTTTTTCAACAGTATCAGGAAAACGAAGGCCTAGAAAGCACATGGACAAGTCTTACGAATGTATTCATATTCAATGTAAAAATGGATTAAACTTATGGTTTATTTATGTTCTCTTAATATGTAATATGTATTTATTATCATGTTTTATTTATTTATGTGTATGCTATTTCAAATAAACTAATTTAATATTCTCTTGCTGGTGACACAAATGGAAGGGTTTAATTTTTTTCAGCCCACAGTTTGATTAAATGACTTTCAAGAAAGAATTCTTGAAACAGATTTCTTTGCAATGTGTGAGCTTGTATTAAGGAGAAGTGTTGAGATTGATGTTTTTTTTTTTTTTTCTTTCGCAAAACAACTCCGACAACTAGATGTAAGCTTCAGTTTTTAACACAAAACATCAATTATATGTTCAGCAAAGGTAGAAACTGTTCTCTCTGTGGAGTGGAAATCTTTAAAAAATTGTTTATTTTCCTGCAGCCTACAGCTGCGTCAGATAACAAAAAAAAAGAGCTCCAAGTAGGAAAATGGAGGAAGAACCAACCCTTAAATGGTCTACAGCGTCAAATTCTGCAGGACTGATCTGTCTCAGTGGCTTCAAATCAATCTGAAAGATGGCAAAAAAAATGGACAAAGCCACAGCAACCAAATCACCCTGAAAAATATTTATTTCGCCCACATCTTCTGTGGGTGTGTGTCTTTTTGGTCATACATGTGTCAGAATAATTTCCCACTCCATTAATAGTGCTCTATGACTGGAAGCATACTGGAATAATCCTGTTGGGGGAGAAAAAAAACGAGACATAATACAGCTTTACTGCACGTTTGAGCTGAATATAATGAATAGGGCAATGAACCAAGAAAACAGTTATGTTTGGAGAGACCCCAGCTGTGCAAATTCACCAGAAGCTTGCTTTAAGCTATTGTTTCACCTGGATCCAGGAGGCAGCCAGCACAACCTTCGAAATCACTCTCTCTTTTGAAGCTGAATGATGCCTGCTGAGCATTGTGCGGGAGATTGTGGTGCATTCAAGATGGATGATTCAACCGAGCAGATTGTCCGTGCAGACGCTCCATCTCTATCTAGTTGAGCTGACATCGTTTTGATGGTTTCACAGAAAAGCTGTGCGGGCGATTAATCCGTCCTACCACACAAGCCCCCGACCGAATCGACAAGACATACGCGCGGCTGGCAACTTCAGGCTGCTTCTTCTGTTATTCAAAGGTAACTCAAGCCTCGGCAGCAGCAGCACACATTCAAATTGAATGACACGTTGCAAAGCACAGTTTCCACTAAGTGTTTTTTTTTCTTTTTTTCTTTTTTAACAATAATCATACCAAGAGAAGATATAATTATTCACAACAAAACAACAACCTTCACGCATGATCACACACCATGCAAAAACAATCCAACTCAGCCAGCAGAAAGGGTCAAATGTGTAATCTGTTTTTGGCATTAACAAGCTTTACTGTAATTAAATCAGTTAGAGTAAGAGATTCAGCAAGAATGTGAAAGCATACATGCTACTTTTCAAACAGTATACCTTCATATGAAAAAGATCGAAAAACAGATATTAAAAAAAGGATCATATTTTCATGGCTACATTCTGTGGCCTAAAACATTTTTGTCTCATTATCTACTAATATGTACCCTAAAATATGATCCCAATACAATATAAAATTCACTATTTGTATGCTTGTAATATGTTCGTCTTTTTCTCTTTTTGTCCTTTATGTCACTGTTTCTCAAGTTGTGTTATGTCATGAATAAAAGAAAAGAAAACCCAAACAAACAGATATTAGCGCTAAAAATCAAAGTGAACAGATCTACCTAGTGTTTACTTTGGCTTTTTTTCTGAAGACTCTGAGATATTATCAGATTTGCTCTCTCTTTCTTTTTTCCTCCATCATTCATTCAAGTAATAAACTGTAACACAGACTTTAAACTTTAAAGGTTGACACAATTTACCAATTTTGGTAGCAGCTCATTTTTGCCCTACAAATATCAGTCAGTTACACTGTCAACATGCACTTTTATGTTTTAAGTTGGCACTTTTTCTTGCAAAATGTTTTAAACATCACAAATTCAGGAAAAGTATTTTCAAGACAAGGCTAGCTGTTTTCCTGATGATGTGAATTAATGCATGTTTCCATGCTTTCTCTTCATGTGATTGGTGAGAGATAGTTTGTCCTGCAAACATCTGGTGGCTCAAAGAGCTGAATGAAAATAAGCACGAGTTCAACCTCAAATCGTGAAAAAAAGAAAAAAGAATGTATCAATGCAGTTAAATGGCTGCAGGGGTTCCTGTTTTGTTCCAAAAATCTTATTTTTCTATGCATTCTCAAGATTTCTTTCCCTGTTTTCTGTGTGACACTACTTCTTGTCAGACTTTTCCTTTTGCACAAATAATAACAGCACATACAATTGGGCTCCGGATAGATAAATGTACATTCTGAAGTTGTAAGTCAGTCGCTCAGATTATTTTTTCCTCCCCTGCAAGATGCTTTTTTTCCTTCTTTTTCTCAATAATGTCATTGTTGTTTTCTCTTCCTAGAAGATGAATAGGGTCAACAGCTGGATGTACTCAAAAGCACATTATCTGAGGTTGTCAAATGGCATTCTGGGAAATGTAGGAAAGGAGGAAACAGCATGAAGATGAAATACAGCACTTCCTTTGGGCATTAATTGGTTAACCTAAGGCAGGATTGATTTATATTTCCAAGAAAAAGTGTTGTTTTTGTCCATTATTTCCTCTGAAACACTCCAACTCAAAAACAACATAATAGAAGTATAGGTCATATTGATTTCAAATAACCTTTCGTACTGACTGTCTAAGTTAAAGTTCACAAGCTTGAGGAAAATGAAGAAACAAAAGTGACGTTTTTTTCTACCTAGCCAGCCAGAGTTCACTCCAGAGTTTTGGTGTCGTGACTTCCCTGAATCCAAAGTCCTCTCCCAATTAGAGATCTGAGAGGATTTCCCAAACAGATGTGTCCTATATAGATTTCTTGTCACAAAGGGTGCACATATCCAGCTGCCTTTCTCCACTTTTATTCATGCAGAGAACTAAATCCTGTGATCAAAATCGGGGAGCAGGCTTGAAAGCCGTGACAAATCCTGATATAAATGTAAAACTTGAGAGGAGAAAGTGTGAAACTGTCAGGTTTTGGCTCGACTGTTAGAGATTACAAACCTTTTTTTTTTTTTGTCAGCATGGGAAACGTTTTCATCCGTATTATGCTGGAGATCAACCAAGATGGCTGCTGAGGATCACAGATGTTTTGGGTTCTCAGAGGAGAATTTATTCTACTGGTGAGGTGAAGAAGAATAACAAGGTGCAGCAAAGATACTTTTTAAAGGCTATGATAGTGGATTGTTTCCCCTTTAGTCAAGGAATGAAATCAGTACCTTTGGCATTAAAAAAGTGAATAAATAGTATATTATGTAGGTTCTAACTCAGCAGAAAATACATTCATTTTAATCAGTCATCAATATATCTCATATTATGACTATTTGTATTTTTGATATGCTTGCAGATAACAGAAAATGGCAGGAGCTACAGTTCATGTGTCATGAAGGAGTTTCGCAACTCACTTCAGGTAGTTAAAATTTATGGTAAAAAAAGGAATGGTGAATGGAAAATGGACTTGAGCTTGTATAGCGCTTTTCTAGTCGTCTGACTACTCAAAGCACGTTTACAACGCACGTCACACCTACCTACTCACACACTGATGGCAGAGATTATACTATGTAAACATGCATACGCCGCTGTCGGAGCAACGGGAGCAATTCAGGGTTAAGTGCATATGTAGCTGCAGGAGCTGGGGATTGAACCTCCAACCTTTCAGGTGAGACGACCGACTCTACCGACTCAGCCAAAGGAAGGACTCTGGTCTAATTGGTACTAAACAAATATAGAAAGAGAGAAGTTTTCAGTTTATTTGGTTAATCACAAGTTGAACAAAACAAGATGCTGAACGAGGCATACTTCACTGATCAAACTGTGTAATGAAGGAAATGAGGCCCCGCCGCAATACAAGCATTATGCTAATAATGGCTTCTGAATTCAAAGTAAATGTAAGCCTCTATCTCTAATTTATAAGATTCTGTAACTGCAGTGATAATGCCAACTCTCGACAAGGCGTATATTTTCAAAATGAAAACAATGACAATGACTCTACTGGGATTTGTTCAGTGGAACATCAATGCAGTCATTTGGTCATTTACCTATTATCTCATAAGACCTTCAGAAGATTCCCTTGACTAAGTGTCTTTACAGATAGCATACAAACAGCCTCATATCTACACGTGGAACACGCATGGTTCTTGGACGGTGGTCTGCTGCGTGTAAGTGCTGAGGTGTTTGACCCATCGGTCATATCAGGCCACAGCACAGATTGTTTTTGGTTTTTTTTCAGTCCTTTTCTCCTGTGACAACATGACTAGAGAATGCCTATTCTTCACACTCTTTCAATAAGAAAGTAATGCACTATATCAGAGCAGAGATAATGACTGATGCAATAGGGCACTATACTGTAGCTGACTAGCAGTGTTTAGCTAGTAAAGCAAGGGAGTTCAGTTTGAAAACTCCCTGTCAAAGAATAATCTATTAAATGGTGAAAAAGGTCCAATTGAACGTCCAACAGCTGCTGTAAACGGAAACAGGAAGTACACAAGCAACCAGCTTTGACACCGTTCCAGAGTTATGACAAAAAAGTGTTTTACTGTATTAGCTTGTACTACCCTACACACAAATCTGAGGCGTTATAAACAGTTTAATTATTGATGTGTCTGCCATCTTTGAACAGTATAGTTGCTAAAACCAGAATAGAAAGTATAGAGTTAATAGTTAGTTATTTGTGTTTCATATTGGACAAAGAGCATAATAGAAACACACACAAACTACCCACACACCAGTCTCCTCTTTCCCTTTCAGACACTGTCAAATACACGTTTGAACACACACACACACACACACACACACACACACACACTCTCACAAACGCACAAACACAGCTTTATTAGCAGCAGACAAGACAAGGAAAAGAAAGTCATTAGAAGGAAAAGATGCTTCAAAGCAGTTTGTCTTGCATTTAGGACACAAGCCAAGGATGCTCAGCTGACAGAGCAAACATGCTTTGTAGTCATTCTTACCTTCGAAAGTGGGTCAGCATTATAAACACAGAGAAAGGAACATGAAGCTATACAAGCCTCTGTTTGGAAACTTAAGACAAGAAGCATCAGTCATAGAAGGAATTTTGCTATAATTTAAGACATGATCAAATGAACAAAACAGAGTATTGACACCACTAGGCATTAAAACATTTTCTCCTAACGTAGAGGTTAAGTATATTTACTCAGGTTAAACTGACCTTGCCTTTAACACAGGCAGGTTGTTCAAATCTCCCTAAGAGTACAGTTTACATTAATTTCAGTGCAGCTCTTTGACCACAAGTGACGTGCTGACTATGATTAATTATGTTAATATTTCCTCCGGTGTTACAGAGGAGCATGATTAAGTAGCTGACTTGTCAACTGTCAGCCATCTTTTCCCTTTTTAAATCCAGGCTCATCTCCCTAAGTATTGAGTTAGCCGACTGGAAAGTCTTAGAGGAAGTTGGGAGAGTTTCACTTGTGGTATGGAGATTACTCTCTGCCTCAGCTTCCTCTGCTGCAAGTCTTTTTTTTTTTTTTTTAAGGTTTTTTTTTTTCACTTACATAATGTGCAATACGTCATTTTTTTTTTAAATATAAGAATCAATCACAACTAATACATTGTTTAAAATCTGACTGCATGATTATCCTCTCGAGGGTGGTTTTACTGAAGAAAAATGCACAAGATGTAAACTTTGGAGGAAATATACAATAAAGGATGCCAGTATAGGAAAGGACCGATCACAGCAAGCATTTTCTCTAATGGGCAGACGAGAAGAGTCAGAGCAGGACGGGGGACAGCTGTGTTGTCTCAAGCTGAGAGTGGACGACTCAGCTCCCACGATCTGTCACTGTTGTCTGAAGAAAGACTGCTGAGCTGATCGATACAGGAGCAGACGACGGAGCTTCTGAAATACTGACCAGAACGATAAAAATGTCTCTTTATGGGGACAGTATGTATGAAAAACTTCTGATCTAAATTAAATCCTCCTCCTGCAGTGGTAACTTCACACGCATTAAACTGCAGAGACTGCTGGTCAGAGAGTACGAGAAAGATGTGATCTGGTGTGAAATCAATGCTTGTTAACTACTTAGACTGTAGTGGATAAGCTCAGCAGAACGGGGTCTGCTCTTACTGTACTTCTCACTTTGAGTCTGATTTGTGCCCAGAGGAGAGGAATGGATGACTCCCTTGGCCAAATGATAAAGGGTGAGCAGACGCAAGGTTTAAACAGAAGCAAAAAAAATAAAAAATCCAGAGAGCGGAGACAGAGTCGTATTCAGGGGCTGAAACACCCCAGTGCACTTCAATCAGTCCAGTTGTTGAGGTGGCACACATGCTGCGCAGCTGCTGAATGTACATTTGCTCATTCCTGCTGTTTGAAGCACATCTCTGGTATATCAAGGGAGCATCTTATATTTGTATGATTATTGCACTGCTGCAATGTCTCCACATAAACATAGAGGAAAACAGAGAGGAGGATGGATTTGGGGGTTTGTGTGATCGCTTCACCGTGATCCTTTCTCTTTTATTTATTATTGGTGTAGTACATAAAACATCTCAAATAACGGCTAATCTGCAATGCAAGTTCTTTGGACATGTCATTTATGTGGTGGAGGCAGCTTAAAGTGTATTTTGAAGTAGGGTTGTATGGTTCTTGTCAATAGTAAATATATTGTCCACAAAAGATGCCATTCAGCTCGGCCCCTTTAAGGAGAGTCCAGCTAGAGGAAGCTACGGCTATGCAGAGAAGGTCATTTGTTCTGTAAGTTATTTGATTTCAAGAAAAGGTTTCGAAAGCGACGAGGTAAGGAAAAGCAAAACAAGATCTGCACACCAAGAACCCCCCCCCCCGTTTGAAGGATTTGTTAACAAGTAACGTTTCGAGCCAACAGACGAGTCTGAGGAAGAGCGTGTGCGAATCTTGTTTTGCTTTTCTTTTCTTATTTGTGTTTTTTTTTTTGTGGATCCAGCACCCACTGAGGGATGTGCAAGTCTCTTTTGAATTTTCATTACGAAAGTAAAAAACAAATACAACCAAACTGAAAAATGTTCAACTCAAGAGTACACAGAGGAGATGGAGACTCAACAAGTCTGAAAGAGAGATGGGTGGGGGGGGGACTTCTATGTAAAGTGGAGCTCAGGAGAGATCCCAAGTTACCTGGTGGTGCAGGTGTGTAAATTGTGAGCGCATGTCGACTACCAGTGAGACTTGGTAAAAACAGTACATCAGGACCCTCTGAATCAGAGGATACCGGCGGGCGCACATACGCCTGCAGTCTGCAGCGCTCACCAGAGTTACCTGCCTCACCGAAAGCTGATGTTTTTGGATTTGCTTCAGTTTTCACAAATTCAATTGGAAACCGGAAAAGCTGAATGGAAGTTTTCTGATTTCTATGTTTACCTGATCAAAACGTGCCTGTTGTTAGAGTCTTGTACCGAAGTAGTGCGCAAAAGATGTTTTAATTTGTTTTTTCTTGACATCAGCTCATTTATGTGGAACAAACAGCCGGCCTGCATGGCTGTATAGCTGTCCCGTCCAGCTTTGGCACACCCTCACATCTTAATGAGGTCACTATCATCACACCCGAGTCTGCCTGTTAGACGTGAGCACCTTCCTCTGTCAGACTGAGACACAGCCGCTTTGGCGCCACACTGCTGTAAGGCCAGACGGAGGATACAAAGGCAGACAAAACAAGCATGCACATGACTGCCAAAACACAGAGGGGATGTCTGTATATGAGCCGCTGGAGTTAAATCACCACTCTGCTTTTGAAGACAGAGAGGAGAAAAGAGACGGAGAGAAGACACACACTGCCCTCTGCTGGTGGATACTGAGAGGGAGAAGCCTGTCAGTATTTTGGGATATTCTGTATATCTATAGTGCAAGGAAGATTTTTTTAAAACAGTTCGAAGTGAGAATGGTTAATTTATTCAGTGCATTCAATTTAATCAATATAGTTAAATCATTGAAGAATAAAAGCAACATACAGTGTAATTCACCTATGATCAATGTTGAGTTTAACACCACAAAAGAAAAAGGCTATTGAACATAGTCACAAGTAAAGAAAGAAAATGTTTTGTTCATGATTTTTTTTAAAGATTATTCAGCGTTAGATTTAAAGTGTTTCTGATATTTCATTCTACCCCGGCATGTCATGCAGTAGAAGGTCTTCTGACATTTCTGAAGAACCCTGCTCCAGTATGTTCCCCTCCAGACTTCTACACTGAGGTACGACAACAAAGAGTGTTCGGACCTCGGGAGACACAACATCACAAGACATAATGAAAAGGTAGCCTAAAGGTTCTTTTTTTTTTTTTTTTTTTTTTTTACATAGCATTATGTAGTTTGAAAAGGAAAAATCCCCCACACTACTTTTGCTAAGCTTCACCAATTTATTTCATGAACACATCTGACATAGGTTCAGTGGGACGGAAACTTTGTGATTTTTTTGCTTAGCAAGAGTAGTGTGCGGGATTTTTCTTCATGAGATGGTTGGATTTGTGAACGCCTCCCCAAAAAACATAGGATTATTTAAAAAAGCGCTTCACAGACTTTTTGAAACAATTTGAGACCCACTTTAAACAACTCCACGACCCACCTTTGGGTCCCCACCAACTTGTTGAGAACCACTGATTTAACACGTTGATTTTCCAACCTATGGTCAATTATAACAGAAAAAACGAGCACTAAGTGTACTGAACTTTGGTCCAAAAGAACAAAACAGAGAAATCTTTGGCATCAGCTGTTGCTATGCTGTATATCTGTAGGATCCCCACTCAAGTATGTGACCCCACCAGGCCGCCACTGTCTGCTGCTGACATTTAGCTGACACTAAAGGTAAAACAATGAGGGGTATTAAGAACTCGGGAGACACAATATCACAAGCTATAATGAGAAGTAGCCTACAGGTTCAATCTTAAAAGTTACGTCCTCATACGACAATGAATGGTCAGAAGCCATGCGTTCTTTATGCTAATCTAGTCGCTGAGGATTACCACACAGGTCCAAACATTGTTTAACATCAGTTGCCAAGTTAATACCACTTAATGCTTTGCAGAGTACAAATGAAAATAAAGACATCAAATGCCCATGAGCAGCGACAGTCGTTGGGATTGGCACATTAATGCAGACAGTAAATATGTCATCACTTCAGACTGTGTAGCACCTGATCAAATTCTTAATGAGTCGACACAAGCGCTCGTGACCTTGTAGCCGTCCCACGTTTCTTTGTAAAATATAAATCCGGTTTGAATTATGACCTTTGGAGTCGTTAATTTTCAAGTGTTCATTTGACTCAAGATGAGATAAGAGGAGACAATTATTCCATTAGCTTTGGCTGAGGATGTGTCACCTTCTAGGGGTGAACGGCTAATGTATTGCATCTCCTTGTATACATGAATTATTCATAATCGTTAATTGCAGTCATTGCACGGCCTTGTTCTCTTCATAAAAGCAATCTAAACTGTAAAACATAACAGGAGTACCAAAGCTGTCTGGGTTCCCAATTTTTCTTTTGGGAAAATCCGATAAAGACGAGATATTTTATGACCTCTTTATAACACAGCGCTACTAATTGATGTTCTTGCACTTACTTCTCCTATAGCTTTCTCGTCTGTTAATCTCTGTGGTGCCACATTTATGTGACGTTTATCCATCTAGTTTTTCTATCAGCTTTGTGCAGGTACTTCTAGGTCACTTAAAGTCAAACAACCTTAACACCAAACAAATCTCTGCTGCTCTGGAGGGCAGAATTTTACGAGTTTCTTTTTCATTACATCAAAGTGTAAGAGATTTTGCTCGTCTTGATGATGGCTAAGAATGTGTCTGAGATATGAGAGAGCATCCTTAGTACAAAATAAGCAAATAAAATTGGCAGCATATTCACTTTTTTATAACCCTTTCCCTTTTCTTGGTGTTTTCCTAATCAAACTTAAAACATTTCTTTCGAGGATTTTAACGATAACAACAGAAACAATGAGCCCTCAAATTAATTAAACACATAATTAAATTTGATTCATGAACGAAAACAGAATATCCAAGACCATCACTTCCTAAAATATAAACATTCTGCAGGTGCAAGATAAAATTATTGTTCTGATAAGATTTTAGTTACTTTTGGCTTTACTTAAGTCAACATGTATAAAACTAAAAACGTTTTTATTGAACAGCTCAAGTAAATGATTGCTGTCCATCAAAGCAGCTAATTCAAGCTCAACTATTCTCAATAACAACAAGATTTCTAAGCTCATTACTGTGTCCATATTTATCCCTTCATGTTGTCTCACACTGCACATCTTTCTTTGCCTGAGGGAACCGTACAGTGGACTTTATCTGTGTGTGTGTGTGTGTGTGTGTGTGTGTGTGTGTGTGTGTGTGTGTGTGTGTGTGTGTGCGTGTGGACGGACAGGGTTGATGACCTTTTCAGAGAGCTATCATTTAATAAACACTGACAGCCTTTTAGAGACCACTTACCATTCATCTGGTCTACAAGATTAGACCCCGCAGTGAAACTACACAGAGATCGAATCATTGTCCCCCGCCAGCAAAATGACAGCAAGCTAACACAAAAATCAATATTTCAGTGGTGAGGATTCATATTTTGGGAATTCTGAAGGCGACATGCAACAGTCCTCCATCCATCATTTTGTTTTTCTGTACCTGGTTAAGTATGCGGATCAGGAAGGGGTCGGACTCTATAATGCATTTTGGAAGAAGGTGGGCTACATTCTGAACAGGACACCAGACTGTAACAGGGCAAACGGAAATTAGCTGTCTCCTATATTTCAAAAAACAAAACCTGAGTCAGAAAATAGAACTGTTATGACGTCATGGCTTGGGCTCAGAGGTTAGCTCCAAAACACCCAGATGTTTCAGCAGGGTTGCAGGGTTGCAGGGAGCTTGACCCTTAGACAAATCATTTCAGGGCCTCTGTTGGTCTGATTTAAAAAAAAAAAAAAAATGTCACTCTACAAGTTTGGATTTTTTTAAACATATTCAGGAAACATCTAACAACTATGTAAGCTAGTGTCACAACTCCATCAACCCGACAGTCATGATTAAGAATCAAATCAAAACAATTTTTTTTAATCTTCTATAACGAAGGATTTCAACCACAAAAGGTCACCAAAGAGGCTAAGCTATCACCCTTACCCCCCTTTTGCAAATATCCAAAAAGATGAAGTAGTTTTATTCTACTTAGAGAGAGGCGAATGCTAGAGCAGCAGATGGAGGAGTTTGTGATGAAGATGAGTAAGTGAAAGTGAGCTAACGTTAATGTAAAGTAGAATGTCGTGACCTGGGCACCTTAATGGAATATGCCTTTGCTGGCTCAGTGTCAAGTTTGGAGCAAAGTGTTATTAGCTTAGTTTAACATTAACACTACAAAGAAGAGGATGAAAGTAATCCTGGCGGTGTGGGGTGTCTAAAATTTAGCGTACCAGCACCTCTAAATCTCATTAATATCCTGAATTTTTCTTATTTGGTGCAAATATTAACACGTTGTGACGTCGTCTGGAGTTCCATATTGTAGCTATTTGTTGCTTTACAACTTCTGGGTGCCGTGCTTTCCTGGGGCTGATTTTAATAAACGTCGCAGAGAAGCCAGACAGGGTGCTGCACCGTCACTGGGCTGACGGATAAACTGTAAATTGTTCCCCCCACTTTCCTCAGCAATTCTTATCGAACTCTCACAAAGAGAGACTCAAAGTTTAGAGAATGAAGGGCCTCTTGCTTGAAGCACAAGTGCTTCTAACAAATGAATGACAAAAGGCTTCAAGCAGACATCCAGGGTTTGGAAAAAAAAGAACAAGAAACTGAGATTCAGAAAGAAAATAAGTTCATGTTCATGTTTTCATTACGTCTTCTAAAAATAGCCAAAGTAGTTTTCAAAGCACGACAACAGAAGACAGATTTTACATGATTAACCCACGACCACTCAACGCACTCGCACACGTCCACGCAAACATGGCAGTGAGACAGGTTCACTGTGAGTGCTCGGCCACAGTGTTCCGGTGACACGTTTCATGCACCGCTGCAGCAAACACGAGAAGTGCATACCGGAAACAGGCCGACAAGGATAAGAGCAAGAGCACCAGCACGGGGCACGCAAACACTCACCCTAACGTCTGCATGTTTGTCATATTAAATATGAAGCAATTACACCGCCTTACACCAGCCGCACTGCTTCTCAATCTCGCGTTCAAAATGAATGAAGAATCTTTCTCTTCTTCGTGTCCGCCCTGCACTGTAAAAACAAAAAGTCATAATAACGTAACATTTTAAGTTAGTTTTACATCAAGCCTATGAAAATGTTGCGTTAACTCAATATTATACGTTTATGTCACCTCAACTAATTGAAAGTTTCCCAACTTTGAAAAGTGATTCATATTAACTTAAAAATGGCGAGCTCTGTCGAACCCTCCTTGCTCGCAGAGACATCTGTTGTTAGTGCAACAGAGGGCGCAGCTGTTATTTGTGCTTATCTGCACGAGAGGAGACATTGTCACAATGCTTGAGCACTTTTTTAAAATATGTGAAGCGTTGGGACCTCTACTACTTCATATGCCTGCATAGTCAATTAGAGCCCCAGCTCTCTGAGAGGCTCTGAATTAAGGTTTTTCTATGGGAGGGTTTGTGGAACATCCCCTGTCTCCATTGGCATTATAATAAAACCGCAAATGTGTTGTTGCTGGTAGTGATGATGATGGTGGCGATAATAACAATGATGCGAATGATGATGTTGTGGAACATTACTTATTCATTCATTCATTATTATTATTATTATTATAATAATGTGATATAATAATGTAGAATTATTTTAATTATGTCTCCAAAGCCTTCACCAGAGAGCCTATTAAACACAAAAGCACACACACTACCCCTTATTCTGTTCTCTAAAAATTGTGTCCCCGAACTTCATGTGCATAGAAAAGTTCAAATGGAGAGAAACCAGTGGAGAACTGGGGTTCTTCTCTGTATGCAAAGAGGAGGAAGGGCAGCCATTGATCCCAGTCTGTACCAGTGTTGTTTACAAACTTCAGATTAGCGGGATAGGCCAGGCCAGTGGAAATGGTTTTTAATGCGAGCCGTGGTTTTGTGTTTGCCCAGGGAACTGAGTGCCTCAAGGCAAGTATGGTGTTTTCTAGCTGCTTGGGGAACCACAAGCTGCAACGCTGACTCTTGTTGATGATAGAGGATGCTATTTTGATGGATTTACTCTCACTCTGGCTCCTTCTCCTTTGCCTTCTGTTGTCACTACTGTCATTTGGAATTTCTCCTGCCTTCTTTGTCTGCGGGTTTTTCCAAGACTTCCCAGGTGTGGTCTCCAACACCTCATTGAAAAAGGACAGGGCACCGAGAATTGCGGAGGGCTCACTGGATTGCATTCTGGTTACCACAGCATTACACTTTCTGCTTTGTTCTGGCTCCAACAAATCAAAAACAACTGGTATGTCTCTTTCTAGAACACCATCAAAAGGCAGATTATCAGCAACCCCAATGAAGATTTAAAGAGATACTTCACCCGTTGAAACATGAATCTGTATTGACATTGGGTCATGTATGTAGTAGAAATGTGAAATAAATTTTGAAGTTGGTGCCTTCTTGGCCGAGAAAAGGCAGAAAGTGTCTTTTTGGCTCATGTGGATGAAAGACACCAAATCCCAGAATGCACAGCACCGCAGGCCACTCCCACTAAGGTCAGGTTCACAGACATATTTACTTCAACACATGAGGCCGTTTCCTCAACTGATTCCGATATTTCTTCCAGAATGAATTGGTAACTTGGAAATTCCTGCCAGAAAACGGACTCTATGTCTGTGTCCACAGGCAAACAGTGAGAGCACCGACATCACCAGTCCGCCCCGGCTCCTCGTCCTCACCGCCGCCGACAGGCAGGCCTCATGTCTCGGCAGCTGAGACATCCTGGCACCCTCAATTTATCTTTTTAAGTTCAGTTAACTTAAAAATTTTAAGGTAGCCCGGACATTAACTTCTTTAAGTTATAACAATTAGGTATTTTTTTACAGTGTGCTGGGAGGAAAAAAACTTTACCAGCCTCTCTTGGTGAAATCAGACGTCCTCTCCTCCTCCTGTCTTTTGCATTGTGTTGATAGCAACTATGAGGGATGAATTGATGAAGTTACACTTGGATGAATAAATTAGTGGGCCAACGTGTATGGGAATACATTTACATCTAGATGAGATTACATGCCTGACATACAAGCTCATTATTGGCCTCTGCTGCTTCCTCCAGACGTCATCACCCGATTGCATCCTAACTCATTCTGCAGGGTCGCTGCTGTGACTGGGAGAACAATACTTACAGTAACTACCTGATTGATGTGATAAATTACAGGGAGGGAACATGAAGGAACCACCAGCCGCACATTATGAAGGCTGAGCTTTAGTTGCTGCACCAGAGACCCCAAGGTGCAGATAAATGTCTCAGCATTTGAGGTTGAAGGATTCTTAATTAAAGGTTAAATAGGACAGCTCTACCCACAGAAATCACCAGAAGAAAAGCCTCCTACAATTTACACACTAACTTCTAAACTCTTCCTCTCTCTTATAGTATGTGGTAATGATCCTAGGAGAGCATTTTATGTCTACAAATTAAACACAATGTTTAAATGCTATTACTTTATGTGGTTGAGCAGCAACATAAAGAGCTGTGTAACAACCGGCGTACTAGTACAGACACATTTCTGTATGTAATATTAGCAGAACTAGTCAAGTGTAAAACTTTCTAGGTCAGCTTTAACTCAAAATATTGAGCATTTCTGTTAAGAGGTTTGTAACATGTACTAGATTATACTTTTATACCACTTCTACTCCACTAAAGTTCACTGACAGATTTTTGTCATCCAAAACTTTAACTTCAATAGAGGTCTGTCTTTGCCAAGTGCTTTAACATAGTGGTTCTCAATTGGTCTAGCGTCAACCCAACACCAACTCCTTAATGAAAGATCACATCCCAATTTCCAAATGTTTTTCAACCAATCAGAATGTATTTAATGAAATATTGTGCAGTTTGGACCTCAGATGGTACAAAATGTACCAGAACAAAGAAACAGAACAAAACAAACAAGCAAATGGTGATGTCATGATTGACAGCCCTGTTGACAAAATGCAACTCCTGTGGCACTGTTTTGTCAAGTCAGCAGAGTGAAGGACGTACAGCGAAAGGAAACGAAGAGTTCTAACACAAGAGTCATTATTCTTCCCAAAGCTGCGAGTGGCTGCTTCAAGTAAACACAAGAATCTGTCCTGCTGTGGGACTCTACTGACCTGAGGGTTCTGTTTTATCTGTAACCTGTAATACCGTTGCTCCACCTTCTACACATATCCTTGCTCCACAGTAGGTCAGCAAAGCAATATGTCAGTGCCTGTCATGGCGTATTTTGGCTTCATTTTTGTACAAAGGGAGGAGATGGAGACACGCCATCCATATTGTGATTATAGACTGTACGAAAGAAGGATGTAGTCTCATTGATGCCATCCATTGGTTTCTGAAGAGGAAACCGCAGCCCATCAGTGGATTTCGCCGTATTTTAAACGCTGTCTTAAAATAACTTTCGGTCAACCTAATAACTAGCAAAGGGCTGAAGCTGAGGTGGGCGTTAAGCCTCCTGACAAACAACGTAAACATGACCACCTTTCAGTCAGATCAGCCACGCCCCTATTTATGAACAACTCTCAGCCTCCATTTAATCAAAATGGAAGAGTTTAAAGAAATGCACCCCCTGTACCATGTGTGCCGTTAGTTCTGCTGTCAAATTGTGGATTTTACCATGGCTCTTAATGGACTTCCGGGGCTTTTGCAACCAGCCTCCAGTGGACACTCGAGGAAGTGCGTTTGTTTTTCCACTTCTGCATTGTTTTTTTTTCTACACCTGTGGTTGCCAATTGATCTATATACAACTCAGTGTTACAATTACCTGATGTGCTCACATATCGGCGTATTCAGGGGGGCAGTTTGGTTAATATCCACTTAATGTCGGGGTCAGTATACTCGGACATTAATTTGCATTCTCACATGCAGACCCTCCAAATAATGTCATGACATTTTCAGTGCACGTCTCAAAGCGGCTAGAGTGTCATTGTGGAAAATGCCAGCTGTTTTCATCCAAAAAGCTAGATCAGCTGTTCACTTCCTGCACTGCCAGGGACTAGCTGGTTTTGCATTTTTGCATATGTAGAGCAGGCAATTTCTGTTGATCGATAGTCAAAGGAAGAAATAAAAAAACAAGCTAAAAGAGCGACTATATGACCTACGTTCATAGTGTAGTCTGAAACACAATCAGAAATAAATGTCAGTGTTTCTTTGTAACTCCTTTTTGTAAAACAGCATTGAAATAGTTCATCAAAATGATTAAATAAAAGGACTATGCTCAATTCCTGAGGATTTTTCTATTTAACCTCTGCCAACGTCCTGCAGGCCAAACAGATCAAAGCAATGGAGCTGAAAAATCCCGCAGCTCAAAGTGAAAGTGAAAGGCCTGGACATAAATGGAGGGGAAAAAAACACGGAGTGTGTAAAGGTGAAGGTGGCTCCACAGGGAAATCTGCTGAAGGAGGAGCTCAAGGGGAGGATAAGACCCCTGTCATCAGTGACCCGAGTGCTCACACAGTCATGCACATGTTAGTGCACACACATTTGAGCATGAATGCATTTCATCTGAATTTAAAAAGCAAACAAACGGTATGCCTTGTGTTGTGTCAAATGTGTTCAAAGGTTTAAAGACAAAAATTTTCATGGTACCAACAACAACAAAATAAACATCTAAAAATAGAAGGGAATAGCGATGACCCTTGTACAAGATTTAAAGTGTGCTGCCTGGAGAGTGTGCACATCGGCACCTGTCACTTTCTGCCTCCAGATGTTCAATAGATGCCTTGTGACACTCTACACAGCCCATCCCTCGCTCAGAGGCAGCCATAACCCTCTGCTTCCCTATTCACCATTATAAATTCAACAATCTGAATATGAGATGCATGGAAAGAGGAACTGGAGCGTCAGTGGAGAATGGAGAGGGAAAGGTTAAGTCTTTGGCTGTGGGTGACAGCACAGAAACGGGATCATGTGTACGCATGTTAGAAGATACATGGTTGAGCTCTGAGAAATGCCTGCTGTTTATGGTTTACAGGAGGCAATAAGGACAAAGCTGTGCTGTCCAAGATCTCATGGGGTGCCGGCTGATGGACAGGCTCTGTTATTTGGATCACATCCCAGAGGGAAATTGTGACTCAGTGGGATAAACTGGCTGTCTAGATTGTGAAAGCTGATGCCTTGTAGTGAGGAAATGGCAAAAAGTGTCATCGGCACAGTCTGTGTTTGGAGAGACAACCAAAAAAACTCATGTTGAAGCTAACATGCGACTTTAAAGAGCCCATATTATGCCCTTTTTGTGGTTCGTATATTTAATCTATGTACCTATTAAAGTATGTTCACAATAGCTAAAGTTCCATGCACTGGCTCACTTCTGACTCTCTCTCTAAGGCTCTGATCTGCCCACGTTCAGAGTCCCCACGTGTGCCAAGTCTGATCTGATTGGTCGGCCTGTCGGCTCTGCCGTAATTGGTCAGTCGCTCAGCACGGTTCTCGGAAATGTCACGCCCCTTTTACCATATTGGGAATGAAGCCACTTTGGCTCTGAAGGGAGCAAAAACATTACCACCTTAGCACTACTGTGCTACCGCAGGCTACGGTATATCGTGGGCTTGCCACAACGAGCTAATGGGCTTAGATCAGTGATCTCACACTGACAAGACGTCACACTGGCAGAAATTTTACGAGGTGGGCTAGAACCGAGCGTTACATGCAGCTAATGCTGCAGCTAACAGGAAGATGTAGGAGAAGCTGCGTTTCCGTGGACACATACATGTGCCTAAACATGCACCAGAAAAAGCATATTATGACCCCTTTAAGAGTAAACAACATGTTTCTCTTTCAACAGGCACATGACCCTTGAGCAAATATTGGTCTGCCCATACAAAGCTGTTCCGTCAATACCCTCAAGGGGATTACAATTTATTAAAAGATATTAATTTATTCTCATTTAAAGTGTATCCTGCACCTTCTACATAATAAATATAAAGAGCTAACAGTCATTCAGTTAACTGTTATGGTATATATATATATATATATATATATACAGTATATATATACATATATATGGGAAATGGTAAATGGATTAGTCAAAGCGCTTTTACACCGCAGGTCACACCTTGCCATGCACACACTGGTGGCAGAATTTACTATTTAAAGAGTTCATCAGTATTAACTAATACCATTCACACACATTCATACAGTTCTGGCGAAGCAGCGGTACAGTAGCAACTTGGAGTTAAGTGTCTTGCCCAAGGACACATCAGACATAGCTGCAGGAGCTGGGGATCGAACCCCAACCGTAGAGAGACGACCAACTCTGCCACTAAGCCACAGCCGCCCCATTTACAGGAACCAATGTCCTTTATAGTTTGTTTGTTTACTTCTCAGGAATCGCTTACAATAGAATGACACTAACATTTTTAACTTTTGGTTTGTGTCAATTTTGGCGACCCATGAGGACAAGGCGGTACCTCTTATCTGTTTGATAATCGTGCCCTGTACATGTGTAATTATTCTTTCACTGAAAACAGCAGCCTGCTTTCTTTTAACAGGAAAATGTAACACTCATCAAGACTCTTAGCCGTGGAAAATGTAAAAAAAAAATTGTGCTTCGGTTGATCAACTCGTCTGATGCCCAAAATGTGGCAGCGATTTCAAGAAGAAGTCAAGCTTGTTGCTGATGGTCTCATTTTTGTAGGCCATATATAGTTAAACGTATTTATTTTAAACTGTTTCATAGTTCCAGACTCCTCAGAGCAAGGAAAAGGGAAATAGCATCAAATGTGGCATCGTACGATTCACTGTGCAGCATGGCTCTGGTTTATCGTTGTTCTCTTTCTCTTTATAGAATTGTTTTAAAGCTGTTCACTTATTTTGGAAACAACTTAATTATAGGTGCCACAAAGGGCTAATTTTAGACCTCTCATTTAATCCTGACATAAGATCTGCAAACATTTAAATCAAGCTAATTACTCGAAATTAGTGTCTGTCTTTTTTTTTGTTTTCTTTTCTTTTACTATATATGACTTTTTAAAATGAGTGGGATTTTTCATGGGGGAGTTTATATCAAATGACTTCATTAAACACTGAGCACATTGTTTTGGCATTCATCTGCAGCTTCTAAATAAAATCTGGCTCCAGTAAAAACGACCTTGAGCTGGTTGCATCAGGTTTATTCCTCACTGCACACAGAGCAATACAATAAATTGATACCAAAATGGACTTCTAATCTTAAAACATCAGATGCCATTTACTGTTAGAGGCATGAGCACAGAGATGAATCATCCGCTGTCCTTGAATGCAATTTGTGGTTCAGAGCGACCTCTGACCTGGGAGTACTGTGCGAGCACATTTTCTATAGGTCACAAGGGATGCCCATAAACATGTTTGTTGGCCAGCAAACACATAGGAGAGCGAGACTCACGACAACAAACCCAGCAGAGTTTAAAATCATCATAATACATTGGCAGAAGGCAGCGCAGGAGCTGCTGCCTGTCAGTCAGTTTTACATTTAGAGCTAGAGCGTGAGCTTTGATTCACAGGCGGAGACACAGCACTGCATATTCTGAAACTAAGAAGCCAGAGTAAAAATTTCATGGCTTTGTTGGACAGATTTCTGATCAAATCTGACACCTGATGTTCGCTCTAATAATCACATCAACCTCAAACCAGTTGTTGTTTATGTTTTATTCAATTGTAATTGGATCTCCGTTTGTGAAGGCTATAATTATCCCGTGCAGACAGGTCGTGATTTCACACTTTCTCGGCCTTTAACAACATTTATTTTTTAAATAGTATAATAATTAGTAACGTCAGTCAAGAGCATTGACTGTAAAACTTGACAGGAGACTTTCACCCTGACAGATGCCAAAATAAAAGCTCTTTCTTTATAAATATGTAACATTTCTGTTCTTATTTACAAAGGACATTTTGTCCTCTGAGTAGACTGAAGAATCATATCAGCCATCATAACCCATTGGTATGTTGACCATCAATAAATCCATTTGAACTTATCAGATCAAATCAAAAGTTATCCCGTGATACTTCATGTATAAAGTGGGTCTATATTAATTATAGAGACCTGGTAATCCACCATGAGCAAGCCCTTTGCACAGTGGAAGGAAAACTTCTTTTGAACAGGCTCATTGGTGAACAGCTGTCTGGCACATCTGGATGTGGATGGAGAGGGGGAGGAAAGTGTAGAAGCATTTTTGCCTTGGCCATCTTGTTTATGATGGCTTTTTGGAGCAGTGATACAATACAATCTTTAAATTAATACAATCTTTGTTTACAAAATGAACATAAGGCTATATTGAAGAAGACTTTAAACCATCAATTATCACCATAAACTCACCAGGCAATTGATAAACAAGTATACAAATCAACTGAGACGTGGTGTCAGTCACTCTATTGGCTATTAGCGATAATGGAGGCTTGAGGAAATATCAATGGTTTCACTGGAAAGATTTATACTGTCTATGGTCCTGAGTTAATTTTACCTTCCAAAAAGCAAGCATGAGGCTTGCTGTAATCTTTAAAATAACAAAGGGTAAAACAGTTTGAGAGAGCGAGAGAGAAAGAGAGAGAGAGAGAGAGAGGTTGACATGCAACACTGATCCAAGGTGGGATTCACACGCAAAGACACCTCAACTACATGACAAACACCTGAGCCAACTGAGCCTCCAAGTCGTCCAATGTTCAACATTTAACTCACTTCACACTGAAAACACTCTGTACACACATGTACTAAACCCACAGAGGGAGGCGATGTCACAAAGGTCAGTTGGCCGCTAAAAGTCAGATGTGTGCACATTTCCACAAGCTGGCATAGTGGCAGTGTGCTGTGGCATTCAGGCATGAAAGATCATCTGAGTTTTCTTTTTTGTGTGTGTATGTCTGTGCCGGCAACTGAACCTGTTGCAAAAGCTTGTTTGTGTCATTTGTTTTGGACCGCGTTGCTTTGAATAAACAGTCCGTGCCAGGAAAAGCAGAAAAATGGCAGGACATTTGAAAGTCAATTGTAATTTTATTTCCAGTGGAGGACAGGGTGAGTAGGCTAAGATAAATATTCCAGACAGACATACAAAAAAAAATGTTTTATCAGGTGATCATGAAAATAGATTTTGGAGGAGCAGTTTATTTCTATTCATTTAGGATGGCTGACAGCACACAGCGGACGTGAGTAGACAGCCAGACAAAGAAATAAAATGAACAAGTTTTGCTGTGTCACGTCGTTTCCCAAGGGTGGAGATGTCATGAGCCTTACATCTAATGAAAGAAGATATCTTTTTGGCAATTTATCAGGCAGGGAAAAGTAGATAGTACCTTAATGACACTAAAAGCAAATATAGACATCGTCCTCAGCCTTGATGATAAATATTGATTAAAAGTGAGCATTTATGAGTAACTTACACTCAAGTGATCCCTTAAGGGAAATGTTGCTCTGCATTTGAACAAATGAAACACTTTTTAAGAATTTCAGAGGAGTAAACAGCCACGGAGCAACAATTTGGGGACAGACCTCCGACAGTAAAGGTAAATGAACCGCACTCTCATTGCATCTTTCCAATCTGACTGGCCATTTGAGGGGATTTTCACAGCATGTCACATTCACACACTGATGCAGTGCCATGCAAGACCACAAATCAGCTAAGCATTCCCACATATTCAGACAATGTTGGCTACGCCTTTGTGGGCAATTTGGGGTTCAGCATCTTTCAATTTGTAGACAGGAGACGCTGGGAGTCAAACATTACAATTGGAGGGTTACCTACCTCTGAGTCACAGGTGCATATGACAGCTGACTCGTAGTTATTATTTGGTTTAGCATGCTTTATCTGTAGCTAACACTGGGCACACAATTCCATCTGGCAGATCTGGGTGGGTGATTAAAGTTGAGGGTTAACAGATTTAGTGTCATGCATGCAAGGTTAAATAAAAAGTTAAATGGAGATCGGTTGGGAGGTTTAAGTCGTTATGTGGCAACTACCTGTGGCTCCTCTGTTGACAGAGGAGGAAAAGAGGGTTTGGACTCATCTGTGGGAGGTTTGATTAGATGTTGAGTGGTCTTTTCTCCTCATATCTTGGCCCTACAACACCCTAAGGAATGGCACCTCGAGGTAAGGAATAGGAGGACATTATCCAATGGCAACATGTATGCGTAAAAAGAGCTCAAATGAAAAATGATAGGTGTTTTTTTTTTTTTCCTTCTCTACACTATTTGTTTTGATTTTCACTATCCTTTTAGTCACAGCAAAAACCACGGGGAATCACTTTTAAATCCTCAGCCACTCGTTCTTGACATCTGCAGGCTCTTCTTGATGATGTAACACTGACAGTTCAGCACGTGGAAGCTTTTTTACATGCTCCGATTGGTCGGCTGCCTGTCACCCTGAGGCTTTACAACTCATCAGTCTTATACAGTACAGGGCTGTCACATCATTCTCTGCCTTATTTCATCACTGGACTGGACTCATCTACTGTATGACAAATACAGTAAAGGCTGAATGTGGAATAGATGTTATCACTCATGTTTGACCGCTAAGAATGAGAGTAAATAAGAACAACTTGGCATATTTAGAGCCTGACTGTAACAATGAAAGCTTTAAATTGACTCCCGAGTGGTTTAACCTGACACTTAGATCAGCAAAACCATTTTTTCCTGCAAGTTCTTATTGCCTATTTCTTGCTTTTTTTCTTTGTCCAGTTGAATTCTAGTTAATAGGATAAATAACCCATATTTCACGATGATTAAAACCATGATTTCACCCTGGTCAGGTGAGTTTATGGGTATTTCTTTTACTATGTGTTTGCGTGTGTGGGTTTGACTCTATCCCCAGCTGTCAAAGGCCATGGTTATACATGTTGGACCTTGATGCTGTTACTGCAGCAAAAGGAGTCTTCCTGGCAGGACTGATGCAATGAGAGCTGACGGATGTATACGGTCGGGGGGGTCAAACCACAGTGCTGATTCCTCCTCCATCTAAAGTGCACCATGGGATATACAGACAGCAGGATGTTGCATGGGCGTGTGGTGACCAAGGGCATAAACATTCGATTTCCTTTGAGGGCAACATAACTCTTAAAAAGTACCACATTGTGAAGTCATTTATGTCGGGTGTAGTTCGGTTGGTTTTTGGACCACATATGCATCACTTTGAGCCACTAATAGCCTAAGCATAATTGTATTTTGTAACGGTAAATAAAGAATTAAATGTATTCTGATCCGGCATACGTATAGAAAGTATGCCGTGGCACACAAGGCACCGGGCTCATAGTGATACACACATTCATTTACTCAAAGTACAAAAGGGACACAAAGTGTTTGCTTTCTTCACACCCTACATTCAGACATTCATACTACATGTATGTAGTCGGACAGTTCAGGCAAATAGCAAGATGTATGTTTGTGGGATATAGGCCTACTATTAAGGACTGTTCTAAGCAACTAATATCCCTACTGATTAAAGGAATTTTAATTTAGACTAACTGACTCTAAGGGTAGGAGAGCATGCAGGAAACAGCCCAAATGTTATTTGACATGGCTGAACACGACAGTATCTCAACTTTTATTGGTAGTAGCTTATTCAATAGGGCTGTGCAGAGACGTCATTATCTGTATCTGTAACCGATAGCCTACAAAATATCTGTATCTGTATTCGAATAGAAAACTGAAGTTGGTGTGGCTTACCCCAGGCATGTTTTTCTTTTTTTTTTACTGTTAGCTGTCTCGCAAAGGACGAGAATAAAAATGTAATACAAATGAACATTAGATTAAAATAAGTAATCTTTATTCTGGCAGTGCAGTTGTTGCGCCTTCAAAGAATCAAACTGATTTACTATTAGCCTATAAATAATAATGAAACATATTTTTAACTCCTCCTACTGTTACTTAATCTGTTTCTCTCTTGCTCTTTATTTTTAACAAATGTGTCGTGAACTGTCTGGAAGCTAAGTCAAAATTCAGTGAGACATAAGATGACTTGAGGCTTTCATTACAGCAGTCCAATTTTAGTCCAAATGAATGCAGTTAAAAGATAAAAGTTCTCAGCTTGATTCTAATGTAGAGTTTGTGGGGGTTTAAAAGAAATCCGCTTGCCAGACACAAGGCTATCACTGCTGAACTAATAATGTCCACGTGCCTGCGCAGGTTACGCATCGATCCATTCAAGTGGTCATATGCCAATTTAACCTAAAACATCATACAACTTGATCTACATTTTCTAGATTAAAATACGACCAAACCATGATGCTCCTACAGGATCATATCAGTCCACTGTGCTCGTTTACATCTGGGCAGTAGACCTAACAGCCGTGTTGACTTGACTGATTTGTTCTGCCTTGCCGCAAAACCAATCGTCCTTCGGGGACAAATGTTCCCTCGTTACTGTGACATACATTATTCATTACTGAAGTTAATTCAGCAAATTCCGCTCTCACTCCTGTTTAAAGAACAATTAGACCTCCATTAATTTGAAAATATAGACTTAACTATATTTAGAATAACCGATTTAAAAAGAGACATGCAGCACTCAAACAGTTTTACAGCTGAAGATGTTAAAATACCATGGTGTCACTTTGAAAATTGTGCCTTTAACAAAAAAGTGAATCGTCATTTTTATAAAATCCATAAACATAAATATATGTATAAGTGTGTATACCGCAAATGCCGCAGAGTATACTCAGCTTACTTTGAGTTATAGAGCTGTAACCAGAAAAACACACATTTATAGTGCATATTTAGGTAGATATTGGACTTTTGGGTCCTCGGTTAAAGTGTCAAAAAGACAGCCTTAAGCAACAAATACCGAGGAGTTTTCAACACACAAAACAGACAGATATCAGAAAAGAAGCTGAAATCCTTTCACAAATTCTTCACGCTCTAGCTCAAGGTAACATTCACAAGCACATTACTCATAAATACTGTAGGGACTTCTACATGTTATCGTCAAATGCAGCGTATGTGCATTATGAAAACACACACATACTCTATTTTACCTTTGGGCATCGGAAAATACTGCTATGGACTGTACCACTGTTTGTTTTTATTTTTTTTTTTTATCCAGAGTCATTGCATATATACTGTAGATCTGGTGCCAAAGTGCTTTATCACATCTGACTGCTCAATAACAGCCACAGTCAGAGACACAGAGCCAGAGAGGCCATTGCAATTTTGGACGGTGATATGCTTGAAATGCATTAATTTAGCCACAGCAGATGTGGTGCGCAGATGCACAGAGGCGTTTATCACAATGGCTTCTTTGTCCGGATTGGCGGTTGATGAAAGGCAAAGTGACTCGGCCAAGTGGAAACTAAAAAAGAAAAGATTTTTAGTTTCCACTTTGCCGAGCTTGATGATATGTGACTCCGCTCACATGAGTTTCAAGTAAGAAGTGGCAAATGTATAAGCTCTCAGTTTCAAAAGGGAGACAGAAACTTGACTGAATGTCTGGAGTATGAACTCGCTGGTGGCTCATGTGAGAAATGTGCAGAGAAACATGTGTGTAGAGCAATGTAAAGACTGCATCTCTGTGGGTTAGGCATGGTCAAACACACATGATGAATTTCAATGTATCCCGCTGAACATTAATTATGAATCACATGCCTTGTTGGCTATGCATCAGTTGAGTAGAGGCAAACTAAGACGTAGTACATGGTGGGCGTATGAAGCCGAGAAAAGCGCTTATACAGCACATGAAAAGTGTGAGGTCGGCATGGTGGAAGGAGGCGCATGAATGGCACTCCATCCTCTGTGAAAAATAATAAACCCCTGTTTATTTTTCGGGTGTGCGTTTGTATGGTGGAGGAATGTAGGGGTCGTTCTCATTATGTATGGTTTCCCCAGTGGTTCG